>NC_136421.1:267379745-268107245 GCF_052625555.1 Lactuca saligna | reverse complement strand
TACCATATCTGAAAGTCGTTGTTTTCAACCGACAATATTCTACTGGTGGCGGTGGTACCACCTGTGGCAGTGGCGACCGAAGGTGGAAGAAAGCAAGAAACAGAGTGAAAGAGTTAGAGAGAGATAAAGAGAGATGAAAGTGTTTGAGTTTGAATAATTGATTATAAAAATGAAATTAAACTTTAGTTTGTAGTATTTAGTAATCTAAATAATTGAATTGACACAAATATCCTTAATGACAAGGTTCTTAGATGGTTCTTAACCTTTAGAGGTTTTCATTTGATATTATATATATATATATATATATATATATATATATATATATATATATATATATGTTCATGTGAAAATATAAATATCTTGCGAAAACATATTTTATCTTATAAAACCCAAACACATGTACTATAAAAAATAATTTATTAGAAATAAATTAAAGATAGTAAATTTACATGGGATGATGTTATGGTAATATAGATTTAAAGACGGTTTTAATAATTATTTTTTTTCACGTCCTTAATCATTTTTAAATTCATGTTTTCGTAATAAAAATGTTAAAAATCATAATTTGCTAATATGAAATAATTTATCAGCTATCATTTATTATAATCATGTATTTCAAAGCTTAGATGAATTATTTTCCAAAATATAATGTTCAGGTGACACAATATCATTAGTTTTTCTTGTTTTCGTATTTCAAAGTTTGAATGAATTATATATAGGGTTCGGTTAATGTGAGACGACCTAATTTTGTGAAACCGTGAGATGCAATCATAGTCACTCATTTTATAGATAAAAAAAACATTTTTAAAATGCAAAATAATTGAAAATTTTCGAAAGTTTTTTTTTTTTTTTTAAATATTAATTTCGTCATTTATATTTTCCAAAAAATAAAAAAAATACTATTTTTTACATATTGTAGTAGAATATTAGAATATCTGACAAATTTAGTAGAATACTAGAATATTCTAAGATTCTAAAAATCACATTAGATTATTTACAGTGTAGTATTGTAACACCGTAAATTTCAAAACAAATTTTTCGATTTTCTTATAAAACATAATTCGATTAATATTCATCAAACAACCATATTAATTATCCAATATAGGTTAATACAAAATCCCAAGATCACAATGTAAAACTCTGAGTATGTGTGTACGGATCAAGTCGGCGCCTTCCCGCGGTCGTCACTAGTACTCGAAACAATAACATCAAACACTGTAAGCACAAGGCTTAGTGAGTTCCCCAAAATACCACATATAACACATATTAGCCACTCGAGGCTATAACTCTGTGGGTCCGTGCACCCAAACTCTGTGAACCCTCAGGTTCTAGCTCTGATAAACATGCACTACATAAATCACATAGAAATAATGCAGTACAACACATAACATACATAGCATACAAATACTCTATCACATAACTCTGGTTACCTACTCAAGGTAATATAGTATAGTGAGAAGACTCACCTCGCGTATCTCGGTATCTCACGAATCCTGGAAATCCCTCGTGCTCGATCCTCCGAGCTCTAATCCTCCTATAACATTATATGTTTCTAATTAACACTTTATATCTCTAAGGTTGACTATCTATAAGAAGTCAACACAGGTCAACTCTGGTCAACGGTCAACTCTGACCGGACTCGGCGAGTACCATGGCGACTCGGCGAGTCTAGACGTTTTCACTAATCCTCTGAAATCCTCTTACTACACGCCGAGTATCCCCCACTTTACTCGACGAGTTTCACCTGAATGAATCGCGGGGCCACCCCGACTCAACTCGCCGAGTCTCAAGGATAACTCGGCGAGTCCAAGTTTGACTTAGTCCACTCGTCAACCCTCTCCAACTCACCCTGACTCACTGAGTCTACCCATGACTCGATTGGACCACTCGCTGAGCAGTCCCAAGGCAATCTTCAAGCTACTCGCCGAGTCGGATGAACAGACTCGGCGAGTCCATGCCATGCAACCACTCCAACTCGCTTCTAAGGTCAGATCTGCTTCCAAAAACTATAGATCTGGCCTCCCTCGACTGATTCATCACGTAAAGCTCCTATCTTGGTGCTCATAACACACCCTATAACTCAATAATGGAGTTTTTGACCTAAGGCATGAGGATTCCAATCCAAAGCCTCTATTGATCCCCAAAAAGCTTGGGTAAAGGGACACTCTGGACCTCTAAGGGTCCAGATCTATGGTTCCAACCTCAAAAGGGACCAAAAGGACACTAAATCTTGCCATAAAAGGGTTCAACAAACCCTAAATCTAGATAAACAACAACAAACAAGAAGGTAACTCGGATTTATTACCACAAAAGTGATGCTTTGGACTCCAAACCCACAGAAGTGGCTTCTTCTTGCTTTCCTTGGCTAGCTCCTCTCCTTCCTTGCAACAATGGTACCTCCAAGGTCAATAATGGTCTCCTACTTAGCTCCAAATGCTCACACTCGATTAGGGTTTCACTCAAGGGGCTGGTGAGCACAAATGACGGCCATTAGGCCCTTTAAATAAGTCTCAAACCCGAGAAATTAGGGTTTCATTACACAGCGCTGACTCGCCGAGTCCATATCCTGGACTCGTCGAGTCTAGGTGCGATCCCGCGTCCAAATCCGCGTCCCTACTCGGCGAGTCTGAGCTCCAACTCGCCGAGTCCCCCTCACAAATCAACAAAATACAATAAACAAGATACCTGATAAAAATCCGGCTGTTACAAGTATTCTATTAGAATATTTCACATATTTAAAAAAAACGGTAATTTTATTTATTTAATTTTTATTTTTTTAGGTAAATAAAATGACAAAAATAATGATTAAATTTTTTTTTTTTAGATTTTTCCTTTTGTTTTTGTATTTTAAAATTATTTTTAGCTTGCGTCTCACGGTCTCATAAAATTAGCATGGTTTCAAATAAAATATATATATATATATATATATATATATATATATATATATATATATATATATATATATATATATATATATATATATATATATATATACCCTTAATTTCATGAAAAAGATAATAGTAATATTAAATCTATACATTTAAACGTCCACATCAAAAAATATGTCGGCATTGTTACCTAGAATAAAGCCTTCAACACAATGTTTTTGTGATTGTTATAATAATGACAATTATATTATCTCCTTATCCTCATTAGAATATTCTCCAATGAGATTTATGTTGCAAGCCTATGAATTTCTCTTCATGTTTGCTACTAAACGATTCACGCACTATTATTATGAATAGCTAAAGTGTGTTTTCTACTAATTGATTCAGTGTAATTTTAACGTCATCTTCTTTTTGTCTTAAAAAAAACTTTGTAAAAAAATCAGTTATTTAAGTATATCCGAAAATTTATGAACATACCTGATACCCGACCCAAATTAATTTTGGATTAATCAAATACTCGAATTTCCATACACGAAACCTGACCTATCCAAATTGATCTACCCGAATTAAGAACGGGTTGGCTGGTTTATTCGAGTATTGGTTAATTTCAACATGTCAATTTCGTTTAATTGCCAAATTCAATATAGTATTGAATGTTTTTATCAATCATGTAATGCATGGAATGGATGAACACTCTAAATACAATTATGATAAGAGAAATTAAATATCTTTTTATTTTTTTGTTACTATAAATCTTTCTATCAAATTAAATAGTGACATGTGTAACATTTAATACTAATTTAATGATATTTTTATATACTAATATACTATATGTAATCATTTAATAAGAGGAATTGATACTTCCACTCCCAACTTTGATACATCCACTGATTTTAAAGAAAACTTACGATTATACACTTATTTATATTTGGAGTGTAATTAATAATTATGGTTTCGATGTTAATATATATATTTTTTTTAAATCTTTTGTAATAAATACAATAGTAATGTAACCCACCCTCTTTATCCCTGTTGGAGTGTTGATCTTACCCTCACCTCGTAACCTTCTCCCTCACCTTTCGTACATCCACGCCGGAGACCTTCAACCCATAGTGTCGGTGGAAACCGCTCCTTCTATAAGTCTCAAAATCATAAACACTTTTCAAAATAAGATTTTCTGACCCATGGGGTTTCAAGATTCAATTTGCAGAAGAGTCCAGTAAGGCTTCCGAACTAGTGCTTTCTATCGGTCGGCATGGGAGGCTTTCTTGAAGACAACGGAGGGGCAGTGGTGGAATCGGCGAATGGCCTTTTAGGGTTAGTTTTGTCTCCAAATGGAATAAATCGGAGATGGGTGTTTCTATGGAAATTTCGGTGATGCTTGTATTTTTATTGGGAGGACGGGAAGGTTTCTTGAGGACGACGAAAGAGGAGGGCAAAGAGTTAGAAGATGGCACCTGTGTTGCAGATCTCCGGCTTGGGTTCACAAGATGTAAGGAAAAAGTATGGAGGGAAGGGAAGACCAACTCAACTAAAAGGGGTGATGGGTTAATTGAATGTTTTATTTATTATAAATGAATTAAAAAGTTTATTATATTAACATACACCATAATTATATTCTAACTATAAATGAGGGTATTATTGTCAATTTCTTTTAAAAATCAGTGGATGAATAAAATAAAACCGTAGAAATAACAGCTCCCTTTAATAAGGTAGGAGGATTTGTAGGAATAAAAATAGAAGAATATTTAATTTCTCTTACAACATATCATTATCATTATGAAGTGTAATACATATACAAGATTGGAAGTCTAAATTTACGGGTAATTAAAAGTTATCCAATTCTCTTCTTTCTTTTGTTTCATCCTATAATATAGGACATATGTCAGCAAAATTCAACACACGTTCATATTTTAAGTAAACATACGTAAGCAAAATTCAACACACATTCATATTTTAAGTAAAAGAAACAATAAGCAAAATCAAAACTAAATAAAATCAAACCATCGATGGAAACAAAAACACATAAAGTTAAATTTGATGGTTCTGAAATTGAAATTGTATAAATAAAGAGATTGAAAAATAAATATGGAAACAAATATCTTTATAATTTGTTCCTACCAATCTTTTTACTCTATTAAATGATTATATGTGTCATATTAGTATATTAAAATAAAGAAATTATATGTTATACATATCATTATTGAATTAGGTAGAATGATTGGTAGTATTGAATTAGGTAGAAGGATTGGTAGGAACAAAAATGAAGATTATATTTAACTTCTCATTAAAATATCATTAAATGAGCATTAAATGTTACACATGTTACTATTTAATTGGGTAACAAGATTTGTACGAATAAAAAATAAGAGGATATTTAATTTCTTATGATAAATTAAATGTCCTCCTACTTTTGTTTCTACAAATCCTCCTACCCTATTAAATGATTACATGAGTCATATTAATATATCAAAATATCATTAAATGAACATTAATGTTACACATGTCACTATTTAATTGGGTAGGAGGATTTGTAGGAACAATGTGATATCAACATAATATTTGGAAGACCTACTAAAGCATAATATATTATTGCAGGTTAGACGTCGAACCTTCTTTTTAGTTTCTCATACATTTGACCCAAATCGATTTGATTGGTAATATTAGTTTGGTTTAGTTAGTTGAATGTGGATGATCATGTTTTAATTCTTTTAATATTGTTATGTTTGTTTATGTTTTTAGGTATATTATGTTATTTATTTTATCAGAGGAAGATAGAAAGGACTTAAAACCACTATCAAGAAAACATAATGCAATGAAAGTGATTGAAGAGCTCAAAAAGAGATCGCAACAATAAAAAAAATATCAATATCTATCCTAAAAAATGAAAATTATTTTTTTTACTTGTCATGTTCTCAATCAATTGGGCATTTTTTATTTTCTAAGAATTTTAGAGAAATTAATATTCCATGTTATTTTGTTATCTTTTTCATTTTCAATAAATTGTCACATCAATATCTCTTCTCTTCTCTCTATTATAATAAAAGAATCATTGCCCACGTGTCACTCCTCTCCATTCATATTTCGTCCATTGTAAAATTTCCCACGTTATTTTGTGTATGTGTGTACGTCACTATATCTGCTTACATGGTTCGTGATTTTCCTTTTTTTCTTTGTTTTCATCGACTTCATGTTCCAACGATTTTTATAGATTCATAGTCATAGACAAGGGTAACATTGGAATAGATCACTCACATTCATTAAATTTTTAGCTAATGTAAGGGTATATTTGGAAACATACAAACTAAGTAACCATTTTCTTTCTTATATATTATCTGTTTTTTTAGCTAATACATCTGAAATCTTCAGTTCCTCAATTCATAAACGCATAACTTTTATTATGCAATATACTAGAGGTGAGTAATTCTCAGAAAAAGTAAAATGTGTTAATTAAATTGAATTAAATATAATATTTTTCTATTAATTATCTTAAAACGCCTTGATTTTCAGAATAGCATTCTTTAATATGAATGAACTAAATGAAGAACACCTAAAAGTTCTCAAATACACACTTGAATTCATGACAACTCATTACCAAAACACCGTTCCCATGAGTGTAACAGTGGTTAATCCAAAATATCGCATGGCTTCCAATATTCCATAACAACTTAGGTGCACTACCAAACTTAGGTGCACTACCATCTGGCAATTCATCCAAAAGACCTATCATGAAACCCCTTCACTGGTAGTTAACCCTCATCAACCATTCTAAAAAATGAACAAGAATACATACGGAGAAGCTCAACAGGGAACTGTTAATATACAATCATGATTTTACCCAAGTCGACATCCTATCAAAGTTTGACCCAAACCCGTCGACTATTAAGCCATTAGTAATATTTTGATAATGCTCGAACACTTGACTATGCCAAACGACTAAGGAACAAACACACGGGTTTTCATGATACAATTATCGGACCAACTCACATAAGTGACATCCACGATGGTTCATGATACACCATGACACCATGCAACCCTTGGAATGAGAAGCTCACGGTTCCTCACCATTATTTCCATCATCCAACCATGAGCATGAAGACTCCCGACTAGCACCTAATCGGCCTATGGGTACACGAACATCATCCCATCGACCTGCAGGAACCCAATCAACTTTTCACTCAAAACTTGTGAAAAAAATAAGATCCATACAACTCTATAACACACAACCCTTCCACAATCCAGGTTGCCACCGACGAATCATCAAACGAAGACATGGTTGGACACAACCAGAAAATAAGATAGACAATTGAATGCTTATTCCAATTCGAAAGAAATAAATAAAACAAGAATGATGCCATAAATTTGGACCAAGTGTTCTCATGCTATGATAATCAATCCACATACACCTTCTCATGACGATATTGTTGACCTGCCAACAATTCACATTCCCTAGGAGAGAACACAATGCTCTTCACGCTGACTGTATCCTATCTTAATCATAATCTTACCTAAAAGGTGAAATAACATCCTTTCTAACTAGATGGAGAGCTCCATCCATTAAAAGGAGCATTTTCTTACACAATCGACACAAGATCCCAAATCTCTAGTAGAAGTGAATCGATGTCCTTGATGTGTAACTAAACCAAATAAAACTTCCAAATTCGGAGAAGAATTCTAGGATTATCTAGAAATATAGCCAAAACCCCGATCGAATCAACCTTAATTCTCAATCCTGAAGACCTGACATCCTAAACCGATCTATGGGTAGACCCGAGGTCACCTGGGAGGATTAACAACCATGTCGCAGCAACTAAACTTTTACTATCGAAGATGACCACCAAAATCGAGCCCGCTAGAACTCATCATTCCTCAACTAAGTTACAAAGGATGTATACTCTCAAACCCTTAATATACCACTAACAAGGCTTCAATTAAGGGTTGATGCACCAATTGTACCTTCAACTAGTATTGATCGGAGACCATCAAATGACTCCTAGATGCTGATGAGGAATGAAATGACCAATCGGTTGGAAATGGATCAACCACTAAACCTAATGATCCCATGCACTGTTGAGAAATCCCACACAAAATTACACATACCGAACTCTAAAGCTAGTGCATATATCAACAATTGCCCATCTCAACCAAAGATAATCAACCCATACCGCGAGCTAACCATGTTTTTTATATCCGATGCAGAACTTACGCGACTCAAATACTAATTTATCAAGATTCTTGGCGCTTCAGAAAGGAACTACGAACCACCAAGAATTACTTGCCTTTGCACTCAATCTGACCAATCCTCTTATTCATCCTGACCAGAAAGGATTCCAATGGATCCTTGAGAAACAGAATGAGATGACATCCTAATCACGAACACTTCGATAACCAAAAACCTCTCACACTTGAACTGTAAATCCCCTAGACCATAACACAAAACCTAAAAAGATCGATAAAACCAATAATCTTCCATGCAGAATACTCGTTTCTCCCCTACTTAGGGTTCGAACTACTACCGAATCATGTATCTGATCAACAAATCCTCATACCAGCTCAATAAGATTCATACCAACCCTGACCCTCGATGTCCAAAACATGGAATACGATAAATCTTTAGATAATAATCAACCAAAATAGGGGAAACTTTGAATCTCAGATAGGGACTTCGGAACCTCCTACTGCATCGCCACCTTATTTGTAGAGAAAGTCCACTAGGATACCATTTGATTGACGAGGTACCCTCAGATCTATACATTGCATAATCAAAGCTTGCATTCACAGAACTGACCAACAACCTCGTGCTCTTGGAACTTCTAGGATCATTTCCAGATGCTCTACTATAGCTCTGACAAACGAAACATAAAACTCTCCTTACCAAATCAAGGACATTTCGATGCCACCTCGAATACACCTGATCTTCTCAACACTACGCCACGTATCCGAATTGTGACATGATCTTCACCCTGACTTTCGAACCAAAAGAACAGTTGAGTATCGAACATTCCTTTGTAGTGTGACATAAATGATTTACTATGAATTCTGACATTACTTGCTACACCAGAAACTGATGTGAAGAACATCATCCCTTTTTTTATCTATCGACTAACACACGTCCGATCTCTTCTCCCTCCAAAACGAGAGGCTGGAAGGATAAAACCCCATTGTAGAAAATAACATCCCAAACCATAGGTCGAATACCTAGCCGCAAAAGAAGGATTAAATAACTTACGAATAAAATTACATGAAACAAGGATTAAATAATTCTTCGACTGAAAGATCTAGGACTACAATGTTTTGACTCAAACAAGAGCTGCACAATCGGGCAATATCAAGCGGTATAAATGTTTAGTATATGTGGCATGAAACCTAATGTATCTGCTTAAAAGTTAACTAAAATTGATATAGGTTTCATATAGCACAAAACAAACAGCAAATCCAACAGGTACCAAGGCATCATAAATATCATGCATAAAGGTCCCAAATCCTTTTGTAGATCAAATACAAACAAGAAAGAACAATGAAGAACACAAAAGTATCTTAAATATGTATTTCACTAAAAAGGGGTGTTATTACCAAGAGAACGAAGGTTACAAAGATGGTTACCAAGAATTACAATAGGGTTTCACCCTAATGTTGATTTTATACAAAATTATTGTAGTGAATCCCTTCAATCAAGGGATTATATCTAATCTATAATAAGAATTGATCCTTCTCACCAAGATATTAGATCTTATATCTATTCTATACATATTCGTATAACTGCCTAATATACAAATATTACATAAGATCATTATCTTCATGCTAACACTAATATGGTTTTGAGGCGCCGACGCTAGTGCTGACGCTGGCGCTAGTAGTCAGCGTGTAAAGTGTTTGACTCGTCGGATCAAAAGATGTAAAATCACAATCTCTCCTATCTGATGATGTGAAAACTAATCTTCAGTGAAGTCATCAAGCTCATCATTTTAGAATTTTTTAGCTTCAACGAATGCTCCCCCTGAGATAATATATTACTACCCAAATTTCGGTAATCAGCAATAGTGGTAGTTGTAGAAACAATCAACATAACAACCAATGTATCATGAGTCTCAGCAGATATCTACTCCCCCCCCCCCACTTAAATTTAGTTCCTCTTCAAGTTAGATATAAGTCCTCCTTAGATTTAGCAACCAGTCTCTCCCCCTTTATGACATCAACAACATATATGGTACTGAAGGAAGCGATCAACGTATCAGAGTTGCAACTAGTAATCTAGTGACTTTTTGATGTCTCATAATAATATGGGTTTAAAATATCATTCACTGACATAATATTATGTTGTCTCATCATCGTATGGTTTTATACGTTGGCTCATTAACAATTTTAGTAGAAGAATAAAGGTTAAGAATGGAAAGATGCATGTTATTCATTTTGGTATGAAATGTACCCATCGACAAAGAGTGTAGAAGTTTTATCAGTGTATGGCTAATACCGAGAATCATTAACTTCCATAATAGAAGCATTGTTAGGAAAGAATGGGTAGGTGCGTTTAATATATCACGGACAATGATATGCCTATCGGCACATATGTTTTGAATTCTCATCAGTGTCTAGCTTCATACGCTGACTCGTAAAATTCTAAAGAAGAATATATGGTGAGAATGGATTGGTGTGTATGAAAAGTTATGGTGTTTTAGCTTAACCATCGAAACAGTTTTTCAAGCTCTCATCAGTGTATGGTATATTATGTCGAATCAATAAGCTTTAAAGAAGAATGTAAGGGCAAGAAGGGGTTGGTGCGTATGATAAACTACTATACATAGTCTAAACTTCGACACAAAGTTTTGAAATTTTATCAGTGTGTGGTATTACACAGTGAATCATTAAGCTCTTAAAAAGAAGACTTGTAGAGAGGAGTAGGTAATATATTTGGGTATATCCACCGTCAATTTATAATGGTACCATGTCATACCTCAATCTAAGGTGTCAAGGACATGAGAAAAAGATTGGCTAAGAGAGGGGATAACATAGTTTCCTTATAAGAATTTTCATTTGTGACCGGATAATATCTCTTAGTTGAAGAATAGACCTTGCTATTAGATTCAACACAAGAGATGGATGGCTCCTTTAGTCTTAACAGATAAAATTATGACCTGTTGGGTTAAAGACTTCTAAAGTGAAATCTCATCAGGTCATTAACTACTAGAAGACACGAGACTTAAGGTATGTGCAACATCATCAGTTCATGGAACAATGAATTTTCAACAGTTACATACATAGCTTATGAAATGCCAGCATCAAAACATAAAAGGTACAATGATATTATCACAAAAGACCAAACTAGATGAAACATAGGTCTCAACTTCAAAAACTATTTCTACATGCATGCCAATTTTTATCTCATTTGTCTTTGTCAAGCTTGAATGCTCCCCCAAAGCTTGTGGTTCATCAACTTCAGCTTCAGTTCATAAAACATGACATCGTAGAACACATAGTTCACTGTCAAATAATTCCACAATGGTGCAATGAAATTGAAAATCTTGAACCAAATGTTTATTAACACATTAGGTAGATCGTCACAAGATCCACTAGAACCTATCAATCCTTAGCAAAAAGAACCATCATATGATCTATCATCCATGCTATCACTTGTTCAACTACAGATCAGTGTCTGAAGCCAAAGAACTTTGAACACTCAAAAAGATATGATTTTTAGACACTTTAGGGCATAAATAACTTCTAATATTCATAGATAACTTGAACATCACACATCATTAATTTTTTCCCCCAAAGTTGCAGAATTGACTCCATTTCATTACTTCATGCATTCTCTCACTTATATGACTATCAAGTTGATAGAAGATATCGACATGAAAAAATTTCTTGGGAAGACCTTCATAACACTTGTTTTTGAATTTTTAGATTTAAAATATAACTATAAAAATAAAAATAAATACAAAAGACAAAACTAAAGTGAAGTAATTTTAACAACTATGAACCAAATTATACAAAATAAAATTAATTAAACCTTTAGAAAATAATTTTATTTATTTTATTTTAGAAAATAAAACTTTTGAAAACCCTTTTTCTTTTTCTTTTTTATATCTATTTATCTTAAAAGAAACTAACTAAAAACTTTTGGAAAATTGTTTTTTTTTTTTTTAATTCTCAAAAGACCCATGAGATTTTGCATTTGGGGCATGGAAGAGACAGTGCATGCATATAACATTACGTAGGGCTGATCGAAATGCCCCAAGTACTTAATACCCTTAAAAGCCATGTACAAACATATCATGTGATATTGTAGCAAGTGGCCATAAGTAGTTTGTAGGTTTTGACTTAATATCCTGCACCCTAGCTCTTGACACGCAAACTTTCTGTTTTAGTAGGATTTGACTCGACAAAATTACAAAAATGGTCCCTGTGGTTGGCAAAATTCTGCAGATTTAGTCCAAAACTAAATGTTGGTGCACCACTGATCCAATTTTAGATACCTTGTGTGGTTTTGGTCCCTATGGTTGATATTTTGTGTGTTTTTAGTCCAAACCCAACCTAAAATGATGAATCTGCCCTTTAATGATTCTTATTTATTTATTTTTAACTTTTTATTACTATTTTCATTAAAAAATAAAAAGAAAATAATACCACACACACACACACACACACTCTCTCTCTCTCTCTCTCTCTTTCTCTCTCTCTCTAAAAAAACCCAAATCTTCACTTCATCGGTTTCTTTATTAGTTTATCTTCTTCATCAGTTTCTTCATCAAATCACATTTTCAGCCTACCATCCCACAATACCTAAATCTTCACTTCTCATCTCATTCACTCCTCTTTGTCCCTATTTCATCTTTTTCTCTCTCTAAAACAACAATCTGCATATTTGGAAGAATTCTTAGCTCATCATCGCTTTAGTAAGGATTCACACACACACACACACATTTTGAAATCAATTGAGAAGTTGAATACATATCAGGGGACGAAATCGATTTCAAATTTGTCAAGAGTCAACCACTTTAAACCCAGTAAACCTTAATCGCTCGATTAATAGGTGTGTATATGTATTTTTGATCGCAGCTTTCAAGGATCCGATTTAAGGGTTGTTTGGTGGTTCGGGAAATGGGTGAAGGAAGGTGTTCGATTGTGGGTGATTAAGGTGTCATGGGAGATGGTTTATCAAGAGGAATAATGGTAGTGATAAGTTGTTGGGTTGATAATCGATGATGATTCTCGAAATTGATTGAGATGGTGGGGGTTTTGGTATGCTGAATCAGGTTCTGAAATGGTTGAATAGGTATCACGTTATCTGTTTATCATTCACGATTTGCTTTACAATTTGTTAATCAATTTTACCTCGCATGATGTTGATTCATTCTTGTTTATGTTAGACTAATCTCGATGGTGATTCTTGAATGATTGAGATTTGTGAAAAAAAAATCTAATAATGTATGAAGGTGATGGTGGTGAGACTGAATTTGTATGGTGGTGGCGGTGGATAGATGGTGGTTGATATGATCAGAGAATGGAGATGGTGGTAGAAGAGAAAGAGTGAATCGAGTCTTCCTTTGCAACCATTTTCTTTTCCTGGACCCATTTCTCTACATCTCTATCTCTCACACAATCTCGTTTTCCTCTCAAAGAAGACGATGTTTATATGTTTTTGTTATTAGTTGCAGGTTGTGGAGAGGGAGAGATGATGAACATGCCCTATTTCTTCCTCTAATGAATCATGTAGAGAGAGAGAGATGATGATGAACATGCCCTATTTCTAAAAGATTCTGACCAAATACCATTCTGAAACACTGTTATGGCCCAACAAAGTTGTAGACTTTGACATGAAGTTTTGTCGCACATCTGGTTGTTGTTCTTGTGCTTTTTAGGTTTTGATTTTTAGAAGCTATGTGGAAATACTAACGAGTACAAACAAGAAATTCCAATAGTGGGATAGCAACCATTTTTCTACTAAAAATGAGCCACACTTCACATGTCCTTATAATTCCCACATGTGTGAGAGATGAGAGATGGCACATGCAGAAAATTGTTATAGGTGATCAAAGGCCATAAACATGTTGCTTTTCTTGAACCTTCATTTTCTTCTCTATGAACTCAGTACCACAACATCATAATAGACCAACGTCAGATCAAAATTTCTTTGACCGAAAAAAGTCCATGCACTTGACATACACTTGCATACCATTTGTTTTTCTTTATGAAACCTGTAAGAATGATGACTAATGTATGAAATTTGAGAGCAAACATACAACTAAAATGAGAGATCAGTGAATAAATTTTCTTGAGGCATAGAGAGAAGGAACAAAAATGAAAATTTTGTGTGAATGACAGCAGTGTGTGAATCTAAAAGTTAGCATAAGAGTTCTATCAACATGAGACTTATCCTTTTACATTTATTTTCATTAGCATGCTTTAAGATGAGAAAGACATTACTATTCGATTAGGTGTTTATGCCCATAACTATAATTGGTATGTACTTGATCTGAGAGTAGCATGGTCCATCTGGATTGCCTTCACTAGAACAATCTGATAGGATGGATATTTGAGAAAAATGCTATTTATGATTTAATATATTATAAGTATAATATATTAATTGAGAAATCATAATATTTAATTAGTTGTAACATACATGTTTTGAAATCGTGTTTTAAGTAAATAATATTATGAAATATTATGTGAATTTGAATGTTGAGTTCTAACGGATAGTTTTTTTTACTAGAATTCAAGTAAAACTATCTTTAGAATCACTCATAAAATATTGGAAGTCTTATGAGATTCCAATTAAAAGCCAAATAGTGAAATATAGCGAAAATATAAAATTTGAAATAAGTAAAATTTTATTATTGAAAGTTGTAGATAATCTTGTTAGAAACATTTAGGCGAAAATCTCATTGAAATCCGAGTTATAACGAATAAGTTATGACCAATCGAAGATCCGCGACAAAACCGGCACGACGCCGAATGATGTAAAGACTGAGTTTTTGAAAAACTACTTTTTAGCCTTAGTTATCTAAATGAAAGTCGTAGTATTCGTTAAATCGAGAAGTTCGATAAAATGAATGTCAAAATCTGACTTCGTATGAGGAAGTTATGATTTTTCGAAGTTTCAGCTTAGCAGTAGACAACTAAAAACTAGAATTTTAGATCGAATGATTTTTAGCCGACACAACCTAAACGAGAATTGAAGGTCTCGTCATTAGTAGTACAACGGTAAAAAGTCCGACGAAAACCGGACGTCGGATGAAGAAGTTATGAATTTTTAACGGATTTTCCTGTCCCAGTCTGTTAAAAATAATATTATTAAAATTAAGGTCAAAACTAGCCAACGAAGTCTAAACAAAAGTTGTAGAGCATAATTTTAGCTACGTGTGCATATAAAGAACGTAAAAAACGGAGTTCGTATGCGAAAGTTATGGATTTTAGAAGATTTGGGCCCATTTTTCGAGGAAATTCGCATGGATTGGAGCTGGTCACATGATTCTTGCATGCTTACCTCGTGCCCGCCTGACTCAGGTGTCGCATGCTGATTCGACCGAGGGAGAGGTCCAATGATCTTCTGACGCGCCTCGCTGCTGTGCGTCCGACATGGTTTGGTCCGGAGTCCGAAGCACCAGCTGCCCCCCCTTCCCACTTCGCGTGTCCGAGCCTCGCACCTCTACCTGGCCTTGCTTCGCGGCTACCACCTGCCTCACTGACTCCTCCTTCTCGGCCGAACCCTCGTATTCTCTCCCTATAAATACAAGGCTTGCTTTCTCGGGTAATTTTGAAAAATTGCCAATTTTCACCCTCTTTTTGATATTTTTACTATCTCGACATCCCCCGAAGCCATGATATCATTTTTAGCACCCGAAACACGCCCCGAGACTCCCGAGAAGCCCGAAAAAATTATTTTTTTGGTTTTGAAGTTCTACCTTCGTAGAGCCCGGTTTTCAAGAAAACTCCCGGTTTTCAACGAAGAAAGTGATATTTAGAGCTGAAGCGTTGCCCAAATTAATATTTTAGCCCCCAGTTATTTCACTGTGAGTTTAATATATAAGAGCAATTGTATGTTATGTGTTATATGTGCTATGTGCTTTTCAATGTTATTTTTCTGGGTTATTTTTCCCGGGTTATTTTTATTCGCTATTTTTAATAGCAAAGAAATACCTTTGACCATGTGATCAGTGAAAGGACTTAGATTCACGTTGGTACTGGTATGTAGCCTCTGGCCATGTAGAACATGTCTCCGTAAGAGAATGATTTCTATTCTATGTTATTGGCAGAAGGTTAGACAGGGCTATAAGCCTAAAATCTACCAAAATGTTAATCCGAAGTTGTATGTCTTCTATGCCATTTGGGCCAAAGCTTTATTGATTTATATCAAGCATGGAAATTGTTATGTCTCATTGATTGTATATCTTTAAATCAAATCAATGATTGATATGGAATGTTTGTCACATGATTCACTTATGCCCTTGTTGTTCCTTTTTACTCTTTGCTTCTGCCATATTGAAGTATATATATGTGGCATAACGTTATATTGTATCTATTATTGAACTCACTAAGCATCACCGCTTACCCATTCAATGATTAACAAATTGCAGGAGATAAGCATCCAGTATAGTTATATACTGGTAGAAGATTTTTGAATAGTTTGAAACTATTGTATCGATAGAAGCTTATGAATAGTTTGAAACTATTGTATTTTGAACTCCCATATGTATAAAACTATAGAATCCTGGGAAGTTATGTAATATATAACACTTTAAAATAGTCGGTTTGTATCCAGTGGTTTGTAACCTCTTTATCAATGTAAAATATTGTTTTTATGAATATGCAAGTAGCATGTTTTGGAGTAACTAAATTTTCAAGTATGAAAGTTTGGGTTTTTCATAAATACGAAAGTGAGGGTCTTTCAATCATGGTATCAGAGCAGTAGTTTGAGTGAACTAAATTCCACGGATTGGTATTTAGACTTAAACTATTGGAAGTTCAATATATGAAATTAATCATTGTAAGTATAGCGATACAAACCATAGGAAATATATATAAGTAAAAGTATTAGGTAATAATAAACCCTAATATTCTAAAATACAATGTTACCCCGTATTGCAGAGCAATGGCTGAACAGGTTAGTAGCCATACCCCTGAGGTTGGTGGAGGTCCTCAACCCGAGGAAGTGAATACTCCAGTATCTCCTTGTGAGGAGCGACACTTGGGTAAACTTACCGGTGTTATTCGACAGACTCTCGAAGAACACAAAAAGAATGGTGATAAGGGAAAAAAGAAAGTCAATGGAGAATCTTCAAAAGGAGAGGTGAAGCGTCCCTCGTTCAAAGATTTCAAGAGTAGTGGTACTACAAAGTTTCCGGTGTTCTTAAACCCATTCTTGTTCTTACTTGGATCCAGAACACAGATAAAGTGTTTCGTATTTCTCATGTGGATAATGAAGATAAGGCTAATTATTCTTCTGCAATGCTCATCGGAGAAGCCTTGGTCTGGTGGGAAGCAACATATGAAGCTCTCAACGGGTTTGACCAGGAGAATTTAGCCTAGGAAATGTTTAAAACTCGTTTGCTAGAGAAGTATTGTCCTCTAGACATGAGGAGGAGATTGGAGAAGGAATTCCTCGAGCTTAAACAAGGAGGGATGATTGTGCATGAGTATGAAACTCAGTTTAATCAAAAAGCAAGGTTTGCTACAAAGTATATTCCAACTGAAGATGAGAAAATTCAGTTATTCATGGAGGGACTACGACACGAAATCCATGATTTCGTTGCCAATCGAGAAGTTCTGTCATTCGATAAAGCCATTGAATATGCTCGAAGACGTGAGCATGACTTAGAAATACGTGGTGCCACTTTTACTGCTCCGAAGCATCCATGTACTGAAAGAACTGTTCCTGTTCCTTCTTTTCTACTAGCTCAATCCGTTCGGACTGAACCTGGTAATCAAGTACAAACTCAAAATGCCTCTCGTGGACGCAGTAGATCACAATATTTTTCTATTCAATCGCCTTCATGTCGTATTTGTGGAAGGAATCATCCGAGCCAATGCACAATAGACAAGGAATCCATTTTCTGTTATGGATGTGGAGAAAAGGGTCATATAAAGCCAGCTTGCCCAAGAAAGGATGTTACTTGCTATGCATGTGGTATTATTTGCCACAAAAAGCGTTTTTGCCCTACTCTTACTAGTCAGATAACAGGAAGTCAAGCTTCTGTTTAACAACCGGCGAGAAGTCAAGTCCATGTTCAACAATCAAAGGGTACTTCAACTAAAAACGAGGAGGTGCCAAAAGCTAAGGGTCGTGCATTCCAGATTACCTCAGAGGAGGCACGCGAGGACCCGAATGTTGTGACGGGTATATTTCTTGTCAAGTCAAGACCTGCTCACATCTTATTTGATTCTGGTGCCTCAGATTCTTTTGTGTCTTATGAATTTGCGCATTCCTTTCAAATTGCTTGCTTTGTACTCGTGCAACCATTTTACGTAGATACTGCGGGAAGTATATCATTACTTGTTGATAAAGTCTATAGGGATTGTGTTATAGAAATTGAAAGCTATACTTTTCTTACTAACCTGAACCCTATCTCCTTGCCAAATTTGATATTATTCTCGGTATGGATTGGTTATCAAAGAACCACGCAGAACTATTGTGCTATGAAAAGATAGTACACATTCCTATTGAAGGGCAGAATCCTATCTATGTCTACGGTGAACAAAGACTCTTAAATATAATCTCTTTCCTTAAAGCTTGTAAATTCATATCGAAAGGGTGTTCTATATATCTGGCCTACACAGTTGATGTCTCAAAAGAGGAGAATAAAATTGTTAATGATGTTATCATTGTTGACGAATATCCTGATGTTTTCCCCGATGAATTATCTGGCCTTCCTCCGGATAGGCAAGTAAAATTCCGAATTGACCTTGTGACTGGTGCTGCTCCGATTGCAAAGACTCCTTATCGTCTTGCGCCAGCTGAGATGAAAGAAATGATGATCCAACTGCAGGAACTACTTGACAAGGGTTTCATTCGACCAAGTACCTCTCCCTGGGGTGCTCCGGTACTGTTTTTCAAGAAGAAGATGAATCGGTGTGGATGTGCATTGATTATCGTGAGCTGAGTAAGGTGACTATCAAGAACAAATACCCACTACCTCGCATCGACGATTTGTTCGATCAACTTCAGGGTGTTAGCCATTTCTCAAAGATTGATCTAAGATTTGGCTATCATGAGTTGAAAGTTCACGAGCAGGATGTACCGAAGACTACTTTTCGTACTCGATATGGGCATTATGAATTCCTTGTTATGCCGTTTTGTTTAGAAAATGCTCCTGGTATATTCATGGATATAATGAATCGGGTATGCCGCTCAATGCTCGATAAATCAGTAATCGTATTCATTAATGATATTCTAATCTATCCCAAGTCTGAAGCTGATCATGCCATTCATCTTCGTGCGGTATTAGAACTTCTTCAAAAGGAGAAACTATATGCTAAATTCTCGAAATGTGAATTTTGGCTTCGCCAAGTTCAATTTATCGACCATGTTATTTCTAGTGATGGTGTATCCGTAGATTCTATCAAAATCGAAGCCATTCAAAAT
The DNA here is from genome assembly GCF_052625555.1 of Lactuca saligna. Taxonomy (NCBI): domain Eukaryota; kingdom Viridiplantae; phylum Streptophyta; class Magnoliopsida; order Asterales; family Asteraceae; genus Lactuca; species Lactuca saligna. The sequence continues at coordinate 268,087,778 of NC_136421.1, read as the reverse complement.
TGGGAGGTACCCCGTAATGCTTCCGAAATTCGTAATTTCTTGGGTTTCGCAGGATATTACTGGAGATTCATTAAAGACTTTTCTCGTATAGCCGTACCTCTCACGAGTCTTACACGAAAGGAAGTGAATTTCGAATGGGGTGAAGCCCAAGAAAAAGCTTTCTCAACTCTAAAAGATCTTTTGACTCATGCTTCAATCTTATCACTCCCAGAAGGTGATGATGATTTCTCTGTATATAACGATGCTTCAAGATTGAGACTCGGTTGTGTGTTGATGAACATGGAAAAGTGATAGCCTATGCTTCAAGAAAACTGAAAGATTATGAAAAGAATTATCCCACTCATGATCTCGAACTCGCTGCAGTGGTATTTTCCCTAAAACTTTAGAGGCATTACCTTTTTGGTACAAAATGCCAATTATTTAATGACCACAAAAGTCTCAAGTACATATTCAGTCAGCAAACTTTAAATATGAGACAACAACGAGCCTTGGAGTTGATCAAAGATTATGATTGTGAAATCCTATATCATCCTGGAAAAGCCAACGTAGTTGCCGATGCACTTAGCAGAAAGGTTTATCGCAATAGTATGTGTTATGCTATTACTCATACTAAAGTAAAATTCACTATTTTAGATGAATTAGAGAAATGGCAAGAAGAGGCCCTAAAGCCAGAAAATGTGAAGAAATAAGGGATGATACATTATAATGATGTTTTACTTGATGATCAGCGAGGATTAAAAGTATTTAAGAATCGGTTGTGGATTCCAAAGATTGATGGATTGAGACAGAAGATTTTAGATGAAGTCTATAAATCTAAACTGTCAATCCATCCTAGTACAAGTAAAATGTACTATGATGTAAGAGTTGATTATTGGTGGCCTGGATTAAAGAGAGACATTGGAAGATATGTACATGAATGCTTAGTATGCTTAGAAGTCAAAGCAGAGCACCAAAAGCCTTATGGAACCCCACAAAGTCTTAGTGTTCATGTATGGAAATGGGAAGAATTGTCCATGGATTTCATTACCAAATTGCCAAAGACTGCAAGACAGCATGATAGCATTTGGGTAATCGTCGACCGCCTGACTAAAAGTGCTCATTTTCTTGCCATACGTGAAATGGCTCCAATGGAGAAATACGCACAAGTATACTTGGATGAAATTGTTGCAAGACACGGTGTGCCACTAAAGATCATTTCCGATCGTGATACTCGCTTCATTTCTCACTTTTGGGCAAGTATGCAACGTGAATTAGGATCTCGAGTTGCTCTCAGCACAGCTTATCATCCCTAGACAGATGGTCAGACGGAGAGAACAATCCAAACAGTAGAAGATATTCTTCGTGCATGTGTCTTGGAGTTCGGTGGTAACTGGGATAAATACTTACCTCTTGTCGAATTCTCGTATAATAATAGTTACCACGCTTCAATCAAAATGCCACCATATGAAGCATTATATGGTCGCAAGTGTCGTACTCCATTATGTTGACGAGACATAGGATAGAAGATCCTTGGAGGCCCTGAAATGATTCAAGACACCACCGACAAGATTCAAATTGTACGAGAAAGAATGAAAGCGGCCCAGGATTGACAAAAGTCCTATACATAAAAAAGGAGGCGACCCATAGAATTTCAAGTGGGTGATTTTGTAATGTTGAAGGTATCCATATGGAAAGGTCTTATGAGATTTGGGAAGAAAGGAAAGTTGAGTCCTAGATTTGTTGGACCTTTCAAAATCATCCAGAGAATTGGAAAACAATCATACCGCTTAGAATTGCCTGAAGATTTGGCAGCTATTCATGATGTGTTTCATGTGACTTATCTGCACAAATGCTTGAGCATCAATCATAAGACAGTTCCATTATTCGAGGTAAATATGGATACTAAGTTAACATATGTAGAAGAGCCGGAAGAGATCGTGAATGAAAGAACAACTAATCTACGTAATAAATAAGTAGAGTTGGTGTTTGTCAAGTGGAAACACCATCGAGGCCAAAATTATACTTGGGAAAATAAGAATGAGATAAGATCAAAATATCCTCATTTATTTTAATCGATGTAATTTCGGGGACGAAATCCTCAAAAGGATGAGGTATTTGTAACATACACGTTTTGAAATCGTGTTTTAAGTAAATAATATTATGAAATATTATGTGAAATTGAATGTTGAATTCTAACAAATAGTTTTTACTAGAATTGAAGTAAAACTATGTTTACAATCACTCATAAAATATTGGAAGTCTTATGAGATTCCAATTAAAAGCCAAATAGTGAAATATAGGGAAAATATAAAATTTGAAATAAGTAAAATTTTATTATTGAAAGTTGTAGATAATCTCGTTAGAAACATTTAGGCGAAAACCTCATCGAAATCCGAGTTATAACGAAGAAGTTATAACCAATCGAAGATTCGCGACAAAACCGGCCACGACGCCGAATGACGTAAAAAGTGAGTTTTTGATAAGCTACTTTTTTAAGTTACTTATTTGGAAACTCTTAATAATTATAAAAATAATTTCGAAATTAATTTTAGTTATTGGGATTGCAATGTAGGTTTTGAATTTAACACAAAAATTTATAACTTTTGGTATTTACAAAATAATATTTGGATTTTCTAGTAATTTTAATTGAAATTTTGATTTAAGTTAACCCTCTAATGTTATTCAATTAACAGTTTAAACATTTTATACAAACTATCAAATTCTGCAACTCTAAAATGACAATGATTTACATATAAAACATATTTAAACTAATAAGTTAATTATAATAAGTCAAAAGTTCAAAAAGATAATTTTATAAGTAGAATTGAAGTATGGTATTTCGATATTAAAGTTTAGTTAATTTACTATTACAATTTAAGTTCTGTATTTATTTAACAATATTACCCAATTTATAAGAATTATTAAAAAGAAATTGAAAAATGATCAAAATTTCAAATGCATGCCATGAAAGAAAAAATATCACTTTTGTAATATAATATAGAATAAACTGCAAATTTGGTTAGGTTATAAAAAAATATAGATGATGTCAAAAATCTTCTTGACTTGCACCAATGGTTTAAAATCATAAACTTCTTGTGGTTAATTGTAAATTGTAAGCACTATTTTGTCCTTTTTATTTTTTAAATATATATTTTTGTATTTGTTTTAATACACTTTTAATATAGAAATAAAAAATTAGTTCAACCCCCTCTCTCTCTCTCTCTCTCTCTCTCTCTCTCTCTCTCTCTCTCTCTCTCTCTCTCTCTCTCTCTCTCTCTCTCTCTCTCTCTCTCTCTCTCTCTCTCTCTCTCTCTCTCTCTCTCTCCCAAATAGAAAAACATAGAGACAATAACATATCCACTTTCCAATATAAAAAAAAGTAAAAACCTAAATGCATCAATCATGACACTCAATAAATCTATAACGTTTCTGAAATCAAACACATATAAAAATTATTTTGAGATCCAACATATAGAACACCTAATTTATATGTAAATCAAACAACAAAGATAACTAAAAGCATCAAGCACCCAATTCAATAAATCTATAAGATTTTAATATCAAACATATACACCATTTTTTAAAAGAAACACATATACGACTTTAAGACCAGCCTCACTCACACATACACACACTTTAAGTGTTATTTGTTTTTATCTGCATATATTTGTGGCCTCTTATGTTTGTACCGTGCAGACCACGCACAAAGATTAGACTTCACAGATTGTTTGTTTTTTTGAAAATTGCAGACCAAAAAACGTCTATGCATCCTCTTCTTGGCACATATATGGACTAGAGTCTTTAAACATGTTCAAACATCTTCTTGCGTAAAAAAACACATATATCTTCGGTATTTTTTTTTTTTTTTTTTTAATTTATAGTTATTCCAACTTTATGAATAATAAACAATTTGAAAAAAAAAAAGTTAAAATACTTAAAGAAAAAAGGTTTGATGACACAATCATAACATTTCTGAAAAATTTATAAACAAAAATTTAATTACAATAATGTTGGTTGAAGCTTTATATAGATATGAAAAAAAAATCATAATATTGTCTTATATTTTTTGTGCTAAATTTTATAAAACATTATTTAATACAATATCATTTCATTGAAAAAAATATTTATGCGTAATTTTTAATTGATTTAGTTGAAAAGTACAATGAAATTTTCGAATATTTTCATCCATTTTATGTGTTAAAATCTTTTATCCCTAATTACAATGTTTAAGTGTAACTTTGCTACCAATATTTTTATCCATTTTCATCCATTTTATGTGTTAAAATCTTTCATTCATTTTATGTGTTAAAATCTTTTATACTGAGCTCAGATTGAACTTGTAAAGAATTATACAAGCTCGGATCAGGCACGAGCTCAGTTCGTTTTTTTTTTTTTTTTTTTTTCCTAACGTTCCTAAATAAGTTTAAACACGGTTCTAGCTCATAAAAAAAGTTCGTTAATCCTTAATTTTCCCAAATATGGTCTATTTTAATATATAACACAATAATAAATTTTATATATATATATATATATATATATATATATATATATATATATATATATATATATATATATATATATGCTCGTTTAGGCTCGCGAACTTAATCCAACTTAGTGACATACGCACGAGCTCGTTTAATAAACAAGCTTAATACTAGACGAGCCTAGACGAGCCTAACTTGGCTCGGTCTCATTTAAAATCGGTTTTGAATCGAGCTTTCAACGAGCTGATTATAATTAGCTCACAAATTAATTTGACTGGTTTGCACCCCTAATTATAATTTAATGAGAATTTTTAAACTATCTCAAAATGTTCCTTTTTTTTTATTTGATATTTTGATTCAAAATGTTTTTTTTTTTTTTTTTTTTTTTTTTTTTTTTTTTTTTTTTAAATTTGATATTTTGATTCAGGCCCGCCCATAAGCAGACTCATATAAACGAGTAATCGACAACATTTAACCCAAATAATTTATAGGGCCCAAAAATATTTTATGCAAAACTCAATCCTCTTCGTAAATCGTGAAATCTCTTTAAACTTATTCAAATTATAGAGTTGTCATCAGTTGTTTGTTTGTTCTACTTTAGTTCGAGACTTCGAGTGTTAATATAGCGATACATAAAAGTTACTGAAGACATGAAAGATGAACTATTCACCACTGTAATCCATTTTAAGTAATGAGATGGTTCTTTACGAGTGCTTGATTAAATAATTTCACACTAATTTACCCAAAACAATATATAAATATGAATACAACTATATATACAAGAAGTGTAGCTAAATGCTAAGTTAAAACTTGGGAATCATGGCACAAAATATAGGAATGCATCACGCATGGGAAGTAAACCAAATATGCTCGTCAAAAGGATAACAAATTGCGTAACCATGGATCGTAAATCACTCTATTTAACTTCCACTTTTATATATATTATTTACAAAACATGCACACATATTATTGTATTAACCTTTAAAGAAAGCCCACCTACGCAACACATTGAAGTTATGGTCCGATCAAGGATGTCGGGCCAGTGGCGGAGGAGTGTTTTCTGGGTAGTGGCGGTTTCCATCAACAGTCTCGCGTTTTTTATTTGCATAATAAAAGTAACCAACTGCTGCGGTGGTGACGATACCGGCAACCACCATGGTGGCAGGGCTCATCGGCATATTGCGCCGCCTCATCCACTTCTGTTTCAAATCCTCTTGGTTCGCGGTAGTCATTTTTGATATTTTGGTCAAATGGGAAAGTCGACTTCTTTTATATCCGATGTATTGATCTTGCTGAATTGTCTGTTTACGTGTAACTGTGTAAGGAAATGGCAGCTAGCTTTTACACGTCGCAGCTTGGGCTTGAGTGTACTGATGACAAGTGTTTTGTTATGAGTTGTTTTTTACTCCGTCAATCGATATCTCTTTTTTAATCTATTCATTTCTTTTACAATTATAAAATTACATTTCATTATACTTTACCAAGTAAATTAGATGGATGTACCACTCGGTTCAGGGGGCAAAGTAGACAATTATATAGGGTCTAACTTCTTTATATTATATATTATTATTTAAAAAAAACATATAATAATGATAACAATTATTTTTTTTATGATTCGTTTCGAGGCATTTGATAATATTTAATTCATTAAGATCGATCTGGCCCTGTTATATAATTTTGTTGTATGCGTGGTTTCTGTCAATGCTAAAAATACTATTTGTCCTTAATAATATATAATCTTATTTTATTAATTTTTTTATTATTATAATTATATTTAAAAAAAACAAATTATGAATATATTCTTGAAAATGGACCACCCCATCTTTGGTCCTCTTCTCTTCCTTCCCAAAATGGATGAAGGCTAACCGGTTTTCTGCTCCGATCACGATCTCCGGTCTAAAGTACCACATAAATTATCCCAACAAAAATAAATCTCTAAACAAATAAAGATGAATGAAATGTCAACCGATCGTCACCCTTCACTCTCACAAGCATAAACACAAACACATAGAATGTAATCGAATCAAATCTATAAAACAAACATATAGAATGCAGATAGATCAGAATATATGTACCCCAAACCCCACTGCCACCTCTTTCACCTATCTACCTTTCCCATTATCTCTTTCATTCTCGTTCATGCTGTTGTTACTGTCGCTCAATATTACTACTGTCGAAATCCCAACAATTCCATATCAAATTATATGATGTAATATATTAGATCAATAAGATTGTAAAAGGAAATTCAAAGCTAGTGGTAATAGCTCCATTAAACTGGAATCGATCATGCTGAGTAGCTTAGATATATTGTTGGGAAAAACCAGAATGTAAAGGAAAACACAGCCACTCCCCTGCTATGGTTTCATCATACTCATATCTCTCTGTACATGGCAAATAAAATTGATCGATTTAGGGAAATAAAGGTTTAAAATTGATTTGTTATTGTTTCAGTATGTTCCCGATTTACCATCATCTTCGCTCAATCGATCTGTATCACATATTGCATCAGGTTCGCCGACTCATTAGGGCTTTGGAAACAGCCAAAGCAGAGAGGAATGGGGAATGAAAGGAGATGCCAAGGTAGGTCTTGTTCATCGTCAGAGAATCTCTGGTTTTAATGGAAGCAACACTTGTTTCATCGATACATTATGTAAACTTCATCGTGAAATTTGCCATGCCACGGAGAATCATCGGTCGTTTCGGTGATATCTCATCGATTGTCAAACCCCCGAACCACACGGCGGAAACGTCCGAGGGTGAGTTTATTTTGTAATATCATCACGTTGTATATAAATGAATCAAAGACAACATCATCACCGTACATAAAATATACCAACCATCATAGTTTTACATCATTGTATTTGTTTATTACAATACATCTAAAACATCAAGTATGGTGAGAAACAAAAATACAACAAAAATCTTCATTCCTTATCGACCAACCTATTTTAATGTGTTCATGAGAATACAAGTCATTTTGAAAAGCGTCAGCATATAAAATTGTTGGTGAGTTCATAAACAAGTATGTATGAAATTTTTTTGTAGTAATTTGTAAACACCAAAAAATCTTATATTTTTTGTAAAATTGGTTTGTGAGTTTTGTTTCAAATATAGTATTAGAGCATGTGTGATCTTGTTTGATAATGTATAAAGAGAGTTTCCCAAAAAATCCTATATTTTTTGTATAATGAAAAAGTATGATCTTAACCCTAAGACCTGAGAGGTGAAAGTTTAAACATTAATAGTAACTGTATAGTTCGTACTTTGTATCATGACTATTGTATGTGCATTCTGTAAATTTATTTGTTTGTTATTCTCTATATAAGTCGTTATAACCATACTTGATATGATTGATATGTTTGTCATGACGTTCTTCAGGCGTCGGTTACGGTAAGACATTTGTCACCCTAGACTGGCATGTTTAGCTGTAGCGAACAGCTCAGGTGTGGGGGTGTCATCTCCGTATAGATCTATACACAAATTTTCACTCTCCCTCAAGAAAACTCTGGTTATAATTACAAGACTTACTTTGTACATTAGGTAGGTACGAGTGACTGAGTGTCTCACAAGAGCCTTAACTAAATTTACACAAATAGAGTATCCAATTATTTAACGCTATAAATAATGTTTTGAGTGTGTATTTTTACTACAACTATTGGCGATAAAAATATAACTGATAATGATAATAAAGGCTAAATTATGTTAAATATGATATTTTTGACCCAATATAACCGAAAATGACAACAATGGCCTATTTATATTAAAAATGTCATTTTTGGCCAATATAACCGAAATGAATATAATGGTCCATTTATGTTAAAAATGATCATTTTGGCCCAATATAGCCGAAAATGACAATAATAGCCCATTTATGTTAAAAATAACATTTTTTTGGCCCAATATAGCCGAAAATGACAAGGCCCATTTATGTTAAAAATAACATTTTAGCCCAATAAACCGTGAGTTGTCAAATAAGGCCCATTTTTATGAAAAATGCCACTTTTGACCCATAAAACCCTGAATATTCAATAGAAGTCCATTTTATGAAAAACAACACTTTTGGCCCATAAAACGGTGAGTATCCCATAAAAGCCCCTTTTTGTCCTTATTTGTCAAATATGGCTCCTTTGTACACTTTCTTTAGTTTTTTAGTAACTTTTAACATGTTTTGATCTTTTCCAACATCATATGAAGTTACATTGAGTAGCCTTTTTACTAAAATCTCCAAAATCTTAAAAGGTATTTCGAGTTTAAGAGTGTTTGATAAGGCTTCATAACATATCCCCCAACAATTTAAGGATACATATACACATGTATGCATAAATACTAAGATTAACACAAAACTAGCTTGTATTCTCCACCAAAAGATAGTAAAACTTGAAAAATAAGGGGGTATGAAGCTCACATTGAGGTTTGATCGATTTTGAGGAGAAAAGAGAAGGAGATTTTCGGCCTAATTTGTTCTTTGGAAGGGATATTTCGAAACTAGGATGATCCTAGGAAGCACAACACGAAAAAAGTGTTGTTAAGGAATGATCTTAGTGTAATATGGATTAAAAATATGGAGTTTGTCAAGGACTTACCAATTGTATGTTGCTTGGAGATAATCTTCTTGTAAGCATTCACAAGCTCACAGTTTTTAATGAAATGGGAGGAATAAGTTTTGAGAGTTTGAGAGAGGATATAGAGTGATTGAAGTTTGAAATGGAGAGTGAGGTAATAGGTGGTGATTCTCGGCCGGTTTAAGAGAGGAGAGAAGAGATATTAATCTGGCTATTATTTAGTGGTTAATCACCAAGTTTCCTAGATACATGATAGACATATTGCATGTATGTCCTCCATGCAACAATGACGTGTCACCATTTGGATTACTACCATTCTTTCTTCTTCTTCTTCTTATTTTTAAGAAACCGAGAATAAGGGAGGGAGGAAAGAAAAAGAATAGTTTTTGGGCTTGGGTTTGATGTGAAACTGAGAACACTATGGCCCAATTAAGATTTTTTGGCCCTTGAGGGCCCACATGCGAGTTTGCGGCTCAAAAGGGGTAAGTGAAAGGCTTCTCGGCCCAAATAGAGCCCATTAAGTCTTAAATTAATTCTCCATGGTCCAATAAGTCCCATCAAAAGTTTACGACCCAAAACTGTTTTGTTGAATGGTTTTCGACCGAAATAAGGTGTTCACGGCCCAAAATACTATTGCTTAATGAATTTTAGCCCCAACTAGGGCCCAAATGTGGACTCTTGGCCTAAAAGAGTCAAACCGAAGGGTTATTGGCCCATTAGGGCCCAATAAGAAGAGTTTGGTCCATTAAGAGGTTTGAACCGAGAACATAAGCTCAAAACCCAAAGTTGGGTGAATGAAGCTTTTTGGGTTAGGTTTAGGGCTTTTACGAGAAAGTTTCGACTTAAGTCAAGTTTTTTGGATGTATAAACTGATATATCATTGTATTTGGTTCACATATAAACATAGCGTTACATTATTGCACAAAGACTATCTTGTTCATGAATAGGGAAAAACCTAGCCCTAAAATGCTAGTTGTGACATCATCCCCCTATTAGAGTAAATTTCATCCCGAAATTCTTTGAAAACTATTCTTATGAACTAGAGAAGAGCTGAGGGTACTTTTGCATCATTTGATCCTCGTGTTCCCATGTGAATTCCGGTCCGCTACTAGCACTCCATCGAACCTTCACAATTGGAATGCAGATTTGTTTTATATGCTTTACTTCCCTGTCAATTATTTCAGTTGGTTCATCGATGAACAGGAGATTCTCGTTCACCTTGATCTCATTCAGAGGAACAACGAGGGTTTCTTTTGATAGGCACTTTTTCAGGTTTGACACGTGGAATATGGGGTGTACGTTGCTAAGTTCTGAGGGTAGTTGTACCCTGTAGGCTACTGGACCGATCCGAGCAAGAATCTCGAATGGTCCAATGTATCATGGGTTTAGCTTTCCCCACTTTCCAAACTCAATCATCCCTTTTCACGAAGAGACTTTTAATAGTACCCGATCTCCTACTTGAAACTCTAGAGGCTTTTTCCTTTTATCAATATAGCTCTTTTAACGGTCTCACGATGCTTGGAGTCGTGCCCTGATTTGAAGTATTTTCTCCGTTGTTTCCTGAATGATCTCAGGTCATGTGAGTGTGCTTTCGGTGTTTTCCCTATTACCAACTGAGTCTCTCCCACCTCAGCCCAACAAAGAGGTGATCTGCATTTCCGACAATACAAGGCCTCAAATGGAGCGACTTTTATGCTCGTGTGGTAGTTGTTGTTGTAGGAGAAATCGATTAGTGGCAAGTGGGTATCCCATGCCTTGCCAAAATCTATCACACAAGCTCGGAGCATATCTTCCTGTTTTTGAATGGTTCACTCACTTTGACTGTCGGTCTAGGGATGGTACGCAGTACTCATATCGAGTTGGGTTCCTATTGCTTTCTGGAGTGACTGCTAAAATCGTGAGGTAAATCTACTATCTCGGTCAAAGATAATAGATATCGATACTCTGTGTAATCTCACGACTTCCTTTATGCAGATCCGTGTTAATCACTCCATCTTAGATGTCTCCTTTATTAGTAGGAAATGGGTGGATTTTGTTAACCGATCAACAATCACCCAGATATCATCCAGTCCGTTCGCTGATCTAGGCAACTTGGTTACAAAATCCATTGTTATTCGTTTCTATTTCCACTTGGGTATTACTGGTTGCTGTAATAATCCCAAGGGCTTCTGATATTCTCCCTTAACCTTTACGCAAGTCAGGCGCTTGCCCATGTTGGTAGCAATTTCCGCTTTCATGTTTGGCCACTAATAACGTTATTTGATATCTAGGTACATCTTATCCGATCCTTGATGGACGGTGTATCATTTCTTTTGAGCTTCATTCATGACTACATCTCTGAACCCTCCAAATTTTGGGAGCCAGATTCGATTCATGAAATAGTAATCTCCGTCTTCTTTGATCTCAAGATTCTTTTCCATCCTACGTAGTGCTTCACTCACAGCGTTCTCTGGTTTCAAGGCTTCCAACTGAACCTCTTTGATCTATGAATACAAGTGGGTATGGATGATCATTTTTATTGTTTTTACTTTGTGGCCTGGGTATTCCTTCCTGCTTAAGGTGTCGGCCACCACGTTAGCCTTGCGGGGATGATACTTGATCTCACATTCGTATTTGTTAAGCAGCTCGACCCATCTTCGCTGCCTCATGTTTAGTTCTTTTTGGTTCAAGATATGCTGGAGGCTTTTATGATCTGTGAAGATGGTGCATTTTGTACCATAAATGTAGTGCCTACAAATTTTTAGGCCGAAGACCACAACTTCCAGCTTGAGATCCATGGATGGTATAGTTTACTTCATGGGTATTCAAATGCCTAGACGCGTAAGCTATCACTTTTCCACGTTGCACAAGAACATAGCCTAACCCTTGATTTTAAGTGTCACAATATACTACGAAGTCTTCCGTTCCCTCAGGCAAAGATAATACCGGAGCACTATAGAGGGCTCGCTTCAGGGTTTGAAAAGCAGCTTCTTGTTTGTCAATCCAGTTGAAGGGTGTTGGAACAAATTCTATTTGGATTGATTGATTCTAAACAGAAAAGCAAGAACAATAATGTAAGGAACTCAAGAATGGCTCAAACGATGTTGAATGATTAAACTTTAACACCACAGAAGAGCTCGATTAAGAACTTTAATTGTAGAGGTGTTAAGGGTTACAATGCAACTATTAATCAAATCAACCTTCTTAATGCAAGACATGCATGCACTATAAATAGATAAACCCTAGTAAAAAACACAGATGAATAGGCCCATTCCATATATACAAAATATACCAAACATTAAGCCCAATGGCGCAAGTCTAATACTCAACAATCTCCCCCTTTGCGTCAATTGAAGTGAGAGCTCAGTTCGGTTGACCAACAGAAGATTTCCTGACAGTCTTGAACATATTCGGTATAATGGCCAACAGAGTTTGACGAAAAGTGATATACCACCGAAGCATGTCCGTGAAATTCTTCTTGTCTGACTCTCTGTTCTGCTTACATCGGTGAATAATATCAAGAATGTGCTCCAAGCAGTCGGTGGAGAACAAGTGCATATCAACAAGAGCGAACAAAAACCTTTCACCTTCGGCTCTTGTGAACATGACAGTAATATTAGAAGAGTCTATTTGACCCAGGTTTATTTTGTTAACATCTCCAGGCTTTCCAGTAGGCTTCATGGTCGGTCTCTTCCTTATAACATGAGCCACCTCTTGATCCATTTTTGCAACTTCAAGGATATAAGAGGCCAACATCCTTATAAGATGATTGAGGATCGGCTCACACTCCTTCGAATTTGTGAGCAAAATATTAAACAGTAAAATCCAATCATGAGGATTTAAGTTAGGAAGATCTGCTAAAGAAATTGTATGGACCGAGTTGTTCGAACCTCTGGTTATCCAAAACTGAATATTCAAAAACTTCCTAGCAGGTGAGGGTTTCATCACCTTGACAGTGGTTATCTTCTGAGCACTGCATGTCACATATTGAGGTTGACTGAACTTGAGATAGTAGTCGATAAGATCACGATCAACCTAAGGATGAGGAGAGGGAACTTCAACTGTTTAAACAAAACGGTGAAATACAAATGCCTTTCTGGTTATAGGCATATCAAATTGAGAGTCCCTCGAGTTGTCACAATCAAATGAGACAACAGGTTCCAGCCAGTACATGCTAGGAAACTCAATTGCTTCTTTGATCAATCCTTCTCTAGTCCAACGAGGAAACAAAGCCTTCTTGAAAACAAGAGCATCATACTCTTCCTTCTTCTTTCGTTCTCTATCTTCTGTATCTCTAGCGATACGAAGATTATCATCTACCTCTTTGTCCCTTTGCTTTCGCTTCAAGGCTTCAGCAATCATTTCATTATCTTCGTCACTTTCACCAAAAATGCCCTTCTTCTTATCTTGAACACCAAAATTCGAAGCTTCATTACCCTTCGGTTCTGTTTTGATAACAACTTTAGGTGGAACAGGAGGAGTTTGCACAACACCATCTCCCCCTTGTTGCGGAGTGACTATCGACTCTGTAACACCCTTCATCTGGCTTAGGATTTTAATTGTCGGAAGAAGTTTGGATGTCAAATGATTTCTGATTATGAGAGTAAGAACTGGATCATCATCATGAAGAACATTACTCAAAATATTAAGAACATCAGAGGCACAACTTTTTATAACTGCAAGCTCAGTTTTCAGTGAAGCAATCTCCTTATCCACCTGAGAAAGTTGAACTTTCTGGACTTCAATCTGAGTAGTTTTGCGAGCCAGATCATCCATTATTTTGTTTTCCATTGCCAAGTCAGCGTGAATAATACCATTCTTTTATTTAGGAAACCGAGAATAAGGGAGGGAGGAAAGAAAAAGAGCAGTTTTTAGGCTTAGGTTTGATATGATACCGTGAACACTATGGCCTAATTAAGATTTTTCGACCCGTGAGGGCCCACATGCGAGTTTGCAGCTCAAAAGGGGTAAGCGAAAGGGTTCTCAGCCCAAATAGAGCCCACTAGTTCTTAAAATAATCCATCATGGTCCGATAAGGCCCATTAGAAGTTTATGAACCAAAACTATTTTGATGAAGGGTTTTTGGCCCAACTATGGCCCAAATAAGGTGTTCACGGCCCAAAATACTATTGCTTAATGAATTTCAGCCCCAACTAGGGCCTAAATGTGGACTCTTTGCCCAAAAGAGTCAAACCAAAGGGTTATTAGCCCATTAAGGCCCAATAAGAAGAGTTTGGTCCATTAAGAGGTTTGTACTGAGAAGTCAATGTCAAAACCCAAAGTTGGGTGATTGAATATTTTTGAATTAGGTTTAGGGCTGTTACGAGGAAGTTTTGACTGAATTAAAGTTTTTTGGATGTATAAACTGATATATCATTGTATTTGGTTCACATGCAAACACACCGTTATATTGTTGCACAAAGACTATCTTGTTCATGAATAGGGAAAAACCTATCCCTAAAATGCTAGTTGTGACATCGACGGTTTCAACGATTTTTCTTTATGATAGTGGATGAGAAAGTAGTCGTCGATGAAGCTAGTAAGAAATTGGTCGTCGGCGGTAGTAGACAAGGAGGTCATTGTCCGCGTGTGGTGATTTAGGGTTTAAGTTGAAAATCACGAGATCAACTTGATAAGAAAGGAAAAGGTGGGGTGTGACTCAGTAGTTGGGGTAGAGTGGGAATTTTAGTATGATTTTTTTAAATTAAAATTTATAAATAAAATAGTTAATTAACTTTAAAATAAATTAATAAGGGTAATATAGTCTTTTTATGTTGGGCAGGGACCAACGACACAACAAAAGCATAACATAAGGACTTTCCGAGTTAAAAAAAAGTTAGGGCCCAAACATACAAATTACTACAAATAACAGGGAACATCAGTGCAATTTACTCTAGTTTATAAAAGCTAACAAATTCATTCCTTGTTAATTATTTTTCGAACATTTTCTTTATGGTTTCCAAAACTTGCATAAATGGTCATTTTTGCTCATACTGTAATTTGTTTTCCCGTTAAGCCCTACACATTATGACAACAGTCAATTTTGGTCAAACAAAATCAACAAGAGTCAACCAGGTCAACTCGAATAGTATTAGAATTTTAGGAGAAATGTGATATTCTAACGTTTTTAATGTACCATTGACAAGTTATAATACAAAGTACCTCTCTGGTTTCCAATTATCGAATATAAACCCTAAATAAGGTTAGTATCGTAACAATTCAGTAATTCAATTTTATATTATTTAGGTATAAATAATATTCATAACATAATGTAGTGGTGTTAATAAATCTTATACTATATGACAAATTCAAAACAAATGCTATAATCACAAATTTTTGGTGAATTCATCACCAAAATGTGACAAATTCTATACCCGACTAAACACCCAATTTTTAACGAAACGAACTCAGAAATTCAACCTAACTTTCATGTAACATATTATTATTTTTTATAATAATGATTTTTACAATAATTTGAATTTTTTTTATAATTCGAATTAAATATTTATACATTCATTTATACCATAATCCTTTATAAAATACCATTATTTTTATAAGAAATGTCAGGATCTTTATAAAATAAAAGAGGGTTGACTTTAATCTTATAAAAACACATAAGAGACAAAATTTGTGTCTACTTTTTCCCAAAAAATTTATTATCCAACATACATCTGTACACACACCCACCCTACCCCTACTCCCACCACCCTCCCCCATTAAAGTGACGTCCACCCCCTCATCATTTCATCTTCATCATTCTCTCCATCTTTTCCATTTCTTCATCTCCCTCTTCAAGATCAACTCAAGTTCTTTCAAGGTTAATTCTCCATAAGTTGGTTCTTCAATTTTTGGTAAGATTCTTCCATAAATATAGTGATTTTACACATAAAGATACTAGTTTTGTTGCATTTACACACGTTTATATATGTTATTATGCATATGGTAATTCGACATTCAAGTGTTCTTCAAGCATATTCAAGTGTTCTAAGCTTGAAAACCTTCATCTTCATATATTTATCTACTAAGAAATCCACTCAAAGTGAGTTCATACCCCCTTCATTTTTTAGTTTTTCCAAGTTTTAGGGTGGGGGAGGGGGGATACAAGTAAATAAATCATATTTGGATGATTTAAAGGCTTTGCAAACTAAAAATACAAGTTATGTCACTAAAACATATCTAAGCTTAAAATCAGTTTTTTACAGAAAAGTTGTGGTCTGTTCATGGAATGTTTTACCCTTTTTAAACTTAATATATTTCAAAATTGTACAATATGCAAATAGTTCAAGTCTATACCTTTTTAAGGACTACTCGCACGCATTCATACAATTTTTCTACAATTTATGGTGACTTTTACAAAACTGTCTATCATTTCAGAACATTTTCGGACCAGTCTGTAAAAATGAACATTTTTCACTATGATTAGGAACCAGTTAAGGCCAGGGAAAAAAATTATGGACAAATTAGACTCATTTTCTAAGCTCTGAGATTATACAGATCCAAATTTTGACTTACGATGTTTTTTCTATAATTTTTCTAAACACTTGGAGGGAAAAGTGAAAAACTAGAAAAATGGACATTTTCATACTAAGGACTCACTTATTTGTGGTTGAAGTAAAATAAATGTTATTTATGAATATCTAAATATGTTAGCCTCTCTCTCTCTCTCTCTCTCTATATATATATATATATATATATATATATATATATATATATATATATATATATATATGGGTAAAAATGAACTATTATAATAAACTATAATAGGTATAGTTTATGGGACATTAAGACTATTACAAAATTTTAAACAAGGTGGATAATTATATAATAACATATATAATTATTTTCTAATATCTTATTATCATGGTAAAGTGATAACTACACATACAAAAGTTTTCATTACAACAAAACATATATGATAAACTATAATGGGTATAGTTTATGGGTCATGAACACTATTTTACCATTTTTGGGGCGAACAAATAGTTATTTAAAGTTATGATTATTTTATACTATGTATTCACTATAGAAATGTAATATTTCCACTTACAAAAGGGTTTTCATTACAAAAAACTTAAACCTGTTAATACAAATTTGTGAGACATAGTCTTCATCGTACCTACCAGAATACCTACAAAAGTCCTGTATTATAACCAGAATATCTCGTAAAAGAGTGCGATACTTGTGTATCGATCTATACGGAAGTGATAATCCCGCACCTAAGCTGCTTGCAACAGCTAAATCGACAAGTCTCAGGTGACAAATTTCATAATATTTTGACGCCTGAAGAATGTCGTAACATGTCATCTATGTCTTTAACACGGTTATAATAACTTACATGGAGTATTAACAATATATTTGGTTTACGGGGCTATCATACATTCATATGGTTTGATATAAGAATAAAACTACATATTACTATTTTAAGTATATAAATACATATACATTTCGGTCTTAGGGTTTCTAAGACTACCATTGATTTTCAAAATCAACGATACATTTAGCACGATTATAATAACTCATATGGGGTATTAACAATACATTTGGTTTACGTGGCTAACATACATTCAAATGGTTTTATATAATAATAAACTACATAATACTATTTTCAAATACAACAATACTTATACATTTTTGGTCTTAGGGTTTTAAGACCACAACTCATTTTTAAGAAAATATTGGATTTTATAGAAACATACACTATCATTTTACAAGGAAAAGGTATAGATTTTTCGTATACAAAACTCTTATTAACTCACCAACTTAATTGTTGATATTTTTTCAAAACTACTTTTATTCTCATGGAATCGTTAACAAGGTAATTACAAGGCTGTGAGGATGGACATTACATCATCACACTATTGATTTTTGTTTTAATGTAATTGGAATTGAAAAAAATAATTTTCGGGTACAATGTAATTTTCCCAATTTTAATTATGATGGTTGTTTTGCTTTGATCACTATTATTCCTTATGTTATGATATTGTTCATGAAATCATCCACCCTTAGACGTTTCCGCAATTCTGGTTTGGTGGTGTGACACCATAAAAAAAATCAGAATTCTATATTCAAACACATTATTGCTAACATAAATCCCAATTCTAGTTTCAAACTGAGAATTACTAACCTAGGTCGTCAGAGTGGGGCGTGTAATCATTAGAATTCGTAATGTGAAAAGGAAGCTGATAGTTAGAATCGTCGGTGTTGAAGCTAATCGACGGTGGTCTTCGGGAAATAATATGAGGATCTGTGGAGAGAGGAAGAAGATTTCTCAAGAGTAGGAGGTTAGGAAGTCAACATGGGAGAATATTTGATCGATTGATTGAGAGAGACCAATGATTGATGATCGAGCATGCATTAATGAAACAAAGGGACTGTTCTAATTTTGGTCATAGTGATCAATGAGGACGACAAGTCGTCCCTATAGCTATCCCCACAACGACGTCATACCTTTATTTCTGTGAAACGATTTAAAAACTATGTTATTTTTAATTTTTGTTATTTATTGGAGTGATAAATCGTCCGCACTCGTGTTTCAAGAACTACCCAAATCCACTTTCATTCCCACTAACATGTTGAGACGACGAGAGGTTATCGCTATAGCTTCAAAAGTCAAAAATAATTAGTCAAGTATATGATGATGACATGTGGTCCCTATAGGACGACTATAGCGACCATATATGCCATTCTTATAGATTCGTCTTTATAGGTTCTTTTTCTTGTGGCCATAGGAATGAATTGATCCATGTATTACTTTCTAGAAACTTGTTTTCAAAGGTATGAACATACATAAAGTTTTTCTAGGTAAACCCTATATAAATATACATTGTTGAATTATTATTATTATTATTATTATTATTATTATTATTATTATGTACTTAAGTTAATCCAATCAACAATTTATTATAACGATTGGCCATATTGTGTAACTTTGAACCAAAAACTTTTTATCATACTACAAAATATATGAATAATAAAAAAATATTTAATTTCTATTGAAGTAACATCTGTAACTTCTAGCAACATTATTGAGCGACAAATTCAAAACATTTTCTTTTATTTTCTAGGATTACAGCTGTAAATGTTTTCTACACAGTTTGCTTCAGTTATATACTAAATCACCCTCTTCAATCGGCTCCCTATATATAGACTAACCATAAACACCGAAGAAACACAACCAATTCTCTCTTGTTCCTTAATCACCTTTCTAAACATTTTTTGCATGCTAGCGTTTGAACTAATGGCTCAATCATCTTTTTATTTCTATAGCCTACCAACATGTATATTCTCATTATTTGTTTTGGTTGGGACAGCAACAGGTCAACTTTCGGCAAACTTTTATGCAAGCTCATGCCCTAACTTTAGCTCCATTATATCAAGTGCTGTGAACTCTGCGGTTTCAAATGAAGCTCGAATGGGTGCTTCTTTACTTCGTCTTCATTTCCATGACTGCTTTGTTAATGCAAGTTTTCAATCACTAACTCCACTTTGTTTGACACATTATCCATTATATGAACTGCTTTATTTGTGCATATATATTCTATATATTAGCATCAATTATGCTTTTACAATTTACTATACATAATGAATTTACAGCCTAGAATATGGAACAATGGCATATACGTTCAAACAATGAAACTAGACCAAGCTTCGATTAAAATTTAGATTAGTGTTTAATTTGTATCAAACATAAGAATTTAAATGGTTAATCAAGCGTATATCAACCTAGTTTTTAAATGTAATTAGTTTGTTCTCGTTGTTGAAGCCAGGACCACACATGATGGGAGGAGTAGTTGTAATAAAGATGGATCTTATAATTTCCACGTAATAGGGAAGATATCACTTCATTAGCTAAAGTCGTTAGCTAGTAACCTCCTGTCCAATAAAAATTAAGCACTATTGTTTTTCATGTTATCTTTGACTTTGAATCACAGATACAACGCGGTGTTTAGTTGTTGACTTTAACAGACCAGCCAAAATATATATGACAAATGATGTCATTTGTTTGGTTATAATAATTGTCAGCAAAAGAAGACGTAGACAGTTTTTCCTAAACATCGATATCTAGAAGCAGGATCATGATTCATGTATCATGTGTCGATGCAATATATATATATATATATATATATATATATATATATATATATATATATATATATATATATATATATATATATATATATATATATATATATATATATATATATATATAAAATCGTATTATACATATTGATATACTATCATGTATATATCTGAAGATGTGTACATCATACAGATGGATAATTAATTATGCTTAATGTCATATGAATTGCATGTAAGCGAATTTGGAGGTCTACCATGAAAAGTTACACTGCATGTTTTATGATTACAGATTAAAAACTTTTGTCCCATACTAATTGTTTTCTATTTCGTTAATTATATGTAGGGGTGTGATGCATCGGTGCTACTCGATGATACTGCAAATTTTACGGGAGAAAAAACAGCCATACCTAATAACAATTCATTGAGAGGATTTGATGTAATTGACACCATCAAAAGTCAATTAGAAAGTTCATGCCCTGGTGTTATCTCTTGTGCCGATATAGTAGCAAAGGCTGCTCTTGATTCTGTTGTAGCAGTAAGAACTAGGAACAATCCTTGTTAATTCAGAATGATTATGCAAACTATATATAAACCATTGTTTAATTAATTATCTAAATTTGATTGGTTTTCAGCTTGGTGGCCCAAGTTGGAACCTGGTGTTTGGTCGGAGGGACTCAACTACGGCTAGTTTGAGTGCAGCTAATTCGAACATTCCGGCACCTACTTTGAACCTTAGTGGTCTTATCACCTCCTTTTCAAACCAAGGTTTTACTACTAATGAAATGGTTGCTCTATCAGGTATTCAATGTCTCTCTCTCTCTCTCTCTCTCTCTCTCTCTCTCTCTCTCTCTCTCTCTCTCTCTCTCTCTCTCTCTCTCTCTCTCTCTCTCTCTCTCTCTCTCTCTCTCATGAAAAATCTAACACGTGGAAAATTGTACAATCCTGTTAGTAGTGGAATAACCTTGAGCCTTAATTTGTTTCTATATGTCATAATTTAAATGCTATCATGTCTGTGCCTCTTCGGGGCATTCTTGCTAGCAGTGAGCCTTAAAATTAGGAAAGGTACTTCAAAAGACATTTTATATAGACTCCTAATGGATAAGTTATGTCAACACTTCATGGTATTAGCAAAAAATAATAATTAAGAATTGTTGTACTTTGCCATTAATTATCTTACATAATTGTTCTCATTTATTGACATATATGGTTTCGAATTTTTGGGATTATAGGATCTCATACAATTGGGCAAGCAAGATGTACTATATTTCGAGCTCGCCTTTATAACGAGAACAACATAAACTCATCATTTGCCACATCACTAAGGGCCAATTGTCCTTCAAGTGGCGGCGACAATAACTTATCTCCCTTAGATGTTGCTTCACCTACGTCATTTGACAATGCATACTTCAATAATTTGTTGAACCAAAATGGTCTATTGCATTCGGATCAACAACTTTTCAATGGTGGTTCAACTGATGCTCAAGTGAGAACTTACAATGCGAATTCTGCAACCTTTTTGACAGACTTTGCAAATGGAATGCTCAAGATGAGTAATCTTAACCCCTTGACCGGATCTAGCGGTGAGGTTCGGACCAATTGTAGAAGAACCAATTGATTACTCCCAGCATTTGTAAGATGAAATTTATTTTTCCAAAAATAATGTTAATCTTAAAATATATTTGTCTTTTGGATTTTTTTTTGTATTGTCGTATTCAATGTAGAAGCTCACAAGTTTTTCTTTGTGTTCTCTTTTGTGCCTACAAATATGTGAATTTGGAAAAATAGGGTTTACCTATTTTCTAGAAACCGTGTTTTCTCATTTTGAACACACACATTCATGACCTAGTATAATATTAAAACTGATAAATGGTTATGCAGTTGTATTCTCCTCTTTGATGCCTTTGCTTTTTAGTATGTTACACGTTTAAAACAAACTTTGGATAAATATATTGAAGTGAGGTAGTTGCCTAGTTGGATATCAAATAAAGAGTTTTAATGGGTTCTATGTCATCTTGCATAGGCAAGATAATGAAAACAAGTGAAAATATGAGTACATGGATTCCTAGTCTTGTAAAACATATTGCATCAATGCTCTTTATTGGATGTGCACGTGAGGGGGGGGGGGGGGGGGGGGGGGGGGTCACAAAAAGTGTCTTATTTGGTAGTGACATATAGGCCCATTGGAACAAAACTCCAAAACTTTAAAGATAACCTACCTCATTCGTTGGCCTATGGAAATATGTATACATAAACAATTAGGGATCAATGATAAAATTAAAAAAAAGTTCAATTCCCAAGGATCGTGGATCTATTTAAAGCATAATTAGATCAACAATTTACAATTCATTTAAGAACATACACTACTACAAAAAATCGCATAAAGCCTGATATATAAGACACGATTTTTAGAAAATATAGGTTATATTATAAAGAAACCGAGTTCTATAAACCTGTTAAAAATTAAGGATTAGGCTATATATATAATCAAATGAAATAACTAGCTTACATCCATACAACCATGTCATTTAACCATACATATATAAGACCCCGTTTATCAAATGGAAGCGAATTCTATGCTTTATGCCTCCACCATCCGCATATTAAAGGGTTATAATTTATAACATAAATTATTAACATCCAATTTATTTTGGTTATTTTCAAATCACTGGTAACCACAACACTTAATTTTCAAGTGTATTAAAGACAAACCTAGATTCATATGCAAGGAAACCACCATATTTAATTGATTTTATATAATTATTCATTCAAACTCTCATCATCCTTTTATACTAACATACTCTCTTTATTACATATTAAAAGTCTTATTCATCAGGTTTTTCACATTTATGAAGATATTTATAACTATTTATAAAAACTACATTATTAATATCTACATCAATAAACCATCATACATACATACCATGAACACATTTGTGTCATACTTCATCGACAAGAAGCATGACTACATAGCAATGTTTGATCAATCAATTTATTGTGAAAGTCTTAACTACATAGATACCATGAACACATCTGTGTCACACTTCATCAACAAGAAGCATGACAATATAGTAATGTTTGATTGGTCAACTTATTGTGAAAGTCTTAACTACAACAAAAATGACCTACGATCATACTTTTTTTTTAATATATAAATCGCTTTGCAACATTTAAAAAAAATAATGTGACGATTTCGTTCGAAAGTGTTACAAATTATCATTGGTAAAACCGTGGATTACTTTCGCAATATTTTAAAATCGTAATGGTTATCGATGAGATCATTAGTATATATATTGTCATATGTAGAAATCTAATGTTGCGAAAAGGTAATACCTATGGTCACATAAATTGCTTTTATGATCATATGTATTATTTAGCGACACATATAGAAATCTAATGCGACTAACAGTAATACCTATATCTACATGAATTGTTTGTATGATTATATGTATCATTTAGCCACATATAATAGACTAAAAAAACCATGTGACTGTAAGCACATTATGGTGATGTTTTTTTTTTTTTTTAATATTTTATTTTTTAAATTCAACGTGTGTGTAAATGTATCGTTTAGCCTTAGTAAAAATAATGTGATCAAGTATGACCATCTACAACATATTTGTGTTCTCTTTATCGGAACTCATGTGCAATGGATTCTAATGTGGCTAAAGGTAATATATATGGTCACATGAATTATTTATATGGTCATATGTACCATTTAACCACATATAATAAACATGAAGAACCATTTGGTTGCAAATATTTTATGGTGATATTTTTTAAAAGTTTGTGTGTCCATATGTATCATTTAGCCTCAGTCGAAAAGTGCGGCCAAATACGACCATCTGCCACATATTTAAGTTCGTTTTATAAAAAATAATGTTCAATGGGTTCTAATGTGGCTAAAGGTAATACCTATTGTTACATGAATTGTTTTTATGACCATATGTATCATTTAGCCACATATAATAAACGTGACAAACCATGTGGTTTAAGCATTTTATGGTGGCATTTTTTTAAAGTTTATGTGTCCATATGTATCGTTTAGCTTTAGTCGAAAAATGTGGCCAAATATGAACTTCTGCCATATATTTGTTCGTTTTATCGAAAATAATGTGCAATGGTTTCTAATGTGGCTAAAGGTAATACTTATGATCACATGAATTGTTTGTATGACCATATGTACCATTTAGCCACACATACTAAATATGACAAAGCATATGGCTGTAAACATTTTATGGTGGCAATTTCTTTTAAGTTTGTGTGTCTATATATATCGTTTAACCTCAGTTGAATAATGGTCCAAATATGACCATCTGACCCATAAGAACTAATGCCACAAACCCTAACTCATACAACCTAATTAGATGACAAGCATTTTTACTATAATAAGAAAATTACCTTCATTGAAGCATTACTTAATACATATAGTTAAGTGTTGTTTAATAACCAAACATCCAAAAAAAGCCAAAAGATTGAATTTACAACAATTACCGCCTAGTGATACGATACTTATGAAAATGTCGTAATGCACTGTGCTCCCTATACCAACGACAAACAGGGTAATGATTCAATTCGAAACATAAAGTGAAAACTATAAGCACAAAGCTTAGTGTGAGCTATCTCAAAATACCGCATACCATATAATAGTCAAAACATAACTAGGTCTATTTCACCCCTTCGATCTCTTTCAAACGTTACTAGGTATATTACACCACCTTCGGTCTTTTTCAGCAGGTACTGGGTCTATTTCACTGCTGTTTGGTTGAATGATCATCATCTTCACTTTACCAGATGATATCATTTTTTGTTGGCTTATAAGCATGTAACATCCTAAAATTTTCAGCTAAAAATTTGTTTTTAAATCATTCTCAAACACCCAATAATCATATCAAACCAACCAAAAGTGTAACATAATAAAAATATCATCAAAGTAAAAAATTCCAAAATCACATAATGAGGAAAACATGGGTGGTTGTGGTGTGATCTTGATGTGGCCTTCCCTTTCGAGATGGAAGTACCTGGAACATAAAGTGAATCTATAAGCACAAAGCTTAGTGAGCTACCTCAAAATACCCCATACCATACATATATAACAATCAAAATGTAACTAGGTCTATTTCACCCCCCTTCGATCTCTTTCAACCGCTATTGCGTATATTTCACCCCCTTCAGTCTTTTTTAACCGATAATGGGTCTATTTCACCTTCCTTCGGTCTCTTTCAATCGGTATTGGGTATATTTCACCCCATTTGGTATCTTTCAATCGATATTGGGTCTATTTCACCCCCTGTAGTTATCATATAATCATAACAGTAGGAGTCACAGAGACAACAAGCATAAACATGCCCAACAACAAATTATCATCAAGACATTTTCATCCTATAAATATAAATCAGTGGGCTGACATTGGTTCCTTCAACTCACGAGTATAGTGAAGGAACTCACATCAGTCTGAAGATAAACAAATCACACTCAGGCTAATGAATCTGAAAGCCCCACACTAAATAACAAATAATACAACCATAATTAGTAATTAGGTCATTAACCTAAACCGAGGGTGTAAGTTCTAAGTCTCGACTCCTAGGGTAAAAAGGCTGCTTTACTCTTTTCTTATTGGGCCTAACATTTTGTTGTCAAAAACCAATCTAGCCCAAAGTACAAAAGACACTCAAGGCCTAATATGGGATCAAATCCATACAGGCCCAACTCAAAAAGACTCGTGGCACAACAATGCCCCAAAACCATAAAGTCCAAGGTAGCCCAAAAACAAAATGCCCAATATGGGTGTTCTGAGAGAGTACACCTAATGTACTCTATGCTACACCACGTGTACTATAGATCTACAAAGGGAAGGTTATGGGCCGAGATGCAATACGCACAACGTACCTAGACTTATGCCCAACGTACGGATCAATGACACGATCTTTCTATTATGGTCTTAATGCTTTAAGACCCAACATCTAACTTCATATCTAAGTCCAATAAAATGTATTAAGCCATAAAGTTTCAATCCTTATGCATTTACATGGCTTAATAAGTTTCAAAACCCAACTTAAACACTTTATCCACATGGAATGAACACCAAACTTTTCATGGATCATCATAACCTGTCAAGATGACATTTTTATGTACTAACAACATCAGATATGCTAAGATCTAACACTTTAAGCTCCTGATGTAACTTATACTCATAAGGATGAATCAAGGGACCATAATATGCTCAATACAAGCTCTATACTAGATCTAACACATAGAGTCATCAAGATAGAAGCTTTATACATCCAATAAGTTGGAAAGATTGAATAATCTCTGGATCTATAAGCTTCCACTTGATCAGTGATCCTCTACATGGCTTCTTCTTCTTCAAAGTGTACCACACATAAACCAAAACACACACAAGGGCCAATCTCTTGAGAAATGGGTTAGGGTTTCGAGATACAGCACAAAAGAGTCAATGTAGGCTGATAAGGTGAAAGCTTGGGGGGATATAAGGTGTTTAAATATGGTGAAAACCCTAAAAATTAGGTTTTACCCTAACTGACGTACACCAAGCGTACTAGGGCGCCTACCCCATCTCATGCACTCGACAAAGTACATGTAGTAGGGTCTTAAGTCAAATACAAGAAAATAAATTGTTAAGGTATGACCTGATATATCGGGTGCTACAACTCTCTCCTACTTGAATCAGACATTGTCCTTGAAGTCCACCTCTACAAACAACTATGGGTAATGCTCTTTTATCTCGTCTTCAGGCTCCTATGTCCATTCTGACCCCTTCCGGTGCTACCACCACACCTTTTTCAAGTCTACCACCTTTTTTTTGAAGAGTCTTCATCTTCCTATCGAGGATCGCTACTGGTCTCTCTATACAGTCAAGCGATCATCCACTTGAATGTCCTCTAATACAACCACTGCGGAATCATCGACTAAACATTTCTGCAACTAAGAGACATGAATAGTGGTATGAATCTAATTGATCTCTTCTGGAAGATCCAAACGATATGTAATCCTGACCTCCTGAGCAATCACTATGAAAGGACCAATATACATGCGACCCAGCTTACCTCGATTCCTTAATCGGATGACACATTTCCAAGGTGACACCTTTTGGAGTACCATGTCCATAACCTGGAACTCTAATTCTGATCAATGTCTATGTGTATAGGTGTTCTGATGGCTTTGTGTTGTCTGAAGTTTGTTACGAACTTGTTGAATCAACACAGTCGTGTGAAGTACCGATTCCGTACTCCCCATAACCCGCTGACCAACCTCACCCTAATATATCGGGGTCTTACACTTCCTCCCATAGAGTATCTCAAAAGGAGGTCGATGAATGTTGGTGTCATAACTATTGCTATACGAAAACTCCACCAAAGGAATATAGTTATCCCAAAACCCGTCAAACTCCATAACACATGCCCGTAGCATGTCCTCTAATTTTTAGATAGTCCGCTCACTCTGAACATGAATTTGCATGTGAAAAGTCGTGTTGAACTGAAGACGTGTACCCAACTCCTCATGGAATCTCTTCCAAAACCTAAAAGTAAACCGAACATCCCTATCAGAAACAACAAAGATTGGCACCCCATGCCATGCCACCACCTCCCGAATGTAGATGTCAACTAGCTTCTCATCCGAAATTGTCACACACCCAAACCAAAATGGCAAAAACATCAGGGGGGGGGCAGATGGAGTGACTTCATGTACAGTATCATAACAATTGAATATAAATGAAACATAGCAACACAAACATTCATGCATTAAGAATTTAAATATTACATTGTTTACAAATCTCCGTATGTTCATAAGTGAATACAAATAACTTAAAAGTAGAAAACATGAAATGACAACGCCAACCCTCAAGAAGGGTTGAATACCTCTCTACAGGTTTTCCTGAGAATACAAGTGATTTTGAAAAGTATCAACGATTACGTTGGTGAGTTCATAAGCATTTCGTATGAAATGGATTTGTAACGTGTTCGAGTAATCGATTTTTGTATACCTCTAGAAAATATGATATTTTCCTTAAAAACAAGCTATAAGTCTTATACCCAAGATCAAAGATGTATGTGTTTTCTTTGTATCTTTTCCTTGTAACATGATAATGTATGTTTCCAGAAAATCCAATATTTTTCTTATGTATAAACTGTAGATGTATGTATTTCCTTTGTATACTTTCCTTGTAATTGTAAAATGTATGTTCCTAGAAAATTCAATATTTTCTGATGTATGAAAACTGTAGTCTTGAACCTTAAGACCAAAAATATATGAATGTTGTTGTACTGAACAATAGTATGTAGTTATATCTATTTAGAAAAACTAATGAAGTGTAAGCTTCCCATAAACCGAGATAGTATGTTAATCCCAATGTGAGTTCTTATAACCATGCTAATGTGACTATTATGCTTGAATACAACGTTCTTCAGGCGTCAGAAAAGGTAAGACATTTGTTACCCTAGACTTGCCGGTCTAATGTAGCCAATAACTAAGGTGTGTGGTTGTCAATCCTGTATAGATCTATATACAACGGTCTCGCTCTCCCTTAAGGAGACTTTCATTATAATGCAGGACTTAAGGTGTCCACTAGGTAGTTACGGTGAGGAGAACGTCTCAAAAGAGCATTAACCATGAACTATGACTCATTTTCCTTGTAAAATGAAATATGTATATCTATGAAACTATTTATATAATCTGTTATATGAATATGAAAGTTTATTTTTTCCTAGTATGAAAGTATGAAATCAGATGATCATATTTTTGGGTTAGACCCCACTAAATTAGTGAGTGACAATAATGTAACCACTTTTGCTATAAAAGCTATCTTTTAGTAAAATTTTCCAAAAAAAATCCATGTAGTTTTATAATCATAAATTTTATTAGGGTTTTATATCATATATTATATTTATTTCTAACAATATGTATATTACAAATATTTATACCGAAAACTAGTATAAACCATGACTTATGCAAATAATATTTTACCTTTAACTTAAAGATGTAAACATGAAATTATTTGTGGGAGAAACAAAATTTTACTTGTATTCCCCCCTTAAAACATGAAAAAGCTAGAAAATGTGGGGGGTATGAACTCACCTTCACGATTTTTTTGGGTTGTTGGAAAGAAGATGAAGATGATGTCGAGCCTTGGATGAAGAGGATGAACTTGAGGAACTTCTTAGATGCTAGTATCCTAGTGATTCTAACACACAAAAATTAGTGTGTAAACGATATGAAACTAGCACAATAATGTGTGAAAACATTAGGAGTTGTTAAAATTACTTACCAAAAATCCAAGGACCACCTAAATGATGAAGATTTTTGGAAAGAACCAGGCTTGTTCTTGAGAGTATTTGAAAACTTGAAACTCGAATGTTAAAGGAAATGGAGCAACGAAAGATTGAAGGATGTTAGTAATTGAAAAGGGGTCTTTTGTCGTCGATTAAATGGAATGAGTGAGTATGAATATATGTTAGTTATTTGGGTGTTATGTATGGTAGTCTGTTGGGTAATGTATGTAAAGCTGAGGTATCATCTTTTGAGGTTGGTACCCTATTATTTTAACTAGTCAATTTTCTTGTCTTATCCTCATCTTATGACCACAAACCCTCTTGGAAATATCCTAGTGTGACTGAATCACATGTGATTTCGGTCTTAAGCTTAGCTTTACTTTATGTTTTTGGTCCTAAGTCTTTTCCCTTAGTGTTTTCGGCCAAAACATGATCCATTAAGGGTGTTTACGGCCAAGGGATGGCCCATTTGAAGTGATTTCGGTCTCAAATGATTCTCATGGTTATGTTTTCAGTTTTAGTTGATAGAAAACTTTTTCTTAATAAAGGATTTTCTATTACTCCATACCAAATCCCAAATAAACGAAAATCGAACGTCAAATTCTTGATGTTTTTGGTTTAAGGTTGTTCATTTATAGCCAGAAGGAATATGACAACAAGTTTGATTTTAAAGTAAATGAAGGAAATTTTTTTGAACACTCCTTAACTCAAAAGCTTTCTGTGTTCTTAATAAGAAATCCAAAAGGATTGAAGAAAGCTATTACGTTACTTTTGATGATAAATTTATCAAAAATTCTCAACAACATACAAAAATTCTATTTGATGAGATTTTTCCATCTTCTCGTACCCAAACTTTGTCTTCTTATGACTCCTTTTGATGATTTTTAAAATTTTTTGATGAGCCAGAAAATGTCATTTCTTCCAAAGAGAATGCAATAGATAATAAAGAAAATGAATTCTTCAAGCTAGTTGACGATGCAATTGAAAATATTGAAATTCTTGATAAAAATCATAATCTTACATCTTAGGAGAATGTTTTAGAAAATTTTGTTCCTTTTTCACATGAAGAAGTTTTCATTTTAAATTTGAACTCCAATTTTGATTTAAATAATAATGATTTTGTGTGCAGGGGGAGAGTTCAAATATGAACACAAATGTCCAGGGAGAGAGTTTATTGAATGATGACATGGATGTGCAATCGGAAGTTAAAGAAATAATTGTTGAAATCGATCCAGAATATGATAAAAATTATCCACCTTTGACTAAATGGACAAAATATCATCCAAAAACTCAAATCATTGGTGATACTTTTTCAAGAATATTAACTCGTCCGCAACAAAAAGAAAAACAACCTGCTTTATTTTCAAAAATGGAATTTTGCATGATTAGTTCTTTTATTTCAAAAATTGAACATAAAAATGTTAAAGTTGTTGGATTCATGTCTAAGTCCATAACTATTTTGGTATGTACTTGACCCGATTATGAGTATGGTCCTTTTGGGTTGCCTCTACCATAACAATATGTTGGATGAATTAAGGAGAGAGAGGTTTAATTATGATTTAGGAATATATTATAAGAATAATTTATTAAAGGATAAATCATAATGTTTAATTGATATTAGTCAAGAATTAATTAAGAATTAATTTTATGGCTAAAAGAGATTAATTAAACTTAAGGGACTTATTGTGTAATTATAAGATAATTACGTAGATGGGCTTATAGACTCCATAAAAGGTGGAGTGGATGAATTTTATGGGGAAACCCATTAGAAATCGTCCAAGGCTTCTAAAGAAGGAGTCCATAGGCTGCTTAGGGCTTAAGTAGTCAAATTAGGGGTTTCTTTGTAAGATAACCCTAATTGGCTACCTATTAAGCAGCCCTTAAGCCCCAAAAATGTGGTGAATGATTCCTTAGGGGTTTCTAGACGATTTTGGGTGCTCCTCTATCTTCCCTCTTCATTCTTGTTGCTTAGTGGTGTTTGTGACTCCATTAGATGTGCAACACTTGAGGCACTAAGTTTTCTGAAGCAAAGGATTGATTGTTAATCAATTTCATGTTGATTAAAAAAACTAGATCCAAAGCTATTAGGGTTTGCATATACACCATGTGATTAATGTATTGCTCAAAACCCATCAGTGGTATCAGAGCCTAGGGCTGTTTGTTGATGAATTGATGCTTATTTGATAGTTTACTGACTCGGTGAGTCAGTAGATGAACTCGGCGAGTCCCAGGGTCTGGCAGCGATTTTTGGTGATTTTCTTGTTGTTTTGGCTTGGGATACTTACCATAAACATTTTTAATTAATAAAATCCGATTTTTATTGATTTTTGGTGAATATCTTTACCAAAATAGAAGATAATTACCAATTAATCAAATATTTATTGCCGTATAAGATAACCTTTACTTATTTGAGTTATTTGATGAAATATCTTGCAAGAAATTGAATTAGGTTAAATTTAGATAACTACAAATTATTTGTTTAATTTAATTATTTGTAATTTGACCTAGATAGTTTTGAAAAGTTTCAAAACTTGCCCTCAAATTTTGGAATTTAAAATTTGATTAAAAAATTTAATTTTGATATATTAAAATCTAAAACCCTAGTAATTTGAAAAATTCAAATCACACCCTTATGGTTTTATTAATTAATTAAGTGTATAATTAAAAGAGATTTAATAAAACCATAAAGTTTTGATTTACATTTAATTAAATTAAAAGTATAATTTACTAAATTAAATTACCTAGTATCTTAAAAGTGTAAAATACACCATATACTATATATAACATTAAAAGTTAAATATTATATATATATATATATATATATATATATATATATATATATATATATATATATATATATATATATACGAGTAAACAGTCGGTCTTACCGTTAGTAGACCTCATTCACGAAGCTAGTCTATAAGGGGTGTTTAAGGAAATTGTCTATAAAATGGCGATTGAATGGGTATCCACTCTTACCCACCACACTCTTGACTAGTGGAGGGTCATTAGCCGAACGGGTAGGATAGGACGAAACCTTACATTAAAAGTATAATGAAGTACAAAGTAACTAAATGCCTTCATAAATTCCCAAATCTAGTTACTTTAGGAAAAATGTGAAATGGTATGCTAATCCATGGAATGACACTTTGTACCATTACCAAGAGATTAGTGGGGCGTGTGTGGTTAACCGACACACTAATTTGGGTTTGGCATTGGTGGCGAAGGGTCTCGATGTTTATCATAGATCAATGGAGCGTTTGTGGGTAATCGGAACATTGATTAGGTGATAGTAGCGTTGAGTGCACCACGTAGATTCGTCTGGTTATTCACACCTTGTTTGTGATCCTCGACATCCCAGTCACAAACTCGAAGGGCATAATAGAGATTACACATACCATTGAAAAGTTCAATGAATCTCAAAAGATCTAGGAGTTTGAATTCTTTTAAAACTTAAACTTCATTTTCGTTTTTCATGGTGGAAATTGGTAAATCGTCATTTACCTACCTTCAAATATTCTGCAACTAGATTACGACATCCCTTTTGTAGGTTGTAGAGTATTGTGATGGGTCCTAGCCTTGATGTGTCACACCCCCGAACCAGACGGCGGAAACGTCCGAGGGCTGTTGTGACTCAATTGAATACCATCACAGTGAATATACATGAAACATAACATCATTCATCACCAAACATTGAAATAATACAACTGGTAGCGTTTACATTAGTACATTGTTTCATAACATTACATTCCCAAAAAGTAAATTGTTCAATACTGAATTAACAAACAGCAAAACATCACTGAGTACATTTTTCCCTTCGATTTACCTGTTACCTGAGAATACAAGCATTTTGAAAAACTTTAACATATGAAATGTTGGTGAGTTCAAAAGTAATGTTTGAAATAAAACGTTTTGTATTGTTTTGAAAACCACCAGAAAATCCGATATTTTCTGAAAAGAGTATCGTATAAAAAGTGTGAAGATCCGTAAGTATGCTTGTTTGTTTCTATAAATGTATGAAAAATTGTTAGACTTGGTATGCATCTCGCAGGTGTATGTATTGAAAACCCTAGGAAAACCCGATGTTTTCATAATACTTTGAATTTCGCGTTATATATTTTGTTATACCGTTACGACGTGTGTATTCGATAATTCCAGGTGTCATTGGATTAATTATGGTTTGTGAATCGTTATAAACACGCATTAATGAAAACGACTGGTTTACAACTACATAAACGATCACTTAGGCGTCGTCCGTATCATTCACTTAATCCAACCACCCCGACTTCTCATAGCCCCACAACCAAGGAGAAAAGAGGGTGCGAAGCCCCCGATATTTCCATAGGTTGTTCAAGGCTATCGTGAATGCGAAGGGCCCTTGGCCCGACTCGCATTGGTGAATTCTCGACTTTGCTGGCAGTACCAAAGGACCCTTGGGGCCCAACAACACAAAAGCCATTGAAAGTCCTTTTACACAAAATTAGGTCATATAAGACCCAACGACATGTAAGCGATTTACCTTTGGGCCTAAAGATCATGTCATTGGACTAGCTAGGCCCAACAAGCACGATTTGAAACTTTCGGGCCCCAAGATGGTGTATCGACGTCTGGTGAATTCTCACGTGTGTATTGACTTCTGGTGAATTTCCGCGTGTGTATTGAAGTTTCGCCGTGTATTAATTTTCGATTTGTGGTTGATTCGAGACCGAATCAATTCGTTTGATAACGATTTTGGTGTTGAAGGTGTATTATATTTTGTCGGTAGTCGTGGTACTAGTATTTTATCATAACGGATTTATTGGTTAAAACATTAGGATTTTTTTTTGCAGCCCCTTTCTTTTGGATAAATTTACAATTTTGACCCTTTGAATAAAAGAATTTCTATTTTAGTCCTTAAACCATTTTTCTTGACATTTTAGTATCAAAACTTGTTGAAAAGGGTATTTTTTTAGCTCAAATTTATTTGAAAAAACAGTTTTAGTCCCTCAAAATGAAGTTTTCTCGGCTTAACCCTCTATTTTCGCAAGTTTTACACTTTTGGCCCAAAATAGAATTTTTTTGCATCTTTGGTCCCTTTTAAATATGAAAAGTATTTTTAACCCTTGAAATGGACTTGGAGCACTAGTAGTCCCCTGTTTTATAGAAAAGTACAGTTTCAGCCCCTCTAATTTGAAAATCTCGCAAATTGGGCCAAATTGGGCCGAAATGTTCATTTTTGGCCCATTATGCCTAAAATTTTACATTTTAATCCTTCAAGAGAGTATATTTCCATAAAATACTTTGTTAAAACTGTTTTGACTCATTTCAACCATCAAAATTTGTATCTTGTCATTTTGGGCCCTTTAATTTTATATTTTTCACATTTTGAGTCTAAAAATGGGTTTTTAGCCCAAAGATGTTCATATTAACCAACTTGGTTATTTTTCTAGAAATGATTTGTGTGTAATAATGCAACTTATATTAGTTTCATACAACCTAATGTAAATCTCGGTTTTAAAGACTTTTTGACTAGATCCAACACCACAATCTCATAAAAACATGATTATAAACATAGAAATCACACAAAGCATACATATACCCATAGATCTACACATTTGCTTGTATTCCCCCCCCCCCCCCCCCCCCCACAAAACTCATAAAAACCCAAAAATAGGGGGTATGAAGCTCACCTTGAGTTGTAGTTTCGGTTTGAAGAACAAAAAGAGAGAAAGTGGGGTGATTTTCGGCCCTAGCAACACTTTGATGAAGATCTCGAATTTGAGGTAATTCTAAGATGCAAGATCATGATTTCTTATGAGTTAAGAAGAGATGTTTGATGAATCAAGGAACCTAGATCATAGATTTAAGTATAAACTTACCTTAGATGATGTGTTTGTCGGAAAAACCTCCTTGAAAAGCTCTTGAATCTCAAAATCTTTGAAGAAGAGGTGAGGAGATGTTCTTCAAGACTTAGAGAGAATGGAGTGAATTTTTGTGAGTGTGTGTGTGTTGTGTTCAGCCGAGAGCAAGAAGAGAGAGCAGAGCAAGAAGAGAAGTGAGGTTCTTGAATTGATTTGCATGAAAACATGAGATGGTGCATGGGAATCCTGTGGACAATTATGAGGTAGCATAGGAAAGTCAACTCTCTTTCTTTGGTTGGGCTTGGGCGGAGATTTGGAGAGAAAAAGGTGAGGATTGGGCCTTGTATGCTTAAGCCCATTTCATGGTTATGTTAAGTGATGTTTGGCCCCAATTAATTATAAATGTGATTTGTATGACCTATTAAGGATAAATTAGGTTAATTATGGTCCAAAATAGTTCATAATATTTGATTTATTTCATTCTAGGCCCAATTTGGCCCAAAATGTTGAAATAAATGAAAGTGGGTCCAATTAGAGCCCATTTAAGAGTTCTACGTCCAAGATGGTCAAATTGGAAGCTTATTGGTCCATTGGGCCCAATAAGGAAGTCCTAGACCAAAATGGACCTAAACAAGAACTTATAGGGTTACCAATTGCTTGTTGAGTATTTTGTAATGCTTGTATGAAGTGTTTGATGGAAAACTTGTTGTTATGAAGTAAGCATCATACATGCTCTTAAGTTTTTGATTCATAATTTTACTTAAGTGTTGAAATTACAAGACACAAAATTTCTAGTTGTGACTTAGAATTTTCTCCTGTTTTGTTGTTATGAAGTAAGCATCATACATGCTCTTAAGTTTTTGATTCATAATTTTACTTAAGTGTTGAAATTACAAGACACAAAATTTCTAGTTGTGACATGATGTTTCATTTTGGGTGTTACATCAAGGATTCTTATCAACTGACTTGAATTTTCTCCTGTTTTGTAGATGTCTGAATCTTACAATGGTCTTTCCAAATCCTTTGGTTTAAGCTTTCCAAATGAAGATGACGTTCCAAGATACAATCAAGGAAATGAGAGTCATGCTTCACTTCCTCCACCTCCTCTAATTGTTCTCCGTGACCCATAAGTTCAAAGGCTTGAAAAGTTCAAGCTCACTCAAGCCCTTGTGGCAAGTAAACACGAAGATGGGAAACCTGTGTGTACACACATCTTAGAGATGAAGTCACACATCGACAGGTTAAGGATGTTGGGTGTCGAGATATCAGGTGAGTTGGTTGTTGACTGGGTTCTTCAGTCACTTCCTGAATCGTATAGATAGTTTGTAAGAGAGTACTATATGTTGGAACACGATGTGACCCTAATTGATCTCACTTGTTTGGTTATAGCTGCTGAATCAACAATGATTTGGCATGTTGGTCAAGCAAATTTGTCTGGTGAGTCAAACTCCTAAGATTCAATGGACACTGGCAACATTGGAAGTCCAGAAAGGACTAAGCATGAGATTGTCCCATGTAATGTGCCAAAGGAGTCCATTTGGTTTTATTGCCAAGAGAAGGGGCATTGGAGATGAAGCTGTCCTGTTTACCTGAGAGATCTAAGAGATGGGAGAGTCAAGACGTATGGCTCTACTTCAGGTAAAATCTATTAACTAACTTTGTAAGTTCCTATTTTTTGGTTCTTAATACATGATGTGATAAGATTCTGTGACATCCCCAATTTCATGGCCAGAAAAGACCGATTTGTTTATGCTTTGTTTTTAAAATCAGAGTAATCGTTTAAAGAAAACGGTTGCGGAATTTGTTCCCAAAACAAGATATGATAAAAACTTATCAAAACATTTCTCAAAGAGAATGTATTTTCATTAAATAATAAAACCTCGGGTTGTCATGTTCCGATACAGACACATAAGCATAAACAGAACACACATTCATTTACTCTAGTGATTTACATCTCCTTTAATCTCTCAGTGCAAAGCAGCTTCGTATCGATACCTGTGATACAATTAAACTGAGTGGGTCAGGCTTGGGAGCCTGGTGAGCATATAGGGTTTTCAACCCATAATAATATAATTATTATATTCAATCATCAAACAATCAACCCAATTACCCATCCCCATTATCTTCCTTAATCTTAAGGGTCTACCCTAAGAATCATCTATTCGTTCACTCCGTATTAGGCACTAAGACAATAGCTGCTAAGGCTCCTTCATAGAGCACTAATTCCATAGTTGCTATGGTTCATTCACCGAGTACTAAATCCATAGCTACCGGTGTAGGTACTAAGTCCATAGCTACCAACGTTTATCTAACAGTACTAAATCCATAGCTACCGGTGTAGGTACTAAGTCCATAGCTACCAACGTTTGTCTATACGGTACTAAATCCATAGCTACCAAGGTTCATCTATACAGTACTAAATCCATAGCTACCAAGGTTCATCCTTCGTCTCATACTCAAACTCATCCGTCATCACACCCCAACTAATTCGTCTACCCATGTTCTACCCAACATATTTGTAGATATAACATACATATACAGTTTAACTCATTTAAAACCTATATAAAACATCAATTCCATGCTTATCTCAAATAAACGACAACCCAAGCTTCATCCTGGTCATGGATAGATCACCCAGGTTCGGGTCCATACCTTGCCACGTCGTGGGATCCTTTTGCCACGTCGTGGGCTTGATCGTCACTGCATGTGTCATCCCAAGTTGTATCTGGGGGACTCCCGGAGGTGTCAGGACACTTGCCACGTCGTGGTCTCTGACAGTTTTGGGGTTTCGCGCCCCGAACTTCAGAAATTCATAACTTTCGCATACGAAATCCGTTTTCGACGTTCTTTATATCGCCGCGAAGGTGAGATTATGATCTACAACTCTCGTTTAGACTCCATTGGCTAATTTTGACTTTATTTTTAATATATTATAAGTATATTACTTATGTAATATTTTTAGTACGCCGGGACAGGAAAACTTCGTTCGAAATTCATAACTCCTTTATCTGAACTCCGATTCCGTCTGTCTTTCCGTCGTTGCACTACTATCGATGAGATCTTCAATTCTCATTTAGATCACTAAGGATAGATATCTATCTACCTTAAATTCACTATTTATCTCGCTTGGTCACGCTGGGTCGTGCCGGTTCTGTTGCAAAACTTCGACAGGTCATAACTTCTTCGTTATAACTCGGATTTTGGCGTTCTTTATATGCACGGAAACCTTGTGACATATACTACAACTTGGTTAAGATTAATCCCTCTAAATAATCTTCCATAAAAAAGTCATTTTTGATGCTTATCGTCTCTAAATTGACTAGCCCGGATCTACGGGCGTTACAGATTCCATTTTGATGTTTTGCAGGATCGAAGAAAAGAAACGAAGATTAAGGAAGAAGATGTAATAGCATAGTTTTTCACGGAGAAATGGATTTCGATCGCATGGATTCAAAGATCGAATTTTTTTAGCTGCTACTTTAAGAGTTAGGGTAGATTGCTAAGAAATATGTAATAGCATAGTTTTTCAGTTGAATTGCATTGTAAGGACAAGTTTTTCCGCAATAAAATAAATTTTGAGTTTTATCTTATTTATTTATCCTTACAATGGCGTGTATGAAAAAAATTGATGTTTGTGTATTTCTATTATTAGCAAAATGGATTTGATTCTTAATTAGGTTATTTGTAGAAGTGTCAAGAGTTTAACAAATAAGGAGAGTTTCTCATCGCCCAAGTTTCAAGTGGATAGAAACTTGGAATCATGCAACGTGTATTGTATGATGAATGAAAAACTTTCACATTTGGGAAATTTAGACTAATTCTTTGACAAAATGTCAATTAAAGGACTAGGAGATCGAGTACACTAGGTTGTACGTTGATCAAGTCTACCACAAGAGTGACAAAGATATTTTTCATGATTTACTAAAGTTTAGTAAATATGGTTATACTTATAAGATTGAGTATAATTCTGAGTTGATTGAAAGAGTTTCAATCAATAGCAGAAAAAATAAGAAGAATCAAGTAGGCAAAAAAATAAAAGTTTCTCTATTCTAAGAAGAATGGAGAGTACCTTTTATTGTGTTTTATTATAAGTCTCAAGGATTAAGAGCCATGTCTCAATTGATCCTCTAAGCGAGTCTTAGTGCAATTGCATGTCTAAGAAGAGGAATCGAGAATTGAAGAAATGGTTAAATCAAGAAGTCAATCATACTTCGTTCCAATATCCAGTCTTAGAGTCAAGATTGTGACTTGAGTGAAAAGTCTTAAGTAGGTTTGTAACACTTATCAATTGTAGAATAAGAAAGTTTCTTATTCTTGTACATTTGAAATTGGTAAGTTGTGATGTCTTGGATAAGACAAAGACCAACTAGGACCAATTGAGTGAAGTGTTAAACTTGATAAGAAGCTATACTAACTCTTGAATATTTGTTTTGTCAACAAATTTTTCTTGACAAGAGAACCTTATATGTCAAGGAGTTAGTGGGAGTCTTAAATGTCTTGAAAAGTTTCAAGAATAAATTCAAGAATAAACCTAGTTGATCATCACTAGCCCACAACTTGAGTTTCTGTGCCATTCCATTTGAGATAACTATGTATGTGAGTTCTATGAGTTCTCATTTGAATGCATAAAGGTAAGCACCCTGATCAATGGAAAGTACATTGATTGGTAAGGGTGAGCTGCTTAACAACCTGGAAGCAATGGTGGACACTCGTGCTGCCATGAGGCAAAAAATTAAGATTAAACAAGTTCAATCCATATGAGTTGGATTTGTCACAAACATTGTCTTATGATTATTGTTATGACAAATTTAGATGTATAGTAACACATACGTTATAAAATCTAAGTGTCATAAGGTTTCTCTTCTTCATAATAATGGTTGTGAGGAAATGCTTTCACTAAGAGAGATTTTAAGGAGATAACAGTTGTGTAAGTTGTATTCTCAAATTCGATTATGATTACGACATCCCTCTTCATAGTTTGAATTGTGAGATTTGGCAATTAGTCTGAACATTTGAGACTTAGTAACATAAGCTCTAAATTTTTTTAGACACACATGTAAGATTTCTAAGGAAAAGGTGTATGAAGTTAAGAAGCTTAGATAAAGGCTTATCAAAGCATCAGGTATTAGAAATATGAAATTAAGGAATTCAATAAGCATTGTCTTCTGGAAGTTCCATTGTTTTCTGAATACATTTCAAAGCTAGTGGGAGCATAAGTGTTATGCCAATAAAGAAATAATCATCATGTTAGTGGGAGCATGATTATTATGGTAAGTATTTCAAGTTAGCAATATTAATTATAGAAAACAAGAGTTATACTTTGCAAAGTCGCAAGGATTGAAAAGTTGTTTTGCTATAATTAAGGGAGAGAATATTATACTTCGTTGAAAATCTAAAGGCTTAGATTGTGGAATTTTAATCAAATTTAGTCAAATATATATATATATATATATATATATATATATATATATATATATATATATATATATATATATATATATATATATATATATATGAATGTTGTGTTGAAATGATTCAACATGGGGAAATTCTATATATGGAAAGGATAATTGCATTCTCAAAATTTGGTTATGATTACGGCATCCCTTTTCATAATCAAAATTGTGAGAGCATGGCAATTAGAAATATTGTAGCATAAGAATGGAAAAGTATCATGTCTTTATGTAAGACATTATGAATCGTGTCCCATACGCTTTGGGTATAAGATCGATTGTATATGCTATAATGTTTGATCTCTCTAAAATTTTCCAAATGCTTAGCGCATTAAAAGGGAAAAGGGACTAGAACAGTTTTTGACTGAAATTATTAAACAACTATCAAAGGACGATCTAAGGTTCACCAAGGATTTGTTGCTTGTGAGTAGTTGGAAGTATAGTGTTGGATGGACCATACCAACATTATTATGAATATACAAGATTCTATTAAGAATGAGTTGTCATATGGAAAATATGGAAATGTTTCCATATTGGGAGTTGGAAATTAAGATTTTATGTCTAGATTAGAAAATTTTATGCAAAAAGGATGTTCAAAGGAATGTACTTTGAGTGAGAGACATCGCATCTATAGAATTGTTTTTTAACAATTTTTGATAGAGTACTTAGTAATTTTATTGGCCAAGGCATGGTGACTTTTGTGCTATGACTTTACGAAAGGATCGTTGCATAAAATGTTAGAATCTAACATATTCTAATAGTGGTAAGAAATTTGTATTCTTACACTAATGATAAGGATAAGGAATTGTGAAATGAGCATCATTGGAAGAGTTTTCAATTGATCTATTTCACAAAGTATGGGTCATAGGAAACATAGTGTGCATGCTCGGAGCATGGGACAACTATTGTTCTAATTCAAGTAATAAGTTGATTAGCTGAAACATTAAACAATTAATAATGAGTAATCAATATGAGTCTAAATAAAAGTTTTCACTACAAAAAAAATGCCAATTAGTGACGAAAACGAAATGGTCACTAACAATTGAAGGTGTCGTCACTACATCATTTAGTGACCAAAGTTTTGGTCGTCACTTGTGGTCACTATAGGTCCATCACAAAAACCGATTAGTGACCAAAATATAAAAGCGGTCACTAAATAGTGACCAAAATATAATGGTCACTAAATTTGTGACGAGGGGTTTCGTCACTAAATGTTGTCACTAATAAATGAAAGTTGTCACTGTTTTGTCTAATTAGTGACCATAAATGGTCGTCACTCTCTTATGCGATTACTGACCATAGAAAGTCGTCATGAGTTTATCTAATTAGTGACCATAAAAAGTTGTCACTCTCATCCAATTTGTGACCATAGAAAGTTGTCACTAGCTTATCCAACTAGAGACCATAAAAAGTCGTCACTAATTTATCCAATTCGGTAAAAAAAAGTCACTGATGTTTATTGCAATTTCTTTTATTTAACCAATTTAAGTAACTTTAAGCGAACCTACGATATACAATACTGAAATGGCTAGAACATCATATGAACCATAGAACATAGTTAAGAACAACAACCACCAAAACAGATTTCCAAAAACACTACATACTCCAGTTCTATCTGGCTTACTCATTTTATAAATTGTACACAAATAATAGTTACAAAAGAATGTGATATAGATTGTGGGGAGGCCTTGTGACTAGTTTCCTCTAAGGCCATTTTAATTGACTTTTGCATATTTAACTGCCTACTTGCCTACAAAATGAAATCATTTAGGTTTTCTGTTTAATGAGAAGGTCATTCTTGTCTTTTGCACATGAAATGGTGGTTATGTAGTTTTTTCTAGTAGCAGTGAAATCTTTTCTCCTTCATCACTAGCATTTTGGTCAACATCAATTTGAAAATTTCTAACCCTTCTTTGAAACTCAGGCATTTAACAAAAAAACCAACCTGTAGGAAAAGAACTATTTTTTGTGAGGCTCTTTTTTTCATGGGATTCCAAGGCTGTGAATCCAAATCCATTCCTCCACATGTCAACCAAACTGGGGATCACAGATACCACCAGCTTCTCAACCTTGATTGACTTGAGCATCTGAAAATCATAATTTTCATTTTACAAGAGTTTATGCAAAACGAATAACAAATTTGGTCGCTTGCTGTTTTTGATGGGTTTTGGTCATAAGACATCCTATGTGCTCATACAAACCCTAAAGCTTGGATCTAGGTTTCTCTATTGTACATGCTTCGAATCCAAGACTATAAACCCTAATTCTAACATATGGAAATCTACATTAACATATAATTAGGTTTAAGAACATACCTTGATTGTTATGTAGCAATAACAATCCCAAATCTCCTTGAATTGACTTTGGAATGCTTAGAGTCACAAGTGTCACTCCTCTAATGGTTCACAAACACCATAAGCAAATGGAGAAGGTATAAAGAGAGAGGTGAGAGGTTTAGAATTCGTATCTAGGACCTCTTGGGAAGGGATACACGAATTCATGACCTTAGGGGTGTTTATATAGGTGTAGAGATAGGGTTTCAGTCATTATCCTTATCTAGTTGATTATCCATTAAGCAACCAATAAGATAATCCTTGAATCCTTATCATACTCGAATTCTAAGGCTTTCCAACCTTAAATTCATCCACCATATAAATAAGATAATCCTTACCTTATTTTGTAACTATCACATAATTACAAATCAACCCCTCTAGTTTAATTAATTACATTTGATCACAAAACTAATTCTTAATTAATTATTGACCAATATTAATTAAACAAATATGATTTCTCCTTTAATATATTATTCTTATAACATATTAATAAATCATATTATCCTCTCTCTCTTTATTCATTTCTCCAATCAAGTTGCTTTGGTGAAGGCAACCCAAAATGACCATGCACCATCGGGTCAAGTACATACCAAAATAGTTATGGACTTAGACACTAATCCAACAGTCTCCCACTTGGATAAGTCTAATAACTATTCTGCATATGACTTCAGATCCTGATCTGCAATCGTAGCTTTCCAAAGCCGCTGTCAACTCTGATCATATCAGATACGCGTGTCCTTAGATAAAGGATCATATATTCCTCCATTCTAGATATCGTATGAGATATGATTTCAAATCATTCTCTTTGTACTATATCTCGATTTCCGATTTATGACGACATACTAACTGAACAAATCAAATTAGCCCTAGCCTGGCCGAGCATTTACGTATGTCATCACTAAACCATCGAGGGGCCCAAAGATATCGCTTCTATCCTACCTTGGATAAAAGGAACGGATAAACTTTGATACAATGCTCGCTTGCACTCACTCACCGAATTACACACAATAATATATTTTATAACACCAAGTTACTGGTGCGTTTACATATTATCAATGTGCAACCGATTCGCAAGATACAACTCACACATCTCGGTTTCAAGAATATAAGATGTTATCGTCTCACCAATCACTCGTAATACAATTCATGGAGTGATCCAAGTGAGCGTGGGTTTAATCCAATGCTCAAATCATATTCATAAGCACTCATGAACGTTGCAGCAAACATTTGCTTATGTCTAATACTTTTCTAGACAATCCACACACCAATTCATGACAGTCTTCATTCATATCTACTTCCGACATATGAACGACTGTGGCCCCATTTGAATAATTCGATTATTCTTAATAAACTCAATTATTCTGGAAGTCAAAACATGCAAAGTGAAAGACAAGAATAATACTAATCCCATATGGCCTCAAACCTTTGAGTATAAACAAAACACGTTTTATTTATCACCATATCGATTACTCATTATTTGTCGTTTCGGGTA
This sequence comes from Lactuca saligna, assembly GCF_052625555.1. NCBI lineage: Eukaryota > Viridiplantae > Streptophyta > Magnoliopsida > Asterales > Asteraceae > Lactuca > Lactuca saligna. Next base: position 268,043,290 of record NC_136421.1, on the reverse strand, counting down.
ATCAACTTTTTACTTGAATCATTACACTTGTCCCATGCTCCTAGCATGCACACAATGTTTACCTATGGTTCTTACTTTTGTGAAATAGACAAATTGAACACATTTCCAATCATTCTCATTTTACAACTCCAAATCCATTTTCTTAAGTGTAAGAATATCAAATTCTTGTTACTTATAGAATATACTAAATTCTAACACTTTATGCAACGATCCTTTTGTAATGTCACTGCACCAAAGTCTCAAAGACTATTGCCAATGATATTACAAAGTCCTCTATCGGAGATTGTTACAAGACAATTCCTTAGATATGATGTCTCTCACTCAAAGTACATTCCTTTGAACATCCTTTTGCATAAAAGTTTCTAATCTAGACATAGATTTTCAATATTTACTTCCTAATATGGACACGCTTCCATATTTTCCATAAGACAACTCATTTCTTAATAGAATCTTATCTATTCGTAATGATGTCGATATTGTCCATCCAATATGGAAACATTTCCATAATTTCCAATACTATACTTCCAACTACACACAAGCGACCAATCCTCGTCGAACTTTGGATTGTCCTTTGATAGTTGTTTAATTATTTTAGTCAAAACCGATTCTAGTCCCTTTTCCCTCTAAATGCACTAGACATTTGGAAAATTTTAGAATGGTCAAACATTAAAGCATTTGCAATCCATCCTATACCCGAAGCGTATGGGACACGACGCACAATGTTTTATTTGCTATGTTCTCAAAATTCGAATTGTGAAGAGGAATGTCGTAATCATAATCGAAACTTTAAGAACACACTATGTACCCTTGACTAAATTTATTAACATTCCACAACCTAATCCTTTAGATTTGAAATGAAGCATAATATTCTCTCCCTTAATTATAGCAAAACAACCTTTCAACTCTTACAACTTTGCAAAGTATGACTCTTGTTTTCTATAATTAATATTGCCAACTATGCAATACGTGCCTTAATAATCATACAATCATAACATTTATGCTCCCACTATCACGATGATTATTATAAAACATAACACTTATGCTCCCACTAGCTTCGACATGTATTCATAAACATCTTAACTTTCAGAAAAACAATACTTATTGAATTTCTTAAGTTCATGTTTCTAATACTTAGTGCTTTGATAATCTTTTATCAAGGCTTCTTGAATTTATACACTTTTGCCTTAGATAGTTCATATGTGTGTCTTAACAATTAAGACTAATTTCCAAACCTCACAATTCAAATTATGGAAAGGGATGCCGTAACCATGATCGAATTCGAGAATGCAATTTTACAATCACTATCTTTTAAAATCTTTCTTAGTGAAAGCATTTCCTCACAATCATTTTCATGAAGGAGGAAATCTTATGACACTTAGATTTAAATGGTGTATGTGTTCCTATCCATGTGAATTTGTTAAAAAAAAAAAACAAAGTTTACGAAAAATTCAAACTCATATGGATCGAACTTCCTTAATCTTGATTTCTTGCCTTATGGTAGCACAATTGTCCACCACGTCTTCCAAGTAGTTAAGCAGCTCACCTTTTCCTATCAATGTACTTTCCATTGATCAAGGTCCTTGCCTTTTATGCATTCAAATGAGAACTCATAGGACTCACATGCATAATTAACTCGATTGGATTGGCACAGAAACAAAATAATGTCTTTACGATAGGTTGTTAACCTCAACTCGTGTGCTAGTGATGATCGATAAGGTTTATTTGATTTGTTCTTGAAACCTTTCAAGATCATTAAGACTCCCACTGAATCCTTGACATATAAGATTCTCTTGTCAATAAACATTTGTTGACAACTAAATATTCAAGAATTAGTGTAGCTTTTATCAAAACACTTCATAAATTGGTCTTAGTTGGTCTTTGCCTTATTCAAGACATCACAATTTTCCACAATTGATGAATGTTATAAACCTTCTTAATACTATTCACTCAATGTAACAATCTTGACTTTAAGACTTGTTTTGGAACGAAGTATGATTGATTTTCTTGATTTGACCATTTCTTCAATCTTTGATTCCTCTTCTTGGACATACAATTGTACCAAGACTCACTTGGAGGATCAATTGAGATATGGTTCTTAATCATTAAGACCTATCATAAAGCATAAAAGCTACTCTCCCTTCTTCTTAGAATGGAGAAACTCTTATCTTTCTGCCTACTTGATTCTTCTTATTCGTTTTGCTATTGATCTAAACCCTTTAATCAATTCAAAATTACACTTAATCTTGTAAGTGTAATCATATTTACTAAGCCTTTAGTAAATCATGATGAATATCTTTGTTACTCTTATGGTGAACTTGATCAACACACAACTTTGTGTACTCGATCTCCTAGTCCTTCAATTGACACTTTGTCAACGAATTTGTCTAATTTCCAAATATGAAATTTCTCATTCATCATGCAACCAAGTTGCGTGATTCCAAGTTTCTGTCCAATTGAAACTTGGGCAATGAGAAACTCTCCCTATTTGGTAAATTCTCGACATTTCCATAAATAACATAACTAAGAATCATATCCATTCGTTGTAGAAATATGCAAACATCAATTTTCACATAATGATTTCATTGCAAGGAAGTAAACAAATAAATAAGTGAGTCAAAATTTATTTTAAAAGCAGCGGAAAAACATTTGTCCTTACAATCCATTGAAAACTATGTAAAAATGAAGAATTTCTAACAACTCAATCATAACTATCTAAGCTCAAAATCCAATCTTCAAGTCCATGTGATCAAGATCCATCTCTTGTGATTAGATTCATCTTGCTCTCTCATCAAGCTTCCTTTCTTTTCACCGATCCTTCAAAACATTCAAATGCAATCTTATCACATCATGTATTAAGAATCAATGAATAGGAACTTAATGGAGTTAGATAGTGGATTCTTACCTAAATCGTAGTCATACTTTTGACTCTCCCATCTCTTAGATCTCTTAGGTAAATAGGGCAACTTCGACTCCAATGCCCCTTCTTTTGGCAATAAAAGCAAATTGACTCTTTTGGAACAACACATGGAACTACCTTAGACATCGCCTTTCTCTTATGATCAAAATTTTTGATCATTGCATGTCTTTCATTTCCATTGTCTATATCCATAGAGGTCTTGAAGGCAGATTCACCAAGCAACTTTGCTTTTCTATTGCGCCAAACTATTGCTGATTCAGCAGCAATAAGCATATAGGTAAGATCCATAAGGGTCACGTCGCGGTTCATCATATAGTACTCTCTTACGAACTCACTATATGAGTTAGGAAGTGACTGAAGAAGCCAATCAACAGCCATCGCTTCACCGACAACGGATCCCATCATTCTTAATATATCAATGTGTGACTTCATCGCTAAGACGTGTGCACACACCGACTTGCCCTCTTTATGTATACTTGCCAAAAGGGCTTGAGTGATATTGAACCTTTCAATTTTACAATCTTGTGGGTTAGGGAGAATAACTGGAGGAGGAGGAGGAAGTGAAACATGATTTCTTGTTCCTCGATCGAATCGTGGAATATCATCTTCACGTGGAATGCTTGTTCCACGGGATTTGAGAAGACCATTGTTGTCGAACTTTGACATCGGGAGAAAAACGAATTCAAGTTAGTTGATTGATTGAGTCCTTGGTAAATCACCCAAATGAAATTCCAAGGCTAGGACCCAATACAATATTCTACAACTCGGGAGAGGGATGTCGTAACCCAAATTGAAGAACATTTGAAGGTAAGTGAATGACGATTCACTAGTTTCCACCATGAAAAACGAAAAAAAAAATTTAAGTTTTAAATCTATGAAAACTCCTAGATCCTTTGAGATTCATTGAACATTTCAATGGCATGTTTAAATATCGATATGCCCCTCTTGTTTGTGACTGGGATGCCGAGGATCACAAAGCGGGTGTGAATAACCATGCAAACTACATGGTGCCCTCACATGTTACAATCACCTATTCGATGTGCCGGTAAACCACACACGCTCCACCGAACTATGACAAACATTGAGTCACCCTTTGCTACCTTTGCTTAGAACCATTTAGTGTGCCGGTAAACCACACACGCTCCACTAACGTCTTCGCAAGGGCACAAAGTGTAATTTCATGGAATTGCATCAATTCACTTTGCCTAAGTAACTAAGATTGGGAATTTAAAAAACAATTAGTTACTTGGTATTTCATTATACTTATAATGGAAGGTTTCATCCTATCCTACCCGTTCGGCTAACGACCCTCCACTAGTCAAGAGTGCGGTGGGTAAGAGTGGATACCCATTCAATCTCCATTTTATAGGAAATTTTCTTAAACACCCCTTATAGACCAGCTTCGTGAATGAGGCCTACTAACGGTAAAACTGACTTTTACTCATACATATATATAATGTTAGACTTTTAATGTTATATATAGTATAGGGTGTATTTTATACTTTTAAAATACTATATGGTTAACTTTAACAATTACACTTTTAATTCAATTAAAAGGTTAACCTAAACCTTTATGGATTTATTAAATCTCTTTTAATTATACTCCTTAGTTAATTAATAAAACCATAAGGGTGTGATTTGAACTTTTCAAAACATTACTAGGGTTTTAGAATTTAACATTTCTAATTAAACTTTTAATCAACTTTTAAATTCCAAAACTTGATGGCAAGTTTTGAAACATTTCAAAACATTAGTGTTTTAACTATTTAAATTTCAAAACTTTAAAACTTTTGGGTTCAAATTTAAACTATAAAACCTAAAGGGGAAAATATGAAACTTTTCATAACAACAAAGATCAAATAACAAATAATCTAAACTAACATTTAGTTACATAATTATCCATATTTGATTTGTTTAATGATTTCTTGCAAAACAATTTATCAATTTACTCAAAATAATTAATCAATTATCTTATAAGGAAACAATTATCTTGTTAATTGATAATTATCTTTAATTAGATCAAGAATATAGTCATATATATCATAAAGTCGGATTTATATTGATCTAACATGATAAGGTAATTATCCATATGCCAAAACAGCAAGAAATCCCGAGATAAGCATTATCTGACGAGTTGACTCGTCGAGTCAGGCATGGACTCGTCGAGTCTGCATGGACTCGGCGAGTTCAGCCATGGACTCGGCGAGTCCAGCCTCCACAATCCAAAAAATCGAATTTTTCAGTTATACAATGCATCAATACAATTGAAACCAAGCTAGGCTCTGATACCACTGATGGGTTTTGGTCATAAGACATCCTATGTGCTCATACAAACCCTAAAGCTTGGATCTAGGTTTCTCTATTGTACATGCTTCAAATCCAAGACTATAAACCCTAATTCTAACATATGGAAATCGACATTAACATATAATTAGGTTTAAGAACATACATTGATTGTTATGTAGCAATAACAATCCCAAATCTCCTTGAATTGACTTTGGAATGCTTAGAGTCGCAAGTGTCACTCCTCTAATGGTTCACAAACACCATAAGCAAATGGAGAAGGTATAAAGAGAGAGGTGAGAGGTTTAGAATTTGTATCTAGGACCTCTTGGGAAGGGATACACGAATTCATGACCCTAGGGGTGTTTATATAGCTGTAGAGATAGGGTTTCAGTCATTATCCTTATCTAGTTGATTATCCATTAAGCAACCAATAAGATAATCCTTGAATCCTTATCATACTCGAATTCTAAGGCTTTCCAACCTTAAATTCGTCCACCATATAAATAAGATAATCCTTACCTTATTTTGTAACTATCACATAATTACAAATCAGCCCCTCTAGTTTAATTAATTACATTTGATCACAAAACTAATTCTTAATTAATTATTGACCAATATTAATTAAACAAATATGATTTCTCCTTTAATATATTATTCTTATAACATATTAATAAATCATATTATCCTCTCTCTCTTTATTCATTTCTCCAATCAAGTTGCTTTGGTGAAGGCAACCCAAAAGGACCATGCACCATCGGGTCAAGTACATACCAAAATAGTTATAGACTTAGACACTAATCCAACAGTTTTGGTCCCTAGGTTGATTGCTAAATCGAACTATTTGGCCTTCAGTTTTATTAAAGTAACTATTTTGCAGTAGACTAGATCTGTAATACAATTGTAATTTTTTGATTAAATTATTTTCTAAATTATCACGTATTGCTTTTTCTAAATTATAATGTGTAAATATTTATCTAGTTAATAGAAAATAAAACATGTGTTATTTTCTAAATTATAACGTACTGTATTATTTTATTCTGAAGTATATATGTTTAAAAGAAATTAAAAAAATGTTTTTGTCAACCAATCATAAATTATCACGTATTTTATTTTCAAAATTATAAAGTATCTTCTTCTAATGTACAAATAATTTATTTGGTAAAAATAAATAAACAATGTTAATAGTCAATGTCATATTTTATTTTCTTTTGACTAAAAAAATTATATTATAGAATAAAATATGTTATAACTTAGAAAATAATTTAATAATGATATTATGAATGAATTACGAATTTGACCCATGTGGTATATGTTTTTTTTGGGGGTTTGGTCCAAAGTAAAATGGTCTTGTTAATAAGACCAACATCGTGAGTAGTTAGATTTAACAACCCATGGACTAAACAAATAAAATTTTTTGTAATTATCTCTAGAATTTAGCAAGATTTAATATAAAAACTTTTATGTCGAATAAATTAATATGAAAAGATTACCTCTTCAATAGCATTCGTGAGATGCCTACATATTCCCTGACACCGATATTTGCTGCATGTTGAAATTAAAGGCATCTCCGCAACATTTACCCCATGAATCTTGAACACAAATTTCAAACATAGGGTTAAAAAGGTCAAAGGGCAAAATGGCCATTTACTATTCAATGCTAGAAAATATCACCAATTTGTATACATTAATGATGCTACACAAAGTATTACGTCATTTTTCTCCAAGATCACTGTATAGAACCCCTCATAGTTCAGACTTGCAAATTCTGATCTGAAAAAAAATCAAACGAAATAATTATCACCAAAAGGTTGTGTTAATTAGTGAAAAAAATTCATGAAATGGTAATAGTGTTCACCCCCAATTGTATAAAACATGTAGGATCATACCAATGCTTGTTCTTGGATCCACCATGGGAAGAAAACAGTCCTCCATAATTGTAAGTGCAACTGCTAGTTTCAACTTGCATTAAGCTTTCAAAGCAACCAATCCGGCATGAAACTTTTGGTCGCCATGTATGCATTTCAGAAGGGTCCACGAGAAACCATCGGAAATGGAATTCATAATTCCAATCTGGAAATGAAGCCCGGAATAAATCTATAAAAGACCAACTTCAAAATTTATTAATAATGTCAAATAAATTCACAGATTCCAATTCTAATTCGATTTCGATTCTTACCTCCTTGCAGCTTTCCCACAGAACCACATCAATTCTCTTTCTATTTTGGTTTCTCCATGACATTCCTCATGGTCTGTAAATAAAATGTTGATGTATTTAACCAATTTGTTTTAATTTTAGATATTGACAAGAAAGAATAAATGATTTTATATTAAAATTTACATTTATGTTCACATTGCAAACATTTCAGGCCATCCAAACTTGAAGCCTCGTTATCATTAACCACATTCCCACAAATCCAACAAGAGCACTTTGAACAATACCAATTGCCTTTAGTTAGCTCTTGGAAAAAACAAGACACATAAAATGGGATACAAATAGCCAAATAAATTAACCAAAAATAAAGACAAAAGGATTATGAAAGTAAAAATATAAATGAAAGGAAATCAAGACACATATACACACCTGTACACATAAGCATGTTAGATGAAAAGTTGAGGGGAAATTATCACAGCAAATCAACTCACCACCATCACCACCCAGCCCACAACTGTCATCATTTTTATCAATTTCCTCCACCTCAAGAGTCCGCGTAGCACCTCTCCTAACCTTATACTCAGCTGACCAAGCTTCCAGCTGGCACAAAGTGAACGACTTCCCAGACTCCATAAAAAGATTCAAACATGAGCTTTTTAAATTTTAGCTTTCTTCAAAGAGTCAGTAATCTGCAATTTCTTTACCCAATGAATTATATCCATAACATGGTAAGAAACTTCATTAATGCACAATTAGGATGAGTTTGTTACACCTGGACTGATTAAAACAAATTGGAGAAAGAGAGAGAGAGAGAGAGAGAGAGAGAGAGAGAGAGAGCTCACCAATTATGAACAATTGGAGATAGATATATTCAAAATGCACTTCCAATTCATATAAGCATTTCATCGAACAGCTGTTGTGCTCATTCTATTGAATGGAGGAGAAGATGAACTGTATCCCTAAGATGCTGATCATAAGAACATACATTCAACTATCCATGTAACCTTCTTTCAAAATCTCATTCAATCGATGAAATCACAAGGGGAAAATGATTGAGATAGAGAGAAAGAGATACCGGAGGATGTGGGGAAGGAGGTGGCGGCGCCAGTAGGTGGAAGGGGGCGTAGGGACAAACATTGTCGTAAGTAAGAAGTAAGGCTTTTGCCAGGATGACGATTTTTGATGAATTCTTCTCGGACTTTTTTTATAATGTGATGAGTTGGGTATAGATAATGTTGGTCGCCGAACATCCTTGAAAATCTCGGCTGACACAAAAACCCTAGGTAATAGAAATTGGATTTGGTGATGATGAATTGGAGATTGGGGAAGGTTTAGGGCTTACAGATGGTGGATGAGAACAACGGTGAAACGATGGGAGAGATTGGTTTGCATTCGTTTATATGTGAAAAATGGTCTGCGTGTGAGCGTGTCTTGTATAATTGTATTGCCACTTGGTTTGCATCCGTTTATACGTGAAAAATGGTCTGCGTGTGAGCGTGTCTTGTATAATTGTATTGCCACTTGTATTTTACATTCTTACCCTTGTGGTTTGATGACATGTATTGCCATTAAAAGTAACTATATGTTGGTAAATTTTTAAGGTTATTTTGACCGTATATTTTTCCCGTTAAAAGTAAGTATACAAAGCTAGTCCCCATTTTTTGTGGTCACTGGACCTATTTTTATTTTGTATTTCAATGACCATATTGTTTCGTTAAAGTCATCCCACATGACATTTAGGTGGGTTTGAATAGAGAAGATCACTAAGTGACCACTATTTTTTGTCACTATGCGTCAAATGAAGTGATCATTTTTTTGTCATTAGGCCTTCAATGCAGTGATCATTATTTTTAATCACTAAGCTAATTATGATATTAAAATATGATCTTTTTTTCTAGAGTTAATGAACGGAGAGTGACGACCATCAAACAATCAATCACTAAACTTGTAGCATTACCATAATTCAGTGACGACTTAATAAATGGTCACTAAATGATGATATTAGTGACCGGATTTTAAGTGGTTACTAATAATTGGTCATTAAAAGGGAATTTTCTTGTAGTGGTTTTATTTTGTAGATTTGTTATTTAGAACTAAGAAAAGATACCATGTTGCGGGCATCCATATATTATAATAATGGAGTCAGGCTTTGTATATATTATATATATATATATATATATATATATATATATATATATATATATATTTATGTTTATGTTTTTTTTAAACTTTTTTGTTATTTATTATTTTTTGATGTTTCTTCAATTACATAATTTTTTAATTCTTTTTATTTGAATTATTATTATTTTTGTTTTTATTTTGTTAATTTTAAAATTTTTGAACTACATGCCAAAGACAATTCAGAATATTTTTTGATATTGACTTTTGATTTTTGATTTATTTATTTTCTTTGTAGCGTACGGTGGGTTAGTGTTAGCGTACACGAGTATCAGGAAATTGTCAACGCTTGACATAGAACTGGAGACCTCAAATTTAAGAGGCAAAGTCTTTATACCAAGTGAGCTAGCTCCTAACTTTAAGAATTGCAACCTCAAGTTTTATACGGAATATCTAGGAGAAAACATCAACGAGACAACATTTTAGAGAATAACACATGCATTATTTATTAATGAATCTATAATATCTCAGTTTCTTACAAGTACAGTTCGATAGATGTTTTTTTTTTTTTAAGGTTTATAAATCTATTTAAAGAAGCAAGCCTGCGAGGGGATAGGAAAAAGAAATGTAAGATCGATGGTGTTACAACACTCGTTGATGAATGTTCTCCTGCTGTGCAATAAAAGAGATTATTAATTGGTTCTTCTGCAGTTGGTCCTAACTTGACCACTGGAGCCGGTTAGAGGGCTAAGATTGCTCATCTTCACCATAGCAGCTGCAAAGTCACGAAAGAAAACAGAAGGATTCGATCCATAGGTCCTCACTTGTGCATCAGCTGAACCCCCGTTAGACAGTTCTTGATCTGAATGCAGCAATCCCCTCTGGCTAATCAGATCATTATAGTATCTATTATCGAAAGATGTAGCTGTAGAATCTAGTGGTGAAAGATTATTGTCACCACCACTGGAAGGACAGTTTGCTCTCAAGGATGTCGCAAATGATGAGTTTATGTTATTCTCGTTGTAAAGACGACTACGGAATACGGAGCACCTTGCTTGACCAATTGTATGAGCTCCTACACGACACATAAATATATATATATATATATATATATATATATATATATATATATATATATATATATATATATATATATATATATATATATATATATATATATATATATATATATATTTGTGAGGAGCCATGCATGTATTGAAATTTAGAAGAATGAGAAGTCATCTCAAATCTGAGTAAATTTAGAAGGTGTAACTTATTGTATCCTTCGTTTAAGATACCCTTGATGATGTATTAATTAAGTAAGCCACACAAGATAATTAATTAATGAACTTTAAAGTTGTTATCGCAGAGGATATGTTGCCCAATCAATCAAAGTAACTCACCAGAGAGAGCTACCATTTCGTTAGCAGTAAATCCTTTGTTTGAAAAGGATGAGATGAGACTACTAAGACTTGAAGCTGGTGAAGGGAGGTTAGAATTTGCGGCACTTTGGCTTGCAGTTGTGGAGTCCCTTCTTCCAAATACAGTGCTCCAACCTGGTCCACCAAGCTGAAATAAGACAAAATCACTGTTCTTAAGTTGATGACTTAATCAAACTGATAACCTCTAGAGTAACCGGAGGTTGTAGAGAAAGAACTTATTTACGCTGAACTTTAATTTTCTACTTACAGCCACAACGGAATCTCGAGCAGCAGCAGATAGTATATCTGCGCAAGAAACAACACCTGGACACTGGCGCTCTAATTGCGTTTTAATGGTATCAATGACATTGAATCCTCTGATGGAATTGCTATTTGGACCCGCATTCTTTTCTCCGGTGAAGTTTGCAGTGTCGTCCAATAACACAGATGCATCACATCCCTATATATTTCAAAGCATGTTAATTAACGGAAGAATATTTGTTTTCTTCAACTAATGATAAAACTTATTTATTAAGACAATAAAACAAACGACTTTTTGTCGTTTTTGTTGGCTACATAAAGAATGAAGAATACTTTTGGCATTTTCTGTTCATAAGCATCTGTATAATCAGAAAGAGTATTGATGTGAAGGTCAACTATTAAAGTATACATTTTGAAGTCAACAAGGAAACACCGTGTGAGAAGCCACTATGAATGGAACTCAAATTAAACAAACGTATCAAGTCAATTGTGGCCAAGGGATTTAAGCAACTAGAAAAGAACACAACAACGAGAATAAGTTGTTGGTCAACATTTCACACACACAATATACAAACATATAATCCCTGCATGATGGATGATCTATTTCAAATAGATAATGTCTTCTTTTCAAATCAAACGCTTTGTTTTTATTTATTTCTAAATATCATAAGGATATAGAATCGTAGATCATTCACGATGTATGGTTGAATGGAGTTATCAGACTCCAAGATTCGGTGGGGTAAACACACCGAGTTGGCATACGATCGATTGGATTTAAAATTCAATGCACAATGTACGGTTGAATGGAAAAATGATTAGCTAGTAAAAAAATGATATATACGTTCCATTGAACTTCATATATAGGTTTAATGGATTTGTAGGATTAAATCATGCACAAAGTTATATGAAAACGGAAGGTTGATTTTGCAATGCATTAGGCCTTATAGAGTTGAATGCATTAGTGATTCTCTTATTTGAAATCAAGAAATCCTACACATGTTAGTTTTGTTATATATGCATTAAATAGTGAAAGATAAAATCATATAACTTGAGAAAGACAGCTACCAACTTGACTGTAATTAAGCAAAGCTAATTATGTGTGGACAAGGCCAAGAGATGCATTAGGAAGTAGGATACTTGCATTAACAAAGCAATCATGGAAATGGAGGCGAAGCAACGAAGCTCCCATGCGAGCTTCACTTGCAACAGCTGAATTCACGGCTCTTGTTATAACCGAACGAAAATTAGGACATGTTCTAGCATAGAAATTTGCTGATAGTTGACCTGAAGTAGTCCCAAACAGAACCCATAAACATAAAATGAAGGTTGAAAGCTTAAACAAAGAAGAAAAAGTTGATGAAGCCATGATTATGACAATTTCACCAAGTAGAAGATGTTCGAGAGAAAGAAGATTATGTTGTGGTAGATGAAGGGCGTATGCAATGTCTATATATAGGGAAGGGTGCGTAGGGTGATGGGTGGGTTGGTGTGTGTGTGTGGTGCCGGGGGTGGGGAAAGGGGGGGTTCTAAAATATTAAGTCAACGATGAAGAGAACATCAGCAATGTCTAATTATTAATTAATCACCTACTCCAGCATTACTTGGTCTCATATTCACGGGACGATTTCTTTGCAACATCCGAAGCAGCGGATTAAATATTAAGATGAAGAAGATTTTTGGTGAGGTCTCCCGTATTCTAGTTAATTTATATGGAACTGATCTCTGTAATTTAAAGTTCTCTTATTTGAAGCATAATATAATTGTCTATTTCGTTTACTTATCTAATATTTTCATCTTTACAAATAATAACATGGTTTTATTTTTAGGGAAGTATAATTTAGGTTAAAAGATGTGTTTGTAGCTTTTTAGATAGGGGTGTAAACGAGCCAAACTCGAACCCGAGCCTAATCAAGCTTGAGCTTGGCTCGTTTAATTTTGAGGAATCGCGAGCTCGAGCTCGGTTCGTGAACAATTTAGTGGACTTGCAAGTCTAAACCAGTCTAAATAAACGTGTGTGTCTATATATATATATATATAGAGAGAGAGAGAGAGAGACTCGTTTAAGCTTGTTTTGGTTAACGAGGCCACTAATTGAACAAAATATTTTGTAGTAAAACCTTTTTTTTTGTATCATGAACTAAATCTATGGGGCTGGGAACATTGAACAAGGAAATTGAAAATATAATTTTAGCTTGATGACCATCGCAGGCGTCAAATGAATGTGTATTAAACTTATTGATTCAAAATCTCAAGCGAACGAGCACAGGGCAACAACCCATTCTTTTTATTTTTGGGACTAATGTGTATTAAACTTATTGATTTATAATCGGTTATAATTATAATAATAATAATAAAAATTAAAAAATAAAAAGGAAAGGGGGGGGGGGGGGGGGGGGGGGGGGGCTCCTGGCCTTGAGCATCCTTTGCAAGTGGAACTCGGATCCGGTTCATTTATTTCGATCTCAAATCAAACTTTTACCGAGTTGTCTTCGGTTTACTTACACATCTACTTTAGATACTAATTAATTATAGAAAACTATTTGATGATATTACTAGATCCTCCCAAGATTCTAAAGAACAAAAATTTAGGTAGTATAACCAAACGGTCCTACTTGGATTTTCCAAACTTGTGATGGTATCTGTCTCTACTAATGTTATTTAATTTGAAATGCTACGCATTATGGTATCTAAAATTTAAAATTTTTAATCTCAAAACAATGTATTAAACTCATTTGAATTTAATAGATTCTTATATTATAATTTAACAAACGGACATATTATATATATATATATATATATATATATATATATATATATATATATATATATATATATATATATATATATATATATATATATATATATATATATATATATATATATATAGGTTCAAGTTTATTTGAGACCATTCTAATTTTGTGAGACCGTGAGACCAAATCTAAAAATAATTTTAAAATGCAAAATAAATTAAAAAATCTAAAAATTCTTTTTTTAAATCTTATTTCCGGAATTTGAATTAACTAAAAAAAATAAAAAAATCCCGTATTTTTTTTTTAAAATACGTGAAATATTCTAAATACAATATTACACTGACATATTCTAAAAAATAATTTTAAAATACAAAATAAATGGAAAAATCTAAAAATTCCTTTTTTAAATATTATTTTCGGAATTTGAAATAACTAAAAAAAATAAAAAAAAATCTTTTTTTTTTTTGAAAAATACGTGAAATATTTTAAATAGAATATTACACTGTACTTATTCTAAAAATAATTTTAAAATGCAAAATAAATGGAAAAATCAAAAAATTCTTTTTTTAAATATTATTTTCGGAACTTGAATTTACTAAAAAAAAATTAAAAAAATAAAAAAAAATTAAAAAAATGTGTCTCACGGTCTCACAAAATTAGGCCGTCTCACATGAACCTAACCCTATATATATATATATATATATATATATATATATATATATATATATATATATATATATATATATATATATATATATATATATATATATATATATATATATAGGGTTAGGTTCATGTGAGACGGCCTAATTTTTAATTTTTTTTTTTAATTTTTTTTAGTTAATTCAAGTTCCGAAAATAATATTTAAAAAAAAGAATTTTTTGATTTTTCCATTTATTTTGCATTTTAAAATTATTTTTAGAGTATGTACAGTGTAATATTCTATTTAGGATATTTCACGTATTTTTCAAAAAAAAAAGAATTTTTTATTTATTTATTTTTTTTAGTTAATTCAAGTTCCGAAAATAATATTTAAAAAAAGAATTTTTAGATTTTTCCATTTATTTTGCATTTTAAAATTATATTTTAGAATATGTCACTGTAATATTCTATTTAGAATATTTCACGTATTTTTCAAAAAAAAAAAGATTTTTTTTATTATTTTTTTTTAGTTAATTCAAGTTCTGAAAATAATATATATATTTTTTTGGTCTCACGATCTTACAAAATTATATATATATATATATATATATATATATATATATATATATATGTATATATATATATATATATATATATATATATATATATATATATATACACACATAATAATAATAATAATTTAGAATTTTACTTTTTCTTGTTAAAGAGTTTAATGACTATTATAATCCGTAATATCAGCATAACATGTAACATCCCGGAATCGCAAGAGTAGAGTTGAAGTGCTAAAAGTGTAAGTTTCGGAGGGTGACTCGACGAGTCCATGAATAGACTCGGCGAGTCAGGTCGCGACTATGGTCGCGTGTCAAGTGGCCTACTCGGCGAGTCCAAAGATGGACTCGGCGAGTAGGTGCTGTGTGGAGAAAACCCTAAATTTCGGGGTTGAGCCCTATATAAAGATCATTATGCCCCTCCACAGCCTCCTTTATCCCCCCCCCCCCCCTTAAGTCTCAGAAACCCTAAATTCGTAGAGAGCCCCATTGTTGAGCAAATTAGAGCTTGGAGAGGTGTTGGTTGAAGAAATCTTGAAGGAGAAGTGGCTTGGATCAAAGGGCTTTGCTTGGATTCGAGTTTCATTGATGTTGAGGCATCCTTTGGAGGTAATACTTTCGTTCTTGGGCTGTGTTCTCCTAGTTTCTCATTTTGGGGTTGTGTGGGGAGCTTAGTTGTGTGGCATCTTGATGTTTGGAGGATGGATATGAGGTTGCTACCTCAGATCTGGAGTGGAGAAGATCTTAAGAGCATTAAAGCCCATGTTCTTGTGTTGTTAATGGAGCTATCATGTCCCAAACCTTGGTTCTAAGGTGAATAAGGCCTAGATCTCTTTAGATTCACGTAAAGTTTGCCACTTTACGTTATGGATGGATTGTAGGAGGTTGGATCTATGTTTTGGATCAATTGCATGGCCTGAGATGCTTCTGTATGGATTCAAACCGGTGGTACTCGACGAGTCACATGGGTGGACTCGACGAGTTGCTTGAAGATGGCCTGGAACTCGACGAGTTGGAAGAATAACTCAGCGAGTAGGTTGAAGATAGCCTTGGACTCGGCGAGTCTTGTCGAAGAGTCCCAATATTTCCTGGTTGAGTCGAGAATCGGTGAGTCAAGGGATGACTCGGTGAGTTGGGTGCTAGTGGACTCAGAGTTGTTGGACTCGACGAGTCTTGGGGTGACTCGGCGAGTTGGGTCGTTGATTGAGGGAAGTTCTGAGCATAAAGACTCGGCGAGTCATTGGGTTGACTCGGCGAGTAGGGTCAGTCAGGGGTTAACTTTGACTTGTCCAAGGTTGACCAGTTGTCTTCCAGGGGTATTTTGGTAATTAAGGGTATTTATTGAGTTGTATGTTTTGATGTTCAGTGGAGGAGTTCGTGTCAGAGTTCGGAGCAGCGGGATCTTATCCTTTCAGCCGGTAGTTTCGAGGTGAGTTATCCTCACTATATCAACAGGGTCTAAGGCACCAAGGCCGGCCCTTTATTGGATTGAAATTCGGATATGGTTATTATGTTATTGTTTGATGTGTCTGCATCCCGGTAGCTAGGATGGTACATGCTAGGAGACCTTGTTAAGGTCAGTTTCCCGATATATATAAAGTGATGCCATGCTAGTGACCGGTTAGGTCGGTAACCTGGGTAGGGTAATGATATGCTATGTGATCTGTTTGTTCGGTTTGTTGGCTATGATTGTTATATGATTGTATGTTTTGTGCACATGGTTGTTTGGACTAGAGATGGTTTGAGTCGGGTCCTGCTTTGTGCTGTAGGCCAAGATACCCAGGGCGGACCGGTTATTCCGAAGGCCCAGCGAGCGGTCCGGATAGGCTGTAGGCCCCACGAGGGCGGACCAGATGTGCCGAGGCTCAGAGAGTGGACCAGGCCGACTGAAGGCCCGATGCAGGCGAACCAGTCACACTGTAGACTCAGAGAGTGGACCAGGTGGGTTGAAGGCCCGATGCGGGCGGACCAACCCCACTGTAGACTCGAAGGACATGACTAGACCTGGAGGATGGATCCGATGGACTGAAGGCCCGATACGGCGGACCAGTCACACAGTAGACCCGATATGCATGGCTGTTCTATGTTCTGTTATGTTATGTATGTTTTATATGTTATGGGCCGGAAGGCAATATGTTTTGGACCGGAAGGTCGCAGCCTGGAAGGGCGTATACGTGGTTGGTATTTTGGGGGTATCTCACTAAACTTTCGGGCTTACAGTTGTGGTTTAATGTTTTTCAGGTTCTTCAGGAGACCGTGGCAAGGCGAAGGCGCGATCGTACCGCTCCTCATGATTTTGTAGCAATGTGATTCTGGGAATACTCTAAATGATTTGTATTGAAAACCTTTTTGTAAAGATTTTAATGAAAATTGGGTTGTTTTGAAAAATTTAAATTGGTTGTATTTTTCGGATGTTACATAACATTTCAAAATAATAAAATTTAATCCACCGAATATAAACTAGACATGAGATATCATTCAACTATCACATTAAAAATTGCATTGTGAAAGTTGTAAGTAAATTTTAAAATATCAACACATTTTGAGAAGCTAAGACTATACCATCTTTAGTTAAAATAGAATAGTTTTGAATGTTGTCCACTTAAAAGAAGAGATATGGACCGACAATCTAACATCCCTTTTATTCAATAAATAAATTAATGCATAAGGAGCTAAATGACATAATTTCTAGAAATTGGGATATTTATTGTAATATTTAGACTTGAATTGTAATAAATTAGGGAAGTACTGTCTAGGATACTTGGACAATAATAATCATACCAAAATTAAAGACATGATGGAATTAATATAAAGTAAGGATGAGATTATACATGAATGATGCGTCGGGATGGATTGTTTAAATTATAAGAATAATGATTATATGGATAATCTTGGGTATGTTTGGATAAGACTCTGGTATACAGAAATAGAACAACTATTTCAATAGAGAAAAAACTTTGAGATTAACTCAAGTTTTAGACACTCAAACTTAACTTGTTATTTCATATGGGCAAAAGCCTTATTTATAGGCTCAAGAGAGCCAGTTACATAATTGAGTTGCAATCGTTTGATTGCAATATGACATATATATTTACGTTATAGCCCCTAGACTATTGAGGGTTATACACTTTATTTCATATACTAGACACTACTTTATATCACATTTTCTACAGACAATAATAATCATAAAAAAACAAATTACAAATAATTATAATGACAAATAATTACAATTCCTTCCACAATGAAAGGACACGTGTCTTCAATAATGTCTTCAATACGTCATTACTTTCGTCATTCCTCCCGCCACCGAAAGGACATGTATTTCTGAATGATGTGTGCTTTAGTCATTGTTGTCGTTAGTCTTCCATGAACGGTCTTTCTTCCATATTTGCGTAAGGATGTTTTTAGTTGTTGCGCTATGATGGCTTCCATTCTCTTGTTAGTGTGTCTGCTATATAATTGTTGGCGCTTTTAATATACTTGAAGTATGGATGGAATTGATGTAATTGTAATTGCCAACAAATCAATCGTCCTCAACAATAATCTTCTTGTATTTTATATCGTTAAAAGCCAAGTAGATACTTACTACTTAGAATCTATGCGTAATTCGAATTTGGTTTGAAGTAGCTCGACTTTCCATTTTTTTTTCAATGTTCTGAGACATGCTAGTGTTTCTCGTTCATGTGTGCTATAATTTTGCTCTGTTTGGAAAAATGTTCCAGATATATACTTGCATAGTTTTTGCTCATATTTATCTGTTTTTAATACTTCAGATGATACATCCGTATCAGTGTATGCTTTTGGTGATATCTTCATATCAATGTATATTTTATTATTGTTTACTTCGGATGGTATTTTCATACCAATGTATGTTTTATCATTGTATACTTTTGATGAGTTAGATATGAGGTTTCCCTCACTATCTAATCCTAATAATACTTTTCCATGTTCAAGTGTCTTATGATGCATCTGTCTCCACAATTAGAAAATCGTTAATTTTTGCATTATATAAAGTGGGGAGAACTTGAACTTTTTGTTTTATACTTTGTACCAAAATAGTATTTGTATTGGTCCAAGACCAAGGTATTTTTTCTGATACTTTCTTTTGTAAAACTTTTTTTTTTCTTTTGCTATGTTTTTCAAAAATCCTTGTTCTGCAATATAATTTAAACAACCAAGAAATCGTTGTATTTATTTTCTATTTTCAAGTTTATCAAGAAACATATTTAATTTTTTTCGTATGTTGTCTGTTAAAGATAGTTGACCATTTTCACCAATTTTTAAACCAATATATTCAACTGTAGTTTTAAAAAGTTTTGATTTCTTTTTTGATAAAACTAAACCTTTTTCTTCGATTCTTTGTAAAACTTTAATAACTGCATCGATATGTGTTTGTTCATTTCCTTTTGTAAAAACAGTTATATCATCAATGTAAGCAAGACAAATATGATCTAAAACGTTTAAGGTTTCATCCATGAATCATTGATATATTGTTGGTGCCTGCTTTTAACCAAATGGAAGGACATTCCATTCATAGTGTTTCTGAGGAGGACATGAAAAAGCAGTTAGTGGTTTCGTATTTTCATGTAAGTGTAATTGCCAATATCCGGACTTTGCATCAAATGTACTAAAATATGTATTTTCTTTTATTTTTTCTATAATATATTTTTTCGTAATTTGTATGAGTCTCCTATAGTAGCCTTATTTTTTTTTATAATTAATTACCATTCTTCATTTTTTGATTGTAATCTTAATAAATAGTTTTCTTCCTATGATAAAGTATCTTCTAAATGTTGAATAGTATCAGAGATATTAGAATTTATTTTCTAATGATTTTTTATTGTATTAATCCAAAGTATGTTATCTTTTGAAGAATTGATTTGTACTTTTGAATTCATTTTAGCGAATTATTAAAGCATTTGATAGAAAATTAATTGAGTTGTTAATATTTTTTATTACTATTTTAAAATGATTAATTTAAGTTTTTAATCTTCCAATTTTAATTAATTGATATGCAGTATAATTTTTCTTTTTAGAAATTAATTCGTGTATTTCAGATTCTTTTTTTTTTAAATGTTTTGTGGAATTTTCTAAATCTTTCCATACTTTTTTAAGTAAATTAACTTTATATTTATTATCGAAATTACAATATACTTGAGTTTTATTGCTCATAATTTTTACCATGTAAAAGACCGTTTAATTGTAAGTGGGTTTTCTTTAAGTGGTGGGTTTTCATTAAGTGGTTCTTCTTGAATAATTTTTATTTTTAAGTATTTTTCTAGTAATATTTTCTGTTGAGTTAGATTTTGTAAGAATTCAGGAATTTGTTTTAATACAAGTAAACTTTTTATTTCTATAATATTATTTAATTTTTCACTAATTATATTTAATTTATCTCCTATTGGTTTATCTTCTTCAGAACTAAGTCCAATATTATATAATGTTCATTGTGGTAAATGTTGCAGTATTTCTATAATCATTTCTTTATCTGGTATGCATAGTTTTATATTTTGATATGGACCTTCAAGTGTTTTAAAATATTTTAAGTGATTACTAGATGATTCTGTCATATTTTTAAACTTCATGATCTAATCATTTCTTTAATATCTTCTAATTTTGCATCCTTATTTTCATTAGATGTTGTAGGTTGACATTTCGTAATGGAAGATCTACCTATAATAGTTGAAATTGAAGGTTCTATAACTGGCTTTCTTTTTATTAACGAAGTAGTTATTATTGATTGAAAATCTATTTCATTAAAAATTCTATTATTATTCACATTTGGTGATTCAAGGGATAATAAATGGGTAAATAATTTATCAATATAAATTCTATCTTCTTTTTTAAACGTGATACTATGATGACAGTTTGTTAATGCATAATTTATTTGATATGTAATAGTAAATGGATGATTACCTTTTAACATAAAATTTTGTCTTAATCATTTATATCGTACGGTAATACTATTACTTAGATTTTTATCTTTAAGACTTAATCCTAGTTGAATATTAATGTTAAATTTTATTTTTCCTTCAATTAAATTACCTTTTCCTTTTGCAATAATACTTTCTTATTTATTAATTATACGATCATCTCTTATTTCTAATTCTAATGGTGTATCTAAGTCACTAAAAGTACTTTTTAAAATTACTTGAATAGTTGATACGTGAATATAACCAATTTTAATTCTATCTATTTCTTTAATATTAGATAATCTATTTCTAATGTATTGTTTATTTATTATAGGTATAATGATATTTCCTTGAGTTGATTCTATGGGTATTAGTTCTTCTCCTATATATTTTCCATAATATATAATATTTTTTCTAAAAAACTAGTTTTTAGTGTGTTATTTCTAAAATTATTTTTTTCGGGTAGTGTAAAATTTGATTTTCTTATAGCATCTTTATTGATATTATTTTTATTAATTAAGGCGTCAAAAATATATCCAAATTCATTTTCTTCATTGTTAATAATTATTTTTTAATTTTCTATTTCTTGAGACATATTTTATATTTTTAAAAATAATAATGAAGTTTATTATATTTACTATTTTTTATGATGAGTATGACAAGTAATATGTATGAATGTAATAACATTTATAATGATGCATCATGAATTATCCCTATGAACAAATGAATGAATACTCATATTAAAAAATGATAATAACGAAACTTAGCTCTGATACCAAAATTAAAGACATGACGGAATTAATAGAAAGTTAGGATGATATTATATCTGAATGATGCGTCAGGATTGATTGCTTAAATCATAAGATTGATTATATGGATAATCTTGAGTATGTTTGGATATGGCTTTGCTATTAAGAAATAGAACAACTATTTCAACAGAGAAATAACTTTGAGATCAACTCAAGTGTTAGACACTGAAACTTAACTTGTTTATTTCGTATGAGCAAAAGCCAAATTTATAGGCTCAAGAGAGCCGGTTACATAATTGAGTTGCAATCGTTTGATTGCAATACGACATATATATTTACATTATAGACCTCTAAACTATTGAGGGTTATACACTTTATTTCATATCCTGGACACTATTTTATATCACATTTTCTATCGACAATAATAATCATACAAAGACAAATTACAAATATTTATAATGACAAATAGTTATAATTCGACATATTGAAGATATTATTGAAGACACGCGTCCCTTCATTGTGGAAGGAATTGTAATTATTTGTCATTATAATTATTTGTAATTTGTGTTTTTATGATTATTATTGTCGGTAGAACATGTGTAGAAAATGTGATATAAACTAGTGTCTAGGATATGAAATAAAGTGTATAACCCTCAATAGTTTAGGGGGCTATAATGTAAATATATATATGGCGTATTGCAATCAAACGATTGCAACTCAAATATGTAATCGACTCTCTTGAGCTTATAAATAGGGCATTTGCTCATACGAAGTAACAAGTTAAGTTTGAGTGTCTAAGACTTGAGTTGATCTCAAAGTTCTTTCTCTGTTGAAAAAGTTGTTATATTTCTTAATAGCAGAGCCCTATCCAAACATACCCAAGAGTATCCATATAATCATTCTTATAATTTAAACAATCCATCTCGACGCATTATTCAGGTACAATCCTATCCTAACTTTCTATTAATTTCGTCATGTCTTTAATTTTGGTATCAGAGCTAAGTTTCGTTATTATCATTTTTAAATATGAGTATTCATTCGTTCGTTCATAAGGATAATTCATGATGCATCATTATAAATGTTATTACATTCATACATATCATTTGTCATAATCATCATAAAAATTATAATAGTCATAATAAACTCTACTATCATTGTCATTTTTAAAAAACTATAAATTTTTATCGTAACTTTGATCTAAAACATAGTTAAATTATTGTTTTTATAAGAATTATGATCATGAGTTTTTCAAGTTTAAATATTAATAAACAACTAAAATTTTTTCGTAAAACATTGAAACAATCTAAAAAATTTCTTTTAGAATTAAAAACAGATTCTAAGATATCAATAATCAATTGTATATCTAATATTGAAGCAATACATATGATAGATAATAGTATAAATTCTAAACAACAACAAATAAAAAATCTCAAAATTAAAGACATGACGGAATTAATAGAAAGTTAGGATAGGATTATACCTCAATGATGGATCGGGATGGATTGTTTAAATTATAAGAATGATTATATGGATAATCTTGGGTATGTTTGCATAGGGCTCTGCTATTCAGAAATAGAACAACTATTTCAATAGAGGAAGAACTTTGAGATCAATTCAAGTCTTAAATACTTAAACTTAACTTTCTATTAATTCCGTTATGTCTTAAATTTTGATTATACCTAAATGATGCGTCGGGATGGATTGTTTAAATTATAAGAATGATCATATGGATAATCTTGGGCATGTTTGGATAGGGCTCTGCTATTTAGAAATAGAACAATTATTCCAATAGATGAAGAACTTTGAGATCAACTCAAGTCTTAAACACTCAAACTTAACTTGTTTATTTCATATGCGCAAAGGCCATATTTATAGGTTCAAGAGAGTCGTTATATAATTGAGTTGCAATCGTTTGATTGCAATACAACATATATATTTACATTATAGCCCCCCTATACTATGGAGGGTTATACACTTTATTTCATATCGTAGACACTACTTTATATCACATTTTCTATCGACAATAATAATCATACAAAGACAAATTACAAATAAATATAATGACAAATAATTACAATTCCTTCCATAATGAAAGGATGCGTGTCTTCAATAATGTCTTCAATACGTCATTGCTTTCGTCATTCCTCCCACCACCGAAAGGACATATATTTCTGAATGATGTGTGGTTTAGTCATTGCTGACGTTGGTGTAACGCCCGTAGATCCGGGCTAGTCAATTTAGAGGCAATATGGGTCGAAAACGACATTTAGGCAAAAGATTATTTAGAATAAATAATTTTAACCAAGTTATATTATATGTCACAAGGTTTCTGTACATATAAAGAACGCCGAAATCTGAGTTATAACGAAGAAGTTATGGCCCGTCGAAGTTTTATGGCAAAACCGACACGGCACCGGGAAGCGTAAAAAGTGAATTTATGATAGAAGACTTTTTAGCCTTAGTTATCTAAACCAAAGTCTTAGATTATGTTAAAATGAGAAAATCCGTAAAAAGAACGCCCAAATCTGACTTCGTATGAGGAAGTTATGATTTTTCAAAGTTTCAGCTTAGTAGTGTACAGTCCGAAACTCGAATTTTAGTTCGAGCGGTTTTTGGCTTACGCGAACTAAATGAGAGTTAAAGATCTCATTAATAGGAACTCAACAGTAAAAAGATGGACAAAAACGGAGTTCGTATGAAAGAGTTACGAATTCTTCGCGGTCATTTAACAGTCTAAACGTCTCCTACTGTTAAATTTATGATCGGTCGAGAATTAGCCGACGGAGCCAAAATGAAAGTTGTAGATATTATTTTTACCTATGCATGGATATAAAGAACGTCGAAAACGGAGATAGTATGAGATAGATATAGACGAAGCTTAGTCGCTACTTTTCGAGCGCGGCGAATTCGATACAGTTTTGTAAATCCGAGATAGAATGAGAATTAGCCAACGAGGTCTAAATGAGAGTTGAAGATCTCATCAATAGGAACTCAACGGTAAAAAGATAGACAAAAATGGAGCTCGTATGCGAAAGTTATGGACGAAGCTTAGTCCTTACTTTTCGAGCGCGTTGAATTCGATACAGTTTTGTAAATCCGAGATAGAATGAGAATTAGCCAACGAGGTCTAAATGAAAGTTGAAGATCTCATTAATAGGAACTTAACGGTAAAAAGACAGACAAAAACAGAGCTCGTATGCAAAAGTTACGGACGAAGCTTAGAGACTACTTTACTATAAAACTCCTATAAATACAAGGGTGAACTCCTCATATTTTCTTCACACCATAAGCCTTTCTTTCTCTCTCTAACTTCTCTCTAGCCTCCCTAAACCCCTCCCAAGTCTACGGAACCTCCCTAGCACGAGAAGAAAGCCCCGGAGCGCCCGACGGCTCCGAGAAGAAAAGCTTTCGGCTTGGAAACGCTGCTCCAGCGAAGCCTAGTTTTTAATAAAAACTCGCTGTAAGTGAGCTACGCCTATACTATATTTAATATAGATTTTATTTAATTGTAGTAACATTATTAGGACCTTAAAATAATTATTTGGGCTATTATTATGAGTTATATTGAGTGTTATTTAACGCTTATATAATAGTAATAATATCTAGACTATTAATTAGTCGTGGTTAACGTTAAAAACTAAACCCTAGTGGTATTGATACTAGGTTTTGTCGAGAAAAATTGTTTTGAGATAACGAAGTGCTGTCTGAGTTCGGAATCACCACCTAATCAGGTGAGTGCATGGTCCCTTTCATCTTACACATAGATATGAAGTATTTATTATATAATTTACGTGTTGTGAGTGCATGGTCTCTTTCATCTTACACATAGATATGAAGTATTTTAATATAAATTACGTGTTATGTGTACATATTGTCTGAATACTTGTTGTCTATGCTGGTGAAAGATTTTTATACATGTTTTAAATGATGTAAACTGTATAAAGTATTTTATATCTATAAAATATGTTGGGTAAAACATGGGTAGATGAATGATGATGGATAAAAGCTGAAATAGAGGAACATGAGTAGTACAGACCTAGTGCCCTATAGGTATACATTGGCAGCAGTGGACCTAGTACCCTATATATGAGCACTAGCAGCTGCGCCACAACCCGTAGATGATTTAGATCTACGGTAAACGTCCTAGCAGCTGCGCTCGAAGGATAGTATCGGCAGCTGCGCCTAATAGGGAGCCTTATGACCATGACAGTAGTGTTTAAAGGTCAATACCGGCAGAAGCGCCTCATAGAAAATGTCCTAATTCTGGCAGCTGAGCCTAAGTGACAATATTAGTAGCTGCGCTTGACCAATGTGTCATTGGCAACAATGGACTTCATGTTGTTTCCTTAGGATGATCCTTAGGAGTGAATGAATGAGAAATAGCTGATTCTTAGGGTAGATCCTTAAGAATAAAGAAGATAATGGGGATGGGTAATTGGGTTGATTGTTTGATTGTTTAAACATAATAATTATATTATTGTGGGTTGAAAACCCTATGTACTCACCAGGTTTTCCAACCTGACCCACTCAGTTTATTTATATCACAGGTGTTGATATGAAGTGACATTACACTAAGAGATTTAAAGAGATGTAGATCACTAGTGTAAATAATTGTAAGTTTTGTTTATGCTTATGTTTCTGTATTAACGATGATGTCCCAACGTTTTAAAATGAAATAAATACGTTTCTTCAAAAATGTTTTAATAACGTATTTACCATGTTTTTCTGGGAACAAATTCCGCAACATTTTTATAAAATGAAGTACTCTGATTTTTGTAAAGCATAAACAAAATCAGTCTTTTCTGGCCGTGAAAATGGGGATGTCACAGTTGGTCTTCCATAAACAGTTTTTCTTCCATATTTGAGTAAGGATGTTTTTAGTTGTTGCGCTATGATGACTTCCATTCTCTTGCCAATGTGTCTGCTATATGATTGTTGGTGCTTTTAATATACTTGAGGTATGGATGGAATTGATGTAATTGTAATTGCGAACGAATCAATCATCCTTGACAATAATCTTCTTGTAATTTATATCGCCAAAAGCCAAGTATATACTTAGAATCTGTGCGTAATTCGAATCCGGTTTAAAGTAGGCACCCACAATATATCAATGATTCATTGATGAAACCTTAAATGGTTTAGATCATATTTGTCTTGCTTACATTGATGATATAATTGCTTTTACAAAAGGAAATGAACAAACACATATCGATGCAGTTATTAAAGTTTTACAAAAAATCCAAGAAAAAGGATTAGTTTTATCAAAAAAGAAATCAAAACTTTTTCAAACTACAGTTGAATATCTTGGTTTGAAAATTGGAGAAAATGGCCAACTATCTTTAACAAACAACATACTAGAAAAATTAAATATGTTTCCTGATAAACTTGAAAATAGAAAACAAATTCAACGATTTCTTGGTTGTTTAGATTATATTGCAGAACAAGGATTTTTGAAAGACTTAGCAAAGGAAAGAAAAGTTTTATGAAAGAAAATATCAGAAAAAATACCTTGGTCTTGGACCAAGACAGATACTATTTTGGTACAAAGTATAAAACAAAAAAATCAAGTTCTCCCAACTTTATACAATGCAAAAATCGACGATTTCTAATTGTGGAGACAGATGCATTACAACACACTTGGGCAAGATGCCAAAAATCAATTATACATGGAAAAGTATTATAGGGATTAGATAGTGAGGGAAACCTTATATCTAACTTATCAAAAGTACACAATGATAAATCATACATTGGTATGAAAATACCATCTGAAGTAAACAATAATAAAGTATACAGTGATATGAAGATATCACCAAAAGCATACACCGATACAGATGTATCATCTGAAGTATTAAAAACAGATACATATGAGCAAAAACTATGCAAGTATATATCGGGAACATTTTCCCAAACGGAGCAAAATTATAGCATACATGAACAAGAAACACTAGCATGTCTCAAAACATTGAAAAAAATAATTTTGAGGAATAACGAAAGCAATGATGTATTGAAGACACACGTCCTTTCTTTGTGGAAGGAATTGTAATTATTTGTCATTATAATTTTTTGTAATTTATCTTTGTATGATTATTATTGTCGGTAGAAAATGTGATAGTAGTGTCTAGGATATGAAATAAAGTGTATAACCCTCAATAGTCTAGGGGCTATAATGTAAATATATACGTCGTATTTCAATCAAACGGTTGAAACTCAATTATGTAACCGGCTCTCTTGAGCCTATAAATAGGGCCTTTTCCCGCTGAAATAAAAAAGTTAAGTTTGAGTGTCTAAGACTTGAGTTGCTCTCAAAGTTCCTCCTTTGTTGAAATAATTCTATTTCTGAATAGCAGAGCCCTATCCAAACATACCCAAAATTATCCGTATAATCATCCTTATAATTTAAACAATCCATTCTGACGCATCATTCAGGTATAATCCTATCCTAACTTTCTATTAATTCCGCAAAATTAAGGACATGACGGAATTAATAGAAAGTTAAGATAGGATTATACCTGAATGATGCATCGGGATGGATTGTTTAAATTATAAGAATGATTATATGGATAATCTTGGGTATGTTTGGATACGACTCTGCTATTCAGAAATGGAACAACTATTTCAACAGAGGAAGAACTTTGAGATCAACTCCAGTCTTAGACACTCAAACTTAACTTGTTTATTTCGTATGAGCAAAAGCCCTATTTATAGGCTCAAGAGAGCCGGTTACATAATTGAGTTGCAATCGTTTGATTGCAATACGAAATATATATTTACATTATAGCCCCCCTAGACTATTGAGGGTTATACACTTTATTTCATATCCTGGACACTACTTTATATCACATTTTCTACCGACAATAATATTCATACAAAGACAAAGTACAAATAATTATAATGAAAAATAATTATAATTCCTTCCACAATGAAAGGACGTGTGTCTTCAATAATGTCTTCAATACGTCATTGCTTTTGTCATTCCTCCCGCCATCGAAAGGACAATATTTTTGAATGATGTGTGCTTTAGTCATTCCTGGCGTTAGTCTTCCATGAACGGTGTTTCTTCATATTCGAGTACGAATGTTTTTATTTGTTGTGCTATGATGGCTTCCATTCTCTTGTCAATGTGTCTGTTATATGATTGTTGGTGCTTTTGATATACTTGAGGTATGGATGAAATTGATGTAATTGTAATTGCCAAGGAATCAATCGTCCTCGACAATATCTTCTTGGAATTTATATCGCCAAAAGCCAAGTAGATACTTAGAATATGTGCGTAATTCGAATCTGGTTTGAAGTAGCTCGATTTTCCATTTTTTAAATTTTTTGAGACATGCTAGTGTTTCTCGTTCATGTTATTGTAATTTTTCTCTGGTTGGGAAAATGTTCCCGATATATACTTGCAATTTTTGCTCATATTTATCTGTTTTTAATACTTTAGATGATACATTCATATCATTTTATGCTTTTGGTGATATTTTCAAATCACTGTATACTTCATCAATGTATGCTTTGTCATTATATACCTTTGATGGGTCAGATATAAGGTTTCCCTCATTATCTAATCCTGATAATACTTTTCCGTGTATAATTGATTTTAGGAATCCTGCCCAAGTGTCTTGTGATGCATCTGTTTATACAATTAAAAAATCATCAATTTTTGCATTATATAAAGTAGGGAGAACTTGAATTTTTTGTTTTATATTTTGTACCAAAATAGTATCAGTATTGGTCCAAGATGAGGGTATTTTTTCTGATATTTTCTTTTGCAAAACTTTTTTTTTTTTTTTTTGGCTAAATTTTTCAAAAATCCTTTTTCTGCAATATAATTTAAACAACCAAGAAATCATTGTATTTGTTTTCTATTTTCAAGTTTATCAGGAAACATATTTAATTTTTCTCGTATGTTGTCTGTTAAAGATAGTTGACCATTTTCTCCAATTTTTAAACCAAGTTATTCAATTGTTATTTGAAAAAGTTTTGATTTCTTTTTTGATAAAACTAAAGCTTTTTCTTTGATTCTTTGTAAAACTTTAATAACTGCATCGATATTTGTTTGTTCATTTCTTTTTATAAAAACAGTTATATCATCAATGTAAGCAAGACAAATATGATCTAAACCATTTAAGGTTTCATCCATGAATCGATGATATATTGCTGGTGCCTGCTTTAAACCAAATGGAAGGACATTCCATTTATAATGCTTCTGAGGAGGACATGAGTTAGTGGTTTCGTATTTTCATGTAAGCATAATTGCCAATATCCGAATTTTGCATCAAATGTACTAAAATGTGTATTTCCTTTTAATTTTTCCAAAGTATATTCTTTATGTGGTAATTTATATGAATCTCCAATAGTAGCATCGTTCATCTTTTTGTAATTAATTACCATTCTTCTCTTACCTCGTTTTATTTCGTTGTTATTTTCTATATAAAATGCAGGTGTTGAATGAGGACTTGTACTAGGTTGAATAATTCCTTTTTCTAATAGTTCAATGCATTGCTTTTTAAATTCTGAAACGTCTTTTATACTATATGGAATTTTGTGTGGGACATTAACTTCATCATCAGGATTTTTTAATAATATTATTATTTCTTGATTATTTCTATTTTTTAAATGATCGAGCGGGTTTTCACTACATACTTCTTCAAGTTGTTTTTCAACGATTTCTCTAGCAAATGTTAGTAATTTGCGTAGTTGAAAACTGACTTCTTGTTTTATTATTTTAATAAGATCAAAATGTTTGATAATTCTAGTTTTTATAATACCTTTTGTTGGGTGATTGAGACTTATATGGTCATCATTCAAAGGATCTATGATTAGTTCGATCAGCTCCAAGGTGCATCTTGGTTCTCCTACATAGATCTACGATAAGGATATCACTAAATGAGGTTCATAGAGGAAGACATGTTGAAGACTGCTTTCAAGACTCGTTATGGTCATTACAAGTTCATGGTTATTCCTTTCGAGCTCATTAATGCTCCAACCATATTCATGGATCTCATGAACCGCAAGTATAGACAGATGTTGGACTGATATGTCATTGTATTTATTGATTATATTCTGGTCTACTCTGTAACCAAGGAGCAACAGGAGGATCATTTGTGACAAGTTCAGGAGACTTTAAGGAGGTAGAGGCTTTATTCCAAGTTCTCCAAGTGCACGTTTTGGTTGCACGAGGTGCAATTCTTAGGCACTTTTTCAATGGTCAATTATAGATAATAAGTGTAAAAATGACTTTTGATAGATGGTTATTTACGATAAATAACTTCAACCAAAATTATAATGTATGTAACAAAGGTTTCATACATATAACGAATGCTAAAAATCTGATTTCTTATGAAGAAGTTATGCCTATTTGAAGTTTCGTAATTTAAACCAGCATGGTTCTACGTATCGTAAAAAGGAGATTTTTGATAAATTACTTTTTAGTCTAAGAGATCTAAATGAAATTTGATGCAGTCGTTAAATCGAGAGCATGGATATAGAGAACGTCTAAATCTAACTTTGTGAGAGGAAGTTATGATTTTTCTAAGATTCGTCATAGTAGTATTCTACTAAAAATTTGAATTTTAGATCAGTTGACTTTTAGCTAAAATAATCTAAATGAGAATTGAAGATCTCATTAACAGGAGGTCATTGATAAAAATTTTGTCAAAAAAGGACACTAGATGAGAGTGTTATGATTTTTATACGGGCTTTAACAACATAAGACTGTGTGAAAAAAATGAATTCAAAACTAGCCGACTCCACCACGGAGGCCCCTATTATCCCACTATGGTAGCTAATGACTAGATTGACGAGGAATCAGACGACGAGATAGATATCAGGGAGATCATTGACATGCCTTATCCCATTAGGGGCAGAGATGAGCCCCTTCCACCTCCCTCTTTTCAGGAATATATGCACCCCAATTGAGGCCCTCTTTAGATGAACACTCCTCACAAGAGGGTGTTACCCATCCAGATACTAACTTCTTCACTGATATGTGCTCTTGTTCAAGATTCACTTCCATAGTGGGCGACACAGCTACAATCATAGGCGAGAGAGGATAGTCTCTATTCCATATTAGGCATGCATACATCGCACCAGACGTCGGGCTCTAGCACCCCTTTAGATCGAGCACTACCCATTATGGTACAATGAGTGTCCCTCCTAGATACCCGAGTACATGCCCTTGACAATAAGGTGATAGAGATTGGAGGTGAGGCCCAAATCACAGCAGTACAATTTCAGCATATCGAAAAAGATCAAGAGCGTCGTTGGGAGACCATGCAAACTCTACAGGGTGGGCAGGTGGACACTACGACGCACGTACACTCCTTAAAGGAGAGGGTGGTCGCCTTAGAGTAACGAGTTCTAGTAGTTGAGACTAGGACAGTGGCCACAGAGCAAAACCAAGTAGAAGTTACTCGTAAGATAAGCGAGATGGCAGGACACCTTGTACGCTATTTTGGCATTTGATAGATAGGATCATGCCAATAAAACGAAGCCCAAGAATCCATTTGGTAAGCCCGTCCCTGTCCACGAATATGAA
The DNA here is from genome assembly GCF_052625555.1 of Lactuca saligna. NCBI lineage: Eukaryota > Viridiplantae > Streptophyta > Magnoliopsida > Asterales > Asteraceae > Lactuca > Lactuca saligna. The sequence continues at coordinate 268,010,981 of NC_136421.1, read as the reverse complement.
AATCGATCCCATCACCGACCCGATTCCCAACCTGTACCCGTTTACCAAACAGTATCTGGTCTATGAGTATCCCAATGGGGGTAACGAAGATCCACTTTTAACACTCAAATTTAGAATAATTTTTACGCAATGAGAATATAAAACCATTAGAATTAGTGATGCAAGCATAAATTCATATGCAAAATAATTTTGATAATTTACAAAACGATTAAGAGCAGATGTATTTGTTGTGATACATAAGTGGTTACTAGTGGCAAAAAAATAAAAATAAAGACACTAGCATTCATAAACTGTAATATTACTATTACTCTAAGTACTATGAATAAAAAATATCAAAACAATAGCACTACAAAAAAACAAGAAGCTATCACAAGATTGTTTTTTTAACTTTTAATATATTATACTTAATTTATTAGTTTTAATATACTTTTGGATGTAAACCATTATCATTTTAAAGATAAAATTTTGGAACAATTTGTATAAAATACTAAAATTATTAATTTAAATATAACATTACATGGTTAACTTAAATATAAAGTTTAGTTTAAATTAAACAAGCCAAAAAATATTTTATAAATAGCTAAAAGTAATAATCATCATTATATACTTATAAATGAACCATTTTTCTTTTCACCGCATTCATTTGAAACTCCCACGTATTTTTCATTTCACCACATTCATTTGAAACTCCCACGTATTTTTCATTTCACCACATTCATTAGAAACTCACTTGACTTTTCAATTTCTTTCTAATAATAATTATAATTTGGTTAATTATGTTAAATAAATATTAAAACTAAAGTGGAATCATATATAAACTAAATTTCAATATTAAAATAATATATTTACTTCTACTTTTAAAGTTATATTTTTTAACTTTTAACATATTATACTTAATTTATTAGTTATAATATATTGTTGGATGTAACAATTATCATTTTAAATATACAAATTTGAAACAATTTGTATAAAATACTTAAATTATTAGTTTAAATATAACGTTAGAAAGTCAACTTAAATATAAATTTTAGTTTAGCTTAAACAACCCAAATAATATTTTGTAAATAGTTAAAAGTGATAAATTGTAGTGTCTTTCTAATAATGATTATAAGTTGGTTAATAAGGTTAAATAAATGTCAAACCTAAAGTGTAATAATAAATAAACTAAATTTCAATTTTAAAATAATATCTTTATTTCTACTTATAAAGTTATGTCTTTCAAATGTAACATATTATACTTAATTTATTAAATTTAATATGTTGTTATATGTAAACCATTATTAGTTTAAAGATACAACTTTTGAACAATTTGGATAAAATACTTGAATTGTTAAGTTAAATATAACATTACAATGTCAACTTAAATATAAATTTCAGTTCCACTTAAAAAACTAATGAATATTTTGTAAATAGTGAAAACCGTTAAACTATAGTGACAAATGCAAAAACTAAATTATAATATCCATTTAACTAAAATATTTTCCTAAAGATATTTTTATAATCATTAAATCTTTTCAAATAAGTAGTCTAAATTAACGTAAAATAACAATAGTTAAAAATAACTCTATATAAATGATATTGTTACCTTTAAAATCGAAAAATAATGTTGTATGTTTTAAATAATTAAAATGACAGAAATTAAAAAATTAAGCATATAAATTTTAAAAATTAGTTAACAATAACAACAATTATAAATAACATTAAATCATACATTATGATTAATTTTATTCATGTGTAACTTGGGTGTAGAAGTCATTTAAACGATTGAGATTATGAACTTATAGTATATATATATATATATATATATATATATATATATATATATATATATATATATATATATATATATATATATATATATATAATTCAAAATAATCAATATATTATATCAATTTAATATACAAATTATTACATTGTTATATTTAAAAAAAACATATATTTGTAAAGACTTGAATTATATAGGTGTTTATGCATATTACAATGTCAACTTAAATATAAATTTCAGTTCCAATAGAAAAACCAAAGAATATTTTGTAAATAGTTAAAAATGATAAATTGTAGTGATAAATACAAAAAACTAAATTGTAATATCAATTTAACTAAAATATTTCTTAAAGATATTTTTGTAATCGTTAAAAATTTCTAAATAAGTAACTTAAAATAACTTATAATAACAATAGTTATAAATAACTCTATATAAATGATTATATTGTTACCTTTAAAATCAAAAAATAATGTTTGATGTTTTAAATAATTATAATGACATAAATTAAAACATTAAGAAAATAAAATTTAAAAAATTAATTAACAATAACTATAAATAATATTAAACCATATATTATCTTTAATTTTATTAATGTGTAACTCGCTGACAAAAGTCATTCAAATGATTAAGGTAATGAAGTTATAATAGATATATATATTATTATATCAATTTAGTATAAAAATTATTATATCAAATTTAACAACAACGTAATTGTTATATTAAAAAAAACATATATTTGTAAAGACTGCAACAATATATGTGTTTCTGCGCAACGTCCGGACATTCGTCTAGTTATATTATAAAGAGAACACTTTTTGCTTTCACCACATTCATTTGAAATTCTCATGTATTTTTCCTTTGACCACATTCATTTGAAACTTCAATGACCTTTCAATTTCTTTCTAATAATAATTATAAGTTGTTTAATAAGGTTAAATAAATATCCAACCTAAAGTTGTTGGGTCTAAAATTATGGTTTATACTTTCCTTTGTAGGCAATTGTAATTTTCCGTCGAGGACCAAAAACTATTCACGGCCCAGGTGGTGTTTATGGACGTGAACCTATTCATGGCCCATGTCCATCATGTAAATAGATGTAAAGGGTGAGGAGTGTGGGTAAGAGTGTACGACCAAGAGATAGAGAAAGGAGCTTAAGTGTATGTGTGTGTATGTGTGTGTGAATCTCATGTAAAGGAGCATCATTCCATTCATCAATACGTTAAAGATTCATATTATTCTTCTTCTCATTTTCCTCTATTTTAATCTTGCATCATCCAATTGATTGAAATTTCGCACCATCAATTGGATCTGATTGATACTCAAGCGAATTTGGGACTTACAGTTGGTATCAGAGTGAAGATTGTATCAATCAATTTGGCCATATCTAGAGCATTTTTTATCATATTTTTGAAGGATTTTTGCATTTTTGGATAGTTTTTGGCAAAATAGCGGGTTTGTTCTTTGTGTTTTTCATAAAAACGAGTTTTTGATCGAGTTTTGGGCCTAAAAGGAGAAAAACGTCAGTTTTTTCGTAACTGTTGAAGGGTTCACGACCCAATTCGTTTGCGGACCTCGAACAGTTCATGGCCCAAAAGGAGTTCTCGGCCAGCAGGTTAACGGCCCACTTGCGCGTTCAACAGCCTCTTTCTCGTACAACAGATCCTCTTTCTCGTTCAACGTACACTTAAAAAAAAAATTGGGGTTGCTAGGTTTCGAACATAGGTCCCCTGATTCCTCAACCCTTCACATTTCCAACTCATCTAACTTGCTAGATGGTATTTTCCTTCCGAATTTAATTCAAGAGGACTCCTGTTTTGCTCCAATTTCGCATTTTTTACACTTTCAGCCAAAAAATCAATTTCTTTTTATTTTTAAATTCCATTTTCTTCCAAAAATTTAGTTTTTAAATTTTGACTTTTGACCTAAAATTTTGACATTGACTTTTAAGTTTGACATTTGACTTTAGATTTTGACTTTCTCGTTTAACTTTAAAATTTTCAAATTTAGCTTTTCGGTTTGACTTTCAAGGTTGACTTTTGGGATTTTAAGTCAAAGAGTTGTTTTTTTTGATAAAAATGAGTTCTTCAAGCATCCCCGTAAATGAAATTTAATGTACTCCATCTTATGAAGCTACGATTAAATTTTTACATGAGCAAATTGAATTAATAAAAAGGGAGAACGAGGACCTTAAATGGGAGGGGCACCAACTTAGGAAAGGCCAGAAACCATTGAAAGAACAACTAGAGGCCAATAACAATATCTTCCGAAAACTACAAGAAGAATATAGTAACAAGTGTGTCAATTATAGATATCTTCATAAATACCTTGTTGTTGTCACTGCTGAACTTGATGCATTAAAAGCCAAATATAAAGATGTGAATTCAACTTTAAGAAATTTGATGTGTCAAGTGAGGTAGTTGTGTCCATGATTGACAATTGTTTGAAATTTAAAGATAACCAAAATAAGGGTCTCGGGTATCATAGTGTGCCACCTCCATTCAGTGACAACTATAACCCACCCCTTGAGACTAATGAGGTAGAGACACCTACTCAGTTTGACATACTTCCTGAATAAATTTCAGTTAAGACTGAACCATCTAGGCCTATTGAGGTTATTAAGGTGAATGTTTATGATGCTTCTACTTCATGTGCATGTAAAGGAGTAGAGGATCAGAACAAGAAGAACACTATTGAACAAACAAACGACTCCTTGAACTTTGAATATGTTGCTTCTAATCAACCTGTTGTTGGTAAATACATGCCACCAAAACAAGCAAATTAGAGTGCCTACTGTAAGTGTGCATGTAGGAACAACCAGAAGCGAGGCAAGGTTACGCCACCAGGGGCAGGAATAAACAATTTATATGTGAAGAAAAAAGACATGTTTTCACTGTGGAACACCTGGACACATTGCCCAAAATTTTCCAAATCACGCATATGTTCTCTACTACGCACAAAGCTAGCAGAACACGCCAAGAGGGAGATACTTCAAAAGAAACCCTTCACGGCCACATTCAAACAACAGTGACTGGAACACACAGAAGGCCAAGAATCCAACTTCCAAGAAAAATAAGGGAATTCCAGCCAAGAGGCCAAATCCAAGAGATGCTCCAGTAAAGCTAAGACCGGTTAGGTCAAAGTCATCTCGACGATCAGCTTCAAGTTAAAAATCAAGTATCGAGGCACCCATTCGATCGAACAAGAAATGGGTTAAATCCAACTACAGATGGGTACCAAAGGTTCAATCTCCCAAATTGTCTAATGATTCTAATATTTATGCATCTTTTGTTTGTGATAAACAGGATATGTTATGGGAGAAAGTTCCTTGCAAATATGACAAAGGTCGACCCAGTTTCAAAATGGACTAGGTTCCAAAGACCAACTGATCCCGCTCTGTGCTGGAGTAGCTATGGAGGCATATCATCAGACTTCGGTTTTTTGGTAGTGGCTGTTCCAGGCACATGATATGGGACATCTCTCAACTGTACAACATTCAGAACTTTGGTTGAGAGTATGTGTCCTTTGCGGGAGAAGGAAGGAAGGAAAGGATCACACATGGGGTTTGTTCTTAAAGATGTGAAGAATTTTTGGATATGTTATGAGATTATGTGTGCTGTTCTCAGACCTTATGGATACAAATTCAACTGGTGAATTACTGTTTGAGTTTTCTTCTCGATACTCCTGAGTATTTCTTACATTGATTTGTTTTAAAGATAATCATTTATTTTCTTATAGTTTTTCGTTAGTAGGTATTGTTTGGGAAGTGATATGAAGTCTAGTGCTAAAGGGAAATTTATGATTTGTGTAATGCACTGAAGCTGAATTTTCTAGACTCTGTGTTCAATGTGTTGTAGGCACAAAGGATACAAAAGGACTAGACATTGATTGACAAATGAAAGGACTTGACAATATGAATTTAGATAGTTTTATTTGGATTGACCATACGACGCTTGGGTAGATTGAGCAGTGAGATAAACATGGGAACCTGCGAGATACACTAAAAGTTAATTATCTAGAACTGTGGCTTAACATTTCCTTAAGGTATGGACTCATGTCCTTAATTTCGGTACTGATAGGGCGACTGGGGGGTTCTGATAATGTAGGTCTATAGGAAATTATTTTCTTGATTTCTATCTATCAGTCATATGTTGCTTCCTTTGTGTGATTGGAACATATCCGACCTGGAATGCAATATATGCAACTCTATCTCTATGCATACCCATATCTATGAAATTCTTTCTATCTGTTAACCATATGTTGTCCCCTCTGTGTGATCAGAAGATCCGACCTGGGACACAACATACGCACTCTAATATCTCTCTAACCCCTATCTATGTTAGTAATATGTTGTTCCTTCTGTGTGATTGGAAGACATCTAACCTGGGATACAACATATGCACTTTTATATCTGAATTCTTTCTTAATGATTGAATACTCACCTAAAGTAAGGAGTTCTTTGGAAGTTCTTGATTATCGGGGTATATCAGGAAGTAGGAGACATGTTTTAGTACATCTAAAATTGAACCATTTAATAGGTTGTTTGTAGATTTTGTTGCTTAATTTAAGTGGACAACAATATCCTTGGTCATCATTAGCTAAATGTTCATTTAAGAATATAGATCACACTTTCTTGTCACTTATAATCTATCCAATTTGTCAAACATCCTTTGTGTTTAAGTGGACCACAATTCCAGTGATTGACCAGATCCAGACATGCAGGAGTGTGCTGATAAACTCTATTGGACTGGCTGATAGCTCTGATCCCAAAATAGTCTTTAATTTAGCTATTATTTTTTTTCTTAAATTTGTTCATAGTTTTCCTCTATGCACAAATTTAGGGGGAGAATTAAAAATTTTAAAAACTAAACAAAAAATCAGAAAACCAAAAATCCAAAAAATAGTGTTATTTATGTTTTATTTTTTATTTTTTTCAGAAAAATCCAAAAATCCAAAAATATTTTTGTTTCTATTTTGTTTTTTTTTTCAGAAAATATGAAAAAAAAATCCAAAAATAATCCGTGCTGAGTTTGTTTTTTGTTTTTTGTTTTTATCTCAATTTTTTCTTTGTCTTGAAAAGTGAATTCAGATGTAGATGAGACATATGGAGACTGTATCGAGATTTTCTGAGCCAAAGCTTCATCCGTGATTGTCGGATAATTCTAATTCGAAGGAACAAGAAATGAAGATTATTCTTCCAACATGCAATCTTCCAACCCAGAAGTAAGGTGAAGCTGTTCTTGAAGATTATGTGACAAGTTGCATTGATGCCTCCTCAATTAATTTGCTTCTATGTTTGCACCTGCTGATTGATCCAGAAGATTAGCTCTCTTTGTTGTTCTCTAGATTATACCTCTACACCCAACGTGCATTCAAAGTCAAATCTTGAAGAAATACCCAACTGCTCAAGATGAAGTCCTTTATTGAAGATTCATCAAGTTCATCTTGAAGTCGTGAAGAAGTTGAAGACAAAAAGCTGAAGCCAAGCTCCAAATGAAGATTGACAAAAAAAGCCATCTACATTTTTAGGGGGAACTTGTTAGGTCAATGAAAAGAAAGCTATAAACCAAGGGGGAGATTGTTGGGTCTAAAATTATGGTTTATACTTTGATTTTATAGGCAATTGTAATTTTCCATTTATGACTGAAAACTATTCATGGCCCAAGTGGTGTTTACGGCCGTGAATTGGTTCATGGACATCTAACACACACACACACAGAGAGAGAGAGAGAGAGAGAGAGAGAGAAAGAGAGACAAAGGAGCTTAATTGTGTGTGTGTGTGTGTGAATCACATGTAAAGGAGCATCATTCCGTTCATCAATACATTGAAAATTTATATTATTCTTCTTCTCCTTCTCCTCTGTTTTGATCTTGCACCATCCAATTGATTGGGATTCCGCAACATCAATTAGATCTGATTGATATTCAAGCGAATTTGGGATTTACAAAAGTGTAATCATATATAAAATAAATTTCAATATTCAAATAATATCTTTACTTTTACTTGTATGGTTATGTTTTTTTAACTTTTAAACATATTCTACTTAATTTATTAGTTTTAATATATTGTTGGATGTAACTATTATCATTTTAAAGATGCAATTTTGGAACAATTTGCATAAAATACTTAAATTATTAATTTAAATATAACATTACAGGGTCAATTTAAACATAAAATTTAGTTTAACTGAAACAACTCAAAAATATTTTGTAAATAACTAAAAGTGATAAATTGTAGTGTCTTTCAAATAGTTATTATTAGATGGTTAATAAGGTTAAATAAATATCAAACCTAAAGTGTAATTATAAATAAACTATATTTCAGTTTTAGAATTATATTTTTTTTATACTTATAAAGTTATTTCTTTAACTTTTAATATATTATACTTAATTTATTAGATTTAAAATGTTATATGCAAACCAGTACCAATTTAAAGCTGCAACTTTTGAATAGTTTTCAACAAAATAGTTAAATTGTTAATTTAAATACAACATTACAGTGTCAACTTAAATATAAATTTCAATTCCACTTAAAAAAACCAAAGAATATTTTGTAAAGAGTTAAATGTGATAAATTGTAGTGATAAATGCAAAAACTAAATTGTACTCTCAATTTAACTAAAATATCTTCTAAATATATTTTATAATCGTTATAAGTTTTCAAATAAGTAGATTAAAGCAAAATTACAATAACAATAGTTAAAAATAACTCCATATAAATGATTATATTGTTACCTTTAAAATAAAAAAACAATGTTTAATGTTTTAAATAATTATAATGATAGAAATTAAAATATTAAGCAAATATATTTCAAAAAATAATTAACAATAACAACAACTATAAATAACATTAAGCCATATATTATATTTAATTTCATTTATGTGTAACTCGCAGGTAGAAGTTGTTGAAACCATTGTGATTATACATTTATAATAAATGTTTATATTATCATATAATTTAAAATAATCAATAGATTATATCAATTTAGTATACGAATTATTATATCAAATTTAAAACAACGTTATTGTTATATTTAAAAAAGTACATATTTGGAAAGATTTCAACTATACTTATAAAGGAGACATTTTTACTTGCACCACATGAATTTGAAACCGTCATTACTTTTCAATTTTTTTTCTAATAATTATTATAAATTGGTGAATAATATTAAATTAGTATAAAAACTAAATTCTAATATAAATACCTAAAATACAAAATATCATATTTTACTTCTATTTATAAAATTATGAATTTAACTTTTTAGTATATTATAGTTAACTTATTAGTTTAAATATATTGTCATATGTGAGAAATTCTCATTTTAAAATCACAACTTTTGTATAATTTATGATTTTATTCAAAATAGTTAAATTATTAATTTCAATACAATGTTAAACGGTTAACTTAAATCAGAATTTCAATTAAACTTGAAAAAAATTTGAGAGACTATTTTATAAATAGTTAAATGTAACGTCCCGTTCTTGGTACACATTTAATTCATTTAAGTATTCATTTTGTAAGAGTTACTCAGCGAGTTGGTAGCCCTAAGTATTCGAGTAGATGTCAGTTTGGACGTGGGGGTTTAAGTTGTAACAACGTGAATTTTCAAAACAATTTTTCATTTTTGCAAACATCAAAAACCAACATTTAATATTCTGAAATCACATGTGTAACAAATGTCATTGTAACAAAATACATCCCATGATCATAAAACAGTTCCTTCGTCAGTGTGTACAATCACGCTGGCGCCTTCCCACGGTCCTCGCTAGTACCTGAAACACATAACACAACAACTGTAAGCATAAATGCTTAGTGAGTTCCCCAAAATACTACTTACGCACATACGCCTTTCCAGGCCCTGACCTTCTGGTCCATGTGTCTCAGGGGACTTCCGTCCCGACTCGGTAAACCTTCCGGTCCTACCTGCGTCAACCTTACGGTCCACATTGCAACGCCTTCCGGCCCATATCATATATGCCTTCCGGCCCATAGCATAATGCCTTCCGACCCATATCAAACATAGAATACATAGCACATACAAACGATTAACTTATCATATACAACGTATACAACTCATAACATATCCGACCTTCCGGTCACACAATAAAACCCTTCCGGGTACAGTATATTGAGAAAACTCACCTCGTGGAAAGTCTAGAATCTCGCGCACTCGCTATTTCCAATCCCAACGGAGACTCAACCTCTCCTAATCATAAAGAATATTATTATAATTAATATAGACTTCCACAACTAGACTTTACCCCTTATCATCATTCCTCACAGGGTAAAAGACCATTTTACCCTTCCTTGACTCAAAGTCCGCATGTTGACCAAAACCCTAAAAGTCAACAAAAGTCCACCTTACAGTACGCGGGGCGTACAGATTGATGTACGCGGGGCGTACATCGCTAACCCACAAATCGGGGTCTCCACCCAGTATGCTGCGCGTACTGGGAGTTACGCCCAACGTAACCTTCAGTTCCACACACTCTTCATTTCTGGTCTTAATCGGTTAAGCCATTACTTCAACTTCTAGATCTGGCTTTAATTAAGCATCCTTACTCATAAAGTTGAAACCTTTAAGCCTTGGCATGGCTGTAAAGGCTCTTACACTCCTTAACACTTTTCCATTTCAACTCAAGGATATAGATCTCATGCATGGCCAAACATTCACATCCAAGATTACATTTTTATGGATCTACAACTCAGATGGACCACAAATATGATGGATCTAAGCTAATGGAGACCATTTGCTCATAAAGTCTCCACCTTTGGGACCAAAACCCTAGAAAATGGTCCAATAAGCATACCACAAGAACTATATGTCAAGATCCGAACTTTTTACCTTAGAATGAAGCTCCAACCTTTGCAAAGCTCGGATCCACACTTGAACACCAACTTCTAGCCTTCCCAATGAACTCTTCTTCTCCTTTGCTACCTTGAAATGGCACCACCAAGCTTAGAAAACTCACAAATGGGCTAAGAACGAATAAACACTCTCTTTAGGGTTTCTTTCTGAGGGATGGTGGCTGAGGAGTCGAGCCAACACATTCCTTTTATAGCCAACCAAAATAATTAGGGTTTTTAGGTCTGGACCGGTTACGCCCAGCGTAACCTTGGGTACGCCCAGCGTACCCGAGGGGGAACGCGTATAAATGAAGCGCGCGATTACGCGCAGCGTACTCGCTCATTATGCAAAACCCTAAATGACTTAAATTAAAAATTAAGGCTTAAATACAAGGGTACCTGGATTTCGGGCTGTTACATAAGTCAACTACTCGATGAGTCAAGAGTCTGGACTCGACGAGTAGGGCCGCTAGGAGGAAACCCTAATCTTTAGGGTTTACATCCTATTTAAGCATCACATGTGGCCTCCACCCCAGACTCCATCACCTTCACACCCTACTCTTGAAACCATAACCAACCTTTAAGTGTTCTTGAGCTTTTTCTTGCCATTTGTGTGATTTGAAGCTAGATGAAAGAAGGAAACCCATGGTGATTCAAGAAGAGGATGTAGATCCAGAACTTATGATGCATTTTAGACCCTTTGGAGGTATAAAGCTTATACCTTGGCTTCTTTTCACTTAGATCTTCTTCTAGGCTTGCATGTTGTCACTTTTGGACCATGTCCAAGGTCATTCCCGAGATTCGAACTCTTGGTGATGTAAGTTCTTTAGATCTGGGCACTCTTGAGCTCTAGAAGTTTCAAGTTGCCACCTTTATTCAACCATGGCCATATTCCATGATGTAGACCTCCATTTTTGCTTGGAATTGGTATTTTAGCTTTATAACACCATGCAGGTAAAGTTAGCAACTTTACGTGTAATGCTAGCCTAAGGAGTCCAAATCTGTGAGTTAGAAGCGTTGGAATTGATTAGAGTTTTCTGTATCGATTTGTAATATAGGGGACTCAACGAGTTGTTCATGCGACTCTGCGAGTCGAGTCATGGTTCCCCATCCTTCTCTGATTTCGAGTGAACCTATTGAGTTTAGGAAGTGATTGAGCTAGATTGACGTGATTAAGTCTAGGAAACTGAAGAACTCGGCGAGTTTGTGAAGGTACTCAACAAGTTGACTTGTTTTATCCCAATTCTATACATGATAGAACTTGACAAGTCTGTGAAGGGAGTTGACGAGTTAACTTAGTTTATCACGAGACAGGATAGCATAGAAATCAACGAGTTAGGGGATGACTCGACGAATTGGGTTGACTGGGAGTTGACCTTGACTTTGACTTTGACCAAGGGTAAAATTCTCAGATCTTGACTAAGTATTATTATGATATTGATAGTCGGGGAGTCGTTGGAGCAGATACCAAATAATCCTCACCGTGAGATTTTGCAGACAGCTTTGCGAGGTGAGTTTTCTCGTGTAGGAATGGGGTCTGATGTCGGGGTGGTTCCCGAGGAATGTTAGTATGCTTCCGGATCTCGTTCCGATGTTGTGCGGGGCCCGAGAAGTGTTCACATGTTAGTATATGTATTTATGTTATATGTTAGTTGATATATTCGTATGTATGCCGAGATCTGCTCGGTGCCGGGCGGGGCTCGATGCCGGAAAAGCCAATGCCAAGCTAGACTCGATGTAGCAGGTGTCGGGCCCAAAGATATGATTATATGTTATGTGTATGGTATGTGGTAGTTTGGGGGAGTTCAGTAAGCTCCGTGCTCATGGTTTTTGTCACACCCCAAAACCGGAACGGCGAAAACGTTCTGGGGTGGAGGACGTCATGCTTTGTATCACAAGACATGCATCATAGTAAGTAAAGTAATAAACAACCATTTCATTAGAAAGAAAGTGTTTAAAAATTATGTGTTCACAAAACATAGAGTACATAAACAAAATAACCAAACAAGACTTGAAGCTATAATGCTCCATCTTCTGAATTCCCAGTGCGAGTACCTGTCTACCAGTTCCCTGAGAATACAAGTTATTTTGAAAGAGTTGATCAGAAATTCAGCTGGTGAGTTCATAAGATTTTAGTGATATATGTAAGTTGTAGAAAGTTTAGTAAGTTGTAGTAAATTGTAAGTTTTGTTTTAGAAAAGTACGCCTGTTCCTCCAGAAAATCCTATATTTCCTGCTTTGATGAAAGATAAGTAAAAATGACTCTACAATACTTTCTATGAGTACTAAATGGATACAAGTTATATAAAATTCAGAGTAAACAAACAATCGATTATGTGTATCTACCCTAAGCCCACAACCAAAAAAGGAACAGGAAATAAGGAGGATGACACACATCCCCTTGGTTGTTAGATCCTTGTTGTATATAACCATGGTGTATTCCCTTGGTACTCACGGAGTTAACTGTAATAGTTCCTTTATAATTTATGAAAAAATTCTTTAAGAAAACCCTTGTTTCTTATAATAAAATAGTAACCATAGTGGTTCCTTCTATAATCACTTAGTTTATACTAGCTATAAATAATCTAATATCGAACAGATAGTTAATTGTGTGAATCTTCCCTAAGCCCACAACCAAACAAGGAACAGGGAATGAGGTGGAAGGCACACATCCAACTACCTATTGGATATTAGTTATATATAACCTTTGATGTATAAACTAAGGTATTCTAGAGTTAACTACCTAAGGTCCTTTAAAAATGATGTTTTAATAAAATGGATTAAACCCTTTACTGGTAAGTCTGATTTTGTATATCAAAAGTTATGATTTAAAAAGTATGTTTTGTACCAGAAAACTGTGCATTTAATTAGTATCCTATGACCTGACCTATACCTGGTACCCCTTATGATGACTTAATGTATACGGAACATATATATAACTAATATCGAATGGATAATAGGTTGGGTGAATCCGCTCTAAGCCCACAAGCAAACAAGGAACAGGAAATGAAGCAGAAAGCACACATCCTTTTACCTATCATATATTATTAATATATATCTCTTGATGTATACATTAAGGAATCATAAACTTAGAATTATGGTCCCTTTCTACTGAATGTACTAGACCCGACTGTTATGTTTGTCATTTGAAAAGATGTAAGTTTTTCCCTAGTTTATAACTATCTTGACTCGAAAATAGTTTGCATTAACTTTCAAGTGGAACTGTCACTTTATTAAAGTAATGGGAAAATATAAGTACCCAGTTGTCTTATGAATTGACATTCTGATGTACTAATTACCTTAAAACATATTTGTTTTATCAAGGTCAAAATGTGAAGGCTAGTTCCCATACTATACGCTCTCCCTATCAAAAGATTATGGGAACCAAACACGACTTCAGCAAACTAGTTGCTAGAATGTGTAATCCACATTAAAGTTATATGATCATGTATACCCAATAAGCTATCACCTTTTATTTAGAACAATGCATCAGTGATTATTGGTATACTTAGATCATGTAGTAGTTACATGCTATAGCAACTTAGGCCCTGTTTGATATGCATCTGACCGAGTCAGGTTAGACATTTTTGGCTGACTCGGTCAGACGAAAGGTGTTTGATAGACAAAATCTTGACGTCTGACTCAGAAAGCAAGGTCTGACCGAGAAAGAAGTTGGGAGATGGCTGACCCAGAAAGAAAGTGAGGGTTTCTAATAGTACCATTGGCTTGGATAAAAATTCATAGCTAATGAAGGTTACGAGATTAGAACTTACGTCTCCCTCGTAAAAGGGATGGTGTTTACCAGCAAGCTGAATGGACTTTTGTGTTTTATTTCTAAAATAATATATTTAATGTCTATTATGCTAGAAGTTTTTTATACATTATTATTATTATTATTATTATTATTATTATTATTATTATTATTATTATTATTATTATTATCAATGTCTATTATTATTATTATTATTATTATTATTATTATTATTATTATTATTATTATTATTATTATTATTATTATCTTCATATTGCATAGAAACGTGTAGAGCATCGGGGTAAAATGGTCATTTTGCACCAGTCAGCACATTCAGTCAGATTTTCAATCAAACAGCATGATTTCTTACTCAGTCAGAATTTCTTACTGAGACAGACCTTTCTCAGTCAGCACTTTCTCGATCAGCAACTATCAAACGGGGCCTTAGTATGTTCGTTCTGTTATAGTATCTTAGTATGTTCTTTTTGTTATCATGTATTGTATCTTCCTCCTTGTTTCTCTTTATTTTGTGTTCTCTTATGTTATCGTGTATTGTATCTAGTATGAACTGAACCTCTAAACTATACCCCTTATAGTTTACTAATGTTTTACTTGAACTGTTATTGAAAAGACTCATTTTACTACTAAGTTATGCTCGTACTTTAAAAACGGAGTTTTGTTAAACTAAAAAGTAACATAGCTTTAAAAGAGTTTTTGAAATGTTTTGATCACTTATAAAAGACATAAGTAATCTTTTTGACAGTTGTTTAACAAACATTTACAAAATTATCAATTGTGTTCAACTTGTATTCCCCCCCCCCCCCCCCTAAAAACTTTTAAAACAATTTAAAACAATTTAAAAGATTGATTACGGGGTATGAACTCAACTGATGTGGGTGATTCAAATGAATATGTGTGTAAGGATGAGAAGCTCCATGAATGAACTCCCGGGACTTAAAGAGTCCTAAATGACATATAATGGCATATATTGACATAAATATAGTGTTTAGAAGTAACCAACTGCAAGGAAACACCTCCCGGGACTAGGAAACACTTGGAATGAAGTGTTGAATCACATATGATTCAACTAAGGGATGTTTAAGGCCAAGAAAAGGGTTTTTATGGCCAAGCAAAGATGTTTATGGCCAGGTGTAATGGTCGTAAACTCAAAGAAATGTTCATAAGAGGGTGTTTGAATGTTAGGGAAACTTGAGGGACCATTTCTCTTCATAAGGATGAGTAAAACCAATGTTTTGGAGGGTGTTGAGGTGTTTACGACCAGAACATAAACTTCATGGCTGTAAACTCTCCAAATGGTATTATCTTGGGTCTTAAAGGCATGGAGTTTCAAAGGTTCAAGTGTTCTAAGGGTTGGCAAGGGTCTATAAGTGTTTAGGGCTCAAAATACCACCTTTTTAAGGGTTTACGGCCAGGGTGTAAACCCATGGCAGTAAACTCTCTTTGATGTTGAGTTTTATGATGATTCAAGGCCATAATCTAGTGTTCCATCTAGATAACAAGTTAAGGAAAGAGTACTTACGATATAGAGGCTTGAAATGGTGATTAAGGTCCAAAAACACTAGTTTGTGTTCTTGGTGTTCTTTGTGAAACTTGAAGATTCGAAGATCTAGTTAAAATGAATGTTGTTATGGATGAAATCAAAGGGTGATTCATGATTAAGAATGATAACAACAACTAGGGTGAAGAACACTTACGTTTTTGAAGATCTAGGATGATGAACTCGGTGATACTTGAGAGAAATCTCGAGTTCTTGGGGTTGGAATGTAAGAAATGGCTAGAAATGATCAAGAGCCATATGTATAGACTAGAGTTTACGAACAGGGTGTAAACTCTATGAGTTTACCTCCAGGGTGTAAACTCTATGAGTTTACGGCCAGGGTGTAAACTCTATGAGTTTACGGCCAGGGTGTAAACTCATGGACATTGTGGCCGTGAACTCCTTAGGATGAGGTTAAGGCTTGATTTGTTGTACCATGGCTTTGGTATGTACTTCCTAACACTTATTCCTTAAGTGTACTAAGCTAAAACTCCTTAGAATGACCTTTAACAAGGCTAGAACTCATTAGAAATGAGTCGGACACTCAGTTGAGTTGACTGACTGAGCTTTCAAAGCAAAACTTTTCAGGTTGTCACATCATCCCCCCGTTAGATGGAATTTTGTCCTGAAATTAGCTTTCTTACAGTACTACTGGGGTTGCACTCCTCTGATTTGCAGAATACCCATTCGTAGACATGGTAACTTTTCCCTAGTGTTCATGATAGGATTCATACTTGGTCCATCTATCAGTACCTCGTGTATACAAGTCGTATATAATTAGGATCAGTAAGACGGTCAGATGTGCGAATCTGCCCCAGGTCCACAACCAAACAAGAAATAGTAGATAGCGCGGAAACACATATTCTAGATCCGTGTAATCATAATCATACACCACCCTCTCATATACATTGGATAGTGATAGGTGCATTGTATTTGTCCTTAGCCTCTGTGCTCGAACTTGGTCTGTTGGACGAGTGGTATTTCGGAAAGGTATTTTGAACATACGGCGACAAGGCTTCGTAGGACAAAGTACCCTTCGCACGAGTACTTCGGGGTTTAGAATACAAGAGACAAAACTGAGGTTTAGGTCGGACTGTCGATACGAATGATGAAGGTTTCGTGAACTTGACGGTCGAGATGATAGAAACATATGAGCTTAGTATGGTGAGGACCACGCCAACTCATAACGAATGATAGTAACAGACTCTTTACTGAACAAAGTTTTTAGCCGATTTGAAAGAAACGCTTGTTATAGGATGATGTACCCCTAGTGTGTTCGACAATGTACTCCTAGTGTGTTCAATAATGTACTCCTAGTATGTTTTTCCCATTGATGTTAACACTTCTACATATCGTACCGCGATGAGCGAGTACATACTAATGAAAGTGTTTTGGTAATTAGTGTCGATAGTTTATACTACGATCCTCCTTGGTACCACTATGATCGCCTGTCATATACAAGTTATGATTAATTAAGATGAATAAGACAGTCGACTGAGTAACTCTGCCTCAAATCCACAACCAAACAAGAAATATGAATTAAGGCGGAACCACTCACTCTAAGTCTGCAACCTCTTAGCTATGCACAACCTTGATGTATATGCTAAGCCATCATAGTTTCTTTGAACGGATCTTTTAGTTCTCCTGAATACTATGACTTGTTTCAATAAGTGAGTTATTATAATTACTTTTAAGTGTTTTACCCAAGTTTTAATCTTATATAAATATAAATTAATTTTTAAAAGTAATTACTATTTCGAAAACGTACCGCTACTCGAAGGTGACTCCGGGGTTGATTCTCCTACGGTGATCATCAGAATGCATCCATCCGCTCCTAGGTTCTTCATTATCGGGTTGTCCTTTGGGTAGTGTCCAGTCTCACCACAACCATAACAAGCTTGGTTTTCTTTAGCTCAGGGGACTTGGGAGATCGGTTGAGCCGATGCCTTGCAGAAACGGACTGTGTGTCCCTTTTTGTGGCAGTTCAGAAACTGTATTTCCTGGCATACTCCGGTGTGGTGATAATTGCACTTTCCACACTTCGGAAGGGTTCCAGCATATCGAGTGGCAGGTGCTGGGGCAGCAGGCGTTGTAGCAGCGTACATAGTACTCATTTGTTGCTCTTGCAAGGGCTACTGTGTTGTTTGCTTCTTCTTCTTCATGTTCTCCGACTTCTGATTATAGTCATTTCCCTTTGATGGCTCGGGAACGAGCACTTCTACACCATGGCGGACTCCATGGTCGATGATTCGTTGTGCCAAGCGTTTGGCGCTATCAAATGTGGCTAGGTTAGACGACAACACATCTTCTTGGGTCGGGGCAGTTAGACCCCAGATGTACATTTCTATCTTCTTACTCTCAGGGGTAACCATCTTAGGGCATAATGCTACCATGTCACAAAACCTATCAGTGTAGGTCACTATGTCTGAGCCAATTATGGTATGCTCCCATAGTTCTTGTTCCAGTTTCTGTACTTCGCCCCTCGGGCAGTATTCTTCCACCATCAACTCTTTTAGGTTTTCCTAACCTATTGAGTTAGCCACTGACAAGGTCAGTGACTTAACATGACTATTCCACCATGTTAGGGCTCGATTGATGAAGGTGCAGACAGCAAATTTCACTTTGCTCATTTTTGGGCACGAACAGATTGCGAAGACCGAGTCTGTTTTCTCAAACTATCGCATCAGAGCGATAACTCCACCAGTTCCATTAAAGGAATTGGGTTTGCAGTTCTTAGGAAGGATTTTAAAACACCAAACCCATTTCAATAAAAGAGCATAGTTCCATGACTGATACACGAAAACCAACAAAATATATAATTTCGTTCCAAATATTTTAAAAGACATAAAACGACGCCAAAAATTAAGTTACGAATTTTCGTCTGAAAAAAATCTAAAAAATAAAGCCGCAGGCAAATGAAAATTTTCCCGCACACCTTTTAGACGCAAATTGTTGTCTCAAATAGAACGAAATTTTAAAAATTTTCAACATTTATTTTTATTGACAATTATTTCTCTTTAAAAGTGTGTTTTTTGCGACATGTTTTGTCTCTAACAAGTTCGTCGCTATAAGACTCTTTTCTTTGGTGGGCCTCATACTTGCTATTTCATGTACTCCAAATATTGATATATTTCTCACGTTTTTTTAATTCGGCTATGGCGCTTAAGGTGTCTCAACTTCCGTTTGTTCATTTGATTCGTTGTTTTCCTTAGTTTTCCATATCTTGTTATTTAAACTTATATATATCATAATTCAATCAAAATACATGGTCATTCGTGGATTAATAATATTAGTTCGAATGAATTACACAATTGATCATTTCAAACCAAAATAGCTGGGTCATATATAAATATATTCTCAAATTTTTCTTGAGGATTAAAGGGTGCCAACTGCCAATTTCTCATATTTAGTTATGCATGTTTAAAATTGTATTTCTAATTTGTCTGTATTTATTACGACTATCTATTTTGGTTTCTAGAAATAGAGGCAATAATGACTGTTAATAATAAAAAAACCATTAAGAAATTGCATGCATGTGTGGAATAACTTTTTACGTCGAATTGTCAACAAATCTTGAGTTGAAACTCCCTATTATAATTGCAAGTGTACTCCAATACGCCACTTAAAGGAAATATTTTATCAACTTTTGAGTTGTCTAAAATAAAATTATCATAGACTACGCCACTTAAAGGAAATATTTTATCAACTTTTGAGTTGTCTAAAATAAAATTATCATAGCCTCACTATTTCCCGTTCGCTTATATACAAATTGATATTTAAATAATAAAACATATATATATATATATATATATATATATATATATATATATATATATATATATATATATATATATATATATATATATATATATATATATATATATATATGTTCAGGTTCATTTGAGACCATTTTAATTTTATGAGACCGTGAGACCAAATCTAAAAATAATTTTAAAATGCAAAATAAATGGAAAAATCCAAAAATTCTTTTTTAAAATATTATTTTCGGAACTTGAATTAACTAAAAAAATATAAAAAAATAAAAAAAATTCCGTTTTTTTTTTGAAAAATACGTGAAATATTCTAAATAGAATATTACACTGACATATTTTAAAAAATAATTTTAAAATGCAAAATAAATGGAAAAATCTAAAAATTCTTTTTTTAAATATTATTTTCGGAACTTGAATTAACTAAAAAAATAAAATAAAAAATAAAAAAAAAAATTCTATTTTTTTTTTAAAAATACGTGAAATATTCTAAATAGAATATTACACTGTACATATTCTAAAAATAATTTTAAAATGCAAAATAAATGGAAAAATCAAAAAATTCTTTTTTTAAATATTATTTTCGGAACATAAATTAACTAAAAAAAATAAAAAAAATAAAAAAATGCGTCTCACGGTCTCACAAAATATAAGTGGTCACAATATATATATATATATATATATATATATATATATATATATATATATATATATATATATATATATATATATATATATATATATATGGGAGCGTTCAATCGAAAACATTTGTTATTGTGAGAACATTTGAGAACAAATTTGCAAAACACAATTTTTTTAATTAAAATTATAAAATAATATTCATATAAATCAAAAAATAATTACAAACAATTAAAAAACACACTAACGAACACCATTCATCACCCAACCAACACTACCCACCACCACCCATCACTACCCACCACCCACAACCACCACCCACCACCACCAACCACCATCCGCCACCACCATTACAACCCACCACCATCACCACCCAACCACCACCACCACCCACATCCACCACCCATCACTATCGCCCGCCACCACCACCAACAACCACTACTTACCACCCATCACCACCACCCGCCACCACCACCACCCATTGCTAACCACCACTCACCACCACTCACCACCCATCACTAACTACCACCACCACGACCACCACCAACCACCTCCACCACCTCCATCACCACCCACTACCATCACCACCTAACCACCACCACCCACCACTACCATCTACCTCAACTGCCCATCACCAACTCCCGCCAACACCACTAACAACCACTACCTACCACCCATCACTACCACTCACCACCACCACTAACCACTACCTACCACCTATCACTACCCACTACCCACCATCACCACCCACCACCCGCCACCACCACCCATCACTACCCACCATGACCAACCACCACCCACCACCCATCACTACCCACCACCCACCACCACCCACAACCATCAGCCATCACTACCTACTACCCACCACCATCAGCACCACCAATCACCACCCATCACTACCCACCACCCACCACCATGACCACCACCAACCACCACCTGCCACAACCACCCACCTCCAACACCAATTACCACCGCATGCCACCAACACCCACAACTACTACATACCACCCATCACCACCACTACCCACCACCACCACATATCACTAACCACCACCACCAACCACCACCCATCACTACCCAGCACCACCACCACCAACCACGATATGCTACCACCATCACCACCCAACCATCACCACGCAACACCACCACCCATCACCACTCACCACCTCCCGCCACCCCAACCATAACCACCACCCACCACCACCGCCAACCACCACCCGCCACCACCACCCATCACTACCCACCACCACCACCCTCCACCCACCACCACCACCCACCACCCACTTAGCACCACCCCCACCTACAAAGATTTGTTATTGTGTTTTTGATTCATTAGGTTTTCTCTTGTATATAATCAGATATGATTATGTGTATCGAGTTACATGTGATTATATGTATCGAATCATATATGATTTATATGTTATTAAATACATATAATAACATATGATTAAATACACGTGTAAAACTAGTGAATCGAGAATGCAAAAATGAATATTGTCTAGGAAAATCATATGTGATTAGATACATATAACTACATCTGATTATATGTAGTTAACAAAATATTATTTACGTGGGCCGTATTTATTTTTTGTGTTTTTGATTTATTAATTGGCATCGTGTATTAAATCACATGTGATTATATGTATTTAATCACATATGATTTATATGGACAATATTTTTTTCACGTGTTGATTTAATAGTTGTTCTTGTGTATTTAATCACATGTGATTATATATATTTAATCACATATGATTCGTATGGAGAATATTTTTTCTTGCATTGATTCAATAATGTTCTAATATATTTAATCACATGTGATTATATATATTTAATCACATATGATTTATGTGGGCAATATTCATCATCTCTTCCTTTATTCAATAGTTGTACTCATGTACTTAATCACATGTGGTTATATGTATCAAATCGCATATGATTTATATTGATAATATTCATGGGTCAATATTTTTTCTTATGTATTTAATCATATGTGATTGTATGTATTAATCACATATGATTAATGTATAAAAAGAAAAATTATTTAATCAAAAACAAAAACATGAATCTTGTGTATAGAAATCATATGTGACTAAATGTACAAGAAAAACTATTGAACAAGAATATGAAAATGAATTTTGTTCATATAAATCATATCTAATTAAATACATATAATCTTATGTAATTAAGCACAGAAGAACAACAATGGAATTGAGAACGTGAAAATAAATATTTTCCACATAAATTCTATGTGATTAGATGCATATAATCACAAGTGATTATTTGCACATATGATATATGTGGACAATATTTATCTTTGTGTTCTTGATTCAATAATTGCTCGTGTGTATATAATCATATGTATCTAATCACATATAATTTATATAGACATCATTATTTTTTGTCCATATAAATCGTATGTGATTAGATACATATAATCACATATGATTACAGTGGAAAAAGAACAATTATTGAATTGAGAATGTGGCAATGAATCCCATCCACATAAATCATATATGATTGGATACATATAAACACAATTTTCGACTGAATAATTGATTTTGTGTAATTAATGACATGTGATTATATGTATATAATCATATATGATTTGAGGTGGACAAGATGCATTTTTTCCTTCTCGATAGAATAGTTGTGCTCATGTACTTAATCACATATGATTATAACTATAATTACATTTGATAAAATACATTTGTAACGCCCCGTTCTAAAAGTACTTATTTATGATTCCCAAGATCAAGAGTGGGGATGTTTCGATCTTTTATGGGCAATGGGTTTCATTCACGAAGGTTTCAGATCGGGGTGTGTTGCTAGAAGCGTAAGGCTTCTCTCCACCTTTACGTGGATATAAAGTTCGTTGGGAACGGAGTTAGGATAAAGGAGATATTGTAATTTGAAGTTATTGGCATCAATGGTCCCTAAGGGAAAAGTTGGAAAAGAGGTCACATGCATGCTAAGCATGAATGCACGTGTTTGGATGGGTACGCCCAGCATAAGCTGGGTTACGCCCAACGTATGAAGGAAAATGAATGCGGAGTCTCTCGACGTACGCCCAACGTACGTCTATCATCTAGAAACCCTAATATTTCGGTGTGGAGGCTATTTAAACAACTTTAAGAGCTTATAACCCTCCCTTACCTTAGCCTACACTATTTAGAGCCATTTTCCCCAAACCCTAGCCAACATCTTGAGTGTGTGAGCTATTAAAGTGAATTTGGAGTGTTTTGAGAAGAAGGTGTTGCATCTAGTGAATAGAAGAAGAAGTCCAGCGTGTAGATCTAAAGTTTTCTGGTGGTGCAAGAGCTCCTAAAGTTATAAAGCTTCTTCCTTGTCATCTATTTTGTGTAGATCTAAGTGTTGTGAAGTTGTGACACCATTTCTTGTCCCAAAAACCCCAATATGATGCATGATGCGTTTTGGTTAAGATAAGTTGTCCTTTCAGACCATATGAGAGGTCTAGAGTAAGAAAAATGAGGTACCAATGACTTTGGTTGTCCCATGTATGAAGTAGGAAAGTTTTAAAGGGTTAAAACCTTGAGTTAAGAACGTTATGGATGTCCAAAAGGATAAAGATTGAGACTTTATAAGTCCGAGGCCCTTCTTGTCACTGGATCTGACATATGGGCTTAAGTGCTTAAGCTATTAAGCACGTGGAAGGATTTTTGTTCAGACATACGTACGCCCAGAGTAAATTGTGGAACGCCCAACATACTCGTCAGTTTGCCTTTATGCCTAGCATACATGGGGGTACGCCCCACATAATCTGTCTGTATGGATCATGAGTTTTTGGGCCATGGTTTGGGGCATGTTTAGGTATTTGGGGCTTAGTGGGCCCTCAAAAATCACTTTATATGGGTCAAGGAATATAATTTGGGCTTACGGTGAGGCCTATTAATGGAGTGGGCCCAATATAGCAAATTGGGGCCATGGTTTGCATCTAGTGAGTAGAGGAAGAAGGCCAGCGTGTGGATCTGAAGTTTTCTGGTGGTGCAAGAGCTCCTAAAGGTATAAAGCTTCTTGCTTGACATCTATTTTGTGTAAATCTAAGTGTTGTGAAGTTGTGACACCATTTCTTATCCTAAAAACCCCAATATGATGCATGATGCATTTTGCTTAAGATAAGCTGTCCTTTCAGACCATATGAGAGGTCTTGGGTAAGAAAAATGAGGTCCCAATGGCTTTGGTTGTCCCATGTTTGAAGTAGGAAGGTCTTAAAGGGTTAAGACCTTGAGTAAAGAACTTTATGGACGTCGAAAAGGATAAAGATTGAGACTTTATAAGTCCTAGGCCCTTCTTATCACTGGATCTGGCATATGGGCTTAAGTGCTTAAGCCATTAAGCACATGGAAGGATTTTTGTTCAGACGCGTGTACGCCCAGCGTACTCGCCATTTTGCCTTTACGCCTAGCGTACATGGGAGGGGGGGGGGGGTTACGCCCCGTGTAATCTGTTTGTATGGATCATGAGTTTTTGGGCCATGTTTGGGGCATCTTTGGATATTTGGGCCTTAGTGGGCCCTCAGAAATCACATTATATGGGTCATGGAATATAATTTGGGCTTCAAGTGAGGCCTATTAAGGGATTGGGCCCAATATAGCAAATTGGGCCATTAGTTGGTCACTAGTGGGCTTGAGAAGGTTTCTAGTGTTGGGCTTCTCATGTTGTGGTTTTAGACCTTAGTCTTGGACCAGATTGGGTTAAGGGTAAAATGGTCAATTTACCCTTAGAAGGATATTGTTTTGGGGCTAAGTGTTATTGTGGCATTGATAGTTCGAGGAGCTAGAGGAGCAACGGTGCGGGGATTGTCAGATAGCAGTCAGAAGGGTACCAACAGTGTTTCAGCAGTTCAAGGTGAGTTATCCTCACTATACCAAGGGTCTAAGGCACCAAGGCCGACCCTTTGAATTGTTATTTGAGTAATTGTTTTGATGATGTGTTAGTATGGTATTCTGCTAGAATGGATGATTATATGCTAGTATGGTTGGTTAGATTGGCATCCTGGTAGACCGGATGTGGTTATGGTTAGTGACTTGTAGCTGGTCGAATTGTATGTGTGCTGGTAAGAGATTACCTATGATATGTGTGCATGTTTGAATAGTTGTAGAGGGCATTCCATCCCGGAAGGATGATAGGGTCCCAATATGTCGTTTCAGTAGACTGTTATGTGATTATTTCATAGATGCACATGTTTTCTAGTATTTGGGAATTCCAACCCGATGGTTGTGGGCCAGGAGTATTCCATCCCAGTAGGATGATTGGACTTGTAGTATGTTGGCATTCCAACCCGATGGTTGTAGGCCTGGGGTATTCCATCCCGAGGGATGATTGGACCCATAGTAGTTATTATATGTATAAGTGTGGGCATTCTAACCCGATGGTTGTGGGCCGAGAGTATTCCATCCCGAGGATGATTGGACTCTTAGTATGTTGGTAATCCAACCCGATGGTTGAGGGACTGGGGTATTCCAACCCGACGGTTGATTGGACCCATAGTATGTTGTTTATTAATGTATGTGTATGGTTATGTGTGTATGGGTATTTTGGGGGAACTCACTAAGCTTTCGAGCTTACGGTTTCAGTTTATTGTTTCAGGTACATTAGATGATCGTGGCAAGGCAAAGTCGTGATTGTACCACTCCTCATATTTCAAGATTTTGTGATATGGTTCTGGGGATACTCTGGTGTTTAAAACTATTTTGAAAACAAGTTGTATTAACTTAATGGTTTTTTTCGCAATGCATTAAAAATGTTTTAAATTGGTTGGAAATTTATGGTCGTTACAAGTTGGTATCAGAGCCTTGGTTTGAGTGAATTGGAGGAACATTCGTGTGAATCCAATTTCAAATAAAGGAAGGGTTTTCAAAATGATTTTTAAATGGTTTTCAAAATAAGTAAAAGAGGATGCGAAGTGCACAATCAGCCGGAGCCAGTAAGTAGACCCTAAAATACCATACAGTTATTTGACATTGTGATATGTTAGAGCAGCATGCTAGTACTAGGCTAGGGATCTTCAGGAATTACATGATAGAATTGTCTGATTACATGATGCCTGCTAGCCTAGGGTTTTCTTTATATAAAATTGACATCATTACTGTAGATACTTGTGTACGCATCATGGTTATACATAATTAAGATCTTATAGCCTGAGAATGTTTGATTTAGCCTTATGTTTTGTTCTTGTTTGATTGGGAGCTTAGGGTAGGATTGGATATTCGAAAGTCTATAGGGTCCAATATTATGTATGACTAGCATACACTAGTGTTGCAGGGTTGGTGAAAGTTTCATGGATAGGTGGGTTGTGAGAGGCCAGGAGGACAGTTATGTGACCTTTAGCATTCCTATAGGAGTGAGAATTGAGAGCTTGCTATGTGTGTATATGTTTAGGGCATTGTGGTGATACTTGAGACAAATATGGGTAGGTGTGGAAGGTAGTATGGGCCCGTACTACTGAAAGCACAAGACACATACGCGTATCAAGGAAGTTATAACCCTTGGCTTGTTGGTTAGAAGTTGGTTCCCGGGCTGTTATAAGGAGTATCTAACGATCTTTTGGTATACTGCAGTATGGTGATTACGAGACGCTTCAGGGCAGGATCCGGTTCGGGATCGGGATTAGGAGAGGGTGGTCAGGATGGATCAGCACCACCCGCGGTCATTGGTCAGATGAGGATGGATGAGTTGGATGCTAGGATTCATGATATCCTGCATGATGAGGTTGCTGCTATGTTCCGAGCGGAGTTTCCAGAGTTGTTTGGGTTGATCAAGACCACCATGGTTGAGTACCTCGATGAGCGACATGCAGCTCTTGCAGAGACGGCTGCTGCTGTAGCCGTAGCGGCTGTATCATCGGCAAGAGGAGGAGCCGGTCGGGGCTTTCAGTATCGGGACTTCGATAATACAAAGCCACCTACTTTCGATGGGATTCAAGATCCGATTGTTGCTATGAGATGGTTGTCGGACATGGAGGGATGTTTCTTCACGTGTTCATGCCCTGATGATCAGAGGGTGAGGTGTGCTCTGAACTTGCTGAGGCTCGGGGCAAAGGATTGGTGGAGGTTGACTACGGGATCATATTTTGATGCGCAATGAGCTGCGGTTACTTGGGATCAGTTCAGTACTCGTTATGTTCCGCGGGTGGAGCGGGAGAGATTTGCTCAAGAGTTTTTGGAATTGAAGCAGGATTCTGAGTCAGTGACGGAGATCACCAGGATGTTTACGGAGGGGGCGATGTTCTGAGCTGAGTTTGCTTCGGAGAAGGCTCAGATGACCCGGTATCTGAGCATGCTTAAGACAGATATTCGATAGTTTGTGTCTACACAGAGATGTGATATCTTTTTGGAGTTGCAGGAGGCCACCAGACGATGCGAGTGAGAGATCAAGCTTCAGTTGAGAGAGCAGAGGCAGACCCCGGTGTAGTCGCAACTTGCACCGAAACGGATAAGGGCCGCTGATTATCGACAGGGAGGTCAGAGGAGTCGTACTTGTGGAAAGTGCGGCAAGGTACATGAAGGAAGATGTCGTTCTTCTTCTGGGTGCCACAAGTGTGGAAAGGAGGGCCACATAGCCAGGGATTGCAGCTAGCAGGCTCCAGCTGCTGGAGTTCGACTTTGTTATCATTGTAATCAGGTGGGCCATATGAAGGCCCAATGTCCTCTCTTGGTTGCCAGCCCAGTGAGGGCCCCAACGCCAGCCACTTTTAGACTTACTGACAGGGGTCAGGGTTGAGCAGAGCCTCTGAAGGCTACAGGGCGTGCTTATCAGCTTGTGACTGAGGAGATCGGGTGTCACACCCCGAAAACCGAAGGCGGAAACATTTCTGGGGTTGACTCCACGTTGAGTATCAAATCCAATGCACATAGTAAGTAAAGTAAAACAACCATTACATTACATAATAAAAGTTTTACAGTTGTTTCAAAAGTAAAGTTTGTACAGTTGTGATACATAGTATATATAAACAAAATGAAACGTTTCTTCATGTACTCCGTCTTCGAGCAAAAGGATCTTCGGGTACCTGTTCTAACGTTGACCTGAGAACACAAGCGGTTTGAAAATCAGCATAAAGCTGGTGAGTTCATAAGCGGTTTTTGTTTGTGAAAATGTTTCGAGTTTCCTTTCTGTTTCTGAAATGTTATATGCACCAAGAAAATCCCATATTTTCTTAATAGTTGGTTATTGTTTCCCAATTGTAAAGTATAGTAAGTTTGTACACTGAAAACATGTTTATTCATGTGAAAATGTATAGTTGGTTATCTGACTGGTTAAACTGTTCTGTTTACTTATCATGTGTTACCAGGAAAGTCCCATACTTTCCTTATTTTATGTTACAAATTGTAAAAGATGTAATGTTATCCAGTTTGTTACTCTTTCTAGTTATGTAAGTGTTACCCAGGAAAGCCCCATGCTTTCCTGCATGTAGGTTTCTAATGTAAACGATGTTAAAGATGTAAAATATGTAATCGTGATTAGGTTCCATGTTTTCCCCAGGAAAGTCCCGTACTTTCCTGAATGTTAGTTACAGTAAGTGAAAGATGTAAAAGATGTATAAAGTAATTCATTATTACTATAAGTAAATCTCTGTTATCCTAATTGCGAGTTCCATAACCATACAATAGACTGAAACCTGTGGCAATAAGTAGTCCACATGTGGCAATAAGTCGTCCACATACTTATGACTTTCGTCACCCTTGAACCATTTCGGTTCGGCTGTAGCTAGCAGCCAGGTGTGGGGTAGTCAGCCCCGTATAGATCTATACACTCAAGTCACGCTCTCTAAATACCATAGATTCTGGTTATGGGTGTAGTCCTCCACTCGCGTATCTCGGTGGAGTGTTCTCCGAGGACGTGTCTCCAATCATACATGAATAACAAATTTACTAGTAATAATATAATAGTCCTCCACTCGTGTATGTGTGTGGAGCGTTACCGAGGACAAAACAGTGTATAGGTATTATGTTCAAATGTTTTAATGCCATGCTTTTCACTGATAAAATGTGGAAAGCCATTTGTGAAATATATGTAAAACATACTAGTTTAAAGACCTATTTCACAAATATATGTTACGTGATCTGTATGTTCAATCTGTTATCAGTTGTAGTAATCAGTTATAAAAGCATAAGAATATGAAGCACACATTTGAAAACATGTTTTGAGTACAAGAATTTCCTTGTACTTTGCTTGTGTTCCCCCCCTGAAAACAGTGAAAAACAGTGAAAAAGGGTACGGGTATGAACTCACCGGACTCGGAAACGTGTCGGTTTTGAATGCTAGACTTCGGTTCGGGGTTTGATTACTCGCGATGTCCTTATGTAAAATGAAATAATGTCCATATATATACAATTAGGGATGCATTCACTAATCATATGGAACATTACACTCCAATGAGGTTAAACACCTCAAAACGAGCGTTTGGAGTGACCCGGGTGACATCTTCGGACGTGTAATGGCACTAGGGACTTGGGACTTGAGTTTACTCCCCAAGAGTAAACATTTTAAAGAGTTTACAACTATGAAACACACACATACATGAGTTTACGGCCGTAAACTCATGTGGGTGTGGTTTTGATGGTTTAAGGGCTCAAATGGACATAGGGATTGCTAGAATGGATTATCTAAAATGCTTTGGAACACTTGGAATGAATTTACATCATTTAAAACATGATTTTACGGCCACACTCATAGAGTTTACGGCCGTAAACTCACCCATGGCTAAGAATGGTTAATTTGAACTATATAGGGCAATCACATGTGATTCAAACTAATTTTCTAAGCATTGTTATGAATTTAGATTACCATTTTACAAACTTATAGGAGTTTACGGCCTAGGAGTTCTTTGGCCGTAAACTCACTTATGTAGGGTATATGTTGTGTTTAAGGTCTCCAAATCATTTTTAGATGAATCTAGGATTTACCACAAAGCCATTGGTTGAATTTGAAAGCATTTTGACATGTTTTAAGGCATTAAATCACCCTTTTAGAGGAGTTTACGGCCCAAGAGTATGTCTTGGCCGTAAACTCATTTTTATTACTCAAAAATCATGTTTGAAGTGTTCCAAGTCTAGATTAGCAAGCCCAAAGGTCATATCCAAGTCCCAACTATGATTTGGAAGGGTTAATTGGCTCAAAAACCCTTTGAATATGAGTTTACGGCCCAAGAATGATCCTTGGCCGTAAACTCCTTCAAACCTCATAAAATTCATGTTTTAATTGTTTAGAGTCCATATCTTGAAGTCCCTTGGCCATATCTAAAGTCCAAATGAGTTTAGGAAGGAGTTTAAGGGCTTAAAACCCTTCAAATTGGTGTTTACGGCCTAGGCATGCTCCTGGGCCGTAAACTCACATATGTTGTCCTATTTTATGATTAAATGTTGAATTTGGAAGCCAAACATGCTATAGATTAAGGCTAGGAAGGTACCTTAGAGATTTGAAGCCTTAAATTTGAGTTTTGATCTCTTAAACTTGGATGAGGAGAGAGGTTGGTAGTGTTTAATGGTAAATTGACCAAAGGCTTCAAATGGAGTCTTAAACACGTTTATATAGTGTTTAAGTTTTGGACACGGTGGAATTCTACCCGATACCGATGTTAGACAAGGCTTTTGGTCGTACCCGATTGAGTTACCGTAACCCGATACGGTAATTTCTAGAAATATTCCGATCACTAAAGTTGGGTGTTAAATAATTTCTAAATGTATTAAGACACCCATTAAGTCATTTTAAATGTGTACTAAATAATGACTTAATTATACGGAAGATCGGAAATCGAATTTGGAATGATGATTGGTTGCGCGAATTGTACTACGAAAGAGTTACAATAAAATGATACGGAAATTTCGGGTTGTTACATCGGGACTGCACTAGAGGTGACAACCATTATGTTTTCTACTTTATCTTGTTCATGTTGTGATTATGAGTTGTTGTTTCCTGCATGTGTTATTAAAGTGTGGTATATGTTAGTGAAGAGTTAGTATGAGAATTCATAGAGGGGTAGTATTCGGTGATGTGTTCAAGAAAGAGGAAAGGTCATGATTCGAGATTCAAAATCGTCAACAGAAACTCAGATTCCTTGAAGATTGATGTTTTTAGTTTGCGTCGATTGAGCAGCATGCTAGCTTGCCGCCACTAGATAGCGGTTATTGCTCTAAGTGGGGGAGAATTAGAAATTCTCGGATGGGACGTTGTTTTGAAGGATGTCGCCTGACGCAGTTTGGATGTCGATTCGGGAGTGGTACAATGAGGAGATCTAGTTTTGATAAGGACACTGTGTGTATTATGGATTTTGAAGGAATATCGAGGATGTTGCTAGGCGATAGCAACAGGTGGGGATTACTCCCAAGTGTTGGAATGATGAGAGATATGCAAATGTCTATGTATGGATTGATTATTATTCGGTTAGTCCTGGGTATGTATGCGTGTTATAAGTGTTGGAATAGTGTCTAAGGCTGCAACTATATTAGGCAAGTATTTGACCCGATTGTGCATGGTCCTTTTGGGTTGCCTTCACCATAGCAACTTGACAGGATGATTTATTATGAGAGCATAGATATTATTAATATATTATGAGAATAATATAAGGAATAATAATATTGTTATTTGATTAATATAAGTCATAGATTAATTAGTATTAATTTGGTGACTTAAAGAGATTAATTAAATAAGAGGGTATAAACTGTCAATTGTTTGATAGTTACACTTTGGGCTGTAAATCCTTAAGGGATGAGGGTTGGACGATTTATAGGGCTAGGATAAGCCAAAAATTCGTCGAAGGCCTATCTAAGGAAAGGATTAGGATTGCTTAGAGTTTAAGTTATCCAATTAGAGTTTAAGGGTGAAACCCTAGGAGCCTTACAAGTATAAATAGACCCCTTGGGATAGGGAAATCGACACCTCTTCTACCCGATACCGATGTTAGACAAGGCTTTTGGTCGTACCTGATTGAGTTACCGTAACCCGATACGGTAATTTCTAGAAATATTCCGATCACTAAAGTTGGGTGTTAAATAATTTCTAAATGTATTAAGACACCCATTAAGTCATTTTAAATGTGTACTAAATAATGACTTAATTATACGGAAGATCGGAAATCGAATTTGGAATGACGATTGGTTGCGCGAATTGTACTACGAAAGAGTTACAATAAAATGATACGGAAATTTCGGGTTGTTACATTATCCCCCCGTTAAAGGGAATTTCGTCCCAAAATTCAAGTTTAGAACATAAGACAAGATGCAAATCATGGATAAGAAAAGAGTTGTGGATACTTCTGTTTCATTGAATCTTCCCGTTCCCAAGTGAATTCCGGTCCCCGCTTGGCATTCCAGCGAACCTTCACTAACGGGATGCGACTTTGTTTTGTACGTTTGACTTCTCGATCCATGATTTCGACCGGTTCCTCCACAAAGTTGAGGTTTTCATTGATCTCGATCTCGTCTAAAGGAATTGTTAGGGTTTCATCGGATAGGCACTTTTTGAGATTTGAAACATGGAAGACAGGATGAATGTTACTGAGTTCTTGAGGTAAATGGAGTTGATAGGCAACTGGACCGATCCTGGAGAGGATCTCAAAGGGTCCAATGTACCTTGGATTAAGTTTTCCACGCTTACCAAAGCGTAAAGTGCCTTTCCAGGGCGAGACTTTTAACAAAACACGGTCTCCAACCTGGAATTCTAGTGGTTTCCGACGATTATCAGCGTAACTCTTTTGACGATCACGTGAGGCTTTCAGTCGGTTACGGATTTGGATGATCTTTTCGGTGGTTTCGCGGATGATTTCAGGACCAGTGAGAGCATTGTCGGGGACTCGACTCCTGGCTAACTGTGTATCCCCCACCTCGACCCAGCACAGAGGGGATCTGCACTTACGACCTTATAGGGCTTCAAACGGAGCAGCCCTAATGCTGGTGTGGTAACTGTTGTTGTACGAGAACTCGATAAAGGATAGATGTGTATCCCACGACTTTCCAAAGTCAATGACACATGCCCGAAGCATGTCCTCCAGGGTTTGGATTGTTCTCTCACTCTGTCCATCGGTCTGAGGATGATACGCCGTGCTCATATCTGGTTTGGTTCCAAGGGCTTTCTGAAGGGATTGCCAGAATCTGGAGGTAAACCTACTATCTCGATCAGAGATAATGGATACAGGTACACCGCGTAGACGTACTACCTCCTGGATGTAGATTCGTGCGAGTCTTTCCATCTTGTATGATTCTTTAATTGGAATGAAGTGCGCGGATTTTGTCAAACGATCGAAAATTACCCAAATGGTATCGTACCCACTAGAACACTTGGGTAGTTTGGTGATGAAGTCCATGGTAATCATCTCCCATTTCCACTCGGGAATCTCGGGTTGTTGGAGTAGACCTGAAGGCTTCTGATGTTCGACTTTGACTTTGGCGCAAGTCAGACACTTGCCCACGAATGTAGCTATCTCAGCTTTCATGTTTGGCCACCAGTACTGTTTCTTGAGATCCAGATACATCTTGTCCAAACCCGGGTGAACAGAGTATTTGGTTCTGTGTGCTTCCTCCATGATTATTTCCCTAAATCCACCGGATTTGGGAATCCAGATTCGATTCATAAAACAGTGAACTCCGTCACCTCTGATCTCAAGTTTCTTTTCCATTCCTCTCAAGACTCCATTCTACATGTTCTCGGATTTGAGGGCTGTATAATGAGCTTCTCGGATTTGCATGGGTAGATTGGAATGAATGGTCATCGTCTGGTTCTTCACTTTGTGGCTTGCACTATCCTTTCGGCTAAGAGCATCTGCTACCACATTGGCTTTACCGGGGTGGTAACGGATTTCACACTCATAATCACTAAGTAATTCTACCCATCGCCGTTGCCTCATGTTTAAGTCTTTCTGAATAAAGATATGTTGCAGACTCTTGTGATCAGTGAAGATTGTGCATTTGGTTCTGTAGAGATAATGTCTCCAAATCTTCAATGCAAAGACTACGGCTCCTAGTTCCAAGTCATGCGTGGTATAATTGACCTCGTGTGCTTTCAACTGTCTTGAGGCATAGGCAATCACCTTTCCTCTTTGCATAAGCACACAGCCTAAACCTTGATTAGATGCATCGCAGTAGACAACGAAGTCCTCTGTCCCTTCAGGCAGAGATAGAACAGGCGCGCTGCATAAGGCTTTCTTTAATGTTTGGAATGGAGTTTCTTGTTTATCACTCCAAAAAAAGGGTACACCTTTCTGTGTTAGAGTGGTTAAAGCTTTGGCGAATTTGGAAAAGTTCTGAATGAATCGTCGATAGTAGCCGGCAAGACCCAAGAATTGACGAATTTCTGTGGGTGTTTTCGGTGCCGACCAATTCTCTATCGCTTTAATCTTGGAAGGATCTACATGAATACCCTCCTCGCTTACCACGTGACCGAGGAAAGTTACCTTCTGTATCCAGAATTCACATTTGGAAAATTTCGCGTATAGCTTTTCGGATCTAAGGGTTTCCAACACTAGCCTCAAGTGTTGCTTGTGGTCTTCTTCGCTTCGGGAGTAGACGAGAATGTCGTCAATGAACATGATAAGGAATTTGTCTAAGAAGGGACGGTACACCCGGTTCATCAAGTCCATGAACACAGCCGGTGCATTGGTTAGACCGAAGGGCATCACTACGAACTCGTAGTGTCCATACCAAGTCCTAAAAGCTGTCTTGGGAACATCATTCTCCTGGACTCGTAACTGATGGTACCCTGACCGAAGGTCTATCTTAGAAAAGTAGCTGGCTCCCTGGAGTTGATCGAAGAGGTCGTCTATTCTTGGAAGAGGATATCAGTTCTTAACGGTTAACTTGTTCAGTTCACGATAGTCGATACACATCCGAAAGGATCCATCTTTCTTTTTGACAAACATAATCGGAGCTCCCCAGGGTGAGGAACTTGATCTAATGAATCCTTTACTGAGCAACTCATTGAGTTGACTGGATAACTCCTGCATTTCTGCCGGAGCTAAGCGATACGGAGATTTTGCTATGGGGGTAGCTCCAGAAATTAGGTCAATACAGAACTTGACCTGACGTTCGGGAGGAATTCCTGGAAGTTCTTCGGGAAACACATCAGGAAAGTTACAGACTTTGGGGATGCTCGCGAGGTCTCTAACTTCTTGTTTCTCGTTGATCACATGAGCTAAGAATGCAACACACTCCTTTCGAAGGAGCTTTCGAGCTTTGATGCAAGAAATGATATGAAGATTGGAACTGGGTTTATCGCCATAGATTACGAGAGTTTGATCCGAAGGAAGATTGAGACGGATAGCTTTTTCGTAACAAAGAATGTCAACATGATTGGGACTCAACCAATCCATGCCAATGATAACATCAAAGCTCTTAATGGAAACGGGCATGAGATCTATAGGAAATGAGTGATTGTTTAAGGTAAGCGTACAGCCTATGAATACATCGTTAGCGCTTTCTTTCTCACTGTTAGCCATCTCGACAGTAAACGTTTCAGTTAGTGGTTGAGGATTTGGTTTTAGATTATGTTTGAATGCATGACTAACAAAACTCCTTTCAGCACCCGAATCGAAAAGAATACTAGCATATGAGTTGTCGATAAGGAACGTACCCAAAACAACAGTGGGATCAGCAACTGCTTCCTCCCGTCCCATGGTTAGAACCCTTCCAGTGTTATCGGCAGTTGACTTCTTGGGACAGTTCCTTTTAAAGTGCCCAACTTCTCCACAATTGTAGCAGGCTTGACTAACACCTGCTCTCGATGATTGGTTGGCTGATTGAGTAAGAGTTCTGCAGTATCGAACTGTGTGCCCTTTCTTACCACAGTTGGTGCAAGACAATTCTCGACAGGGACCAGGATGCTGATGGTATTTACACTTGTCACACAGAGGGAGGTTACCAGCATATTTACTGGTAGGAGTTGAGGCTGTGGATCCCATGACAGAAACAGTAGCAACAGGGGTAGTAGTAGCAGCATGGACCGCTACAGTCTGCTGTTTCTTGGAAGATCCTTGAGAAGATTGACCCTTCTTCTTCTTCCAGAATTTCCTCTTTTCACCACTCCTTTGAGTCGGTTCAGAAGTGGTAGTGATTTCCTTAACATCGTCGCTGTGATCAATCAGAATTTGAGCTAAGGTCTTGGCACTATCGTAGGTATCCGGACGAGCAGCCAAAACATGACTCTTTGTTGGTTGAGATAACCACCAAACGAATCTTTCGATCTTTTTGTTTTCAGGAGTGACTAGTCCCGGGCAAAGAAGTGCGAGATCATCAAATCGGGAAGTATATGCAGCAATGTCGGAACCTTTCATCTTCAGGTTCCAGAGCTCATGCTCTAATTTCTGCATTTCACCACGGGGCAGTACTCGGCAATGAGAAGTTCGTTCATGGCCTCCCAGCCCATGGCATTGGCTACGGGTAAGGTCAGAGATTTGACTCGGCCATTCCACCAAGTCAAGGCTTTATCAACGAAGGTACAGGATGCGAATTTGACTTTATTAGACTCCGCATAAGCACATATTTCAAAGATGGATTCTATTTTCTCGAACCATCGAGATAAGGAAATGACACCTCCAGCGCCATTAAAGGATGTTGGTTTTGCGTTCATGAAATCCTTGTAGGAACTCCCTCTCTGGTGTCCCTGGTTAACCTCGGGGTTTTGAGATTGAGTACCACCACCTGAACCACTAGGGTTCATTTGTGACATAGCTGCTACCATTGCAGCTGTCATCATTGTCTGGAGTGATGCTAGATCGAACTGGGGAGGAGGTGGCGGCGAAGAAGGATTTTTGTCGTTCTTTGAGCTAGGTCTCTTTCGGGGAGGCATCTTGATCTAATAAGATCAAGGAAAAGAGGATGGTAAGTCCTCTACATTGAATCGATAGATATGACAGTTATATGATTCGAGTAAGCGATAAAGCAGGAAAGAGTTATCGAACAGATAATTTATCGCTAAGAGTAATCACAGAAAACCACTTGAATAAGGATTACTACAGAGGATCGGGATCGAGAAATACTCCCATAGTATTTCATGAATTGTTTACGACAATGATTCGACGATGTTTGGGGATATTAGGGTAAGTTTTAGGCATGCCGCATACCACAGTCACTTCCAAGCACATGTTGGCCGTGTCTCGAATGAATATAGTTGGCCAGGCCATATTGACCCTAGACACGACTACATAACTACCCAGGTTTAACCATAGTACACAACACCCAATTACTTATGTTCGGTTGTACTTGTGGCTACGGATGTCGACGGTTCGGTATACTTGTATACTTTTGAAAATACTTGTAGTTTGAAGATACTTTTAATTCAGAGCACTTAGGCCCTTTAGTGTTTATAGTTTTATACCATGTAAGGTTTGGTATACTTCATTCACTATAAACAAGGGCTCTGATACCAATCTGTCACACCCCGAAAACCTAAGGCGGAAACATTTCCGGGGTTGACTCCACGTTGAGTATCAAATCCAATGCACATAGTAAGTAAAGTAAAACAACCATTACATTACATAATAAAAGTTTTACAGTTGTTTCAAAAGTAAAGTTTGTACAGTTGTGATACATAGTATATATAGACAAAATGAAACGGATCTTCATGTACTCCGTCTTCGAGCAAAAGGATCTTCGGGTACCTGTTATAACGTTGACCTGAGAACACAAGCGGTTTGAAAATCAGCATAAAGCTGGTGAGTTCATAAGCGGTTTTTTTCTGTGAAAATGTTTCGAGTTTCCTTTCTGTTTCTGAAATGTTATATGCACCAAGAAAATCCCATATTTTCTTAATAGTTGGTTATTGTTTCCCAATTGTAAACTATAGTAAGTTTGTACACTGAAAACATGTTTATTCATGTGAAAATGTATAGTTGGTTATCTGACTGGTTAAACTGTTCTGTTTACTTATCATGTGTTACCAGGAAAGTCCCATACTTTCCTTATTGTATGTTACAAATTGTAAAAGATGTAATGTTATCCAGTTTGTTACTCTTTCTAGTTATGTAAGTGTTACCTAGGAAATCCCCATGCTTTCCTGCATGTAGGTTTCTAATGTAAACGATGTTAAAGATGTAAAAGATGTAATCGTGATTAGGTTCCATGTTTTCCCCAGGAAAGTCTCGTACTTTCCTGAATGTTAGTTACAGTAAGTGAAAGATGTAAAAGATGTAAACGATGTATAAAGTAATTCATTATTACTGTAAGTAAATCTCTGTTATCCTAATTTCGAGTTCCATAACCATACAATAGACTGAAACCTATGGCAATAAGTAGTCCACATGTGGCAATAAGTCGTCCACATACTTATGACTTTCGTCACCCTTGAACCATTTCGGTTCGGCTGTAGCTAGCAGCCAGGTGTGGGTTAGTCAGCCCCGTATAGATCTATACACTCAAGTCACACTCTCTAAATACCAGAGATTCTGGTTATGGGTGTAGTCCTCCACTCGCGTATCTCGGTGGAGTGTTCTCCGAGGACGTGTCTCCAATCATACATGAATAACAAATTTACTAGTAATAATATAATAGTCCTCCACTCGTGTATGTGTGTGGAGCGTTACCGAGGACAAAACAGTGTATAGGTATTATGTTCAAATGTTTTAATGCCATGCTTTTAACTGATAAAATGTGGAAAGCCATTTGTGAAATATACGTAAAACATACTAGTTTAAAGACCTATTTCACAAATATATGTTACGTGATCTGTATGTTCAATCTGTTATCAGTTGTAGTAATCAGTTATAAAAGCATAAGAATATGAAGCACACATTTGAAAACATGTTTTGAGTACAAGAATTTCCTTGTACTTTGCTTGTGTTCCCCCCTGAAAACAGTGAAAAACAGTGAAAAAGGGTAGGGGTATGAACTCACCGGACTCGGAAACATGTCGGTTTTGAATGCTAGACTTTGGTTCAGGGTTTGATTACTCGTGATGTCCCTATGTAAAATGAAATAATGTCCATATATATACAATTAGGGATGCATTCACTAATCATATGGAACATTACACTCCAATGAGGTTAAACACCTCAAAACGAGCGTTTGGAGTGACCCGGGTGACATCTTCGGACGTGTAATGGCACTAGGGACTTGGGACTTGAGTTTACTCCCCAAGAGTAAACATTTTAAAGATTTTACAACTATGAAACACACACATACATGAGTTTACGGCCGTAAACTCATGTGGGTGTGGCTTTGATGGTTTAAGGGCTCAAATGGACATAAGGATTGCTAGAATGGATTATCTAAAATGCCTTGGAACACTTGGAATGAATTTACATCATTTAAAACATGAGTTTACGGCCACACTCATAGAGTTTACGGCCGTAAACTCACCCATGGCTAAGAATGGTTAATTTGAACTATATAGGGCAATCACATGTGATTCAAACTAATTTTCTAAGCATTGTTATGAATTTAGATTACCATTTTACAAACTTATAGGAGTTTACGGCCTAGGAGGAGTTATTTGGCCGTAAAATCACTTATTTAGGGTATATGTTGTGTTTAAGGTCTCCAAATCATTTTTAGATGAATCTAGGATTTACCACAAAGCCATTGGTTGAGTTTGAAAGCATTTTGACATGTTTTAAGGCATTAAATCACCCTTTTAGAGGAGTTTACGGCCCAAGAGTATGTCTTGGCCGTAAACTCATTTTTATTACTCAAAAATCATGTTTGAAGTGTTCCAAGTCTAGATTAGCAAGCCCAAGGGTCATATCCAAGTCCCAACTATGATTTGGAAGGGTTAATTGGCTCAAAAACCCTTTGAATATGAGTTTACGGCCCAAGAATGATCCTTGGCCGTAAACTCCTTCAAACCTCATAAAATTCATGTTTTAATTGTTTAGAGTCCATATCTTGAAGTCCCTTGGCCATATCTAAAGTCCAAATGAGTTTAGGAAGGAGTTTAAGGGCTTAAAACCCTTCAAATTGGTGTTTACGGCCTAGGCATGCTCCTGGGCTGTAAACTCACATATGTTGTCCTATTTTATGATTAAATGTTGAATTTGGAAGCCAAACATGCTATAGATTAAGGCTAGGAAGGTACCTTACAGATTTGAAGCCTTAAAGTTGAGTTTTGATCTCTTAAACTTGGATGAGGAGAGAGGTTGGTAGTGTTTAATGGTAAATTGACCAAAGGCTTCAAATGGAGTCTTAAACACGTTTATATAGTGTTTAAGTTTTGGACACGGTGGAATTCTACCGGATACCGATGTTAGACAAGGCTTTTGGTCGTACCCGATTGAGTTACCGTAACCCGATACGGTAATTTCTAGAAATATTCCGATCACTAAAGTTGGGTGTTAAATAATTTCTAAATGTATTAAGACACCCATTAAGTCATTTTAAATGTGTACTAAATAATGACTTAATTATACGGAAGATCGGAAATCGAATTTGGAATGATGATTGGTTGCGCGAATTGTACTACGAAAGAGTTACAATAAAATGATACGGAAATTTCGGGTTGTTACATCGGGACTGCACTAGAGGTGACAGCCATTATGTTTTCTACTTTATCTTGTTCATGTTGTGATTATGAGTTGTTGTTTCCTGCATGTGTTATTAAAGTGTGGTATATGTTAGTGAAGAGTTAGTATGAGAATTCATAGAGGGGTAGTATTCGGTGATGTGTTCAAGAAAGAGGAAAGGTCATGATTTGAGATTCAAAATCGTCAGCAGAAACTCAAATTCCTTGAAGATTGATGTTTTTAGTTTGCGTCGATTGAGCAGCATGCTAGCTTGCCGCCACTAGATAGCGGTTATTGCTCTAAGTGGGGGAGAATTAGAAATTCTCGGATGGGACGTTGTTTTGAAGGATGTCGCCTGACGCAGTTTGGATGTCGATTCGGGAGTGGTACAATGAGGAGATCTAGTTTTGATAAAGGACACTGTGTGTATTATGGATTTTGAGCGAATATCGAGGATGTTGCTAGGCGATAGCAACAGGTGGGGATTACTCCCAAGTGTTGGAATGATGAGAGATATGCAAACGTCTATGTATGGATTGATTATTATTCGGTTAGTCCTGGGTATGTATGCGTGTTATAAGTGTTGGAATAGTGTCTAAGGCTGCAACTATATTAGGCAAGTATTTGACCCGATTGTGCATGGTCCTTTTGGGTTGCCTTCACCATAGCAACTTGACAGGATGATTTATTATGAGAGCATAGATATTATTAATATATTATGAGAATAATATAAGGAATAATAATATTGTTATTTGATTAATATAAGTCATAGATTAATTAGTATTAATTTGGTGACTTAAAGAGATTAACTAAATAAGAGGGTATAAACTGTCAATTGTTTGATAGTTACACTTTGGGCTGTAAATCCTTAAGGGATGAGGGTTGGACGATTTATAGGGCTAGGATAAGCCAAAAATTCGTCGAAGGCCTATCTAAGGAAAGGATTAGGATTGCTTAGAGTTTAAGTTATCCAATTAGAGTTTAAGGGTGAAACCCTAGGAGCCTTACAAGTATAAATAGACCCCTTGGGATAGGGAAATCGACACCTCTTCTACAACAAGGAAACCCTGGCCGATTTCCTCCTATCTCCTCTCTCCTAAATCATTCTCTTTGCTAGTTGGTGTTTGTAAGCCATTAGAGGAGTGACAATTGTGACTCTAAAGCTCCAAGAACAAGAATATCAAACAAGTGTTTCAAGGTAAGCTTCTAACTCTGGTTCTGTATTGTTCTTATACCTAATTAGTCATTAGAAGTCTTGGATTCAATGCATGTTTAATTAGAGAAACCTAGATCCAAGCATTAGGGTTTGTATGTGCACATAGGAATGTTCATATGACCAAAACACATCAGTGATATCAGAGCCTAGATTGGTTTCTATTAAATTGTTTCTTGATTGTTTGAATCTTACCTGCAAAATTCGAATTTTGTGATTCTGAGTCATGGACTCGGCGAGTCCCATAGTGGACTCAGCGAGTTGGCCTGACTCGGCGAGTCCAGAGTGGGTACTCGGCGAGTCCGAGCGTTAGGAAGAGCCAAAATCGGGATTTTTTCATATTTATCTTATGGAAACTTACCTTATCATATTAGGTTAACACAAATCCGATTTTATGATATATATGACTATATTTTTGATCTAATTGAAGATATTTATCAATTAATAAAATATTTAATTTCCTTATATGATAATTATTAATTATTTTGATTAAATTGGTAAATTGTTTTTCAAGAAATCGTAAATAAATCAAATATGGATAATTATGTGATTAATTGTTAATTTAAATTATTTGTATTTGATCCTTTATGTTTTAAATGTTTAAAACTTGCCCACAAGTTTTGAAATTTATGTTTTGTGATTAAAAGTTTAATTTAGACAATTTAAATTTCAAACCCTAGAATTTTACAAGTTTAAAATCCAACCATATACTAATATAATATTACAAGATTAATATCTATATATATGTATAACTTAAATGCTAGTCTTACCGTTAGTAGGCCTCATTCACGAAGCCGATCTATAAGGTGGGTATAAGGTTGCGGCCTATAAAATGGCGCTTAATGGGTGTACACTCACACCTACCGCTTGCTCGATCGGTGGAGGGTCGTTAGCCGAACGGGTAGGAAAGGGCAACCTCATCCTCTCATTAAAAGTATAATATGAAATACAAAGTAACTACATGTTTTCTTAAAATTTCCCAATCTTAGTTACTTTAGGAAAAGTGAATTGATGCAATCCCATGAAATTAAACTTTGCACCTTGCCAAGAAGTTAGTGGAGCATGTGTGGTTTACCGGCACACTAATTGGTTCTAAGCGAAGGTGGCAAAGGGTGATTCATTGTTTATCATAGTTCGATGGAGTGTGTGTGGTTTACCGACACATCGAATAGGTGATCATTACAATGAAGACACCATTTGAATTTGCATGGTAATTCACACCCGCTTTGTGATCCT
Source organism: Lactuca saligna (assembly GCF_052625555.1). NCBI lineage: Eukaryota > Viridiplantae > Streptophyta > Magnoliopsida > Asterales > Asteraceae > Lactuca > Lactuca saligna. The sequence continues at coordinate 267,967,764 of NC_136421.1, read as the reverse complement.
CGGTATCCCAGTCACAAACAAGAGGGGCATATCAAGATTTAAACATGCCATTGAAAAGTTTAATGAATCTCATCCAAACCTAGGAATTCTCAATACATTTAGGACTTAAAGTTATGTTTTTCATGGTGGAGAATTAGTGAATCGCCATTCACTTACCTTCAAATTCTTTGCATATTAGATTACAGCATCCCTTTTCTAATATGTAAATATTGTTGTTGGATCCTAGCCCTAATTTTCATATTGGGTGATAATTAGGGATTCATATTCTAATCTATCTTTGTCGTTTCTATTTGTAGATGTCGAACGCTAACAACGCTGCTGCTAGTTCGTTCACTTTGATGAGCCTTTGTCAAAAGGTCACCTTCGATGGAACGAACTTTAGCGAATGGATAAGATACATTCACACGATTGCTTGCTATGAGGATAAGGGTATGTCCTCGATGAGAAGCTCGAGAAAATCAACCCTGAAATCGCTACTCCGGCTAAGATGACCGCTATTGAAACTCACGAGTGTGATGCAACGAAGGTGCATTGCATCATGATCGCCACTATGAACTCCGAATTCCAAAAATCCTATGAGGACATGTACCCGTACGAGATGCACAAAGACTTGTTGGAGAGATACCACCAAAACGCGAGACAAGAGCGTTATGAGATTTTCACTAACATGATTTCCACTAAGATGGGTCATGGAGAGTCTCTTACCGTGCACCTGCAAAAGATGCAAAGGAATGTCGACCGTCTTCGCAAGTTAAATGTTGACTTTGGGGAAGACTTGACGATCTACATGGTGCTTCTCTCTTTTCCTCCAAGTTACAATCAATTTAGGATGACCTATCACATGAACAAAGAAGAGGTCACCCTAAGCAAACTCCAAGGTCTCTTGAGGGTCGCTGAGAGCAACTTCAAGGACAACTCTGTTGCACCAACTCCCAATCCGCCCGCCGCTCCTGTTTTGGCAATTGGACAAGGAAAGGGAAAGAAGAGGAAGGTTTCATCTAAGAACTATTGCAAGGTTAAAGCCCGAGATGGTGCCTCTTCTATTGGGATCAAAGTTGATCCCGCTATGCCCTGCCCTAACCCGAAGGAGGCAGAGTACCACCACTGCCATAAGATAGGACATTGGAAAAGAAGCTGCCCAGAGTACCTGCAAGCCATCAAAGAAGGAAAGATCAAGCCGTCTTTTGTAGGTATATACACAATTAAATCTAACGATTCATCTCATGATATTTCTTGGGTTCTTGATACCCGTTGTGGTTACCACATTTGTTCTAATGTGCGGGGACTAAGAAGAAATAGAGACGTGGAACATGGAAGAATAAATCTAATCATGGGGAATAGAATATCATCGCCTGTGACCAATATTGGAGTGTATTCTTTAGTGCTTAGGAATGGTTTATCTTTAGATTTGAACAATTGTTGCTATTCGCCAGAAATGGCTAGAAACATCATTTCATTTCATGGTTTGTTTAGACAAGGTTTTAGATTTTCTTTTAATAATGAGAATGGTTCTATTTTGGCTTATCTAAATGGTGTTTTTTATTTTGAAGCTATACCATGTAATGGAATTTATGAAACTGTTATGATTGTTGATAACTTAGGAAATGATGTTTTATGCATGGATTCTTCTAATAGTGTGGATAAGGCATCCTTGTGGCATTGTCGTCTTGGACATGTGAACAAGAAATGCATAGCCCAACTCCAAAAAGATGGAGTGTTGGAGTCATTCAACCTTAGGGAAGATGACACATGCGAGTCTTGTTTACTTGGAAAGATGACTAAGTCACCCTTCGCTGGTACGTGCGAAAGGGGTGAGGGTCTATTGGACCTCATACATACCGATGTGTGTGGACCGTTTAGATCTACCACGAAGGATGGAAACCGCTTCTACGTGACTTTTACCGATGAGTATAGTAGATATGGGTATATCTACTTAATCAAGCAAAAGTCAGAAACTTTTGAAAAGTTCAAAGAGTTCAAGAATGAAGTGGAGAATCAATTGGGAAGGAAAATCAAGATACTTCGATCTGATCGAGGAGGAGAGTACCTAAGTCTTGAATTCCACGATTATCTCAAGGAGTGTGAAATAGTTTCACAATTGACGCCACCTAGGACACCGCAGTTGAATGGTGTGGCGGAAAGGCATAATCAAACCTTGTTGGACATGGTTTGCTCTATGATGAGTCGTGCTTCGCTATCTATCTCCTTTTGGGGGTATGCCTTAGAGACTGCCGCCCATATCCTTAACCGAGTCCCTACTAAGAAGGTTTCCAAAACACCTGACGAGATGTGGACGGGGAAAGCTCCTTCGTTAGCACATATCAAGGTTTGGGGTTGCGAGGCTTTCGTAAGACAAGATACTCACGACAAGCTTGAACCTCATAGTGAGCGATGTATTTTCATCGGCTACCTGCAGAAATCCTTTGGATATCTCTTCTATAGAACGAAGGACAATGTTGTCTTTGTTGCGAGGAGAGGAGTTTCCGAGAGCGAGAACTCATAGGCCAAGGAGACAGTGGGAAATTCAAGAGTCGATAGATGATGGAACCTCTACTGCTGGAACTCATCCCGAGGAGGAAACTCCAGTTGAACCGATTGACGTATCGTTACCTCTTAGACATTCCGAAAGAGTTAGAGTTCAACCCCAGTTATATGGTTTTCATATTACTACCAAAAGGGACACGTATATTAGTGATAGCACACTAATAAACCTTGATGAACCTAATAGCTATAAGGAAGCCGTGGCAGGCCCGGAGTCTGTGAAATGGAAAGAGGCAATGGATAGCAAGATCCAATACATGTATGATAACCAAGTTTGGAATTTGGTTGATAATGTACCCGGATGTAAGACCGTTGGGTGTAAATGGATCTTCAAGAAGAAGACCGACGTGGATGGAAAAGTACACACATATAAGGCGCGATTGGTTGTGAAGGGATTTACTCAAACTCCCGGAGTTGACTATGATGAGACCTTCTCACCAGTTGCGAAGATAAAGTCTATTAGAGTGATGCTAGCTATTTCCGCATTTCATGATTATGAGATTTGGCAAATGGATGTCAAGACCGCTTTCCTTAACGGGAAGTTGGCTGAGGATGTTTACATGGCTCAGCCAGAGGGGTTTGTGGATCCGAAGCATCCGAATAGAGTGTGTAAGCTTGAGAAGTCCATTTATGGACTTAAGCAAGCGTCTCGCAGATGGAATCTCTGCTTCGATGAGAAAGTCAAAGAGTTTGGATTTGTACGAAGCGAAGATGAATCGTGTGTATATGTCAATGCCAGTGGGAGTATAGTAAGCTTCCTCGTTCTATATGTCGATGACATATTACTCATAGGAAACGACGTCCCGACTCTGCAGGAGGTTAAGTCCTGGCTCAGGAAGTGCTTCGCTGTGAAGGACCTCGGAGAGGCTTCCTATATGTTGGGAATAAGGATAGTAAGAGAAAGAAGTAAGAGACTAATAGGACTTATTCAGAACACTTACTTAGAGAAGGTACTAAAACGTTTTAGTATGGAAAACTCAAAGAAGGGAGAATTACCGATACAAAGTAATGCCAAGTTGAGTAAGACTCAAAGTCCGAGTACCGAAGCTGAGATAGCTGAAATGAGCCGAGTTCCATACGCTTGCGCAGTTGGCTCAATCATGTACGCTATGACTTGTACTCGCCCTGATGTAGCCTTTTCTTTGAGCATGGTTAGTAGATATCAAGGGAATCCTGGCAGAGCCCATTGGATTGCGGTGAAGAATATCCTTAAGTACCTTCGGAGGACGAAGGAATGGTTTTTAGTCCTCGGAGGGAGTGATGACTTGAAGGTGCGAGGGTATAGTGACGCCAACTTTCCGACCGACAGGGACAACTATCATTCGCAGTCGGGTTGGGTCTCTACCCTGAATGGAGGAGCAGTGACTTGGAAAAGTTCCAAGGAGGAAATCGTAGCTGATTCAACGTGCGAATCAGAGTACATTGCAGCGAGCGAAGCGTCGAAGGAGGCAATATGGCTGAAGAACTTCATTAGTGATCTTGGAGTTGTACCTGCCATAAAGGAGCCCTTGGAGATTTTCTATGATAATAAAGGAGCGATTGCCTTGACCAAGGAACCGAGAGATCATGGTAGATCACGACATATCAACAGAAAATATCACTTTATTAGAAATCGTGTAGAAGAATGACAACTCGTAGTGAAGAGGATATCATCAGAAGATAACCCAGCAGATCCGCTTACGAAGGGACTGAGTAGGGTTAAGAACTTACAGCATGCTAGGAGTATTGGGCTGAAGGATGATATTAGCATAGATTAGATAGTATTAGAAACATGTAATAGATAAATGTAATTAATATTTGATATTTAAATAAAGGAGTTTTATTTATAAGTAATGTTACTGTCTTATGTTAATTGTTTAACTATTGTTTCACTTTGCATGTTTTGACTTCCAGAATAATTGAGGTTATTAAGAATAATTGAATTATTCAAATTGTCCACAATTGTTCATATGTCGGAAGTAGATACGAATGAAGATTGTTATGAATAGGTGTGTAGATTGTCTAATGGTATTAGACATAGCAAAAGATTGCTGCAACTTTCATGAGTGCTTATGAACTAGTTTTGAGTATTGGAACAAACCCGTGCTTGCTGGAATCACCTTATGGAATGTGATAGAAAAGGGTGATCGCAAGACGATAATATCATATAGTCTTAAAACCTAGATATATGGTTTGTTATTTGTTAATTGATTGTACATTGATAATGCGAAAACGCATTGGTAACTCGATGTTATAAAACGCATTGTTGTGTATAGCTGATTAATGAATAAGTAAATGCATATAAGTCAAAGTTTATCTGTAACTTTTATCCTAAGAAGGAAAAAGCGATATCTCGACCGCTTGATGATTTGATTTGACTTATGTGTCGGGCCCGGTCAGAACTGAATTGATGTGTTCAATTAAGTTCTATGTCAAATAAATCGGAGATCGAGAAACCAAATGCTAGACTAATTATTCCATAGAATTGTCAGCATGATATCTAACAGAGGACTGTACGATCCCTTATCTAAAGGACAAGATTGATTAGATCAGAGTTTGACAGCGTCTTTGAGAGCTATGATTGCAAATCGGGTTGTACTTGTGCATGTAGTTACTAGACTTATCCAAGTGGGAAACTGTTGGAATAGTGTCTAAGGCTGCAATTATATTAGGCAAGTATTTGACCCGATTGTGCATCGTCGTTTTGGGTTGCCTTCACCATAGCAACTTGACAGGATGATTTATTATGAGAGCATAGATATTATTAATATATTATGAGAATAATATAAGGAATAATAATATTGTTATTTGATTAATATAAGTCATAGATTAATTAGTATTAATTTGGTGACTTAAAGAGATTAATTAAGTAAGAGGGTATAAACTGTCAATTGTTTGATAGTTACACTTTGGGCTGTAAATCCTTAAGGGATGAGGGTTGGACGATTTCTAGGGCTAGGATAACCCTCAAATTCGTCCAAGGCCTATCTAAGGAAAGGATTAGGATTGCTTAGAGTTTAAGCTATCCAATTAGGGTTTAAGGGTGAAACCCTAGGAGCTTTACAAGTATAAATAGACCCTTGGGATAGGGAAATCGGCACCTCTTCTACAGTAAAGAAACCCTGGCTGATTTCCTCCTCTCTCCTCTCTCCTAAATCATTCACTTTGCTAGTTGGTGTTTGTAAGTCATTAGAGGAGTGATAATTGTGACTCTAAAGCTCTAAGAACAAGAGTATCAAACAAGTGTTTCAAGCTAAGCTTCTAACTCTGGTTTTGTATTGTTCTTATACCTAATTAGTCATTAGAAGTCTTGGATTCAATGCATGTTTACTTAGAGAAACCTAGATCCAAGCATTAGGGTTTGTATGTGCACATAGGAATGTTCATATGGCCAAAACCCATCAATAAGATAGCTATGTGCTCCATCAGTGGGTGATGTAGAGTAAGGATATGTCACTATAGCAATGAATGATGATACGGGGTTGTGATTTAATTCTCCTTGGAAGAGGAGAAGGTTAGTAGCTCCAGATTTGGAGGTATGGATAAAGGAGCTAGAGATAGCGGAGTTGATAGACTCGAGAGCAGTCTAGACTAGTGCTGAGGGCCATGTGAGGATGTATCAGTCATAGATTGTGGATCTAGAGATCGTGATAGTGATATTCTTTTTCGTGGTATGTTTAGAGCAGACGTGATGACGAGAATTGGGTGAGTTGCACTCGGTTGAGTCAAATCAGAGTAGTTTTGAGGAAGCTGCATGGTTGGATCCTTAGGCTTCAAGAATTGAGGTCTGAGTGCGGTGGTATACAAATCTAGGGTATTCCATCATGAGGATGATTGGGCCTTATGATTGGTTGGACCGGATGTGTTTGGTATTCCAACTCAAGGGTTGATTGGTCCAAACATGTGTAGGGATGCGACAGTATTCCATCCTAAGGATGAGCGGACTCGTCGCAAGCATGCCTAGTATTCCAGCCTGAGGCTGATTAGGCCAGGTGTGAGTGTTGGTTTCTGTGAGGGTATTGTTGTATGTACGTTGGGTACGCGTTAAAATAGAGCAAGTGATGTCGGCAGTAGATTAGGACCCGTGGTTTTGTTTTCGAGCCGGAAGCTTAGGTTCCCAAGTTTGAGTGGTCGTTTTGATAGCAATGGGAAGAGGGCATGTGATGGTTCGTTGGGTGGTCTGTCAGGGAAACATATCCAATCTAACTCTCTAAGTAAAGAGAATTTCGGGGATATAGGTATTTGACATTGCATGAGAATGTGTAAGTTCTCTTCGAGTTGGAGCTCCAGTGGGGTTAGCCTCCCTTGGTGGTCATCACGCTTTAGAGGCGTGAATGTGCCTTTCAGGATTTTGGGTAGTTAAAGGTGGAAATTTGCGATTTCAAGGGTGAAATCATATTTAAATGGGGGAGAATTGTAACGCACCATTCTAAAACTAATTATTTATGGATTCCCGAGATCAAGAGTAGGGGCATTTCGGTCTTTTATGGGCAATGGGTTTCATTCTAGAAGGTTTCAGACCGGGGTGTGTTGCTAGAAGCATAGGGCTTCTCACTACCTTTACGTGGATATAAAGTTCATCGAGAATGGACTTAAGATAAAGGAGATATTGTGATTTGAAGTTATTGGCATCAATGGTCCCTAAGGGAAAAGTTGGCAAAGAGGTCCCATGCATGCTAAGCATGATTGCACGTGTTTGGTTGGGTACGCCCAACATAAGCTGGGTTACGCCCAGCGTATGAAGGAAAATGAATGCAGAGTCTCTCGATGTACACCCAACGTATGTCTATCATCTAGAAATCCTAATATTTCGGGTGTGGAGGCTATTTAAACAATTTTAAGAGCTCATAACCCTCCCTTACCTTAGCATGCACTATTTATCCTCACTATACCAAGGGTCTAAGGCACCAAGGCTCGCCATTTGAATTGTTATTTGAGTAATTGGTATTGTGATGTGTTAGTATGGTATTTTGCTAGAATGGATGATTATATGCTAGTATGGTTGGTTAGATTGGCATCCTGGTAGTCTGGATGTGGTTATGGTTAGTGACATGTAGCTGGTCGGACTGTCTGTGTGCTGGTAAGAGATTACCTGTGATATGTGTGCATGTTTGAATAACTGTAGAGGGTATTCCATCCCGGAAGGATAATCGGGTCCCATTATGTCATTTCAGTAGACTGTTATGTGATTATTTGATAGATGCACATGTTTGCTAGTATTTGGGCATTCTAACCTGATGGTTGTGGGCCAGGAGTATTCTATCCCGGTAGGATGATTGGACTCGTAGTATGTTGGCATTCTGTAATGCCCATAGATCCGGGCTAGTCAACTTAGAAGTAATAGGGGTCGAAAATGACTTTTCGACAAAAGATTATGTAGAATAAATAATCATAACCAAGTTGTAGAATATGTCACAGCGTTTCCATACATATAAAGAGCGTCGAAACCGGAGTTATAATGAAGAAGTTATGACCTGTCGAAGTTTCGCGACGGAACCGGCACGACACCGGGAAGCGTAAATAGTGATTTTACGATGAAGGACTTTTTAGCTTTAGTGATCTAAACTAAAGTCGTATAATATGTTAAACCGAGAAAATCCATAAAAAGAACGCCCAAATCTGACTTCGTATGAAGAAGTTATGATTTTTCTAAGATTCGGCTTAGCAGTGCACGACCCGAAACTCGCATTTTAGTTCGAGCGGTTTTTGGCTTACGTGACTTAAATGAGAGTTGAAGATCTCATTAATAGGAACTTAACAGTAAAAAGATAGACGAAAACAGAGTCCGTATGAAGGAGTTACGAATTCTTCACGGTCATTTAACAGTCTAAACGCCTCGTACTGTTAAATTTATTATCGGTCGAGAATTAGCCAATAGAGTCAAAATGAAAGTTGTAGATATTATTTTTACCTACGCGTGGATATAAATAACGTCAAAAACAGAGGTCGTATGTGAAAGTTAAAGATTTTAGAAGTCGGAAGTGTGCTGTGCGAAAATGGGTGATGTGGCACAATCTTGGCCATTGCTTTCTCCCCAAGTCTTGCCACTAGATGGTGACGTGTGGCACCAAGTTAAGCCATTTTCACCCTATAAATACCATCTCTCCCACCCTAATTTTTTTCACACCTTTCCCATTCTTTCTTCTCTTTAGTCTCTCTCTAGAACCTCTCTCTAGCCCCGAAATCCACCGAAAAGCCTAGGGAACCTCCCTAGCACGAGGTGGAAGCCCCGGAGTGCTCAATGGCTCTGAGAAGAAGAGCTTTTCGGCTTAGAAACGATGCTCCAAGCAAAGCCTGGTTTTCTATAAAACCCGCTGTAAGTGAGCTACGCCTACACTATTTTTAATATAGCTTTTATTTAATTATAGTAACGTTATTAGGAACTTATAATAATATTTGGGCTATTGTTATGGGTTATATAAGTATTTTTTAACGCTTATATAATAGTAATAATAGCTAGACTAATAATTAGTCACAGTAAATATTAGACTAAAATCTAGTGGTGATAATACTAGGTTTCGTCGAAGGAAATTATTTTAAAGTAAACGAAGCGCTGTCCGAGTACCGAGTCACCACCTTCTCAGGTGAGTGCATAGTTAATTTCATCTTACACATAGATATGAAGTATTTTATATAAACTACGTGCTATGTGTGCATATTATCTGTATACTTGCTGTCTATGTTGGATGAAGGTTTTATACATGTTTTAGATGATTTAAATTGTATACGTATTTCATATACATGAATATGTTGGGTATGATACGGGTAGATGAATGATGAGAGATAAAAGATGATGTGAGTAAACATTGGCAGCTATAGACTTAGTGCCTAACTAATAAACATCGGCAACTATGGACTTAGTGCCTATTGGACAAACAACGGTAGCTATGGATTTAGTACCTATTAAGGAATTGGTAGCTATGGACTTAGTACTTATTAGATGAACATTGGTAGCTATGGATTTAGTACCCGATGAATAGACTATAACAGCTATGGAATTAGTGCTTTATGAACGAACATTAGCAACTATGATTTAGTGCCAGTCCTATAACCCTGGAAGTAAGGGACTTCGGAATAAACGAATGCAGAATAGATGACTCTTAGGATAAATCCTTAAGAGTAAAGAAGATAATGGGGATGAGTAATTGGGTTGATTGTTTGATTGTTTAAACATAATAATTATATTATTGTGGGTTGTAAACCCTATGTACTCACCAGGTTTCCCAACCTGACCCAGTCAGTTTATTTATATCACAGGTGTTGATATGAAGTCACATTACACTGAGAGATTAAAGAGATGTAGAACACTAGTGTAAATGAATGTAAGTTCTGTTTATGCTTATGTTCCTGTATTGACGATAACATCCCAAACATTTTTAAATGAATAAAATACGTTTCTTCGAAAATGTTTTAATAATGTATTTATCGTGTTCTTCTGGGAATGAATTCCGCAACATTTTTATTAAAAGAAGAACTTTGATTTTTATAAAGCATAAACAAAATTGGTCTTTTCTGGGCGTGAAAATGGGGATATCACACATTCCAACCCGATGGTTGTGGGCCTGGGGTATTCCATCCTAAGGGATGATTGGACACATAGTAGTTATTGTATGTATAAGTGTGGGCATTCCAACCCGATGGTTGTGGGCCGAGAGTATTCCATCCCGAGGATGATAAGACTTGTAACCCAATGGTTGAGGGGCTGGGGTATTCCAACCCGACAGTTGATTGGACCCATAGTATGTTGTTTATTGATGTATGTGTATGGTTATGTGTGTAAGTGTATTTTGGGGGAACTCACTTAGCTTTCGAGCTTACGGTTTCAGTTTATTGTTTCAGGTACATCAAGTGATTGTGGCAAGGCAAATGTGTGATCGTACCACTCCACATATTTCTAGATTTTGTGATATGGTTTGGGGGATACTCTGATGTTTAAAACTGTTTTGAAAACAATTTGTATTAACTTAATGGTCTTTTTTAGAATGCATTAAAATGTTTTAAATTGGTTGGAAATTTACGGTCGTTACAACATGAGAACAACTATTGAATCGACAAAGTAAAAATAAATTATGTCCACATAAATCATATGTGATTAGATTCATATAATCACATGTGAGTATATGTATTTAATCATATGTGATTAGATTCATATAATCACAAAGCAAAATTGAATTACCTCCACCACCCACACCCACCCACCACCCATCATTATCACCACCACTTGCAACCACCTACCCACCTACCACCACCTACCACCACCCATCACCACACACCACCACCACCACTCACTACCACCCCGTCTCCACCACCCGCCGCCACCACCCCCACCCCCACCTACAAAGATTTGTTATTGTGTTTTTGATTCAATAGGTTTTCTCTTGTATATAACCACATGTGATTATATATATATATATATATATATATATATATATATATATATATCAATTCATATATGATTTATATGTTATAAAATACATATAATCACATGGGATTAAATACACGAGAAAAACTATTGAATCGAGAATGCAAAAATGACTACTGTCCACGTAAAACATATCTGATTAGATACATATAACTACATGTGCTTATATGTATTTAATAAAATATTATTTAGGTGGGCCGTATTTATTTTCATGTTTTCGATTTAATAATTGGCATCGTGTATTAAATCACATGTGATTATATATATTTAATCATATATGATTTACGTGGCAAATATTTGTTTTCATGTGTTGATGCAATAGTTGTTCTTATTTGTTTTCACGTGTTGATTCAATAGTTGTTCTTGTGTATTTAATCACATGTGATTATATATATATTTAATCACATATGATTCATATGGAAAATATTTATACTTCCGTCGATTCAATAATTATTCTAATATATTTAATCACATGTGATTATATGTATTTAATCACATATGATTTATGTCGACAAGATTTATGTGATTATATGTACCCGCCACCATTACCAACATACAACACTACCAGTAACAACCACTCATCAATACCACCACCCACCTCCACCACCCATTACCACTGCTCATCACCACGATCACCGCCCATCACCCTCCAAAACCACCACCACTACCAGTCGCCACCACAACCACAACCATCACCTATCACCATCACCCATTACCTATAGCCACTAACATTGAATGTGATTGAATACATATAATGGCATAAATCATGTGTGATTATATGTACTTTTTTTATATGTGATTAAATACATATAATCATATGTGATTATATGTATCTAATCATATATGATTATATGTATCTAATCACATATAATTTAATCGCATGTGTTTATATGTATTTAGTCATATGTGATTTATTTGGAAAGTATTTGTTTTAACGAATCTTGTTTATATAAATCATATGTGATTAAATATATAGTCACATTTGATTATATGTATAATCACATGTGATTATATCTATTTAATCACATATGATTTATGTGGATAATATTTATTACTCAATTTCGATTCAATAGTTGGTCTCGTGTATCTAATCATATGTGATTATATGTATTTAATCTCATATCATTTGTATGGAAAATATTTCTTTCCGTGTTCTTGATTCAATAATTGTTCTCGTGTCTATAACCATATGTGATTATATATGTATGTAATCACATATAATTTATAGACAAAAATTGTTTATGATTAAATACATTCACATATGAATAAATACAAGAGAAAAATTATTGAATCAAAAAAGCAAAATTAATTATTGTCCAAATAAATCATATGTGATTAGATACACATAATCACATGTGATTACATGTATTTAATCACACATGATTAAATTTGACAAAGAAGAATTATTGAATCGAGAACGTGACAATGAATCTTCTCCACAAAAATCGTATGTGATTGGATACATATAATCACATGTGATTATTTGTACGATCACATGTGATTATATGTATTTAATTATATATGATTATAAGTGATTAAATACATATAATCTAATCACTTGTGATTAAATAATAAGAACAACTATTGATTCGAGAAAGCAAAAACGAACAATGACCTCATAAATCATATGTGATTAGATACATATAATCACATATGATTAAATAAATTTAATCACATATGATTTATATGTACAATATTCACATATGGTTAATGTTGTAAAAGAACAACTATTGAATCAAGAATACAAAAATAAATCATGTCTACATAAATCATACGTGATTAGATACATATAATCACATGTTATTTAGTCATATATGATTATATGTATTTAATCACATGTGATTTATGTGGACATGATTCGTTTTCACGTTCTTGATTCAATGGTTGTTCTCGTGTATTTAATCACAAGTGATTAAATGTATTTAATCAAATACGAATAAAGTGGACAAAAAATAATTATTGAATTGAGAACATGAAAATGAATCTTTTCCACATAAATCATATGTGATTAGAAACATATAATCACATGTGATTAAATGTGATTAGATATATTTAATTACATATGTCATTATCGCACTCTCGATTTAATAATTATTTTTTTTGTCAACTTTAATCATATGAGATTAGATACATATAATCACATGTGATTGTATATATCCAATCACATATGATTTATATGAACGATATTCATTTTGGAGTTTTCGTTTCAATAATTTTTCTCATATATTTAATCATATGTGATTATAAGTATTTAATCATATGATTATATGTATTTAATTATATTTAATCATATGTGATTAGATACATAAATCATATGTGATTAGATTCATATAATCACATGTGATTTGATGTATTTAATCACATATGATAAATGTAGATAAAGATTTGTTTTCCTATTCCTGATTCAATATTTGTTATCATGTATATAATGACATGTGATTGTATATAGCTAATCACATATGATTTATATAGACAAGATTCGTGTATTCCAAATAAAATCATATGTGATTAGAAGCATATAATTACATCTGATTAAATGTATTTAATCACGCGTGATTTAAGTGGAAAAAAACAATTACTAAATCGAGAATGTGAAAATGAATCTTGTCTAGATAAATCACATTTGATTAGATGCATATAAACATATGTGATTATATGCATTTAATCACATATGATATATGTGGACAATATTTATCTTTGTGTTCTCGATTCAATAGTTCTTCTAGTGGATATAATCCTATGTGATTATATGTATCTAATCACATATTATTTATATAGACATCATTATTTTTTGTCCGTATAAATCCTATGTGACTATATATATATATTATCACATATGATTATATGTATTTAATCACATATGATTACAGTGGACAAAGAACAATTATTGAATCAAGAATATGACAATGAATCTCAACCATATAAATCATATATGATCAGATACATATAATCACATGTGATTATATGTATTTAATCAGATATGATTTATGCAGACAATATTTATTTTCGCATGTTGATTCAATAGTTGTTCTTTTGTAATTAATCACATGTGATTATATTTATTTAATCACATATGATTTGTATGGAAAATATTTATTATTGTGTTGACTCTATAATTGTTCTACTATATTTAATCAAATGTGATTATATGTATATAATCACATATGATTTTAGGTGGATAAGATTTATTTTTTCCTTCTCGATTAAAAATTTGTGCTCATGTACTTAATCACATGTTATTATATGCATCAAATCGCATATGATTTTTATTGGTAATATTCATGATTCAATATTTTTTCTTATGTATTTAATTATATGTGATTTTATGTATTAATCACCTTCGATTAATGTGGAAAAAGAAAAACTATTTAATCAAAAACGTGAAAATGAATCTTATGTACAGAAATCACATTTGACTAAATTTAGAAATGCAACTATTGAACAAGAATGTGAAAATGAATATTATCCATATAAATCATATCTAATTAGATACATATAATCTCATGTAATTAAGCACACAAGAACAACAATGAAATCGAGAACGTGAAAATAAATATTTTCCTCATAAATTAAATGTGATTAGATACATATAATCATATGTGATTATATGCATTTAATCCATATGGTATATGTGGGCAATATTTATCTTTGTTTTTTCGATTCGATACTTGTTCTTGTGTATATAATCATATGTGATTATATGTATCTAACCACATATGATTATATAGACATCATTATTTTTTGTCCGTATAAATCATATGTGACTAGATACATATAACCACATATGATTATATGTATTTAATCACATATGATTACAGTGGACAAAGAACAATTATTGAATCGAGAATGTGACAATGAATCTCATCCACATAAATCATATATGATTAGATACATATAATCACATGTGATTATATGTATTTAATCACATATAATTTCCATGGAGAATATTTGTTTTCACCTGTTGATTCAGTAGTTGTTCTTATATATTTAATCACATGTGATTAGATTTATTTAATCACATATGATTCATATGGAAAATATTTATTATTGCGTCAATTGAATAATTGTTGTAATATATTTGTACGATCACATGTGATTATATGTATTTAATTATATATGATTATAAGTGATTAAATACATATAATCTAATCACTTATGATTAAATAATGAGAACAACTATTGATTCGAGAAAGCAAAAACGAACAATGACCTCATAAATCATATGTGATTAGATACATATAATCACATATGATTAAATAAATTTAATCACATATGATTTATATGTACAATATTCACATATGGTTAATGTTGTAAATGAACAACTATTGAATCAAGAATACAAAAATAAATCATGTCTACATAAATCATACGTGATTAGATACATATAATCACATGTTATTTAGTCATATGTGATTATATGTATTTAATCACATGTGATTTATGTGGACATGATTCGTTTTCACGTTCTTGATTCAATGGTTGTTCTCGTGTATTTAATCACAAGTGATTAAATGTATTTAATCAAATACGAATAAAGTGGACAAAAAATAATTATTGAATTGAGAACATGAAAATGAATCTTTTCCACATAAATCATATGTGATTAGAAACATATAATCACATGTGATTAAATGTGATTAGATATATTTAATTACATATGTCATTATCTGTCACACCCCCAAACCAAGGATGGCGGAAACGTCTGGGGGTGGAGGACTTCATGTACAGTATCACAACAACGTGTATAATAGTGCTCAAAGTAAAAACAACCACCATATATATATATATAATTGCAAAAGTTACACCAAAGTATATGTTTACATGTTTCAAAAGCAATTACATTATGATGACAAAATAAATTGTTGACGGTTTAGCGTTCCATCCTCAAAGCGATGAAGTTTTCCTGTTTCACTGATTTCCTGAGAATACAAGTAGTTTTAAAAAGTGTCAACACAAAGGTTGGTGAGTTCATAAGAGTTTTGTTTGAAGTAGAACCGTTTTTCCTAGTAAAATCGATATAGTTTGATTTCCAGAAAATCCAATATTTTCTTAGTTAAGCATGAATAGAAATAATCCTACATGATGCATTAATGAACCCTAGAGTAATCCGTAGAAATCCTCTATAATCGTCCAACATATAAAAGTTATATAAGGTTTAACTTAGATAAAACGTTGAATATAGTGGGTCTGCCCAGGTCCACAACCCAACGAGGAACAGGAGATGAGGCGGGCACCACCAATTCTAGGCCAATCAAGACTAAATTCTTATATGACTCAAACATATACGCTCAGCGACTATAGTTGAAGTCTAACAATTCTAGAGGAAGTATAGTTTTAATATCATAATAACTTTGTATAGAGACCCGACACTTTGTATTTGTACCCATAGAGATAAAAGGTGATTTTAAATCGACATAAAACTCATTTAGGTTTTAAAAATAACATCCCGTAAACTCATGGATTGTTCCCTATGTGAGCCGTTATAATCATACTATGACTATGTGAACCTGCCACGACGTTCTCAGTGTCGCGAAAAATAAAATGACATTTGTCACCCGTAGACCTGCAGGTCCAACTGTAGCTAGCAGCAAGGTGTGGGGTGTCAATCCCAATATAGATCTATATACAAGTATCACGTTCTCCCTCAAGGAGATTCTAATTATAACTACCAGGAATTATATCCCGCACTCGGACGTACGGGGAGAGAGAGAGAGAGAGAGAGAGAGAGAAATAGAGAAACTCACAATATAGGATAACAAGTTTACGTGAAATGTGTGTGAATATAAATATTTCTTGTATGAATGTACCCTTCTTGTACGAGTGCGTAGAGTGATGTATCATAAACTATACCTATTATAGTTTATCTAAAATGTATGTAATATGTATGAATCCTTTCATGGAAATGTATTAGTGTTGTGGATTTATCAAACTATACTTTTTATAGTTTAATAGTATGTGTTCCAAAATGAATGGATAATATTTAATATGAATGTCTTAGTTTCAGTTCATAATGATAAACTAGCAAGGAAACACATTCAAATATTAGAACTTATGATTATACACTTTGCTCAACATAATACAAAGTGTTATGATATTTACATGTTGTTGGCAAAATTTAGCAATTCTTCCCTGTTTTGGAAAAATCATAGAAAAATCATACGAAGTCGAAAACTAGATCCGTAAATTCTGAGAGTTCACAAAATGTGTCTAGTTTGCTCATAATTTTTATCACAATTTATAATGACCTCTTACTTGGGTGAAAAAGTCCATAATCACAGACTGGTCCGGATTGTTGTTTGAAATGATAGGCAGTTTTGTAAAAATCACCATAAATTGTAGAAAAATTGTATGGAGATGTGCAAGTAGCCATTTTAAAGCTAAAAACTTGAACTATTTGCACCTTGTATAGTTTTGAAAACAAAAATGTTTAAGATGCACAAAACAGTCCGTGAATGGAGTTGAACTTTTCTGATGAAGGCTGTTAGAAAAATCTAGTTATATTCTTAGTGTTTTAACTTGTATTCCCCCCCCCCCCCCTGAAAACTTGAGGAAACATGAAAATGTAGGGGTATGAACTCACCTTGAGTGATTTCAGTAGGTAAGTGTTGAAGAAGAGAAGTGTTCAACCCAAGAACACTTGAAGAATCACTTGAAGATTCGAAGCTCTAACGCTAATATGATGGAGTTTGTGTAAGATATTCATGATTTGAGTAGAATGAAGTGAAATAATCATAAGGAGGATGAATTTTACTTACTAAGAGTGGAAGAACACTTGAAAACCAGCCTTGAATCTCGAAATTTGAGTGGGAAAAGTTTGAGAGAAAAGTGGTGTTTGATACTTAGTGAAATGAGGGCAATTGAGAGAAATGAGGAGAGAGGATGAATAATCAGCCCTCAAAAACGTGGGAAGAGGGATAATTGAGTGGAAAAGACATTGATGTGACCTAGGTAAGGTGGAGAGGTGTGGTTAGTCAAAGAGTGGGTGTGAGGTGGTTGCTTGTGACTTTGGATAAGGCAAAGTCAACACTCCACCTTTAATAATTCACCCATTTGATTTTTATTATTTAAATAATGATTTTCATCAAAATATGTTTAAATTATGAATATTTAGAGTTTATAATGTTAAAATATAATTTCTGGAGAAAATCCCGCTTTAAAATCATGAAAAACGGGCTTCAAATGTCAAAAATATCAAAAATGGGCTAAAAGTGGCAAATATGCGAAATCTGGCCGAGGCTCGGCCTTCTGGTGCTGAACCGAGAGAGAGAGAGGGAGGCAGAACCGAGAAGGAAGAAGGAAGAGGGAAGGAACCGAGAGGGGGAAGGAGAGAACAGAGGGCGCGAGACAGCGAACAGAGAGGCGGAGTAGCGAACAGAGAGGCGGAGTAACGAACAGAGACCGAGAGGAGCAGAGCGTGAAGCGACAGAGGCAGAGGCTCGGTCTCTGGTCTCTTAGCCACCAGAGGCTCGGTCTCTGGTCTCTTAGCCACCAGAGGCTCGGTCTCTGGTCCTAAGAGGCCTCTCACTCCGGTTTCGGTTCCTAAAGCCTATTTTTCTCGTTTTCGCCCCGTTTCAAGACGTTTTTGACCCGGTTAAGGGTCGGAATGACCCGAATGATTCCAAAAAGTTACGGGAAACTTTTGAGAGAGATTTGGGAGAGATTTCTCACACTTGGAGAGATTTGGGAGAGATTTGACATTCTTGAAGAGATTTCTCATACAAAGAGATATTTAAGAGAGTTTTCACATACTTAGAGGGATTTGGGAGAGATTTGACATTCTTGGAGAGATTTCTAATACAGAGAGATATTTTAGAGAGATTTCACATACTTGGAGAGATTTGGGAGAGATTTGACATTCTTGGAGAGATTTCTCATACAGAGAGATATTTGAGAGAGATTTCACATACTTGGAGAGATTTGGGAGAGATTTGACATTCTTGGAGAGATTTCTAATACAGAGAGATATTTGAGAGAGATTTCACATGCTTGGAGAGATTTGGGAGAGATTTGACATTCTTGGAGAGATTTCTCATACAAAGAGATATTTGAGAGAGATTTCACATACTTAGAGGGATTTGGGAGAGATTTGACTTTCTTGGAGAGATTTCTCATACAGAGAGATATTTGAGAGAGATTTCACATGCCTAGAAGGATTTGGGAGAGATTTGACATTCTTGGAGAGATTTCTAATGTAGAGAGATATTAGAGAGAGATTTCACACACTTGGAGCGATTAGGGAGAGATTTGACATAGACAGAGATAGAGTGAAAACGATTAAGAGAGGATCCATGTGTGACAATTGTGAGTGTCCGGCATCGCAATGCATGGTTCGTAAACCCTGTTAAGCCTTGTTTAAGGATCTTACACATTCCTGATGAGTATGCATCATTGTTTTAACAGTTTGGCTTGCCACGTACTACAGTTTTTAGGTTAAAGAGATCCAGTTGTACGTACTTTTCGATTTATGTTCTCTTATTAGAATAGTGGGTTGTTTAGTAAATACTGAACGTAAGTCCAAGTACACAAGGGTTAGTTGAGCTGACCGGTTTGACTTGTTGACTTTATTTGACTTTGGATTGACCAGAATTTGACGGTTGTCACATTATCGCACTCTCGATTTAATAATTATTTTTTTGTCAACTTTAATCATATGAGATTAGATACATATAATCACATGTGATTGTATATATCCAATCACATATGATTTATATGAACGATATTCATTTTGGAGTTTTCGTTTCAATAATTTTTCTCATATATTTAATCATATTTAATTATATTTAATCATATGTGATTAGATACATAAATCATACGTGATTAGATTCATATAATCACATGTGATTTGATGTATTTAATCACATATGATTAATGTAGATAAAGATTTATTTTTCCTATTCCTGATTCAATATTTGTTATCATGTATATAATGACATGTGATTGTATATAGCTAGTCACATATGATTTATATAGACAGGATTCGTGTATTCCAAATAAAATCATATGTGATTAGAAGCATATAATTACATCTGATTAAATGTATTTAATCACGTGTGATTTAAGTGGAAAAAAACAATTACTAAATCGAGAATGTGAAAATGAATCTTGTCTAGATAAATCACATTTGATTAGATGCATATAAACATATGTGATTATATGCATTTAATCACATATGATATATGTGGACAACATTTATCTTTGTGTTCTCGATTCAATAGTTCTTCTTGTGTATATAATCCTATGTGATTATATGTATCTAATCACATATTATTTATATAGACATCATTATTTTTTGTCCGTATAAATCCTATGTGACTATATATATGTATATATATATATATATATATATATATATATATATATATATTTATATATATATATATATATATATATATATATATATATATATTATCACATATGATTATATGTATTTAATCACATATGATTACAGTGGACAAAGAACAATTATTGAATCAAGAATATGACAATGAATCTCAACCATATAAATCATATATGATCAGATACATATAATCACATGTGATTATATGTATTTAATCAGATATGATTTATGCAGACAGTATTTATTTTCGCATGTTGATTCAATAGTTGTTCTTTTGTAGTTAATCACATGTGATTATATTTATTTAATCACATATGATTTGTATGGAAAATATTTATTATTGTGTTGACTCTATAATTGTTCTAATATATTTAATCAAATGTGATTATATGTATATAATCACATATGATTTGAGGTGGACAAGATTTATTTTTTCCTTCTCGATTAAAAATTTGTGCTCATGTACTTAATCACATGTTATTATATGCATCAAATCGCATATGATTTTTATTGGTAATATTCATGATTCAATATTTTTTCTTATGTATTTAATCATATGTGATTTTATGTATTAATCACCTTCGATTAATGTGGAAAAAGAAAAACTATTTAATCAAAAACGTGAAAATGAATCTTATGTACAGAAATCACATTTGACTAAATGTAGAAATGCAACTATTGAACAAGAATGTGAAAATGAATATTATCCATATAAATCATATCTAATTAGATACATATAATCTCATGTAATTAAGCACACAAGAACAACAATGAAATAGAGAACGTGAAAATAAATATTTTCCTCATAAATTAAATGTGATTAGATACATATAATCATATGTGATTATATGCATTTAATCCATATGGTATATGTGGGCAATATTTATCTTTGTTTTTTCGATTCGATACTTGTTCTTGTGTATATTATCATATGTGATTATATGTATCTAACCACATATGATTATATAGACATCATTATTTTTTGTCCGTATAAATCATATGTGACTAGATACATATAACCACATATGATTATATGTATTTAATCACATATGATTACAGTGGACAAAGAACAATTATTGAATCGTGAATGTGACAATGAATCTTATCCACATAAATCATATATGATTAGATACATATAATCACATGTGATTATATGTATTTAATCACATATAATTTCCATGGAGAATATTTGTTTTCACCTGTTGATTCAGTAGTTGTTCTTATATATTTAATCACGTGTGATTAGATTTATTTAATCACATATGATTCATATGGAAAATACTTATTATTGCGTCAATTGAATAATTGTTGTAATATATTTGTACGATCACATGTGATTATATGTATTTAATTATATATGATTATAAGTGATTAAATACATATAATCTAATCACTTGTGATTAAATAATGAGAACAACTATTGATTCGAGAAAGCAAAAACGAACAATGACCTCATAAATCATATGTGATTAGATACATATAATCACATATGATTAAATAAATTTAATCACATATGATTTATATGTACAATATTCATATATGGTTAATGTTGTAAAAGAACAACTATTGAATCAAGAATACAAAAATAAATCATGTCTACATAAATCATACGTGATTAGATACATATAATCACATGTTATTTAGTCATATGTGATTATATGTATTTAATCACATGTGATTTATGTGGACATGATTCGTTTTCACGTTCTTGATTTAGTGGTTGTTCTCGTGTATTTAATCACAAGTGATTAAATGTATTTAATCAAATACGAATAAAGTGGACAAAAAATAATTATTGAATTGAGAACATGAAAATGAATCTTTTCCACATAAATCATATGTGATTAGAAACATATAATCACATGTGATTAAATGTGATTAGATATATTTAATAACATATGTCATTATCGCACTCTCGATTTAATAATTATTTTTTTGTCAACTTTAATCATATGAGATTAGATACATATAATCACATGTGATTGTATATATCCAATCACATATGATTTATATGAACGATATTCCTTTTGGAGTTTTCGTTTCAATAATTTTTCTCATATATTTAATCATATTTAATTATATTTAATCATATGTGATTAGATACCTAAATCATATGTGATTAGATTCATATAATCACATGTGATTTGATGTATTTAATCACATATGATTAATGTAGATAAAGATTTGTTTTCCTATTCCTGATTCAATATTTGTTATCATGTATATAATGACATGTGATTGTATATAGCTAGTCATATATGATTTATATAGACAGGATTCGTGTATTCCAAATAAAATCATATGTGATTAGAAGCATATAATTACATCTGATTAAATGTATTTAATCACGTGTGATTTAAGTGGAAAAAAACAATTACTAAATCGAGAATGTGAAAATGAATCTTGTCTAGATAAATCACATTTGATTAGATGCATATAAACATATGTGATTATATGCATTTAATCACATATGATATATGTGGACAATATTTATCTTTGTGTTCTCGATTCAATAGTTCTTCTTGTGCATATAATCCTATGTGATTATATGTATCTAATCACATATTATTTATATAGACATCATTATTTTTTGTCCGTATAAATCCTATGTGACTATATATATATATATATATATATATATATATATATATATATATATATATATATAGATTTATATATATATATATATATATATATATATATATATTATCACATATGATTATATGTATTTAATCACATATGATTACAGTGGACAAAGAACAATTATTGAATCAAGAATATGACAATGAATCTCAACCATATAAATCATATATGATCAGATACATATAATCACATGTGATTATATGTATTTAATCAGATATGATTTATGCAGAGAGTATTTATTTTCGCATGTTGATTCAATAGTTGTTCTTTTGTAGTTAATCACATGTGATTATATTTATTTAATCACATATGATTTGTATGGAAAATATTTATTATTGTGTTGACTCTATAATTGTTCTAATATATTTAATCAAATGTGATTATATGTATATAATCACATATGATTTGAGGTGGACAAGATTTATTTTTTCCTTCTCGATTAAAAATTTGTGCTCATGTACTTAATCACATGTTATTATATGCATCAAATCGCATATGATTTTTATTGGTAATATTCATGATTCAATATTTTTTCTTATGTATTTAATCATATGTGATTTTATGTATTAATCACCTTCGATTAATGTGGAAAAAGAAAAACTATTTAATCAAAAACGTGAAAATGAATCTTATGTAAAGAAATCACATTTGACTAAATGTAGAAATGCAACTATTGAACAAGAATGTGAAAATGAATATTATCCATATAAATCATATCTAATTAGATACATATAATCTCATGTAATTAAGCACACAAGAACAACAATGAAATCGAGTACGTGAAAATAAATATTTTCCTCATAAATTAAATGTGATTAGATACATATAATCATATGTGATTATATGCATTTAATCCATATGGTATATGTGGGCAATATTTATCTTTGTTTTTTCGATTCGATACTTGTTCTTGTGTATATAATCATATGTGATTATATGTATCTAACCACATATGATTATATAGACATCATTATTTTTTGTCCGTATAAATCATATGTGACTAGATACATATAACCACATATGATTATATGTATTTAATCACATATGATTACAGTGGACAAAGAACAATTATTGAATCGAGAATGTGACAATGAATCTCATCCACATAAATCATATATGATTAGATACATATAATCGCATGTGATTATATGTATTTGATCACATATAATTTCCATGGAGAATATTTGTTTTCACCTGTTGATTCAGTAGTTGTTCTTATATATTTAATCACATGTGATTAGATTTATTTAATCACATATGATTCATATGGAAAATATTTATTATTGCGTCAATTGAATGATTGTTGTAATATATTTGTACGATCACATGTGATTATATGTATTTAATTATATATGATTATAAGTGATTAAATACATATAATCTAATCACTTGTGATTAAATAATGAGAACAACTATTGATTCGAGAAAGCAAAAACGAACAATGACCTCATAAATCATATGTGATTAGATACATATAATCACATATGATTAAATAAATTTAATCACATATGATTTATATGTACAATATTCACATATGGTTAATGTTGTAAAAGAACAACTATTGAATCAAGAATACAAAAATAAATCTTGTCTACATAAATCATACGTGATTAGATACATATAATCACATGTTATTTAGTCATATGTGATTATATGTATTTAATCACATGTGATTTATGTGGACATGATTCGTTTTCACGTTCTTGATTCAATGGTTGTTCTCGTGTATTTAATCACAAGTGATTAAATGTATTTAATCAAATACGAATAAAGTGGACAAAAAATAATTATTGAATTGAGAACATGAAAATGAATCTTTTCCACATAAATCATATGTGATTAGAAACATATAATCACATGTGATTAAATATGATTAGATATATTTAATTACATATGTCATTATCGCACTCTCGATTTAATAATTATTTTTTTGTCAACTTTAATCATATGAGATTAGATACATATAATCACATGTGATTGTATATATCCCATCACATATGATTTATATGAACGATATTCATTTTGGAGTTTTCGTTTCAATAATTTTTCTCATATATTTAATCATATTTAATTATATTTAATCATATGTGATTAGATACATAAATCATATGTGATTAGATTCATATAATCACATGTGATTTGATGTATTTAATCACATATGATTAATGTAGATAAAGATTTGTTTTCCTATTCCTGATTCAATATTTGTTATCATGTATGTAATGACATGTGATTGTATATAGCTAGTCACATATGATTTATATAGACAGGATTCGTGTATTCCAAATAAAATCATATGTGATTAGAAGCATATAATTACATCTGATTAAATGTATTTAATCACGTGTGATTTAAGTGGAAAAAAACAATTACTAAATTGAGAATGTGAAAATGAATCTTGTCTAGATAAATCACATTTGATTAGATGCATATAAACATATGTGATTATATGCATTTAATCACATATGATATATGTGGACAATATTTATCTTTGTGTTCTCGATTCAATAGTTCTTCTTGTGTATATAATCCTATGTGATTATATGTATCTAATCACATATTATTTATATAGACATCATTATTTTTTGTCCGTATAAATCCTATGTGACTATATATATATATATATATATATATATATATATATATATATATATTATCACATATGATTATATGTATTTAATCACATATGATTACAGTGGACAAAGAACAATTATTGAATCAAGAATATGACAATGAATCTCAACCATATAAATCATATATGATCAGATACATATAATCACATGTGATTATATGTATTTAATCAGATATGATTTATGCAGACAATATTTATTTTCGCATGTTGATTCAATAGTTGTTCTTTTGTAGTTAATCACATGTGATTATATTTATTTAATCACATATGATTTGTATGGAAAATATTTATTATTGTGTTGACTCTATAATTGTTCTAATATATTTAATCAAATGTGATTATATGTATATAATCACATATGATTTGAGGTGGACAAGATTTATTTTTTCCTTCTCGATTAAAAATTTGTGCTCATGTACTTAATCACATGTTATTATATGCATCAAATCACATCTGATTTTTATTGGTAATATTCATGATTCAATATTTTTTCTTATGTATTTAATCATATGTGATTTTATGTATTAATCACCTTCGATTAATGTGGAAAAAGAAAAACTATTTAATCAAAAACGTGAAAATGAATCTTATGTACAGAAATCACATTTGACTAAATGTAGAAGTGCAACTATTGAACAAGAATGTGAAAATGAATATTATCCATATAAGTCATATCTAATTAGATACATATAATCTCATGTAATTAAGCACACAAGAACAACAATGAAATCGAGAACGTGAAAATAAATATTTTCCACATAAATTAAATGTGATTAGATACATATAATCATATGTGATTATATGCATTTAATCACATATGGTATATGTGGGCAATATTTATCTTTGTTTTTTCGATTCGATACTTGTTCTTGTGTATATAATCATATGTGATTATATGTATCTAACCACATATGATTATATAGACATCATTATTTTTTGTCCGTATAAATCATATGTGACTAGATACATATAACCACATATGATTATATGTATTTAATCACATATGATTACAGTGGACAAAGAACAATTATTGAATCGAGAATATGACAATGAATCTCATCCACATAAATCATATATGATTGGATACATATAATCACATGTGATTATATGTATTTAATCACATATAATTTCAATGGAGAATATTTGTTTTCACCTGTTGATTCAATAGTTGTTCTTATGTATTTAATCACATGTGATTAGATTTATCTAATCACATATGATTCATATGGAAAATATTTATTATTGCGTCAATTGAATAATTGTTGTAATATATTTGTACGATCACATGTGATTATATGTATTTAATTATATATGATTATAAGTGATTAAATACATATAATCTAATCAATTGTGATTAAATAATGAGAACAACTATTGATTCGAGAAACCAAAAACGAACAATGACCTCATAAATCATATGTGATTAAATACATATAATCACATATGATTAAATAAATTTAATCACATATGATTTATATGTACAATATTCACATATGGTGAATGTTGTAAAAGAACAACTACTGAATCAAGAATACAAAAATAAATCATGTCTACATAAATCATACGTGATTAGATACATATAATCACATGTTATTTAGTCATATGTGATTATATGTATTTAATCACATGTGATTTATGTGGACATGATTCGTTTTCACGTTCTTGATTCAATGGTTGTTCTCGTGTATTTAATCACAAGTGATTAAATGTATTTAATCAAATACGAATAAAGTGGACAAAAAATAATTATTGAATTGAGAACATGAAAATGAATCTTTTCCACGTAAATCATATGTGATTAGAAACATATAATCACATGTGATTAAATGTGATTAGATATATTTAATTACATATGTCATTATCGCACTCTCGATTTAATAATTATTTTTTTGTCAACTATAATCATAAGAGATTAGATACATATAATCACATGTGATTGTATATATCCAATCACATATGATTTATACGAACGATATTCATTTTGGAGTTTTCGTTTCAATAATTTTTCTCATATATTTAATCAAATGTGATTATAAGTATTTAATCATATGATTATATGTATTTAATTATATTTAATCATATGTGATTAGATACATAAATCATATGTGATTAGATTCATATAATCACATGTGATTTGATGTATTTAATCACATATGATTAATGTAGATAAAGATTTGTTTTCCTATTCCTGATTCAATATTTGTTATCATGTATATAATGACATGTGATTGTATATAGCTAATCACATATGATTTATATAGACAAGATTCATGTATTCCAAATAAAATCATATGTGATTAGAAGCATATAATTACATCTGATTAAATGTATTTAATCACGTGTGATTTAAGTGGAAAAAAACAATTACTAAATCGAGAATGTGAAAATGAATCTTGTCTAGATAAATCACATTTGATTAGATGCATATAAACATATGTGATTATATGCATTTAATCACATATGATATATGTGGACAATATTTATCTTTGTGTTCTCGATTCAATAGTTCTTCTTGTGTATATAATCCTATGTGATTATATGTATCTAATCACATATTATTTATATAGACATCATTATTTTTTGTCCGTATAAATCCTATGTGACTATATATATATATATATATATATATATATATATATATATATATATATATATATATATATATTATCACATATGATTATATGTATTTAATCACATATGATTACAGTGGACAAAGAACAATTATTGAATCAAGAATATGACAATGAATCTCAACCATATCAATCATATATGATCAGATACATATAATCACATGTGATTATATGTATTTAATCAGATATGATTTATGCAGACAATATTTATTTTCGCATGTTGATTCAATAGTTGTTCTTTTGTAGTTAATCACATGTGATTATATTTATTTAATCACATATGATTTGTATGGAAAATATTTATTATTGTGTCGACTCAATAATTGTTCTAATATATTTAATCAAATGTGATTATATGTATATAATCACATATGATTTGAGGTGGACAAGATTTATTTTTTCCTTCTCGATTAAAAATTTGTGCTCGTGTACTTAATCACATGTTATTATATGCATCAAATCGCATATGATTTTTATTGGTAATATTCATGATTCAATATTTTTTCTTATGTATTTAATCATATGTGATTTTATGTATTAATCACCTTCGATTAATGTGGAAAAAGAAATACTATTTAATCAAAAACGTGAAAATGAATCTTATGTACAGAAATCACATTTGACTAAATGTAGAAGTGCAACTATTGAACAAGAATGTGAAAATGAATATTATCCATATAAATCATATCTAATTAGATACATATAATCTCATGTAATTAAGCACACAAGAACAACAATGAAATCGAGAACGTGAAAATAAATATTTTCCACATAAATTCAATGTGATTAGATACATATAATCATATGTGATTATATGCATTTAATCCATATGGTATATGTGGGCAATATTTATCTTTGTTTTTTCGATTCGATACTTGTTCTTGTGTATATAATCATATGTGATTATATGTATCTAACCACATATGATTATATAGACATCATTATTTTTTGTCCGTATAAATCATATGTGACTAGATACATATAACCACATATGATCATATGTATTTATTCACATATGATTACAGTGGACAAAGAACAATTATTGAATCGAGAATGTGACAATGAATCTCATCCACATAAATCATATATGATTGGATACGTATAATCACATGTGATTATATGTATTTAATCACATATAATTTCAATGGAGAATATTTGTTTTCACCTGTTGATTCAATAGTTGTTCTTATGTATTTAATCACATGTGATTAGATTTATCTAATCACATATGATTCATATGGAAAATATTTATTATTGCGTCAATTGAATAATTGTTGTAATATATTTGTACAATCACATGTGATTATATGTATTTAATTATATATGATTATAAGTGATTAAATACATATAATCTAATCAATTGTGATTAAATAATGAGAACAACTATTGATTCGAGAAACCAAAAACGAACAATGACCTCATAAATCATATGTGATTAAATACATATAATCACATATGATTAAATAAATTTAATCACATATGATTTATATGTACAATATTCACATATGGTTAATGTTGTAAAAGAACAACTACTGAATCAAGAATACAAAAATAAATCATGTCTACATAAATCATACGTGATTAGATACATATAATCACATGTTATTTAGTCATATGTGATTATATGTATTTAATCACATGTGATTTATGTGGACATGATTCGTTTTCACCTTCTTGATTCAATGGTTGTTCTCGTGTATTTAATCACAAGTGATTAAATGTATTTAATCAAATACGAATAAAGTGGACAAAAAATAATTATTGAATTGAGAACATGAAAATGAATCTTTTCCACATAAATCATATGTGATTAGAAACATATAATCACATGTGATTAGATATATTTAATTACATATGTCATTATCGCACTCTCGATTTAATAATTATTTTTTTGTCAACTATAATCATAAGAGATTAGATACATATAATCACATGTGATTGTATATATCCAATCACATATGATTTATATGAACGATATTCATTTTGGAGTTTTCGTTTCAATAATTTTTCTCATATATTTAATCAAATGTGATTATAAGTATTTAATCATATGATTATATGTATTTAATTATATTTAATCATATGTGATTAGATACATAAATCATATGTGATTAGATTCATATAATCACATGTGATTTGATGTATTTAATCACATATGATTAATGTAGATAAAGATTTGTTTTCCTATTCCTGATTCAATATTTGTTATCATGTATATAATGATATGTGATTGTATATAGCTAATCACATATGGTTTATATAGACAAGATTCATGTATTCCAAATAAAATCATATGTGATTAGAAGCATATAATTACATCTGATTAAATGTATTTAATCACGTGTGATTTAAGTGGAAAAAAACAATTACTAAATCGAGAATGTGAAAATGAATCTTGTCTAGATAAATCACATTTGATTAGATGCATATAAACATATGTGATTATATGCATTTAATCACATATGATATATGTGGACAATATTTATCTTTGTATTCTCGATTCAATAGTTCTTCTTGTGTATATAATCCTATGTGATTATATGTATCTAATCACATATTATTTATATAGACATCATTATTTTTTGTCCGTATAAATCCTATGTGACTATATATATATATATATATATATATATATTATCACATATGATTATATGTATTTAATCACATATGATTACAGTGGACAAAGAACAATTATTGAATCAAGAATATGACAATGAATCTCGACCATATAAATCATATATGATCAGATACATATAATCACATGTGATTATATGTATTTAATCAGATATGATTTATGCAGACAATATTTATTTTCGCATGTTGATTCAATAGTTGTTCTTTTGTAGTTAATCACATGTGATTATATTTATTTAATCACATATGATTTGTATGGAAAATATTTATTATTGTGTCGACTCTATAATTGTTCTAATATATTTAATCAAATGTGATTATATGTATATAATCACATATGATTTGAGGTGGACAAGATTTATTTTTTCCTTCTCGATTAAAAATTTGTGCTCGTGTACTTAATCACATGTTATTATATGCATCAAATCGCATATGATTTTTATTGGTAATATTCATGATTCAATATTTTTTCTTATGTATTTAATCATATGTGATTTTATGTATTAATCACCTTCGATTAATGTGGAAAAAGAAATACTATTTAATCAAAAACGTGAAAATGAATCTTATGTACAGAAATCACATTTGACTAAATGTAGAAGTGCAACTATTGAACAAGAATGTGAAAATGAATATTATCCATATAAATCATATCTAATTAGATACATATAATCTCATGTAATTAAGCACACGAGAACAACAATGAAATCGAGAACGTGAAAATAAATATTTTCCACATAAATTCAATGTGATTAGATACATATAATCATATGTGATTATATGCATTTAATCCATATGGTATATGTGGGCAATATTTATCTTTGTTTTTTCGATTCGATACTTGTTCTTGTGTATATAATCATATGTGATTATATGTATCTAACCACATATGATTATATAGACATCATTATTTTTTGTCCGTATAAATCATATGTGACTAGATACATATAACCACATATGATCATATGTATTTATTCACATATGATTACAGTGGACAAAGAACAATTATTGAATCGAGAATGTGACAATGAATCTCATCCACATAAATCATATATGATTGGATACGTATAATCACATGTGATTATATGTATTTAATCACATATAATTTCCATGGAGAATATTTGTTTTCACCTGTTGATTCAATAGTTGTTCTTATGTATTTAATCACATGTGATTAGATTTATTTAATCACATATGATTCATATGGAAAATATTTATTATTGCGTCAATTGAATAATTGTTGTAATATATTTAATCAGATGTTATTATATGTATATAATCATAGATGATTTGAGGTGGACAAGATTTATTTTTTTCCTTCTCGATTATATAGTTGTGCTTATGTACTTAATCACATACGATTATACATATAATCACATGTGATAGAATACATGAGAACAACTAATGAATAAACAAAAACAAAAATTAAATCATATGTGATTAGATTCATATAATCACATATGATTTTATGTGTTTAATTACATATGATTAATTTGGATAAAGATTTGTTTTCATGTTCATATATAATTATATGTGATTGTACGTATCTAATCATATTTGATTTAAATAGACAAGATTTGTTTTTCCAAATAAAATCATGTGATTAGTAACATATAATCACATCTAATTAAATGTATTTAATTACATATGATTAAAGTGGAAAAAACCCATTATTGAATCGAGAACACGAAAAGAATCTTAGCCACACAAATTATATGTCATTAGATGCACATACTCAGATGTTATTAGGGTATCTGTGAGCAATAACATAAAACAAGTAATGCCTACATAATATGAGAGTTAGTACTCACCTCCTTGATCTTGAAAATTTGGTAGCATGAGCAAGATGGATCATTTCCTTTATGAGAACCTACACAAAAATTATAACATTATTTACCTTGTGTTGGTTGCATTAATCTTATAAAACTTATGTACAAATTTCCTTATTTTCTCTTTGATTGTAATCCACTATTTGGGATATGTTTTCTTACCTTTCAACTCATTTTTAAATTTTGATAAAATTATACTGGTAAATTTCCCCCTTTTATCTTTTCAGAAATATAAAGATCTCATTCTAATGATTTTTGGCTTAATTTATATTAAATTTACAAGTTGGTAACTTTTAGATGTCATTTTTTGGACCACTCAACACTCTTTGAATAAACCGTATCAATATGCTAAGAATTACATCAGGCCCTTTATATGTTGGAAACTATACATCCATATCTAGCTATAGGATTTGGAATTTTGACATCTGGAGTTCTGATGAATTTATTATGATTTTTTAAAGACAATGCATGAAATCTGTGACAGCATGGACCAGCCTGATAAGATTGCTAATTTTACCCCTCAATGATTTGGAATTTCGAAATGTGATTCAAAGTTTTAAGAAAGTAGACACATTAAGATTTCCAGAAAACTAAGTCTCATGATTTTTAGATGTTCGTATTAACTTGCACGGATTTTAGAAGTTGGAGGATAGATTTGGGAAAATTGATCATAATATCTTCTAAATCGTTTTTGGTGTTCTATTAAGGAATTAATGCTTAATCCTTAAGTTTATCACTTTTAACATGATTGTTTGTTACTTATTAGGCTATAGATATGTGAAATTCAATGTAACCTAAGGGCCTTAACGTTTGCCTTAATGAGGGTTCATAGTTAAGGTGTTGATAATAGGATTCCATTAAGCCCTAGACCAATCCATGAATCCAAATCCATTATGAAAAAGTCTCAGAGGACTTTTATCAAACAGTTGGTGTGTGACACCAAAAACTCTTCCTCGATGTTAACTTTCACCATATAAGGATTTTTGTCTATTTTTTAACTAACGTTAAGTTAGGTGTTGATAATTGGATTCCACTAAGCCCCAGGCCAATCCATGAATCCAATCTAAAAGAGATAACCAGATTCTTTCTCATAATTAATTGGGGGTAACTTGTGAAATCAAATCGATAAGTGTACTCACCTGGCGATGGATTATCAGAAATTTTCCATGATGATAGATATGTGGCTAAACATGTCTTGAAGTTTCTTCCGAGCTCCATGCCAGGTAAAAGAGTGTCAATAGGATAATTGAAGATTCACGAATGGAACTTTTTAGGACTCTGGACATTTACATCTCTTATAACAAGATTCCAGGAGTTTAATAGATGTAAAAGTAGATTCAATGCAGTTTTCTCTATGTAAGTGAAAAAGAAGAGAAAGAGTTTTATGATGCTTAACATTGATGTTTAATTTTGATTTTCGAGGAGACAAGTGAAGGTGGAGGTCTTCGTTGACAAGTGGATCATGAGAGAATGAAGAGGCATCTTTGGTGATTCTGACGACGGTTAGTATACTACTAGTATTCAACAGCTGAATATCAATCTGACAAAATCTTAGAAACAATGCATTTTGATCATCGAGATTCAGCTCGCATATAAGAACAAGGGCTTGAGCTCCTTCTATCTAAGCGATTGACATCTCCTTTCCCTTTTTCGATCGATCCAATACTTTAATTATCTTCTTGATTTCATCAAAAATCAGAATCGCTATTCCAGTGGTGGTAAACTCCGCTAGTGACTGATGGTGTCTTTCAGATTAACGGGAGTAGGCGGTATTGGGTGGAGGGAAGGATCGGAGTAGGGTGTCGCTGCTTTGTGCGAGAATAAGCAAATCATAGAGAATATAAATTTTAAATTACACATAAGCCCTTCCCTTAAGTAAAACATAAATGACGCGCCTTTTTTTCTTCATTTAACGAATAGGTGGTATAAAATTGTTCTCATTTGTTCTCAAATTTAGAATTGTTCTTATTTGAACATACCTCTCTCTCTTTCTCTCTCTCTCTCTCTCTCTCTATATATATATATATATATATATATATATATATATATATATATATATATATATATATATATATATATTCATCGACATAACTATGAACATTATTAACGAAATTATACTAAGCCAATGAAATCTAGTCAAATAATGTACTTTTACCTTAGACCCCCGTGCGGTAATGATGTGTCGTCGCGATGGTGCCCGGGATGTTATACTACGGCAAGGCCATTACACGACGAAATATATCTGCACCATTATTATTATTATTATTATTATTATTATTATTATTATTATTATTATTATTTTCTACGGTAAGAGCGTTGTGACAATTTTTAAACAAGTTTTTGAATTATTTTTTAAATAAACACTATTAGTTCAATATTCTATATCATATATTTGAGACAATCAACACTTTAATCATGCAAAACTGCAAGTCTTTGCATTTATCAAATAAATCTAAACTATCGTTTGAAGCAAATCACGTCCTTTGGATTTGTCAGTTTACCGAACGCAGATCCATTTATGATTTCGTTCCGACACCCCAATCCCAAAAACTTACTACCAACAAATATCACAACAATATTATATGATGCAACACCTTAACCCAACCATGTTACAAAGTTTTTCCCTTCTCTTCGAATACGTTTTGGAAGACAACCCCCAACACCAGAAGTCGAATTTGTTCGGGAAACCGAATCTAATCCCGATCCCAAACCCGGTGTTTTTTTTTTTTTTTTTTTTTTTTTTTTTTTTTTTTTTTTTTTTTTGGAAATCCGAGCCGAACCATGCAACCTCAAAATTAGAGGAAAAAGAAAAGTAATGGTTAGAAAAAAGAACGAGGCATGTCAACAATGATTACCGAAAGCAGAGATGAAATTAGCAGAATAATGAGTTAACATTTCAGAGGATCCCAAAAGTAGAAATGTGCAAAGAAATGATCGTTTTGTCAAAGGATTATCAAGCAATTTATTAGCATTATGTGTCGTGGCAAATACCATATAAAAGACCAATGTAATAGTATGTTTTGAAAAACGTATGAGGCATTTCAACGGGATTTGGAACAACTTGCTAAGTCAATGAAAAACCAGAGTAAATGATCAACAAATTTTTGAAACGACGCTTAAATTTTTTCAAATTGATAACAATAAGATGTCGTTCAAATTTATGTTTGAATTTTTTTACCTTTTTAGCCTAGTCCCCCAAATGGGTAAAAGATTATGGTAGCCAAGAAGGTTATCTAAGAAGGTGGTTCAAAAAAGAACCGGAGTTTCCGAGACAAATTATACTACTTCATAAGATTCATATTTTGGAGTTAATTTGAATGAAGAGGATAAGCTCGAACTTGTAGTGGTAGTTTGCTCGATGGGTCGAGATAAGACGAAAAAGAGAGGGCCTTTGTCGAATACATTGAGAAATAGGATGGGAGATGACATTCAAAAGATAACTCGTATTTTCAAAATTTGTAATTTCAATTTCGAAAATCATTTGAATTTTATAAAGTAAAAATCAGAGGAGAAAAAGATATCTTGAGAGGAGAAACAAAGAACACAAGAAGAAACACAAAGAAGTCGTGATATGGAACTTTTAACAAAAAAACACCGATCATCTAATCAGATTCGAGCTCGATATTGTTCTGAGGGCTAGAACAAATATCATGAAAAAAATATTACAATTAGCCTTATTTTGTAGTTTTTTAATTTAACGATTGCTTTTAGTTGTGTAATCATTTTTAATAAAATTAATGGAATATTTCTCATTTTTTATAATAAAATTTTATATAACTAATAAATTAAATGTAAATAACTGGAAAAAAAAAGTGTGATACCACTCTTATCGTTTTGTGGGGGTGAAGGAAGGATAGAGATAAAATGATGTGGCGTTGAAATAACATGCCAAATGTAAGGTAAAATGTCGGTATTATGTACAATTTTTTAAAAACATTATAGATTTTTAGTCAAAAAAGATCACTAACGAGAATCTAGAATTACATAAGATTTTGACATTGCCATAGAGAGCCAACACAACAATCGTTACAAAGAGTATAACTTTATCATGATCTAACTCTTAACCAGTTAATAACACACGCTCCGTGTTATAGAAAGGTACAGATGACACGTAAATGTGTGTCATTAAAACCC
The DNA here is from genome assembly GCF_052625555.1 of Lactuca saligna. NCBI lineage: Eukaryota > Viridiplantae > Streptophyta > Magnoliopsida > Asterales > Asteraceae > Lactuca > Lactuca saligna. The sequence continues at coordinate 267,930,983 of NC_136421.1, read as the reverse complement.
CTGTGATAACGAAAGACAACATACATTTGTGTGTCGTAACCATATAACATGCATTTACAGCACACATTTACAACATGCAATGCATGTCATAAAGGTGTATAGAAGATACACAATATGTATCATTGAAGCCCTACCATAAACGGAGATGACTCACAATTGCATACTATAAGCTTATAACACGCATTTAGAAAACATGGTACTTGTCATAAAGGGGTATAAATGACACACAATACACATTTGTGTGTCATAAACTTACCATATGCATTTACAATACACATTTATGACACACATTTACGACGTGCATGTACGCATAATACATAAATACCGAAACAAATATATACAAAAATATTCAATGTCATCAAAAAACGACATGTCAAACAAGTTATCAAAAATACTGTACACTATATGTCAAATGCTAACTAGCACTGTTACAAAATATTTCTAGTTGGGAAAAACCAGGTCTTCCTAACATGAGGCAACGAAAATGCTCTTGACACCAATGCTCCATATACGACACTAGAGTAAAGTATGAGCCACAACCCTATCAATTAATTAGGGAAGCAAATGAGAAAGTAGTAATAGAAAAGAAGGCTTGCATTAGTTATGTTGAGAGAAAAACTTTGAACCACACTTGAACAAAAGTTAGAACAAGAATAATGTGGAATAGTTAATCTCGAAGGATCTATTAGCTCAACAAAAATATTAAGAGTTAGAAGTTAGTGAGTTAGATGCGGAAAAGTAAAGAAATGTAAATGACAACAATTGTTATATCAAGTAAACACATAAGCAGATTCATAACAAGGAATGCATTCAAACCAAGTTAGTAAGTGAGATCTAGCTTAATGATTAAGCCACAAGTGACATGCTCCGAAGAGAGATGATGATTAATTATGAGAGTAAGAAGGTTTCATAAGTACGATAGAATGAGAACTTTTAGATGTGTATTAGAATTTGATGAGAGATTCACGCACACATACATACAAATTACATAAGTAATGCGCTCTATTTATAGAGACAAGTTTACAATTCTATTAGTAGCCATGCAAGGCATACTAGACATTAGAGTGTTTTACAGAAAGGACAAAATAAACTAAGGATAAAGATAAAGAGTAACTGCGGTTTCTTTAGATGTTGAATGTGGATGCTTGGGAGAGAAACTTGACTGGGGATGCGGTGCTGACTGTGGTTGTAGGAAGAGGGTCACTTTAATGATTCAATAATTTCCCCCTAAGTGACCTCTTTAACTTCTGATCATTAATCAAGATGAAGATACTTGATCAAAATCCACCAGAACTTTCTAACATTCACTACAAGAAAAAGAGCCTTTAACGACGCGCAAACCACGACACTCGGTGATTTATGTTACGCAAAAGGGAGTGATATTAAAAAAGTGTCATCTCTTAAAAAAATTTAAGGATTTATGTCACGCATTATTGCGTGCCCTTAGATTAGTGTCTCATGTAAAAAAAATAAAAACACGGAGGGCACTTTATCTAAAATGTGCGCCCTCTGTGAATGTCGCTTTATGTTTTACTCAAAAGGCGCGTTCTTGAAAGGGGGAAATGAAATCCCCAAAAATTAAAACCCCACCTATTCCATGTGAAAATTAAAACCCGCTCCTCTTCGTCTTCCTCTCTTTCTCTCTCTCTCTCTCTCTCTCTCTATCTCTCTCTCTCTCTCTCTCTCTCTCTCTCTAACCTAAAAAGCCAACCTGCGATTTCATAGAGATTGTTATTTAGATTTAAGAAGAAAAGAAGAAGACAAGCAAGGATAATACTACTAAATTCCACAAAATCGCAGGGACTAGGGCTTTTTTTCAAGAACGGAAACACTTGGTGCTCTCTGGCCTCTGCAACAATCGATCGATGATCTCGCCTCACCTCGTCGGCAACATCTTTGCTCACTTCTCCTTCAACGACCTTAGGGGTATTTTCCTCCGGCGACCTCGGGCTCATGTGACCTCATCAGAGACTGCTCAAATTTCCACAACCTAGCACGACTAAGATATGCTATGTTTATTCTCTCTTCCTAATGTTTTTGTTCTTCTATTTCTTTAATCTCTCCTCTATTCATAGCTTTGATTTCGATTTTGGATCTTCTCATCTTCTCCTGTGAAAACCCTAACTCAAAAACTATGCAGGTTTCAATGGCGATTTCCTTATCATTCCACAGCCCTCACTTCTACTCTTTAAGCATCTCAGGTATGCTTTGTTCCTTCTCCCTAATTTTAATTCTTCTTGTTTGATTTCTTAGGTGCGTTAGGGTTCGGATGTTTCACCTTTTCCTAAACCAAAATTCCATTTATTCAAGATACAATCTTCTGTGCTAAATTATATTAATTCAATGACATATGTCGGTTAGGTTTTCACAAGTGTCATTGTTTGAGATGCTTAGAGAGTAGAAGTGAGGACTGTGGAATGATAAGGAAATCGCCATTGAAACCTGCATAGTTTGAGATGCTTAGAGAGTAGAAGTGAGGCTTATCAGTGCTTATGGAAGCATCTCTATAAGCAGAAGAGAAAAAAATAAATGATGGTGAAGAGGCGAAAGGTTCTGTTAAGGCTTCCATATGCGTTAGAAGCTTCCCTCCAATGAGTTCCTGCTGTTACAGACAATATGGATGGAAATGGAATTGAAAATAAAACAGAGCCTATCATGACTTTGGAATCACAGATTCTGAGTTTTAGTTCTAAACCTCCTTTCACCATCACGAGTCTCTTGTGATTTTCTCTGCTATTTCGTGTCTATAAATGTTCATAAACAGTGACGTTTCTATAGACCTTTTTAAACAGATTGATTTTTGGATTGTGGCTTGTGGCTTGTAAAAAACCATTGATTAATGTAATTTGGTTATGGATGTCTTGTTTATGTGTAAATGCAGGTTCTTCCACCTCCTAATGTTACTGGAGCTCTACACATTGGTCATGCTTTAACTGCTGCTATCCAGGTTTATATTATGCCTTGCACTACAAAAACAGAAAATAGAAAGATTTATAAGTAGAACCTTATAGACACTTATGAATTTAGTCCACATGTTTTTTCAATATGAAAAGAAGTGCATAACAATGAATAAGGAATGTGCTAGTGAACAATCTCATGGCCTTATGACTGGACCTTCAAATAATATCCACAAAGAACTGAAATTTGATTATGTAGATAACTTTGACAGACATAATTCAGGTTTTACAAATAGTGTTTCACCTTTACAATATCATACAACTGAGAAATATCAGGTATCACATTCAGATATGTTTGGAGGTTATGATGACAAACCGTTGCTGATGAGTTCAAATGCAAAGCATTTAGGTAACTTAAGAGGTGATTGATTGTTCGTCCATAATACAAGTATGCAGTGATGAAGAAGCTACTAATTTACCCTTCAAATTTTAATTTGTGTTTGATTGAGGTACACCCCCTTATCATTTTTTATATGCCAGAACACAAAAGACATATACACCCCTAATGTTTTCTGTGAGTTTCAGCTTCAAGAGGAGGCTGCTTTGGCAATCAAATGTATTGATAAATGCAAAGAATGGGGGATTTAAATGGTTGGTAATAATAAATTAAAGTGCCTTGTGCAAATTTTAATTTGTGTTTGATTGAGGTACACCCCCTTATCAATCTTTTTTCTCAACTTGTTTACAAGTTGATTTCTTTATGGTTTGTTTAACTACAGGTGAAGATTATAAAGTGCCTTGTTGAAAACATTATGGTAGATATATCTTTTAATCAACTTGGAGGATTGTGTACCCTTTGCTTTCTTGAGGAGGTTGATAATCTGATAAACCATAACCATTTGTTTAAGAGGAGCATTATACTAATCAAAGCGTGGTGTTATTATGAGAGCCACATACTTGGTGTTCACCATGGGCTCATATGAACTTATGCCCTTGAGACTTTGGTTCTTTACATATTCCATGTTTTCAACAATTCTTTTGTTGGACCTCTTGAGGTTGTTTAACACACAATTTACAAACATACCCTTTACAGGTATGTATTTGGAACTGTCACACCCCCAAACCAAGGATGGCGGAAACGTCTGGGGGTGGAGGACTTCATGTACAGTATCACAACAACGTGTATAATAGTGCTCAAAGTAAAAACAACCACCATAAATATAATTGCAAAAGTTACACCAAAGTATATGTTTACATGTTTCAAAAGCAATTACATTATGATGACAAAATAAATTGTTGACGGTTTAGCGTCCCATCCTCAAAGCGATGAAGTTTTCCTGTTTCACTGATTTCCTGAGAATACAAGTAGTTTTAAAGAGTGTCAACACAAAGGTTGGTGAGTTCATAAGGGTTTTGTTTGAAGTAGAAACCGTTTTTCCTTGTAAAATCGATTTAGTTTGATTTCCAGAAAATCCAATATTTTCTTAGTTAAGTATGAATAGAAATAATCCTACATGATGCTGTAATGAACCCTAGAGTAATCCGTAGAGTTCCTCTATAATCGTCCAACATATAAAGTTATATAAGGCTTAACTTAGATAAAACGTTGAATATAGTGGGTCTGCCCTAGGTCCACAACCCAACGAGGAACAGGAGATGAGGCGGGCACCACCAATTCTAGGCCAATCAAGACTAAATTCTTATATGACTCAACATATACGCTCAGCGACTATAGTTGAAGTCTAACAATTTTAGAGGAAGTGTAGTTTTAATATCATAATAGCTTTGTATAGAGACCCGGTACTTCGTATTTGTACCCATAGAGATAAAAGGTGATTTTAAATCGACATAAAACTCATTTAGGTTTTAAAAATAAAATCCCGTAAACTTATGGATTGTTCCCTATGTGAGCCGTTATAATCATACTATGACTATGTGAACCTGCCACGACGTTCTCAGTGTCGCGAAAAATGAAATGACATTTGTCACCCGTAGACCTGCAGGTCCAACTGTAGCTAGCAGCAAGGTGTGGGGTGTCAATCCCAATATAGATCTATATACAAGTATCACGTTCTCCCTCAAGGAGATTCTGATTATAACTACCAGGAATTATATCCCGCACTCGGACGTACGGGGAGAGAGAGAAAAATAGAGAAACTCACAATATAGGATAACAAGTTTACTTGAAATGTGTGTGAATATAAATCTTTCTTGTATGAATGTACCCTTTTTGTACGAGTGCGTAGAGTGATGTATCATAAACTATACCTATTATAGTTTATCTAAAACGTATGTAATATGTATGAATCCTTTTATGGAAATGTATTAGTGTCGTGAATTTATCAAACCATAGATTAACTTACGTGAAATGTGTGCGAATAGAAATCTTTCTTATATGAATGTACACTTCTGGTACGAGTGCGTAGAGTGATGTATCATAAACTATACCTATTATAGTTTATCTAAAATGTGTATAATATGTATGAATCCTTTTATGGAAATGTATTAGTGTTATAAATATATTCAAACTATACTTTTTATAGTTAAATAATACGTGTTCCAAAATAAATGGATAATATTTAATATGAATGTCTTAGTTTCAGTTCATAATGATAAACTAACTAGGAAACACATTCAAACATTAAAACTTATGATTATACACTTTGCTCAACATAATACAAAGTGTTATGATATTTACATGTTGTTGGTAAAATTTAGCAATTCTGCCCTGTTTTGGAAAAATCATAGAAAAATCATACGAAGTCGAAAACTAGATCCGTAAATTCTGAGAGTTCACAAAATGTGTCTAGTTTGCTCATAATTTTTATCACAATTTATAATGACCTCTAACTTGGGTGAAAAGGTCCAAAATCACAGACTGGTCCGGATTGTTGTTTGAAATGATAGGCAGTTTTGTAAAAATCGCCATAAATTGTAGAAAAATCGTATGGAGATGTGCAAGTAGCCATTTTAAAGCTAAAAACTTGAACTATTTGCACCTTGTACAGTTTTGAAAACAAAAATGTTTAAGATGCCCAAAACAGTCCGTGAATGGAGTTGAACTTTTCTGATGAAGGCTGTTAGAAAAATCTAGTTATGTTCTTAGTGTTTTAACTTGTATTCCCCCCCTGAAAACTTGAGAAAACATGAAAATGTAGGGGTATGAACTCACCTTGAGTGATTTCAGTAGATGATTGTTGAAGAATGGAAGTGTTTAATTCAAGAACACTTGGAGATGCCTTGAAGGTTTTCGAGAATCTAACATCATAGTTAGGGAGTTTGTGTAAGCAACCAAAGATTTGAGTAGAATGAAGTGAAATAATAATAGGGAGGATGAATTTTTACTTACTAAGTGTGGAAGAACACTTGAATCCAGCCTTGGATCTCGAAAATTTGTGTAGAAGAGTTTGAGAGAAAAAGTGATGTTTGTTACTTAGTGGAATGAGAGAAATGAGAGAAAATGAGGAGTGTGGTTGATTGTTCCAGCTCAAAAACGTGGGAGTGGGTGAAATTTGAGTGTAAGGGAACATTGAAGTGACATAGGTAAGGTGGGGAGGTATGGCTGGTCATAGAGTGGGTGTGGGGTGGTTGCTTGTGACTTTGATTTTTTTTTTTTTTTTTTAACTTGCAAGGCACAATGGAATATATTACTCCTATAAAGGAAATTGACTCAATCAAGGACGATTTCACAATTAAAGTTCGGATCATACGTCTTTGGACTCAAAAGTCAAGAACAATGTCTTATAATAGTCTATATCCCATTTTTAGTTTAATTTTCTAAATATATGTGTGGTTGTCTATGTGTGTGTATCTCTTTAAAAATTCTGCAATTTCATCATTTTATGACCCCCCATTTGCGAAGTTGAGTATTTATTTCCAAAAATGCGAAACTCCAGGGACAATATTTGAAATCTTCTGTTTTCTTCCCCAATTCGCATTCTACTGTGAAATACTTCGCATCTTCATTCTTACACCCTTCGCATCCCTTCGCATTAATCACCTTCGCATTTTCATTCTTACCCCCTTCGCATCCCTTCGCATTAATCACCTTCGCATTTTCATTCTTACACCCTTCGCATCCCTTCGCATTAATCACCTTCGCATTTTCATTCTTACACCCTTCGCATCCCTTCGCATTAATCACCTTCGCATTTTCATTCCAGATGCGAACACAGTTTAGTTCTTGAACTCTAAACTTGCGAAATCAAAATTTTCATATGTTGAACCCATATGCGAATATTAACCCAATTGACTTCAAATTGATTCATAGATGCGAACACTCGATTGTTTTACTTTCGCAAAATGAGCATCAACAACTCCACAATCGAGTTTTTAAATTCTTGCAATCAACAATTTCATAGTCCTTGACTTCGCGTTTTTCTTCATGAATCATCCCTCAATCATCAATCCAATTGCGAATCAAAAACTCATATGTTCTTGCTTTATCGATTCATCGACCTAATACACAAGGTTTAATAGAGTTGACCGGCTTGACTTGATGACTTGACTTGACTCAAGATTGACGATTGTCACAAATTGACCCGAATATGACGGTTGTCACATCATCCCCCCGTTAAAGGGAATTTCGTCCCGAAATTTGCACTTCGAATGGGGATCCAGGAATTTAGAGGAAAGATGGGGATGACTTTTCGTAGTACCAGAATTTGATTATGGCGAGGAATAATTCGCCCGATGTCACATGATTACTACTATGCATGCTTTAATCGATGCTAGATTTATCATATAAAGAAATTCGGGATTTAAATTTCGATGTTAGAAACACGTACTGATATTTGCGGGCAGTTCCGGAGTGGTTTCTCCCTCGGTGATTGCAAACACCCTCCCGCCACCACCAGCATCTCTTGTTCTTGGGCATTCCCTTTTAAAGTGTCCCGTTTCTCCACACTCGTAACAGGTTGGGCTTGCTCCAGAGCCGGGTACCTGGTTGATGGGTCGTGCTGGTGCCTTACAGAAACGAGCAGTGTGCCCCTCTCTGCCGCAGTTTTTGCAATGCATCTTTCGGCAAGCCCCAGTGTGATGGAAGTTACACTTGTTGCATTTTGGAAGTGTTCCCTCATATGGTCTGGCAGACATTTGGGTGGCAGACCCCGAGGCTAGTGTCGAGGCATTTGTCATGACTGCTATTGTAATGGTAGGGGCGGCCTTAGGCTGTTGTCTTTTAGTGTATCCCTTTGATTGGTGGCGCTTTTTCATGTCCCAAAACTTTCTCTTCTTGTTCGTAGGTTCATGACCTGAGGTATTTTTGTTGGTAGGTACCCATTGGTGTCCCTGATTGTTACCACAATTTGTATTGTTAGTACCGCTTCCACCCTTGTTGATGTTGTTAGTATTGAAATGCACCATGACGGCTGCCACGGCTGCCGTGACTGTAGCTTGAAAAGTAGCAGCGTCTATCCGAAGTGCTGGCGCCTTGCTAGTTGGTTTGTTGCCTCTTGGTGAAGACATAGCTCTGTTTCATGACGAAAAACGACTTCGTTAGTGGAAATGATTGTCTTAAGTGCATCCTTACAATTTATATTTACGCATATAAATTTTTGCACATTACTGTACTATCCTTAGTGTTTCTACTAACGCTCCCGAGATGGAGTTATGGCAATGGGTAGGAGTGGGTTTCATACGGACGTTAAATCTTACTCCTCTTAGAATCATGTTTGTCCTAACAATCTTGGCTGAGGAAATTTTGAGGGGATCCGGTGCATTAGTGCTGGTATGATCGCACCCATAGGTCTATGAAGAAGAAACTTCTCAACTAATGTTTAAAGGGTGAGACGATAATGAGTTTATAGAATGGCTATATGTCGCGAGTTTTCTAACTAAGTTTATCTCATATCGATTTGTATCAAAGTTCGGTTGTTTAGGGTGTTCTGAAAACAATTTATAACGAGATTCTTTGTATAATAAACTCATGTATTTTAGTAGTTCTGTTTCCAAGTGAAACCTTATACTTGGCCCAAGCTAGGTCCTTATCACGACCTATTGATGTATGCTTAGTTATATAATTAAGGCTAGATAGTCCTTCGAGTCTGTTAGGTACGTCCTAAACCCATCTTGTTAATATGACTGTAGAAATCGTGGTTTCAGTGAAAATTTTGACCTCGATGCAGGTCTACTTCACATTTGTGCATGGGCGGGTTTTGATAATAGATAGTTTCCTCGATTAGTATGACCATTTAGTTTGTAGTGTCGTGATTTTTCTTACAATAGAGTAGCACCAACGCATACTTATGGAGCTACTTTACCAGGTCTGGTGAGCGGCATGAACTCTACTCACGATGATCCATCCCTTGTGATGCCTGGGACAAGGTCGATGCAATTTTTGTAGCTTTGTCAATCAACGCCTGGCTACAATCATCCTTTCTTTGAATGATGTGTGTCCTACCCTGTTACTCTCTTTCCTCTTCACGAGTGGCGATAAGGTCCTAAAAAGAGAGTTGGTCTCGGGAATAGTAGTATAATTCTGAGTCACCGGTACATGAGATGGTGGGGTTTATAGTAGCGCGCAGTTTTCTGAACTCAGATTGTAGTCTTCCTGTTTTGATCCATGATCATCGCGATCTGCCGGGTCCTTGCCGGGAGGGCTCTGTCCGTCGGTCCCCCGTGGTTGAGGTCATAGCACCCTCGTTGGTCTCCACATGGTGGTTGTTTTCATTGTTGTCGACATTCAACCCTCGATCACGATTGCCCAACGGTTCACGGTTTCGTTATAGTCAGAACAGTTCACAGAACCCTTGCTATGCATGGAGGATTGATTACCTCCGGTCCCGCTGATGATTCTTCTCATAATCATTCACCATTCCTCGAGTTCGGATTAGGAAAGTAAGGATCGTCCGGTGAGTAGGATTTTTGCTATGTCGTATTTGCGAGAATAGAAGTGGAGGAGATAAGTACTATGCGTCTAACTCTATTATCAATTACTTATAGGGGGAAATCCTTATTAGTTACTTCTATAATGACATAGTGCATTCTAATTACATATAACAAGATACGATAGACCTTTGAATAAGTGATCCCACTCTAAGTCCACATCCAAACAAGGAAAAGGAAGTAAAGTAATGACCACAAATTCTAAGTCTATAATTTCTAAGTTATATATAACCTTAAGGTATCCACCTAGGGACTATAGACCTATCATTGAGGATCTATTTACTTTTCATATAAATTATGATATTACAAAATACTCCTATAGTATTTTAAACTCATGTTCCATTCTTATGTTCTCATTGTGGTAGTGTTGGTAAGTTTTTAGACTTGTTGCCACATCACAACCATTCTTGGGCATATGCTAATCACTCCTCGGACCAGCATAGTTGATCAGGCTATGCTATTCCCAAGACTGATCATACATCCCCAGGCTTAACTGTGATATCCAACAATCATTACTTTTGTTTTGCCCTAAAATGATGCTGACCTTAGTATGTATGCATGCATGTATACTTTTAACAAAAGTTATTTATTCTTAAAGGTATAGTGGTTTTGAAATCTTAAAATCAGAGACCTTAGTCCCAATGCATTTATAGTTTGTATATCTTATGTGGTTCGATATACTTAGTTCACTATAAACAATGCTCTGATACCAATCTGTCACACCCCCAAACCAAGGATGGCGGAAACGTCTGGGGGTGGAGGACTTCATGTACAGTATCACAACAACGTGTATAATAGTGCTCAAAGTAAAAACAACCACCATAAATATAATTGCAAAAGTTACACCAAAGTATATGTTTACATGTTTCAAAAGCAATTACATTATGATGACAAAATAAATTGTTGACGGTTTAGCGTCCCATCCTCAAAGCGATGAAGTTTTCCTGTTTCACTGATTTCCTGAGAATACAAGTAGTTTTAAAGAGTGTCAACACAAAGGTTGGTGAGTTCATAAGGGTTTTGTTTGAAGTAGAAACCGTTTTTCCTTGTAAAATCGATTTAGTTTGATTTCCAGAAAATCCAATATTTTCTTAGTTAAGTATGAATAGAAATAATCCTACATGATGCTGTAATGAACCCTAGAGTAATCCGTAGAGTTCCTCTATAATCGTCCAACATATAAAGTTATATAAGGCTTAACTTAGATAAAACGTTGAATATAGTGGGTCTGCCCTAGGTCCACAACCCAACGAGGAACAGGAGATGAGGCGGGCACCACCAATTCTAGGCCAATCAAGACTAAATTCTTATATGACTCAACATATACGCTCAGCGACTATAGTTGAAGTCTAACAATTTTAGAGGAAGTGTAGTTTTAATATCATAATAGCTTTGTATAGAGACCCGGTACTTCGTATTTGTACCCATAGAGATAAAAGGTGATTTTAAATCGACATAAAACTCATTTAGGTTTTAAAAATAAAATCCCGTAAACTTATGGATTGTTCCCTATGTGAGCCGTTATAATCATACTATGACTATGTGAACCTGCCACGACGTTCTCAGTGTCGCGAAAAATGAAATGACATTTGTCACCCGTAGACCTGCAGGTCCAACTGTAGCTAGCAGCAAGGTGTGGGGTGTCAATCCCAATATAGATCTATATACAAGTATCACGTTCTCCCTCAAGGAGATTCTGATTATAACTACCAGGAATTATATCCCGCACTCGGACGTACGGGGAGAGAGAGAAAAATAGAGAAACTCACAATATAGGATAACAAGTTTACTTGAAATGTGTGTGAATATAAATCTTTCTTGTATGAATGTACCCTTTTTGTACGAGTGCGTAGAGTGATGTATCATAAACTATACCTATTATAGTTTATCTAAAACGTATGTAATATGTATGAATCCTTTTATGGAAATGTATTAGTGTCGTGAATTTATCAAACCATAGATTAACTTACGTGAAATGTGTGCGAATAGAAATCTTTCTTATATGAATGTACACTTCTGGTACGAGTGCGTAGAGTGATGTATCATAAACTATACCTATTATAGTTTATCTAAAATGTGTATAATATGTATGAATCCTTTTATGGAAATGTATTAGTGTTATAAATATATTCAAACTATACTTTTTATAGTTAAATAATACGTGTTCCAAAATAAATGGATAATATTTAATATGAATGTCTTAGTTTCAGTTCATAATGATAAACTAACTAGGAAACACATTCAAACATTAAAACTTATGATTATACACTTTGCTCAACATAATACAAAGTGTTATGATATTTACATGTTGTTGGTAAAATTTAGCAATTCTGCCCTGTTTTGGAAAAATCATAGAAAAATCATACGAAGTCGAAAACTAGATCCGTAAATTCTGAGAGTTCACAAAATGTGTCTAGTTTGCTCATAATTTTTATCACAATTTATAATGACCTCTAACTTGGGTGAAAAGGTCCAAAATCACAGACTGGTCCGGATTGTTGTTTGAAATGATAGGCAGTTTTGTAAAAATCGCCATAAATTGTAGAAAAATCGTATGGAGATGTGCAAGTAGCCATTTTAAAGCTAAAAACTTGAACTATTTGCACCTTGTACAGTTTTGAAAACAAAAATGTTTAAGATGCCCAAAACAGTCCGTGAATGGAGTTGAACTTTTCTGATGAAGGCTGTTAGAAAAATCTAGTTATGTTCTTAGTGTTTTAACTTGTATTCCCCCCCTGAAAACTTGAGAAAACATGAAAATGTAGGGGTATGAACTCACCTTGAGTGATTTCAGTAGATGATTGTTGAAGAATGGAAGTGTTTAATTCAAGAACACTTGGAGATGCCTTGAAGGTTTTCGAGAATCTAACATCATAGTTAGGGAGTTTGTGTAAGCAACCAAAGATTTGAGTAGAATGAAGTGAAATAATAATAGGGAGGATGAATTTTTACTTACTAAGTGTGGAAGAACACTTGAATCCAGCCTTGGATCTCGAAAATTTGTGTAGAAGAGTTTGAGAGAAAAAGTGATGTTTGTTACTTAGTGGAATGAGAGAAATGAGAGAAAATGAGGAGTGTGGTTGATTGTTCCAGCTCAAAAACGTGGGAGTGGGTGAAATTTGAGTGTAAGGGAACATTGAAGTGACATAGGTAAGGTGGGGAGGTATGGCTGGTCATAGAGTGGGTGTGGGGTGGTTGCTTGTGACTTTGATTTTTTTTTTTTTTTTTTAACTTGCAAGGCACAATGGAATATATTACTCCTATAAAGGAAATTGACTCAATCAAGGACGATTTCACAATTAAAGTTCGGATCATACGTCTTTGGACTCAAAAGTCAAGAACAATGTCTTATAATAGTCTATATCCCATTTTTAGTTTAATTTTCTAAATATATGTGTGGTTGTCTATGTGTGTGTATCTCTTTAAAAATTCTGCAATTTCATCATTTTATGACCCCCCATTTGCGAAGTTGAGTATTTATTTCCAAAAATGCGAAACTCCAGGGACAATATTTGAAATCTTCTGTTTTCTTCCCCAATTCGCATTCTACTGTGAAATACTTCGCATCTTCATTCTTACACCCTTCGCATCCCTTCGCATTAATCACCTTCGCATTTTCATTCTTACACCCTTCGCATCCCTTCGCATTAATCACCTTCGCATTTTCATTCTTACACCCTTCGCATCCCTTCGCATTAATCACCTTCGCATTTTCATTCTTACACCCTTCGCATCCCTTCGCATTAATCACCTTCGCATTTTCATTCCAGATGCGAACACAGTTTAGTTCTTGAACTCTAAACTTGCGAAATCAAAATTTTCATATGTTGAACCCATATGCGAATATTAACCCAATTGACTTCAAATTGATTCATAGATGTGAACACTCGATTGTTTTACTTTCGCAAAATGAGCATCAACAACTCCACAATCGAGTTTTTAAATTCTTGCAACCAACAATTTCATAGTCCTTGACTTCGCGTTTTTCTTCATGAATCATCCCTCAATCATCAATCCAATTGCGAATCAAAAACTCATATGTTCTTGCTTTATCGATTCATCGACCTAATACACAAGGTTTAATAGAGTTGACCGGCTTGACTTGATGACTTGACTTGACTCAAGATTGACGATTGTCACAAATTGACCCGAATATGACGGTTGTCACAGGAACCAAGTTATTGAAAATTTATGGTGTGTGTCCAGGAGGTAATAAAATCCAGGAGACATCTTCCATTGATGCCCTAAACTCTTATCCTGGCTTAATGGTAGGTAAGCTTATTTATCTTTATTTTTGCTCACAAATCTGATAACTATGGTTGCAGAAAGCAGTCAAACAATAACATTAACACTTAGGTAACAGGAATAATAACATTAACAAAAACTAAAACAGTGAAGGTAGAGTAACAATAGCAATAACAATAAACATAAATTATTACTGTATAATCATATGTAGCAGTCTCTGTATCCTGTAAGAACTCTGGTTTATTTATTTATTTTTCCTTATTTTTTTGCAGTCATCTGGCCTATGTTGTTTAACCATTCAACTGATGGATGTTAGGAATGCAAAGACTGATGTGGTTGCGGTTTCTGTGGATCATAATTTTTCAACTTATCTTCACAATGGTTTTCTTTCTGTTGTGCCTGGAAAAAAGGATTCTAGTATTATGTTGCAGAGGTAATAACTAATAAATATTAATACTTCTTATGACATTGAGTAAATAAGTATCTATTTATGTTCATATTTAATTTGTTTCCTAATTACATGCAGAAATAAATGCCAATTCTCAGGTATTGATGAATCTTCTGCTATATCAGCTGTCATGGAAGGCGTACATGTGGTGAATGGTTTGGAGTATAAGATGTATTGCAGCTCATCAAAGGTAATTATTATCGTATGCGATTTATTTTGCATCTGATTAAACTGCACAAGTGCACCACTCTATGGAGGAAGTGACGACCTGCTTTCTGATGCCCCTTCATTTGACCTACCAGTTACATCAGATGTGAGTTTCTTTACAATTCTTGCCTTTTTCTCTTTTCCTTTCTGCTAGATATTAAGTGAATGTATATATTGCTAAAACACTACATCAAATCCTTTGCTTCAGTTTGATGGATTTCAGAAGAATTCTATCCAAATGGTAAAACCAGCAAAAGGAACAACAACTTTGGCTTTTATTTTTAAGGAAGGTGTGATGGTTGCTGCAGATTCCCGAGCTAGCATGGGAGGCTATATATGTATGCATTTCTCCTTCTAAATTATAATATATCTTTACTTGATTAATAATTAATTATGAATCGAAAGCAACATGATTTGAAAGCATTAAATAGTCTTCAAAAACACTCGTTTAATTTTGTTTTTTGTTTTTTTTTTTTGCAACATCTCAATCTGTGAAAAAAAATCATTGAAATTAATCTGTATATGTTGGGCACAATGGCTGGAGGAGCTGCAGATTGTTAAAAATGGGAGTTCTATCGCCAAGATGTCCAGTACATTGTTAAAAATGGGAAAGCTCTTATAATAAACGAGGTATTAAAAACATCGTATTTTTATTTTAGGAGAAAAAACTAGTTATATTGCTGTAAATTAATGTTCATTTGAAGTTGACGGGGAGAGTGGAAAAAGAAAGACGATGGTCAGAGGGGATTCACCTGGTTGTGGAGGCAAAAGAAGGGTTACCAATCCAGGTATATATTGCGATTGCCTGCCACATCATCATTCTTTTTGACAACTCTTGTTTAAAGCTATTACCTTGTATTCCTCTTGGGCTTTGCAGGCTGATTCAGTTGTAGTGGCACAAATCACATACCAATCAATGTTTAAGCTTTATCCAAAGCTTTCAGGGATGACAGGAACTGCAAAAACTGAAGTAAGTATTCACTTTCTATATGGGCTAAAAATATAACAAGTAACAATAACTACTTGTTTTCATCTATTTGTGTGTTATAGCATCCTACTTTCATTGCTTTCTACCATACTAGCATACTCTTTAAAAAAGATATCTTTCATAAGGCACTGTACTTTGAAAACTATACCACTTATGGTTATAGCTGTATACTTTCATTTTTTTTCTTTTTAGGATGTTGTACTGAGAGTAGGATGCTGGTAATTAGAAATACCTATTCTTTCATTTGGCCCTAACGTTAATGTGAATGGTATATGGTTTTGGGTAAATAACGCAGCTAAATACGTGGGCAAAAGTGAGAACAAGAGTTGGACATATGAGAAGGCAAAATCTATAATTTCAGAGTCAATTGAAATGAGCCAGTCAATGGGTTTAGATGAACTGCAAAGGCTTGTGGAAGAACAGGCAGAGATGTACCCTCTTGGTCCTTGCATTGCAATTGCCTATTTATCGGTTCTAAAGGACTGTGAGATTCATTGCTTTCATGAAGGATTGGAAGTCAAACGACTTGGTGGTCTCCATGTCATTGGGACATCTCTGCATGAGTCCCGAAGAATTGATAATCAGGTAACTTTGCATCAGTATTGTGTTTTAAGGTTTTACATAAATTTAGCATATACTTTCAGACTCACTTTTTTAATTTATTTCTTGCTTTACAAATCTTCGTGGCAGAGCAAGAAGGCAAGGAGATCCTGGATCAACACGCTTCATGGTCAGGTAAGTTCTGTTAAATGATTGTTATAAAGTTTAAAGTCAATCCTTTCATCTGGACAAAATTCTTCATGTTAAATTACGTAATAGTCCTTGGAGTAGTTGACATGAACAGTTTTTTTTGTTAGAATGATTCCATATATATGTGCAAGCAAGCACATGCCTTGTGAAAAAGGGAAATCTATTCTAGTCATTCTCTTTAACAAGGCAACCTTAAAGTTGATTTTTTAAACCTGATGTTTAAAACTACATTGAGTGTGAGATAGAAGTTTATGCAGAGAAGGAAAAAGATAGAAGTTTTTGAGGATGTTGCTGATGAAAAAGATAGAAGTTCTTTAGGATGCTGCTAATGAAGTTTATGCAAAGAAGGAAAAAGATAGAAGTTGTTGGCACATAGTAAGCTAGATAATGCAATTGTATATAAATGAGTTCATTTTTTTGTAACATTTACTCACTATTGGAATAATTATTTGTATTTGACATATTAGTGAAATGAATTATCTTTGTTATTTATGGTATTTTATTTATTATTATGAGATTTCTAATGTATTATTTAATATGAAAAATTAGTAAATCTATAAATAATTTTTTTTTTAAACATTTAAAATTATGATACGCAAAAATGTGTGTCATCTTTATTTATGACATGGCCTTTCTTGACAGGGGCTTCCTTGATACGCATTGCGTGTCATAAACACGCGCGTCGTAAGGTTACGACACGCAAATGCGTGTCGTCTTCCTTTATGATAGGGCCTTCCTTGATACGCATTGCGTGTCATAACCGCGCGTCGTAAATGCGCGTCTAAATGCGCGTCGTAAATGCGCGTCGTCTATAGACGACGCGCAAAAGCGCGTCGTCTCTCTTTATGACAGGGCCTTCCTTGACACGCATTTGCGCGTCGTCTGAGCGTTTTACGACGCGCAATGAGCGTCGTAAAAGGCCTTTTTTCTAGTAGTGATTCTCCAACCAGGTGATCCTTATCAGGATCTCAAACTTAACCTCTGCGGTAGTGAATTTGGATTTTTCTACTGTAATTCGGCAGATGTCAAGTTGCTTCCTGGTGAGCCGATGCATGGCCATCATAGAAATAAAATATTTGACGTTGTCGGTCTTCCTTTTGAAAATGAAGCCAAGTTCAGGAAAGTTTGTTGCACCTAGAGATCTGTCTGCAAAGCCATCGGTGGGCATCAGTGCGGGGTCGAGGGGTGGTAGGTCAACCTTCTTAGAAATGATGGGATGGATGTCCGCATCAATTTTGGCAAAATCGCAAACGATTTCCATCAAGATGTTGTTGCCCCTGTCAAGCGCAATCTTCATGTTTGGGTGTTTCTCAGCCTTATTTTGAAATACCTTGGCAATGAGAAAAATTTCCTCCGGGTTCATGTTGGGGAAGTCCGCTTGGGAGCGAACAAAGTCGTGTCCCCTTCGGGTGAGGGTGTACTGGAAAAATTCTGTCTTTATGAACTTCCGAACCTTGTAATTTATGACTGTAGATGGTCTGTCATTGGACCATATGTGCTCTATGGGAGAGGCATGCTTAGTATAGAATTGATCAAGTTGCTCAAACTCCATAGGCAGTCTTTTATCATCGGGAAGGCTTCTGTTGAACTCCTTAAATACAGTGAAGTATCTGGCATTGGGCGAGATTTGAACATCCCAGTAACCAGCAGGATGCGGTTCTGCATATGTGAGGTGGGGAAGGTAGTCTTCATCCTGCCGTATTCTGTGGGGATTGACCCAAGCGTTGATTAGGGATTCGTCCATGACGGTGTCAAAACCACTTAATCTCCAGATTTCTTCAACAGGTTTGGCTGATTTCCAGTCCTTTTTCTTTTGGATGGTGACAGGAGAATCGGTTGAACTCCGGGATGACATATGTTTCGCAAGTAGTTTAATGTGAGGGGGGAGTCTCTGGTTTTTCTGGGGTGATTTCAGTATGAGGTGGATATTGGTGAGGTGGAGTGTGATGAGATGGTTGTGGTGTAGGGATTTTTCCAGTGATGATGGGGGGACTCTGATGTGGAGTTGGAATTTTATCTGTGATGATTGGAGGAGTTTGATGCGTGAGATGGAGTGGTGAGAATGATGGACTTTTTCTTTACTTCCCCCTCTTGAGGAATGCACACCTGGAGCTTCCTCAAGCCAAGACCGAAGGCCATCTACCTTGGAGAAAATTTCTTGAAACTGAGACTTCATGGCCTCAGCCAGCTGTTGATTATTGGGAATAGAGGAGATGAAAAGAAGTTTGAGGATTTCCTTAACAAGATGAAGAATCTCTGGACCATGGAAGTTTGTTATCAAGGACTGTTGCAGACGGTTGATAGTTGATTGAAGAACAGAGATTGCACACTCATAGGCTGAGTGAGTCTCAACAATCAAATATGCAGAATTGGAGGCCTGATCAGCAATGGCCTTTTGAAGGGATGTCGTGACCGCGGTGACTTATGTGATGAGACGATCAGCGGTAGATAAAAACTCTTTATCGTCAGCTTTTCGATTGGTGTCAAGAGACCTTATCCCCATTTCTACATTCAAGGCAATACGCTCTGCAGCTAATCTTTCTCAAGCTTCCAGATGCTCTATTCTTTCAATTAGAGACTGCGGTCCTGGAATATCCTCTGGTTGATTTGACTCGACCGCAGCCAGAATCTGATTTACTTTAGCTTGAAGGTTTAAGAATTCCTTTCTTGTCACCACATTCTTCTTCTTCTTCTTTTTGGGTTTGGAGGTGGAGTGGTGAGAGCCACTAGATTCTTCACCTTCATCAAATATCATTAAGTCTTCATCAGTAGGAGAGGGTTTGTTTACCTCTTGGATGTCCTCATCATCGAGACCGAAGATGGGTGCAGAGCTGATTTCGATTTCGGGCCCTTCATCTTGTGATGTTTCAATGACTAGAGTAGGAGGAAGTTTGGATGTTTGTTGAGCAGCCGCATCTTCCTATTGCTTTTGAAGATATGCAAACATTTGATCCATCCGACTTTGAACTTTAAGAATGGTGGCTACGGTATTGGCATTGCTGATAGCGTTTTCCCAATACTTAGCTATGGCTTGTAGTTCCTGGTCTTTCTGTTGTTGCTGCTTAACTTGTTGATCTTTACGGGCTTGGAAGGCCCTTCTGAAGACTGCATACTTTTTGGCTTCAGCTTCGTTAAAGGGTTGATACTGGCTCCAAGAAACATTTGAGTCATCTCCGTCAATTCCTTGATTTTGCACAAAGGTGTCCCATGGGTTCACAGATTCTTGCACAGTAGTGCTCATCGTGCCTAAACCACCTGTATCAGATGTAAGAAGAATAGGATTTCCTTAGCATCCTTGGTCTCCTTGACCTGTGGTCAAGTGTGGCCTCAACTCATTTCTAGAAGTGGTGGAAGAAGTGCCTTGCGGATGGGAAGGTGTTTGCAGTGTTTGGGTGATGTTCAAAAGTATGGAGTTCAACTCCTCAGCAGAAAAGAAGTATAGTCGGGAAGCCTTGGAGACCTTAGGGCGTGGACCAGTGTCATCCACTTGGAATGGCATTGGTGGGGTGTCTCCACGGTGAGATGAAACAAGCTCACTTGATGAGCTTGAGTGGAATTCGATGGATGTGTTGAACGAGTCTGCGGCAACCCCAAGGACTACCGGATCCTGTTGAGAGGCTGCGGTCTCAGTCCGGTCATGCATTTGGCTAAGGGGAATGGGTTTTCTCTTCTTGAGAATGGCAATTGGTTGTGCATCCTCACCTGAATCACTGTCAGTAATGGTGACAGTTTGAGACTTACGCTTCTTTGAGGGTGCGGTTGTCTTGGGAGCTTTCTTCTTGGGGGTGGTAGTTGTTTTCTTGGATGCTAACTGTTTTCTTCTCACAGATACATTAGAGAGGGTGGTCCAGGAAGGGACTGCGGTACCTTCAGGAATAACAACTGCGGATGGAGGAGGTGGGGAGGGGGTATGGGTCAATACCCTCCGCAGCCTCTATGTGGTCAGAGACATCAGTAGTCTCAAGACCAAGGGTTTTAAGAATGTATGTTAGGAGTCTGCGGATAGGTCCAAAAGGAGTTTGTTCAGAGGAGGGAGAGTACCTTTTAAGATCCTTGGTGACGAAGAAGTTGATGTCGTCACCCATGTCGATAGCTGCGTTTGAATGAAGATCGGAGATGCATAGGGACTAAAACCTAGCAAAAGTGAGCTCTATTGGTTTCTCCTTAGGACTTTCCTTAGGAATGTATTGAAGGAAATCACCCCAATTAATTTGGCCGTAGTTGACATCATGGCGGTGAAAATACTCCAAACTAGTTCCAAGAGCTTGAGTCTCATGTTGTCGATGCCTCCGGTTCTGCCGGAGAGACATCGGATGACATAGTGGCAAACATAGTGCCACACTGCAGGAAGTTGGTTCTTCTTAAATTCACCAATGCCCTTAATCTTCTTTCGATAGCTCATCTGATAGAGAGCAGATGTGATGTCGACCATTGAAGGTGAAAAGAACTTGATAGATGGATGAATCAAAAGATTTATGGCATCAAGAAACTTCTCTTTTGACAGAATAACCAGGGAATCGTCTATTAAGTTGAGATGAACTTCTTGAAGGTTGTTGAGTGGTCGATAGGCAGAAAGAGCACATTTGAAGAGTGTAGAAACAGGAACTACGTATGTGAATGTGTTGAATGGACCATACAAAGGATGATTCTTGATGAACTTGATCATCAACTTGATTGGGGCATTGTAGGAAGAATGATCGTTGAAGATTGATCTGAAGTTACTGGAAGCAATCGTGGGAGAGTCTGTGGGGTTGGAGCTTCTTGATTCTGAGGGTTTAGGTTGTTTCTTTGACACTCCTGGTTTCACCATTATAGAAGATTGAGAAGGTATGAAGATTTGAGAATACGTGTTTGCACTGAGTTTTTTAAGGTTTTAGAGTTCTTAAAGCGTAAAGTGACAATGGGGAAGATGAAAGATTTATATAGGGGAGAGGGTGAATGGTAAGTGGGATTTACCCTAGGTAAAAGGAGGATAACGTAAAGGGTCGTTTGGGGGGAAACTTTGAATTAAGGTTTTAATCCTAGCCACATAAAAACGAAACGGTTTATAAAAGATTTGAGAGATTTGCCAAAAGTGGTTAGCATTTAATGAAAAGTTAGACGTGCATTATCACGTCTGGCAATCGTGTGGAGGTGGAGTGGAAGTCATAATGGATTGGATGTTCTGGGTATAAAGAAAGGACATTGTAAGGATGTGTTTATGGAAAAGCAATCTTTTTTGTCATCACACCTGAAATAGGTTTGACACAATAGTTGTTTAAGAAAACAAATGTGATAGTTTCTCTAGGAATGTTTTTTTTTTCTATTTAATGTTCTATTTAATGAAGTATCATTAAATAACACATTTTTTTGAATGTTTTTGAAAGAAATGTGGAGACTGTGGACGAACTCATCATAGTGGATGGATCCCTTGCCATTACGGATGATCAAGATAGAAGAAACTGAGAAGAGCACTTGTAAGAGAGATTAGTAATAACAAACAAAAAAGACCAATGAAAGGTAAATATAATATATGGTTGCGGTACATGAACTGCGGTACACAGGATATCCCAAAACCATTTATTATAAATAACTTTCATTTAGAACCGCAATGGAGACCATGAATAGTCTGCGGTAGCTATCAATTCAAGAAGAATTGAGGGTCTGGATTCATCATTCCTAACATTTGTAAGAATGCATTGAGTTTGGTAGAGTCAAGTGCTTTTGTAAACACATCAACAATTTCTTCATGTGTAGGGACAAAGATGAGTTCAATGTTACCTTTCAGAATGTGATCTTTGATGAAATGATACCGTAGTTCAATATGCTTGGTCTTCGAGTGATGGGTTGGATTATGGGAAATCGCTATAGCACTTTCAGAGTCACAGTAAATTGGTATCCGCAACATTCTGTACCCGTAGTCTAATAGTTGTGTTTTTATCCATAACACTTGTGAGCAATGGCTGGATGCGGCCACATATTCGACTTCTGCGGTAGACAATGAAACACAACTTTGTTTTCATGATGACCAGCTGACAAGTCTTCCTCCCAGGAATTGACATCCACCAAATGTACTCTTTCGATCAAGTTTGCATCCAACATGATCTTCATCTATAAATGCTTGAAGACAGAAGTTATTGCCTATACGATACCATAGACTAAGAGACTTCCTTCCTTTCAGGTACCTTAGAACCTGTTTGGCTGCGGTCATATGAGATACTTTTGGATCAGCCTGATACCTTACGCATACACCCATTGCAAAAAACTATATCCGACCGAATAGCAGTGAGATACATGAGAGAGCCAATGATGCCTCTATAAGTTTTGTGATCAACAGGTTCTCCTGAAGGATCCGCAAAAATTTTATAACCGAATGCCATGGGCATCTTAGCCGAATAGCAGTTATCCATTGAGTATTTCTTCAGCAGCTCGGAGGTATATTTTTCCTGATGGATGAAGATTCATTGAGAAATCTATTTAACTTGAAGTGCTAGAAAGAAGTTAATCTCTCTATACATGCTCATCTGAAATTTGTTAGTCATGAGCCTAGCAAAATCATTCACCATCCTCTGATCTGTGGATTCGAAGATGATATCATCCACATATATTTGTACTAGCATAAGGTGGTCACCATTTGATTTTCTAAATAATGTGGGATCAATTACTCCTCTTTTATATCCGTACGAGACAAGAAATTCAGAAAGAGTCTCGTACCACGCTCTTGGGGCTTGCTTCAAACCGTATACCGCCTTCTTATGTTTATAACAGTGATCAGGGAATTCTATACTTTCAAAACCTAGAGGTTGCTGAAGATAAACCTCTTCCTTTAGTTTCCCATTAAGAAATGCACTCTTAACATCCATTTGATGAACTTTGACGTTTTTGTGGGTTGCGTATGCAAGGAAGATTCGGATAGCCTCCATTCGAGCCACCGGAGCATAAGTTTCATCATAGTCAACACCTTTAAGTTGACTGTAGTCCTTTTCAACTAGTCTTGCCTTCTTTCTGACTACGGATCCGGATTCGTCGAGCTTGTTCTTGTACACCCATTGAGTGCCAACAATGGTGTGACCTCATGGTTTTGGAATGAGTTCCCACACACTGTTTCATTCAAATTCTGCTAGCTCTTCTTGCATCGCAGCAATCCAGTCAGACTCTAGTAATGCTTCTTTGATTGATCTGGGTTCGATCGAGGACATAAAGGCTGAGAAGTGACAGTGATCAGATAAGTCTTGTGAAGATCTAGTTTGAACACCTACTGATGGATTGCCAATGATCTGTCCAGGTGGATGGTCTTTCGTCCAAACGTGAAGGCGTGGTTGAAGATGATCAGTAGCTGCAATGGAAGGAATGTATTAAATATCGGAGAAATCTGAGATAGGAAACAACAGTTCCCCCTAGACTTGAGAACAACCTCCTAAGCCTACAGAGTTGTCTTGAATTTTTGGTGCTGCGGTGGAATGAAGTGGTTCCCCCTGGGTTGCAGATGGGATTTCCTCCAGGATTGGAGGATGTTGCCCTTGGGCTGATGGGAGAGAGACAATTCTTGGATCAGATCTGGCGTCAATAGTTTCTATGTTTTCATCATCCGACTCAGAAGAGACATTTGATGGTTGAGATACTCTGCGAATGGATGGAGCTGCTTCAGTTAGTACTGGAACTTTGATTGTTGTAGTATGATCCGGAGTTGAGTTTTCCCCCTCAACCGGAGAGGTGGAAGTAGCTAGCGATACAACATCGGAAGGCATAGGACCAGATACTTCATCATGTTGTAATTGAGCTTCCGGAGAGACCAGAACTTCGGATAACTTGGCAGTCTCTATTGGATCAAAAAGATCATCATAGTTAACTTCAACTATGTTTAGAGGACCCAAGAAATTAGAGATATCAGATTCAAGAATTGATTTCGTTTCAGAGGAGGGAGCAGCGTTGCGGACATAGGAATCGCCGAACTTTATGTCAAAGCTTTCAACAATTTTCCTTGTGCGTCTGATTAAACCCATATATGCAATTTTATTGGTTGAGTAGCCTAAGAAAACGCCTTCATCTGATTTGGGTGCGAACTTGTTGAGGTGATTTTGGTTGTTGATCACAAAGCATCTACATCCAAAAATGTGGAAAAAGTGAACATCTGGCTTTCGGTTGTTGAGACCTTCATAAGGAGTGTTTCCAAGATGTTTGCAAACTATGTTGCAGGTCTGTACAAAACAAGCTGTGGCCACAGCATCGGCCTAGAAGTACAGAGGAAGATTGGCGAAATTGAGCATTCATCTGGCTACCTTCACTAGAGTTCTATTTCTTCTTTCAACGACACCATTCTGTTGCGGCGTATAGGGGGCTGAGATGTTGTGACTTATGCCCTTGGACACTAAGAAATCATTTAGTAGATGATTGGTTAATTCTGTGCCCTTGTCACTGCGTATGTGTCGCACTGGTAGCTTGATTTGAAGCTCGATCTCCTTGATGAAACTGATGAATACCTGCGGTGTTTCTGACTTGATTCGAAGGAAGAAGATCCATGTAAAATGTGTGTAATCATCCACTATAACCACTATATATTTTTTGTAGTGAAAACTGGCTATGGTAGATGGACCGCAGAGATCGATGTGAAGCAGTTCCAACAGTTCAGAAATTGAGGAGTTGATCACAGATGGATGACTTGCCTTTGACTTCTTACCACACTCACATGCCGGACAGAGTGTGTCATTGTAATACTTCAGAATGGGGAGACCACGGACTAGTTCCCCTGTGATCAAGTTGTTGATGTACCAGAAGTTTAGATGAGCAAGCTTGCGGTGCCAGAGCCATCTCACTTCGGATAGTACCTTTGATAGAAAGCAGAGTTGTGGTTTGCCAATGATCAAAGAGACGTCCATTGGGTACATAGTACCTTTGGATTTGGACTTGATCAGGCAAGTGCTTCTATCATTCTTCATTATGTAGCAGAATTGATCATCAAATTCAACTCGATGACCTGGCTTACATAGTTGGCCAACACTTATAAGATTGTGTTTCAGACCTTCTACACAAGCAACCTTTTGTATTGAGTAGTTTCCTGTAGTAAGAACACCATAACCTCAGATAATCCCACTTGCATTGTTTCCAAAGGTGACATTACCCCCATTACAAACTGGCCTGAAGTCCGGAAGGTATTCCAACCTTCCGGTCATGTGCAAGGAGCAGGCACTATCGATCAACCATTCTTCTTCTTGATGCTCCTTTCACAAGGCCTGCAAAATTATTTTGTTAATTTGCGCACCCAAGCGAGTTTGGAGCCCGGAGTGATATGCTTGTTTTTAGTCAATGCATGAAATGAGGTTATAAGGAGAGGTTTCAAATTAACTTTCAAGCATAGTCCTGGGTGTTTGATATTTTTTGGAGTGTTGTGAGATTGAGAGTAGTGACAAGATTTTTGAGAAACATAGAATTCGTCATGAAAAGAGTTCTTTTAACACTAACATTGACACGTAGATTTTTTGGCATTTACAATGACATTACGCTTGGTCTGTGGTTTTGAAGAGGAAGTATGCTTTTGTCCAGTCCGAGGATTGTGAGGTCTAACACCTTTGTTTGTGTGTTGTGAAAAAAATGGTCTTTGCAGGTCTTGCAGGTGTGTAGGCACGTGCATACTTTTTGTGATGTGATTTCTTAAACTCTCGATTTGA
This sequence comes from Lactuca saligna, assembly GCF_052625555.1. NCBI lineage: Eukaryota > Viridiplantae > Streptophyta > Magnoliopsida > Asterales > Asteraceae > Lactuca > Lactuca saligna. The sequence continues at coordinate 267,904,919 of NC_136421.1, read as the reverse complement.
CATTTTGAGTGTTGGAATTGGCAAAATGCCTTTCCATTTTTGATTTTTTGAAAGTAACTTTGAAAAGGTTGGGGTAGGCAAGATACCCTTCCATTTTGGATTATCTAATGAATAGACCTGAAAACCGTTTAATCGAAAAGACTTTTCCTTTTTAAAGTTTGTGTCAGATGATTTCTGAGTGGTGTTGGAAACTATGAGGTCCTTGCCTTTTGTTGTCTTAGAGATTGTTGATTTGAAATGATAATTAGAAAAAGCAAGTTTTTCTGGACTTTTAGACTTGGGAATTTTAACAAACTTCTTTTGTTTTGAATAAATTTCTCGTTGCTTCTCGCGGGAACGAAATTCCTCTTTGAAAACTCTTTTTGCTTTGGGTTTAGGAGAACCACAGTCAGTGATATTTAATTGCGGTTTCCTCAAATCTTTTGAAGTTTTAGAAATAAGGGGACTTGATTCATCCGAACTGGAGAAATCGGGGTTTTGAGAACATTGACCAACTTCAAAATTTTCAATTGGTAATTCATGATTGATTGGTTCAAGAGTCATAGAATTTTTGACTGTGGTCTGCAGTGTAGTACTTTGTACAATCACAGAGTAAGTCTTAGTGAATACTTCCATGGAACATTTGACACTAGGTAGTGAAACAAGTTGCGGTTCATGACTGCAGTTAGGGATACTGCGGTTAGACTGCAGTGATGGAAAATCCAATGTGACTTATGGATTTTCAACAACAATTTCCTCATCAACTACGAATGTTGTCTGAGAGTTGGAATGAATTGAAGATTCAGGAAGAATTTCTTCAATAACACAGTTATTACTCAGATTATGGAGTTTACGAAAATGAGTTTGGATATCCTCAAGAAATCTTTTTTCAATGTCTGGAAACAAAAAGTTGCAGTCAGGAGGGACATAGGGACATTCCGGAGTGAACCGGGGTGAGGAGTCCATTACGGTTGGATACCCATTGGACCAACCCCAGTTGAAAGTATTATCAACATTCCCATTATTAACCAGATTCTCAATGGCTTCACTTTCAATAAAAAGCTTTTCAATTAAAATATTTAAGCGTACAATTTCACTCTGTGCTAAATCTCTCTGATTTAAATCTATTTCTAGTTGTGTTTCACTTAACATTCTAGTATCATTTTCTAACATCATGACTTTTTCTAACATAGCCATTTTAAGTCTCTTGTTATCCAAACGTCCTCTAACGTGGAACATCTCCTGTGATGCAATGTTCTTCTCATCTAAGGCTTTATTGTAGTCTCTAAGGACGACAACACATATGTCATTAAGTGTGTCTATGAAAGGTTGACAGTCATGCATGCTATAATTTAAAGATTGAATCATAAGCTTTAGTTGTTCCACAATGCTGAGGTTTCCATCTTTTACCATATAACAATGGTTTTTCTTCAGTAGGGTTGAGCCATCTTCTTTAGCAGTTGCTATCATACAGATCTTGCCTTTTCCTATGTTGTGATTGTCCTCATCCTCAAATCCTGATGACCATACTTGATGATTTCTTTTTACTTGAGCAACATAAGCTTTCCCTTTTTCCTTTTCTTCTAGTTCTTGAGCCATTTAGAGATAGAAAGCTTGGTCTTTCACAACTTTTGTCCTCTGAAGGTGTACTGGAGTCAGTAGAGTGAGGCTGCGGTGGTACATACTTAGGTAGAGTTTGTTGAGACTGCGGTGGAAGGTGAGGATTCTTGGTGAAACGAGAGTGATTGTTTTGGAAGTTGCAGTTGAAGGGTGGTTGGTTGAATTGTTGGTTTTTATGAAATGAAAGTGGTAATCGATTGAATTTTTTACTGACAAGAGCTATGGCATTCTGAAATTCTTCATCATCGTCATACTCTGAGTTTGCTTCATATGACTGCGCTAGAGAGTCATACGAGGTGGGATGTGTTTGAGATGATTGTGTTAATAGAGCAAGTGGACCCCCGAGGACTTAACAATTCTTGAGTACGGTGGAGTCCTAAGCTTGTAATTCTCCATAGAGCTTATAGAGCGACAACGAATGAATTTTCCTATCTCCTTGAACAATCATTTTAGCCATTGTCCAATGGCTTCCCAAAGCATTCAAGAATTGAAGGTTTGTTGCATGATTGCTTCTTATAGTACCCGCATTGGATACTTTGGTCACTATCAGGTTGAACCTTTTAAAAGAGTTTTCTATGCTTTCACCCGCATGAGCTTTAAAGTTGTTGAACTCAATTAGTGTAGTAATACGTTTTTTGTCTTGAGCTTGTTTGATACATTCGTACAGATTCTTGAGCACTTCCCAGATCACTTTTGCAGATTTTCAATTTATGATGATATCGAAGTTGTCAGGGGCAAGTCCACACAATATCTCATAAAAGGCTATTTCATCGTTTTCCATTTTGTCGAGATCATCCTTGGTGGGACGGTTCATGACTGGTTGGCCTCCTCTTAATCTGACAGTAGCGCTGTTGGTTTGAGTAGGTGTAAGAACCGGCACATGCGATCCTTCTTCAACAGATCGCCATACGTCTCTTCCAAGTCTTCTTAAGTACCTTTCCATTCTTTGTGACCAGTGATGATATTCATTTGCAACCAGTATTGGGGCACGATTTGAACCACCAACACTGTTGGAAACGTTTGAAGAGAAAGGTTGTGCCATTTTTGAAAAAGAGCTTCAGTGGTATAGAAGGCCTTTTGAAAAATTAGAGTTCCAATATTCAAGAAGCAACCACTATGGCTCTGATACCAATTGTTGAGAGAAAAACTTTGAAACACACTTGAACAAAAGTTAGAACAAGTATAATGCGGAATAGTTAATCTCGAAGGATCTATTAGCTCAACAATAATATTAAGAGTTAGAAGTTACTGAGTTAGATGCAGAAAAGTAAAGAAATGTAAATGACAACAATTGTTATATCAAGTAAACACATAAGCAGATTCATAACAAGATATGCATTCAAACCAAGTTAGTAAGTGTGATATAGATTAGTGATTAAGTCATAAGTGACCTGCTCCAAAGAGAGATGATGATTAATTATGACAGTAAGAAGGTTTGATAAGTAAGATAGATTGAGAACTTTTAGATGTGTATTAGAATTTGATGAGAGATTCATGCACACATACATACGAATTACATAAGTAATGCACTCTATTTACAAAGACAAGATTACAACTCTAATAGTAGCCATGTAAGGCATAATGGACATTAGAGTGTTTTATAGAAAGGACAAAATAAAATAAGGATAAAGATAAAGAGTAACTGCGGTTTCTTCAGATGTTGAATGCAGATGCTTGGGAGAAAGACTGGACTGTCGATGCGGTGCTGACTGTGGTTGTAGGAAAGTTCAAGAGGGTCACTTTAATGATTCAACAAGTTATCTTTCATAAGTAGTAGAAATAAACATCACATTGAAATTAATTGATAATGGTTGACTTAAAATCAACAAGGTATTCATGGAAACGCCAATAAACCTGAAAAATATAATAAAAAAACTAGTAAATTATAGGATGGAGCATAGACTGAAAGGTTTTGTAGGTTACAAAAATCTATGTACTTAGGAAAATTACGTTAACACCTAAGGGTACATGCAACCTAATAATCTGTGTCTTTACAATTAATAGCAACATACTATGAACTTAAGAACCCTAGGTATAATCAAAATTCATAGTTAGGGTTACATACATTTTGAACTGTTATTCGAAGAAATTCCTTAAATCCTTATTGATTTTGGAAAGCTAGCACCAAAAGTATGATGCCTCTAATCGCTTACATCCAAAAATAAAAACTCTAGAATGAAGAGGAAAGAGAGGAATGAGAATGAATTTTCGTTCATATGCATCTTAGGAATGTCATGAACGAAAGTAAGGAGCTAAGGGGTCCTATTTATAGTTTAGGTAACTTGTTGATAAAGCCAGATTTGGAAAAATAAATAATAGGTTTAATTCAGTTCAAATCCTTTTCCTATTTATAACCAGGAGGCTTCAAGAAACTCTACAGTGTTCCATAAAATCGTCTGCCATGGACCGTTCTAGAATTTTTCTTCAACTATTAAAAATTACAATACACCTCCTTTACCTTTAATTAATTCTAATTAATCCCAAGTTAATTCTAGATTAATTATGATTAATAATTAATTAATTCTTATTAATTTCTTATTAACTTATTAGTCATGTATATTAACCAATCAATTTTTTAACTATTGATATCATATTAATTTATTAATCACATAATAAATCAAAAGATCAACAATTTTTTTCTAGCTAATATATTATCATATAATATATTAGCAAAATCATTTCTTTATTTATCCTAATGGCATTTCTATTTATTTTTTGCTATGAGGACAACCCAAAAAGGACTTTGCTTTTAATTACAAGAGCATACCAATTCAATTATGAGCTTACACTCAATCACCCAACAGTCTCCCACTTGGTTAACTTTATACATACAATTACAAGTATAACCTCGAATCAAATAGTAAAGTGTGCATTTCTAAGCCATCATCGAACTATGATTCAAATCAAACATTAACCCTAATATAAGTGATCATCTACTCATTCATTCTCCAATATATCGTATGAACTGAGTCATAGATTAATGCTCAACCACATGTTCATTTTTTTGTTTCCCAGTCTCCGATTTCATGATCAAATTCAAACTATAAAATCAAACAAATCAATTCAGTTTGGGCCAAGCATGGTTCTTATAGATCAGCTCAAATAACCGAGGGGTCCAAGGTTATCTCTTTTTCCTATTAAAAAAATGAATGGATAAACTTTGACTACATAATCATAACCTTTACTCATCAAATTTCACATGATACTACGTTTTATAATATCAAGTTACTGATGCATTTATGTAACACCACTGCACATCTGACTTGCAAATTATAAATTACGTATATTCGTTTGAAGTATGGAAGATATTATCATTTTAGAATTACTTTTTATTGAATCCATGAAGTAACCTCTAAGCGTCGGTTTATCCAAAACTCAAAATCTCCATTTTATAAGTACTCGTGAATATTATAGCAATCGATATGTAATGTATAATATCTATAGACAATCTACAAACGATTCATGATAATCTTAATTCAATTACTTACTCCGAAAATTATGCCCGACTATGCAATTTTGAATAATATTTAAATTACTCAAGAAGTAAATATGAAAAATGAATCACAATAATAAACTAGTTAACCATGGTACCATACCCGTTGAATATAAATGAATTCATATTATTTAATCACCATAACAATTACAATTTATTCATTATATATTGTTTCGAGTAATCAATTAACTACTTGAATTAAATAATATATGTCATGGTATGTTTGAACATACATACGATGCCTCTCTATGGTCATTCCTGGTGGGTTTCGATCCTCATTAGATAAAACAAAATGGTAGCAGAAACGATAATCAAATCGGATCTAACACTCGAAACAATTAGATCTAAAACCAAATAATCTATGCAACTTATTTAGAACTCAATAGAACAAAAACATACCTTTGACTACATTGTAGAATCATTCTTTTCACGATCCAGCTGATTAGACTAGAGAAATCATATTAGAGTTTATCTCTTGTAATCGCAACCAAGACAGAAAACTCTAGCAGATCTGAACAAACCACCACAAAACAATATGACACAAGCTCAAACGATGATACTGTTTATCGTCACGACGTAACAGAGGAAGTGTCACGTCATGAGATAGAGTGTTCAAGTTTTCTAGGGTTTTCTCAACGATTTCGACTTTTGCAATAAGAAGGCTATTTTTCATCTCTTTAAAACTGGGATTTGACTCCTTTATTTTTAGGGAGATGGTTTGAAACCCTAAAGATAATTGCCAAATATAAGAGTGATTATCTGTTGTAGTCAAATCATTCTAGAATATTCCATATTTCTTTATTTACTATTAATTAATTCAACTATTATGTAATTAACAAAAGAAGTCCCTCAAATAAATATCTTTTCAATTCTCCGATATTTTGTTCTTGCGTGTAACCAAAAAGGACACTGTTATTTATCTTATTATTATCGGGCTTGTTATGGCTATGGGAACTATTCTATATCAACTCCCACTTGTACTTAGGCATTAACAATGGACATGTCCAATACTTAGGTCGTGTTTGGCAAAAGTAGTTGTTAGCTGGAAGCGGTTAGCAGGTAGCTCGTAGCGGGTAGTAGGTAGCACGTAGCAGGTAGCTGGTAGCGGGAAGCTGTAACTTTTATTTGTTATATGAGTGTTTGGAAAAAGTATCTGGAAGCTTTTGAAATATATAAAATTACATAAAAGGAAAATTGATAAAAAAATAAATAAATATATAAATATAATTTTAAGGGTAATTATGGAAATTGATTTCAAAAGCTCGGTAGCATTTTGTTGAACGCTACATGAAGTAGCTTTTAGATTTAGAGTGTTTTGTTTAAACTAAAAGCTAAACGCTCGTACTGCGAAGCGTTTTTTTGTTTAAACTAGAGCGTTTTGTCGAAAGCTAAAAGCTAGAAGCTCTCAATCGCTTCCAAAAGCTCTGTGCCAAACACGTATGCCCTTACTGGGAACAACAGTTAGTGGTTGTCCAATACAACTATTGTACTTATAAGAACTTTGTTATAGACAACCCAAAGAATAGTGAGTTCAAATTGCTTTGATCTTCATGATATATGTATGAATTTGAGACATGGTTAATGGTAAATATCATAATTCAATTTTTATGTTTTTCGACATAGATTTTTGATGAATGCTTCTAACTTCTAAATTAAATACATCAATTTCAGTCAGGATTTGCTCGAGTACTTTAGATTATCGAGGGGACCAGAGATAAATACTTCTCCATTTCTAGTAGAAGGATAAAAAAAACTTTGATTACATAGGCCAATACTATTCCTAAGGCAATATCTAGTCAAACCATGTATAACTGCCATTTACAGACAATGTTGTGGAAAAACCAAGATACAACAGATTACAGGAAAATACCTTATGTATCTCCATTTGAAGAATAAGAAATATAGTCATCCTAATTTGCTCATGACATGATCCATGAAGTAATCTTTAAGCGTGGTTACTCTAATACTTAAAATTTCCATTTTCAAGTACTCATCAATATGAGTTGTAAGACATAGATATGTTTATCTCTATGAAGAATTTACCAATACTATGACAATCATAATTCACTACTATATCCCAAGAGTAGGACTGATTGTGGAAGTTTGAATAATATATTATTCTGGAAGTGGTTATAAACATTCAAAAATGGAACATAGTAATATCCTAAAGAAAATGACCAATCTCCAGCAAATATTAAGTTCTCTACTTAATAATCATCAAATCAAATAGAGTCCTATGATGCATCAGTTCCAAAATTAAAAATAGCTAAAACTAAAAGGAAATTGCTCAAGTTGATACACATGTATGTCTAATGCCATTAGATCTTTATGTGAGTATTAACCTTGATTAGGGTTTTTGTTTAAAGATATTAATCAACAAGATTGTCTTTAGTTGAATATGATGTCCTAACATTCGTGAAAGTACTTAATAAGTTCTTACCATGTGATATTATGTAACTTGAAATGTAAACACAATGTTAAATCACCTTATAGTCACAAGAAACTTCAATAGAACCATCAAGGATTGAATACAACATTGGGGTCACTAATGAACTTCTTTTCGTCACATAGTTTTTCTTTGTGATTTAGCTATTAAATCCAATTATGCGTATTACTTAGTAATTTTCCAAGATAATAATTTAAGAGCACGAACTCTGACTGCTAAACACAAACGTCTCTGTTAGTCAGGAATTTAACTTTAATGTAACTCTTTCATTGATTTCTTCTTTACTAACAACATTATCGATTTCTTCCTTTTAAGATATCAAATAATATTCTTGATTCTTGATTTGTTGATTCTTTGATTATATCCAAAATGATCTTAATATGACTTATCATGCATAAGGCATATAAGTCATTACTTTTTCTAGCACAAACTCTTTAGGAATTCTGCATCTCAAGATTCTAAGTATTTTTTCTTAAGTCAATGAATAACTTAGATCTATCTAAATAGACTCCAAGTATGATTTCTTGTTCATCCTATGTATTTCATAGCTAGAAAATTCCTACATGTGAAGCTTTTGCACTTAGTAGCGTTAGCACATCATGTCCTATTTTAATACAAGGGATAACATTTCTCCCTTTAGCTCTGATATTTATATGGACTATCATTTGTTTCTTGTAATTTAACCATTGCATTTCTCATTGAAGAAAATTATCTGAACATGAGATGCTTGTCATAGTCTCTTAATTGATTTCTCAATCCTACATATCTATCACAACCAATCTTGGGTTTGACTATATGTATGTTCCTATATATGTTTATTATCTTTTAAAGATCTATAAACACCAAATGCTGGAACAATTCAAATTTTAAACATAGATGAATTGAATCTCATTCCTCATATCCTCCTCAAACCGTGGCTTACTGGGCCTTCCATAGCTTCTGATAGTTAATAAAATCTTACTACAATCTATAAATGACTCATTCCCCACGTGATATAGAGTCAACGAGGTCAATGATGTCTCTTATTAGATCTATTATTAAAGAGATAAATGGATGTCACTTTCCTTAATAGGTTTAACCTCTAATTACGTGCTAGTGTTTTTCTTTAGGATGTTCGTTACTTTATTCTTGCGTCTTCTCAAGGTCAATGTGGCTCCTACTAGTTCTTTTGGGTATTAGCTTTCTCTTTCATAATACTGTCCTTTGAGAAACAAATATTTTATTCTCATAGTGTTTCAGAAATCGTAGTTGGGACATCCTCTAAATAGCCCATCTTATAAAGCATAAAACTTTTTTTAATTTTTACAAGACCAAGGACTCTAATCACACTCATTCAAAGTACAATCCATGAATTGTTTGTAAACACAAAACGACTCATGAATTACTAATCAAACAACGATTTTGTTTCTCTATCCAACTATATTGCTTATGGCAATACCTAAGTCGAAGATGAGTTGTGAAACTGCTTTACAACTCAATTAGATGATCGTTAATCTTTTGATCAAGATTCTCACTATCATATTGGATCTGATTTTCTTTTCCTTTTACCCAATTAACAATGAAATTCATTTCATGACGAATCTGAACAAACATATGGTGAGAACTAATTCCAACAAATGATAGCATCACAAAGTGATTTGTTTGTCATTTATCTTAGTATCATGAGATATGTATCAGTCAAAAGACTTGTGGTCTAAAGACTTTCAAAATTCTATCCAAATGAATATTTTGTATTGCACTTATCGTTCACATATTCAAAGACGATGATCTAAACACTTTGGATATATTTAGATCAACATGCATCGTGGTTAATTTGAACGGCCGATTAGTGTAAACTAACTCCAACATATATTTTTCCTCTTTATGGTGTCATCATTCTTGACAAATAAGATTGCATATATCATAAAATTTAGGGTCAAATAAATTCCAATATCTGAACCAACATGATATTTGGTAACGAAACTCTTATTCAAGATGATTCCATAAATTCATTTAGTTTGACCAATGAATCACCATTGAACTATTGTTACTACACTAGTTTCAAAGATTACATAAGTTACTTTTAATTAGAAAACATACGAAATGTTATTTATTTAAATAATCTAGAATGATCTCTGAAACATTGTATAAATAATTTGAATCATAAGATCAAAGACTTAATTTTTTATTGAACAAGTCATCTTATGACCGCATTGACAATAAAGAAACTTTAATCGATGTCCATGGTCTTAATCATTTCTATATGTTATAGTCCATTACTTCCTTTAGTGGTCACTACACATTCTTACAAATATCAGTACACATCCTTCAGTGAAGACACTAAAGAATTTGAAGCAACTTTCAAATGGTGTTATGGATTCATTATTCTTATTATAGACTAAACACTTGGAAGAACGAGTCGACTCCTGATCCTTTAAAAAAATATTGTGGGTCCTCATTATCGATGATCAATTCTCTTCTTTAGGTTTTATCTTACATCATATTACTTTGAGCATTTGTGTTGTTCTTTGTGCTTTTCTTAGTAAACCAATTTATCCTATCAAAATACGTCTCAAAATAAGCCTATAAATTTTTCCTTCATTTGATTTTGTGGTTTGGTACACTAACTAAGAACATCCTTATACCATTGGACAACCGGCTTTCTTATTCTTGAAACTTCTTTAATGACAACTAACCATTGGAGCATTTGAAACTTTGATTTCTATGCTTAGCTATGTTAGTGTCACTCCCCCAAACAGGAATGACGAAAACATTCGGGGGCAAAGGACGTCATGTACAGTATCACAACAATTGCATTGTAGTAATCAAAGCAAACACAACCAACACATTTAATAAGTAAAGTATTTACATTTTGTTCGATACATAGTTTGTATGACATCAAAATGTATAACAAATGCGTAAAAGACGCGACTCTAAAAAGCTCCATCTTCTAAAAAATCTTGGGGTTGTACCTGTCTTACCGGTTCCATGAGAATACAAGTGATTTTGAAAGTGTATCAACATTTAAGTTAGTGAGTTCATAAGTATGTTTTAGTGATAGAAACTCTTGTCTTTGTACTTTGAAAATGCTAGTATGTTTCTCCAGAAATCCAATATTTTCTACAGTGAATGTAATGTAGTCTTGTAAATGGATAAACTATTTCATGTATGTTCTGATTATTTGTCTATTATATTACTGTACAATGTACTAGAAAATAGTTCATTGTATTTGTATTTTCATGGAAACATAGTAGTGATTTTATAAAAACCTTTGTATGTACGCCTGGATACGACTAGCTGTAGTGTAAAGTAGTGTATTGTTTGTATGAAAACCTTTGTATGTATACCTGGATACCACCAACTATAGTGTAAAGTAGTGTAGTGTTTGTATGAAAACCTTTATATGTATGCGTGGATACCACCAGTTGTAGTTTAAAATAGTGTATGGTAGTTTTATTAATTAAAATAAAACCATTGAATTAGTGTTAATCCCGTAAACCTATGTTTTAGTTTATACTGTTGTGAGTTTCATATAACCATGCTTGATATGACCTAGTGCCCCCTATGATGTTATTAGGTGTCTTAAAGTTATGACATTTGTCACCTCAGGCCAGCCGACCTAACTGTAACTAGCAGTTCAGGTGTGCGATTGTCAATCCCGTATAGATCTATACACAAATCTCACGCTCTCCCTCTAGGAGACTCTGATTATATTGTATAGGATTTAGTTTTGTACCCTGGTGGATACAATTGAATTAGTGTCTCATTACCCTATATTAACTAGTTTACGTGTAGTGTTGTAGTGTTCTGTACTTGAAAACTGTATTTATTACCATGTTGTACTGTACTTTGTATTGTAAAATATTATCCTTAAATAATTATTTAGTAATGTATACTTAAATAAGGGAATTAGTGTAGTGTTCCATAAACTATATCTACCATAGTTTATTTTTTCTAAACAGTGTTCTTTTGTTTGTAAAATAGCATAGTGTATTCCAAGCTATACCTATTATAGCTTGAATGTATGTTCTTGTTTCGTGTAGTGAACTCAGTAAGTAGTGATGTAGTGTTCCCAAACTATACATACTATATTTTACTTGTTTGTTATGAATTGTACTGAAATCTTTTGCAATTTAGTTATATGAATAAAAAGTACCCTTATGCTCGACATAATACAAAAGGGTTAAAATATATAAATAATTTTTATATAATGTAGTGACTACTCAGTTTAAATCAATTGCAAAGGTTTTTAAAATATTTGATATCGTTTGTATAAAAACACAAAAGTCCTTGTGTTTTAATTGTATTCCCCCATTGAAAACATTAAAAATAGTGAAATTGTAGAGTGATGAACTCACTTATAGTATGTGCCTGTAACTGGATAACGGATTGTAGAGATTACCCTCGAGTTGGCGTACGTGGAACTAACGGTATCTTGACAATATTTAAACACATAATTGTATTTAAATTAGTGAAACCATCAATTAAAGTGTTAGGAATCACTTGTTTTGGTGTTGAGAGTAATTATCGAAAATTGCACAAGTGTTGAAGAGTTTTTGGTTCAAAGGGTTCTCGGCCGAATATAGTTTTCGGTCTTGGACTGTTTTCGGTCACTTGAAGATATGAAGGCTGTTCTTGCTGTTCTTGGTGAAAATATGAAGATTTGTAGGTTTTCAGTTGAATGTTTGAATGTTCTTGGATGATCCGTGGGAGTAAAATGTTGGTATTTTCGAGTGAAAGTTGTGTGAAATGATCAAGTTTTCGAAGGAAAAACTTTCATATGGTTAGGTTTTCGGTCGGAAAAGGGATCTTGGCCGAAATCTGTTTTTGGTACGCAGGCTTTCGGCCGAAAACAGTTTGTTGTAATGAGTTTTTACTGTTTCGGGGGGAAAATCTAGGTTTTTCGAGTGTTTTTGAATTTTATTAAGTTGGAAAGTATCAGATTGTCACATTATCCCCCGTTAGAGGGAATTCCGTCGCAATTTTTTTTTTCTAAAATGATTACAATCATGGACTAGCAAAAAGATGTGGCTACTTCTGTTGCATCTGATCTTCTCGCTCCCAAGTGAATTCAGGTCCCCGCTTGGCATTCTAGTGAACCTTCACGATTGGTATGCGAGTTTGTTTCGTTTGTTTGACTTCCTTATCTATGATTTATACTGGTTCTTCCACAAAGTTAAGATTCTCGTTCATCTCGATTGCATCGAGTGGAATCACGAGAGTCTCGTCGGATTGACACTTCTTTAGATTTGACATGTGGAAGACATAATTTATGTTTCTAAGTTCTTGGGGTAGATGTAGTTTGTAAGCTACTTGGCTGATTCTAGCAAGAATATTGAATGGCCCGATGTACCTTGGGTTTAGCTTTCCATGCTCCCGAAGCATATCATTCTCTTCTAGGGTGAGACCTTCAACAGAATGCGGTCACCATCCTGGAACTCCAAGGGTTTTTGTCTCTTGTCTGCGTAGCTCTTTTGTCAATCCCTAGCAGCTTTTAGTCGTTCATGGATTTGGACGATCTTTTGGGTGGTTTCTTGAATGATTTTCGGGCTAGTGAGAGTGCTGTCAGAAACTTTCCCTTTAGCTAGCTGCGTGTCACCCACCTCAGCACACCACAAAAGGGGATATGCACTTACACCATAGAGGATTTCAAATGGAGCAGCCTTGATGCTAGTGTGATAGTTGTTATATGAAAACTCAACCAGTGGCAAATGAGTATCCCATGCTTTACTAAAGTTGATCACATAGGCTCTCAGCATGTCTTTTAGCATTTGAATGGTTCTCTCACTCTATCCGTCAGTTTGTGGATGGCAAGTTGTGCTCATATCCAGCTTAGTTCCAAGAGCCTTTGGAAGTGACTGCGAAAATCGTGAGGTGAATCTACTGTCTCTATCCGAGATAATACATATGGGCACACCATGCAATCGTATTATCTCTGGGATGTAAGTTCTAATCAACTTCTCCGTCTTGTCTATTTCTTTGATTGGCAGGAAGTGGGCGGACTTGGTTAATATATCAATGATTACCCAAATAGTGTCATGACCACCCGAGGTCTTGGGCAAATTCGTTATGAAGTCCATTGTAATTCGTTCCCATTTGCACTCAGGTATCTCTAGCTGTTCAAGTAAACCTAAGGGCTTTTGGTATTCTACCTTCACTTTAGCATAAGTTAGGCATTTTCCCACATAGATAGCGATATTTGCTTTCATTTTTGGCCATCAATAGAGCTTCTTGAGACCCAGATACATCTTATCTGAACCTGGGTGGATAGAGTATCGAGTCTTATGTGCTTCATTCATGACAACCTCGCTGTAACCACCGAACTTTGGGGTCCAGATCCGGTCCAATAAATTGTTGGAATAGTGTTTAAGACTGCAACTATATTTAGTAAGTACTTGACCCGATTGAGCATGGTCCTTTTGGGTTGCCTTCACCATAGCAACTTGTCAGGATGATTTACAATGAGAGAAGAAATATTATAAGGAATAACATTATTGTTATTTGATTAATATAAGTCATAATATTATTGTTATATGGTTAATATAAGTCATAAATTAATTAGGAATTAATTTGGTGACTTAAAGAGATTAATTAAATAGAAGGGAATAAACTATCAAGTGTATGATAGTTGTACATTAGGCTATAATCCCTTATGGATAAGGGGTGGACGGTTTTAGGGCTTCGGATAGACCTCGAATTCGTCCAAGGCTTATCATTAGGGTATTGGATTGCTTAGGGCCTAAGTTATCCAATTAGGGTTTAAGGGTGAAACTCTAGGAGCCTTACAAGTATAAATAGACCCTAGGGGTCATGGAAATCGGAACCCTTGTCACTAAAGGAACCCTGTCCGATTTCTTCCTCCCCTCTCCTCTCTCTATAATCATCCTCTTGCTAGTTGGTGTTTGTAGGCCATTAGAGGAGTGACAATTGTGACTCTAAGCTCCAAGGACAAGAAGATTCAAGCAAGCAACTTAAGGTAATCTTCTAGATCTGTTTTTCTTATGTTATTACCTAGATCTATTATTCAAAAGTCTTGAGTTCAATGCATGTTCAATTAGAGAAACCTAGATCCAAGCATTAGGGTTTGTATGTGCACATAGGAATGTTCATATGGCTAAAACCCATCAGTGGTATCAGAGTCTAGATTGGTTTCTATTGAAGTGATGCATTGGTTGCTTGTTTGATGCTTGCAAAATTCGAATTTTGTGATCCTGCCTGATGAACTCGGCGAGTTCCATAGTGGACTCGGCGAGTAGGCCTCAACTCGGCGAGTCCATTGTGGTATTCGGCGAGTTCGAGCGTCAGAAAGAGCTAATTTTGGGATTTCTTGCTGTTTATCCTTTGGATACTTACCTTAATCATATTAGGTCAATATAAATCCGATTTTAAAGTATATTTTAGTATATTCTTGACCTAATTGAAGATATTTATCAATTAATTAAATATTAGTTTCCTTATGTGATAATTGATTAATTATTTTAATTAATTTGGTAATTTGTTTTGCAAGAAATAATTAAATAAATCAAATATGGATAATTATGTGATTAAATGTTAATTTAGATTATTTGTTATTTGATCCCCTATGTTTTGAAAAGTTTAAAACCTGCCCTCAAGTTTTGTAATTTATGTTTTGTGATAAAAAGTTTAATTTAGAAAATTTAAACTTCAAACCCTAGAATTTTACAAGTTTAAAATTCAACCATATACTAATATAATATTAAAAGATTAATATATATATATATATATATATATATATATATATATATATATATATATATATATATATATATAACTAAAATGCTAATCTTACTGTTAGTAGGCCTCATTCACGAAGTCAGTCTATAAGGTGGGTATAAGGTTGCTGCCTATAAAATGGCGCTTAATGGGTGTACACTCACACCCACCGCTTGCTTGATCGGTGGAGGGTCGTTAGCCGAACGGGTAGGATAGGGCAACCTCATCTCCTCATTAAAAGTATAATATAAAATACAAAGTAACTAGATGTTTTTCAAAAAAATTCCCAATCCTAGTTACTTTAGGAAAAGTGAATTGATGCAATCCCATGAAATTTCACTTTGCACCCTTGCTAAGAAGTTAGTGGAGCGTGTGTGGTTTACCGGCACACTAATTGGTTCTAAGCAAAGGTGGAAAAGGTTGATTCATTGTTTATCATAGTTCGATGGAGCGTGTGTGGTTTACCGGCACATCGAATAGGTGATTGTTACAATGAAGGCACCATGTGAATTTTCATGGTAATTCACACCCACTTTGTGATCCTCGGTATCCCAGTCCCAAACGAGAGGGGCATATCGAGATTTAAACATGCCATTGAAAAGTTTCAATGAATCTCATCCAAACCTAGGAATTCTCAACACATTTAGAACTTAAAGTTATGTTTTCATGGTGGAGAATTAGTGAATCATCATTCACTTACCTTCAAATTGTTTGCATGTTAGATTACAACATCCCTTTTCTAATTTGAAAATATTGTTGTTGGATCCTAGCCCTAATTTTTCTTGGGTAATAATTAGGCATTCAAATTCTAATCTATCTTTGTCCTTTCTATTTGTAGATGTTGAACGCGAACAACGCTGCTGCTAGCTCGTTCACATTGATGAGCCTTTGCCAAAAGGTGACTTTCGATGGGACGAACTTTAGCGAATGGATAACAAACATTCTCACAATTGCTCGCTAAGAGGACAAGGAGTATGTCCTCGATGAGAAGCTCGAGAAGATCAATCCTGAAATCGCTAATCCGGCTGAAATCACCTCTTTTGAAACTCATGAGCGTGATGCAATGAAGGTACATTGCATCATGATATCCACTATGAACTCCGAATTCCAAAAGTCCTACGAGGACATGTATCCGTACAAAATGCACCAAGACTTGTTGGAGAGATACCACCACAACGCGAGGCAGGAACATTACGAGATCTTCACTAACATGATCTCCGATAAAATGGGTCATGGTGAATCTCTAACCGTGCACCTCCAAAAGATGCAAAGGTATGTCGATCGTATTCGCAAGTTGAATGTTGACTTTGGGGAAGACTTGGCAATCGACATGGTGCTTCACTCCTTGCCTCCGTGTTACAACCAATTTAGGATGACCTACCACATGAACAAAGAATAGGTCACCTTAAGTAAGCTCCAAGGTCTCCTTAGGGTTGCTGAGAGCAACCTCAAGGACAAGTCTGTTGCACCCACTCCCAATCCACCTGCTGCTCCTGTTTTGGCCATTGGGCAAGGAAGAGGCAAAAAAAGGAAGGCTCCGTCTAAGAGCCACCGCAAGGGAAAGTCCCGAGATGGTTCCTCCTCTAGTGGGACCAAAGTTGATCCCGCTAAGCCTAACCCTAACCCAAAGGAGGAAGAGTGCCACCATTGGCACAAAATAGGGCATTGGAAGAGAAGCTGCCCAGAGTACCTGCTGTTGGATTAGTGTCTAAGTCCATAACTATTTTGGTATGTACTTGACCCGATGGTGCATGGTCCTTTTGGGTTGCCTTCACCAAAGCAACTTGATTGGAGAAATGAATAAAGACAGAGAGGATAATATGACTTACTAATATGTTATAAGAATAATATATTAAAGGAGAAATCATATTTGTTTAATTAATATTGGTCAATAATTAATTAAGAATTAGTTTTGTGATCAAATGTAATTAATTAAACTAGAGGGGCTGATTTGTAATTATGTGATAGTTACAAAATAAGGTAAGGATTATCTTATTTATATGGTGGACGAATTTAAGGTTGGAAAGCCTTAGAATTCGAGTATGATAAGGATTCAAGGATTATCTTATTGGTTGCTTAATGGATAATCAACTAGATAAGGATAATGACTGAAACCCTATCTCTACACCTATATAAACACCCCTAGGGTCATGAATTCGTGTATCCCTTCCCAAGAGGTCCTAGATACGAATTCTAACCTCTCACCTCTCTCTTTATACCTTCTCCATTTGCTTATGGTGTTTGTAAACCATTAGAGGAGTGACACTTGTGACTCTAAGCATTCCAAAGTCAATTCAAGGTGGAATTAGGATTGTTATTGCTATATAACAATCAAGGTATGTTCTTAAACCCATTCATATGTTAATATCGATTTCATATACTATAATTAGGGTTTATAGTCTTGGATTCAAAGCATGTACAATAGAGAAACCTAGATCCAAGCATTAGGGTTTGTATGACCACATAGGATATCTAATGACCAAAACCCATCACCTGCAAGCTATCAAGGAACGAAAGATCAAACCATCTTTCGGAGGTATATATACAATTAAATATAATGATTCATCTCATGCTATTTCTTGGGTCCTCAATACCGGGTGTGGTTACCACATTTTTTCTGAATTGCAGTGACTAAGAAGAAATAGGGATGTGGAGCATGGAAGAATAAATCTAATCATGGGGAACAGAAGATCGTCGCTTGTGACCAAGATTGGAGTGTATTCTCTAGTGCTTAGTAATGGTTTATGTTTAGATTCGGACAATTGTTGCTATTTGCCAGAAATGGCAAGAAACATCATTTCATTTCATGGTTTGATTAGACAAAGATTTAGATTTTCTTTTAATAATGAGAATGGTTCTATTTATGCTTATCTAAATGGTGTCTTATATTTTGAAGCAATACCATGTAATGGAATTTATGAAACTGTTATGATTATAGATAACCTAGGAAATGATGTTTTATGCATGGATTCTTCCAATAGTATGGATATAGCATCCTTGTGGCATTTTCGTCTTGGACATGTCAACTAGAAGCGTATAGCCCAAATCCAAAAGGATGGAGTGCTGGAGTCGTTCGACCTTGGGGAAGATGACACATGCGAATCTTGTTTACTTGGAAAGATGACCAAGTCACCCTTCACTAGTGCGTGTGAAAGGGGTGAGTGTTTATTGGACCTAATACATACCGATATATGTGGAGCCTTTAGATCCACCACAAAGGATGGGAACCGCTTCTATGTGACTTTTACCGATGACTATAGTAGATATGGGTATATCTACTTAATCAAGCACATGTTAGAAACGTTTGAAAAGTTCAAAGAATTCAAGAATGAAGTGGAGAATCAATTGGGCAGGAAAATCAAGATGCTTAGATCCGATCGAGGAGGAGAGTACCTAAGTCTTTAATTCCACGACTATCTAAAAGAGTGTGGAATAGTTTCACAATTAACGCCACCTAGGACACCACAATTGAATGGTGTTGCAAAAAGGCGTAACCGAACCTTGTTAGACATGGTCCGCTCTATGATGAATCATGCTTCACTATCTATCTCATTATGGGGGTATGCATTAGAGACTGCCACCCATATCCTTAACCGAGTCCCTACTAAGAAGGTTGCCAAAACACCTCACGAGATGTGGACAGGGAAAGCTCCCTCGTTAGCACATATCAAGGTTTGGGGTTGCGAGGCTTTCGTAAGACAAGACACTCACGACAAGCTCGAACCTCGTAATGAGCGATGTATTTTCATCGGCTACGTGCAGAAATCCTTTGGATATCTCTTCTATAGACTGAAGGACAATGTTGTCTTTGTTTCAAGGAGAGGAGTTTTCCGAGAGCGAGAACTCATAAGCCAAGGAGACAGTGGGAGGCAAATCGAGTTTGAAGAGATTCAAGAGTCGATAGATGAAGGAACCTCTACCGCTGGCCCTCAACCCGAGGAGGAAACTCCGGTGGAACCGATTGACGAGTCCTTACCTCTTAGGTGTTCCGAAAGATTTAGAGTTCAACCCCAGTTTTATGGTTTTCATATTACTACCGAAGGGGACACGTATATTAGTGATGGTACACTAATAAATCTAGATGAACCTAATAGCTATAAGGAAGCCATGGCAGGCCCGGAGTCTGCGAAATGGAAAGAGGCAATGGACAACGAGATCCAATCCATGTATGACAACCAAGTTTGTAATTTTGTTGATTATGTGCCCGGACGTAAGACCGTTGCGTGCAAATGGATCTTCAAGAAGAAGACCGACGTGGATGGAAACGTACACACATATAAGGCGCGATTGATTGCGAAGGGCTTTACTCAAACTCCCGAAGTTGACTATGATGAGACATTCTCACCAATTACGAAAGTAAAATCTATTAGAGTGATGCTAGCGATTGCCGCATTTCATGATTATGAGATTTGGCAAATGGATGTCAAAACCGCTTTCCTTAATGGGAAGTTGGCTGAGGATGTGTACATGGCTCAGCCAGAAGGTTTTGTTGATCTAAAGCATCCAAATAGAGTGTGTAAGCTTGAGAAGTCCATTTATGGACTTAAGCAAGCGTCTCGTAGATGGAATCTTTGCTTTGATGAGAAAGTCAAAGAGTTTGGATTTGTACGAAGTGAAGATGAATCATGTGTATATGTCAAAGCATGTGGGAGTATAGTTAGCTTTCTCGTTTTGTATTTGGATGACATACTGCTCATAGGAAACGACATCCGACACTGCAGGAGGTTAACTCCTGGCTCGGGAAGTGCTTCGCTATGAAGGACCTCGGAGAGGCTTCCTATATTCTGGGAATCAGGATAGTGAGAGAACGAAGTAAGAGACTAATAGGACTTAGTCAGAACACTTACTTAGATAAAATACTAAAACATTTTAGTATGGAAAACTCGAAGAAGGGAGAATTACCGATACAATATAATGCCAAGTTGAGTAAGACTCAAAGTCCGAGTACCAAATCCGAAATAGCAGAAATGAGCCGAGTACCATACGCTTCGATCCGCTGTTGGCTCAGTCATGTATGCTATGACTTGTACTCACCCTGATGTAGCCTTTGCTTTGAGCATGGTTAGTAGATATCAAGGGAACCCTGGCAGAGCCCATTGGATTGCGGTGAAGGATATCCTTAAGTACCTTCGAAGGATCAAAGAATGGTTTTTAGTCCTCGGAGGGAATGATGACTTGAAGGTGCGAGGGTATAGTGATGCCAACTTTTAGACCGACAGGGACAACTACCATTCGCAGTCGGGCTGGGTCTTTACCCTGAATGGAGGAGTAGTAACTTGGAAAAGTTCCAAACAAGAAACTGTAGCTGATTCAACGTGCGAATCAGAGTACATCGCAGTGAGCGAAGCGTCGAAAGAGGCAATATGGTTAAAGAACTTCATTGGTGATCTTGGAGTTGTACCTACCATAAAGGAGCCCATGGAGATTTTCTGTGATAATGAAGGAGCGGTTGCCTTGACCAAGGAACCGAGGGATCATGGTAGATCTCAACATATCGACATAAAATATCACTTTATAAGACATCGTGTACAAGAAGGACAACTCGTGGTGAAGAGGATATCATCAGAAGATAACCTAGCAGATCCGCTTACGAAGGGATTGAGCAGGGTTAAGCACTTGCAGCATGGTAGGAGTATTGGGCTGAAGGATGATATTAGTATAGATTAGATATTATTAGAAACATATAATAGATAAATGTAATAAACATTTGATGATTAAATAAAAGAGTATTATTTATGAGTAATGTTACTGTCTTATGTTAAGTGTTTAACTATTGTTTCACTCTGCATGTTTTGACTTCCAGAATAATTGAGTTTATTAAGAATAATCGAATTATTCAAATTGTCCACAATAGTTCATATGTTGGAAATAGGTATGAATGAAGATTGTCATGAATTGGTGTGTAGATTGTCTAAATGGTATTAGACATAGCAAAAGTTTGCTGCAACGTTCATGATTGCTTATGAACCAGTTTTGAGCATTGGAACAAACCCGCGCTTGCTGGAATCAACTTATGGAATGTGATAAAAGGGTGATCGCAAGACGATAATATCATATGGTCTTAAAACCTAGATATATGATTTGTTATTTGTTAATTGGGTGTATATTGATAATGCGAAACCGCATTAGTAACTTGATGTTATAAAACGCATTGATGTGTATAGTTGATTAATGAATACGTAAATGCATATAAGTCGAAGTTTATCTGTTACTTTTATCCTAAGAAGGTAAAAACGATATCTCGGCCGCTCGATGATTTGATTTGAGTTATGTGCTGGGCCCGATCAGAACTAAATTGATGTGTTCGATTAAGTTCTATGTCAAATAAATCTGAGATCGAGAAACCAATTGCGAGACAAATTGGTTCCATAGAATTTTCAGCATGATATCTAAATAGAGGACTGCACGATCCCTTATCTAAAGGACAAGATTGATTAGATCAGAGTTTGACAGCGTCATTGAGAGCTACGATTGCTAATCGGTATATATAGTTACTAGACTTTTCCCAGTGGGAGATTGTTGGAATAATGTCTAAGGCTGCAACTATATTTAGTAAGTACTTGACCCAATTGAGCATGGTCCTTTTGGGTTGCCTTCACCATAGCAACTTGTTAGGATGATTTACAATGAGAGAAGAAATATTATAAGGAATAATATTATTGTTATTTGATTAATATAAGTCATAATATTATTGTTATTTGATTAATATAAGTCATAAATTAATTAGGAATTAATTTGGTGACTTAAAGAGATTAATTAAATAGAAGGGCATAAACTGTCAAGTGTATGATAGTTGTACTTTAGGCTATAATCCCTTATGGATAAGGGTTGGACGGTTTTGGGGCTTCGGATAGACCTAGAATTCGTCCAAGCTTATCATTAGGGTATTAGATTGCTTAGGGCCTAAGTTATCCAATTAGGGTATAAGGGTGAAACCCTAGGAGCCTTACAAGTATAAATAGACCCTAGGGGTCATGGAAATCGGCACACTTGTCACTAAAGGAACCATGGCCGATTTCTTCCTCCCCCTCCTCTCTCTATAATCATCCTCTTGCTAGTTGGTGTTTGTAGGCCATTAGAGGAGTGACAATTGTGACTCTAAGCTCCAAGGACAAGAAGATTCAAGCAAGCAACTTAAGGTAATCTTCTAGATCTGTTTTCTTATGTTATTACCTAGATCTATTGTTCAAAAGTCTTGGGTTGAATGCATGTTCAATTAGAGAAACCTAGATCCAAGCATTAGGGTTTGTATGTGCACATAGGAATGTTCATATGGCTAAAACCCATCAGAAAAAACAAACTCTGTCTCCCTTTTTATAGTTTTAAAGCTTCTAGCTGAGCCTCTTTGATTTGTGTGGACAGGTGGTAATGGATTGCCATGGTTAGTGCGATCACCTTATAACCTGAGTACTCCTTCCAACTTAGGGCATCCTCTACTACATTGATGTTACACCCCAAAACTGGAACGACGGAAACGTTCTGGGACTGGCATCACAGTATCACAACAAAGCATAATAGTAAACAAGAAACAACATCACCCATTGCATTAAATAATATTCAATACATGTGTATTCTATATAGTTTATAAGACACCAAAAATATGAATCAAAATAAGAGACGAGTCTTGAAAGCTCCGTCTTCTCAAAACCTGGCATCGATACCTTTCTACTGATGACCTGAGAATACAAGTTATTTTGAAAGAGTTTATCAGCTTTAAAGTTGGTGAGTTCATAAGCATTTTAGTGTCATTGTTTGTATGAAAATGTTTGTAAGTGTTTGATGTATAGGTTTGTAAAATTTTGTAGTAAATGCTTGTATCTCCTAGAAAATGCTATATTTTCTACTAAAAGTAGCCTTCTACCAAGGCATGAAAAGTTCTGTATGTTTGTTTCTTGTAAAAGTGCGTATTTTTCTCAAGTGTGGCTATGATTAACAAAATACAGTTTTTACATTACCGTTTATGTGAGAAGATCACAATGTGAATGCAATAGGAAATAATAAAGTACTGTAGTGTTGTATTATAGTGACTACTGCTGTACTAACAACGTTAAACCAATTGTTAATTAAGGTATAGTGTGATATGATTGTAACCATAGTTGATCGACTTATTAAAACACGATGCTCGAAGACGTCACAATGGTATGATATTCGTCACTCGTAGACCTGAAGGTCCCATTGTAGCTAGCAGCAAGGTGTAGGACGATCAGTCCCATACAGATCTATACATAAATTCACACTCTCCATCTAGGAGACTCTGGTTACAAAACGAGCCATAACAGTGATGCCATGCCCCGAAGTAGTGACTCACATTTATGTTATAGTATTCTTGTATATGTATTGTATGTACTAGTGTAGTATATGTTCTCTCTGTCTAGTATGTAGTATATTCTCTTTGTTTCTCCTTATAGTATATTCTCTTATATAGTGTATAGTATATAGTATGTATTGTTTCTCCTTAGAGTATTCTTTATCTGTTTCTCTTTATAGCAAGTATTGTTTCTCGCTATAGTATGTATTAACTCATGTATGAATTGAGTCTTTGTATGTTTTATTGTACTAGAAATAGTGAGTAGTGACTTCCTAAACTTTGCCAATTATAGTTTACATGTAGAGTTGTTTGTGTGACTGAGTGAGTTGAACTAAGATAAAAGCTTTATGTATATACATATATACATGATATAAAAGTAAAGATCAAGCGACTCTCGGACAAACAACAGAGTACTCTAAGTCCACAACCAAACAAGGAACAGGAAATAAAGTGAGTTATCAGTCCTAAGTCCTTCCATCCTTACTTATATAACTATATTTGCATTAGACATGGTTTTGACAATATAAAAGTTTGAAAGAGTTAAAAGAAAGGTTTGGCATATAAGAACAAGTTTGATAAAGAGTTCAGTATGTAAAAGAGGTTGATAAACATTTTGAAGTATTTGAAATCCGTATTCTTGATAACAGTTTGAAAGTAATAGAAAATCTATCTTTTTGTTCTAGTTATTAATCACATGTGATTGATATAATAACTATAATGTTTCAATTTGTATTCCCCCCCCCCCCCCCCATAAACGCATTTAAAATCATTTAAAAGGTAGATTAAGGGGTATGAACTCACCTGTAATGAGTGGTTTGGATGAACGAGTGGTATAGGATGCTAAGTGCCAAGTGAATACTTGAGTACACACACGGATCCTATTTATCATATATATATATATATATATATATATATATAATTAGTGTTTAAACAACTAATTATGCAAGGAAAGACACCCTAGGTCATAGAAAACACTTAGATTGAAGGGTATAAATCACATATGATTGCACTAAGGATGTATGGCCATACTAAGGAGTTTACTTCCCAAATGGCAAGACCATGGGAGTTCACGGCCATGAGTTTACGGCGGTTTGAGATTTCGGAAAAATGAGTTTACGTCCACTAGAGTTTACGGCCGTAAAGGCATGCTATTTTGTGCATATGGGTGTTTTAAAGGGCTTTCAAGTATTGAGGAAAGTTTCTAGTTTCATATCCAAGCCTTAGGAGGAAGTTATGGTCTAAATGCACTTCAAACTAGGGTTTACGGCCAAGGAAGATTCTCTTGGCCGTAAAAACCTCATGTTCTTGAGAAAAGCTTGATTTCAAGGTGTAATTCAAGGGTCTATACAAGGTAGTAATTATATAAGAGGATACTTACAATGTAGAAGCTAGAAAGACTAGTTTTCGGCCCAAAGAGCAAGAGTTTTCTTGATGTTCTAGACTCAAAAGATGAAATTTATTGATGAATTTAAAGGGTTATCTAGGATAAGAGGTGTATTAACACATCGATGGAAGGAATTACATACATTCTTGAAGAAAAATGAAGAATTCTTGATGATAGTTGAGAGCAAAACCGATTTCTTGGATTGGAATTGGTAAAAGTGAAGAAAAATGGCAATGCTTCATACTTGTAGGCTGGAGTTTACGGCCACCATGAGTTTACGGCCGTAAACTCATGTGTCCTGGTCGTAAACTCCTCATTGAGGGGTTTATGGGTTGTTTGTTAGGTTACAACTTCAGCTGACACTTCCTTTCACTCATTCCTTTGGTGTACTAGGCTCAGAATGCTCAAACGGACTCTAAACGGTGCTGAAAGTTAGCAGAAACAAGCCTGACTTTGATTGAGCTGAATAGTTCTAAAAGATAGAAATTTCGGGTTGTCACATCTTTTCCCCGTTAGAGAGAATTTCTTCCCAAAATTAGAGTTTAAGCAATTAAGTAGTTATAAATAACTAAGCAAAAAGATGAGGGTATTTCAGTTTCATTTGATCCTCATGCTACCAAGTGAATTCAGGTCCTCGCTTGGTGTTCCAGCGAACCTTCACTATCGGGATACGACATTGCAACGTTTGCTTGACCTCTCGGTCCATGATCTCTACAGGTTCTTCCAAGAAGTTGAGGCTCTCGTTGATCTCAATCTCATCGAGTTGGATTATAAGAGTCTCGTTGCATAGGCACTTTTTTAGGTTTGAGATGTGGAAAGTAGAATGTACGTTACTAAGTTTACAAGGTAGGTTGCGTTTGTAAGCTACTAGGCCGATTCTAGTGAGAATCTCGAAAGGCCCTATGTATCATCGATTTTTCTTCCCACACTTTCCGAAGCGTATCAAGCCCTTCCAGGGTGAGACTTTCAAAAGAACGCGGTCTCCCACCTGGAATTCCAACGGTTTCCTTCGCATGTCTTCTTAGCTTTTTTTTTTCCGGTCTCTAAAGGCTTTCAATCGTTCACAAATTTGAATGATCTTCTCTGTCATTTCTCAAATGATCTCCGGACTTGTGAGAGTGCTGTAAGGAACTCGTCTTTTAGCTAATTGTGTGTCACTTACCTCAGCCCAACACAGAGGGGATCTGCACTTTTGGTCATAGATGGCTTCAAAAGGAGCAGCCTTTATGCTCATGTGATAACTATTGTTGTAGGAAAACTCGGCAAGGGGTAAATGAGTATCTCATTCCTTCCCAAAGTCGATCACACAGGCTCACAACATATCTTCCAAAGTTTGGATAGTTCTCTCACTTTGTCCGTCGGTCTGTGGATGGTAGGATGTGCTTATGTCCAGCCTTGTTCCTAGGGAAATTTGTAGCGACTGCCAGAACCTTGAAGTGAATCTACTTTCTCTATCGGAGATAATGGGTATATGAACACCATGTAGTCATACGATCTCCCTAATGTATGTTCTTGTGAGTTTCTCCATCTTGTCAGTCTCTTTGATGGGCGGGAAGTGTGCAGATTTTGTTAACCTGTCAACAATCACCCAAATGGTATCGAGACCAACCATTGTCTTGGGCAACTTGGTTATGAAGTCCATGGTGATCCACTCCTACTTCCATTCCAGTATCCTTGGTTGTTGTAGTAACCCTGAGGGTTTCTGGTATTCGACCTTGACCTTGGCACAAGTAAGGCATTTACTCATGAAGGTAGCAATCTCTACTTTCATGTTACACCACCAGTATAACTTTTAAAGATCCAGATATATCTTATCTGAACCTGGGTGGACGGAATATCGAGTGTTGTGCGCTTCGGTCATGACCAAGTCTCTGAAGCCACCGTGTTTCGGTGTCCAAATCCGGTCCATGAGATAATAGGCTCCGTCAACCTTGAATTCCAAATTCTTATCCATCCCTCTTAGGGAGTCTCCTGCCACATTTTCAGGTTTCAAGGCTTCGAGTTGGGCCTCTTTGATTTCTGTGGACAGGTGCGAATGGATAGCCATAGTCAATGATTTGACTCTTCGACCAGAATATTCTTTCTGACTCAGGGCATCTGCTACTGAGTAGCTCGAACCACCATCGTTGTCTCATGTTGAGCTCCTTCTGGTCGAAGATGTGTTGTAAGCTTTTGTGGTCTGTAAGATAGTGTTTTTCGTACCATACAGATAGTGTCTCCGGATCTTTAGAGCAAACACAACTACTCCTAGCTCGAGATCGTGTGTGTTGTAGTTTACTTTGTGCGTCTTCAGCTGTCTTGAGGCATAGGCAATGACCTTACCTCGTTGCATCAGAACACAACTGAGCCCCTAGTTGGATGCATCACAATATACTACGATGTCTTCTATCCCTTAGGGGAGGGATAGTATCAATGCGGTGCATAAGGCTCGCTATAGTGTTTGAAACAATTTTTCTTGCTTCTCTTCCCAGTCAAAGGCCACACGATTTTGGGTCAATGTGGTAAGAGGTTTCGCAATCCACAAAAGTTCTATATGAATCTGCGATAGTAGCCAGCGAGGCCTAGAAATTGATGAATTTCTGTAGGTGTCTTCGGTGCTAACCAGTTCTCAATGGCTTTAATTTTAGAAGGGTCCACGTGAATTCCTTCTTTGCTAACCACGTGACCTAAGAATTCGGCTCTTCGGATCCAAAATTCTCATTTAGAGAGCTTCGCGTAAAGCCTCTCGGTTCGCAGTGTTCATAGGATCTGTCGCAGATGATCACTATGCTCCTCCTTACTTTGAGAGTAGATAAGTATGTCATCGATGAAGACAATGGTGAACTGATCCAAGTAAGGATGGTATACCCTATTCATTAAGTCCATGAATACTATTGGTCAATCCGAATGGAATCACTACAAACTCATAGTGTCTATAACGAGTTCGGAAGGATGTCTTCGGAACATCCTCCTCTAGTACTCGTAACTGGTGATACCCAGATCTCAGATCTATCTTCGAAAAGTAGTTCCCCCCCCTTGCAGTTGGTCAAACAAATCGTATATACGAGGTAGAGGGTAACGATTCTTTACCGTAAGATTGTTGAGTTCTCTATAGTCGATGCACATACAGAACGATCCGTCTTTCTTCTTCATGAATAAGACCGGTTTTCCTTATGGTGATAAACTTGGTCTAATAAATCCCTTGCTGAGCAGTTCGTTAAGTTGACCAGATAGTTCTTGCATCTCCGCTGGTGCTAGACGATAGGGTAATTTGGCTACGGGGGTAGCTCCTAGGACCAATTAGATTATGAACTCGACTTGTCATTGCGGAGGTAATCTTGGTAGTTCTTCTAGAAAGATGTTGAGAATGTCGCGTACTAATGGGATGTTCCTCAGGTCTTTCGTTTCTTGGCTCTTATCGACAACGTGAGCAAGGAATGCACGATATTACTTACGCAAGTACTTCTGGGCTTGAATACTTGAGATGATGCGAAGGCTCGTTCCAGGTTTGTCATCGTAGATAATAATGGTTTCGCTAGACAAAAGGTTAAGACAAACAACTTTCTCATAATACATGATGTTGGTGCGATGAATACTCAACCAATCCATGCTGATAATGACGTCGAAACTTTTAATTGAGACCGGCATGAGGTAGATTGGAAATGAATGGCTAACTATAGTGAGAGTACATCCTATGTACATATTGCTAGTGCTCTCAGTCTTTCTGTTAGCCATTTCTACAGTGAATGGTTCCTTAAGTGTGCGTGGTCATTGTTTAAGTAAGTGAGCAAATTTCTGATTCACGAAACTCCTCTCTACTCCATTATCAAATAGTATGCATTGATAAGAGCTTTCAAGGAGAAACATACCATTGACCACTGTAGGTTCGGCAACTGCTTCCTTGTGGCTTATAGCCAAAACTCCTCCCACTCCACCAGCATTCCCTGCCTTTGAGTAGTACCTTTTGTAGTGGCCCACATCGCCACATCCGTAGCAAGACTGACCCACACCAGCATCGGGGACCTAGGTGATTGGCCTTGTCGGAGCTTTGCAGAAACTGGGAGTGTGCTCTTTCCTTTTGTAATTAGATCACTGCATTTCCCGGTAGGGTCCGTTGTGGTGGAAGCTGCATTTGTTGCATTTCGACAAGTTTCCAGCGTACTGCTTTACTGGTACAGCAGCGACAAGTGCTATTGCAGCATGAACCACCATGACCTACTGCTTTTTGGTAGCCTTTTGCTTCTTTTTGTCATCCCAGAACTTCCGCTTGTTATCTGCGGCCTTGGAAGGTTCAGAGATGGCTAGGGTTATTGTTGTTGACGGGGTACGGACCCCATGGTCAATGAGCTGTTATGCCAATCCCTTGGCACTATCGGAGGTAGCAAGGTTTGAAGTTAGTACATTCCCTTGGAATGGAGGCACCAGCCCCCAGATATACATCTCCACTTTCTTTGCTTCAGAGGAGACCATTCCCGGACATAGTGGTACCAAATATCTGAATCTGGCAGTTTAGGATACTATGTCGGAGCCCTTCATGGTTAGGGTCCAGAGCTCCTGCTCCAGCTTCTGAACTTCGCCCCTCAGGCAGTACTCTTTGATCATGAGATCCTTAAGAGCTTCTCATCCTATAACATTTGCCACTATAATAGATAGTGACTTGACATGAATATTCCACCATGTCAGAGCTCGGTCTGCGAAGGTGCAACGAAAAATTTTACTTTGCTCCCTTCTTGACAAGAGCAAATCTCAAAGATCGACTCCGTTTTCTCGAACCATTGCGAGAGGGAAATGATTCTGCCAGTCCCATTGAAGGACCTGTGTTTGTAACTGGTGAAGTCATTGTACGAGCACTCTCTAGAGCGCACTGGAGCTTCGACAACAGTGGGAGGCACATAAGTTCCACTCCCGCTAGTACCGATCGAGGTGAGTTGTGCTAAATATACAGTAACAACCACATTCACAGTAGCTTGAATAGTCGTTGGGTAGTATTGAGGAGTAGGTGGAGGTTGCGTAGGAGTTATCGGCGGATTACGCATTGTTACTCTTCGAGGAGGCATTGCTTAACTGAAAGTTTACCAATATTGATGATGAAAGTAAGAATCAATTGTAAGTAAGATGAGAGTATCCATGGGCTAAATCGCCATAGTCCAATAGTTGAATGACCTAACAGTAGGAAAACACAAGAGCAAAGATTTTTCCAACATATTAGATAACTGTCAATATTACTAGTATTATTGATGTAAAAAGTTGGGGAAAATGACCTAACAGTAGGTCTTACATCAAACCATGTGGGAAAATGTTAACTGTTTAGAAGTCAACTTATAGTGTTTGAAAGACAGGAATATATTACATAACAGTGCTACTTAGAGGACAGATAAGAAAGGCTATTCCTTAACCCAAGAGAAAAGATGAGCTAGACATCTTCTACCGTCGAAGGGTAATCCTCGGGAGAACCCTCAGATCTGCCAGTTGACAAACTATGTCTTGAAGATGTCGCTTGTGAGTTCTCTAACACATGCAAAATTCTAAGACTTCATCTCGAGATGCAGCTAGTTCCTGCTGCAGAGCCTCATTGGCTCTCCTAGTCCTTTCCATATCTTCTTCGAGATGGATAATGCGGACCATGTTAATGCTTGAATTGGCATCAATTTCCAAGACTTGGTTGATAACTGCCAGACGTTGCTCAACATTTCGAGAAATCCTGCGAACCATGATGGGCAGGACTCGGTCAGCTGAGCCTCCCTCGCTTACATTGTAAAAGCTTCGATCTCCATTGAAGGGTAAAGGTTGATCTTGTTCATGACTCCAGCGATTCAAGTTTGTCGCCCACAAGGGTGTGGAGCCTTGAAATGCTGGTTGGGGGTTGAGATTTGGGACGTGCACATCTGGAGGTAGGTTGTTGACTTCAGGTTCGAAGTCAGAACCATCCAAAAAGCCTTCTGTGAGGTGATCATCAAATGGGATTGGGTGATCCTCTTCTGGCTCTGCTTCAAGCCATCCAATGTTGCCTTCGCTAGGGAAGAACAGGTCACCAAGAGGATGGAATCCAGCCATGATATCTACGCGAGAAAAGGGGTATAAGAATCTAATATAAATAAATGTATTACTTAGGATTATTATAAGATGATCCTTACAAGTTACTTCAATACTTGCGTAATGCATACCAGTTATATGAAATCAAAACATGATAGACCTTCAAATAAGTAACTCTAACTCCAAATCCACAACAAAACAAGGAACACGCAGTAAAACAAAGATCACAGATTCTAAGTCTATGACGCCTTAATCATATATAACCTTAGCGTACCCACTTAGCATCTATTGACCTACTAGTAAAGACCTTTTTACTTCTCAAAAAAATAATTATAGTAACACAAAATACTCCTATAGTATTTTAGGTTCCTGTTCTGTTCTAATGTTCTCATTGTAGTAGTGTTGGTAAGTTTTTAGACTTGTTGCAACATCACAACCATTCTTAGGCACATGGTATTCACTCCTTAGAAGATATAGTTGATCAGGAAATATCACTCCCATATTTGACTATATATCTCTAATCCTAATTGTGTTGTTCAACAATCGTAATACTTTTGTCCTGTCCTACTCACACTGATTTTAGTATGAATGCAGGTATGTATACTTAGTTGAATATTTTAACATTCAAAACTATAAACTCTTGGTCAAATTATTTTAATCCCGTTGTGTTTATAGTTTGTATATCTTTTATGGGTTGATATACTCAGTTCACTATAAAAAATGCTCGAATACCAATCTGTCACACCCCAAAACCGGAACGGCGGAAATGTTCTCAGGTGGAGGATATCATGTAAAATATCACAATAAAGCATAATAGTAAACAAGCAACAACATCATCCATTTTATTAATAATATAACTTAATACAAGTGTGTTCTGTATACTTTATAAGACACCAAAAAGATGAATCAAAATAAGAGACGAGTCTTGAAAGCTCTGTCTTCTCAAAACCTGGCATCAGGACCTATCAACTAATGACCTTAGAATACAAGTTATTTTGAAAGAGTTTATCAACTTTAAAGCTGGTGAGTTCATAAGCATTTTAGTGTCATTGTTTGTATGAAAATGTTTGTAAGTCTTTGATGTATAAGTTTGTAAACGTTTGTAGTAAATGTTTGTATTTCCTAGAAAATCCTATATTTTCTACTAAAAGTAGCCTTCTACCAAGGAATCAAAAGTTCTGTATGTTTGTTTCTTGTTAATGTGCATATTTTTCCCAAGTGTGACTATCATTAACAAAATATAGTTTTTACATTATCGTTTATGTGAGAAGATCACAATGTCAATGCAGTGGGAAATAATAAAGTACTGTAGTGTTGTATTATATTGCCTACTGTTGTACTAACTACCTTAAACCAATTGTTAATTAAGGTATAATGTGATATGATTATAACCATACATGATCGACTTAGTAAAACACGACGCATGAAGACGTCGAAATGGTATGACATGCGTCACCCATAGACCTGCAGGTCCCACTGTAGCTAGCAACAAGGTGTAGGACGGTCAGTCCCTTATAGATCTATACACAAATTCACGCTCTCCTTCCAGGAGACTCTAGTTATAATTAGTATTCTCTATCTGTTTTTCTTTATAGTAAGTATTGTTTCTCGTTATAGTATGTATTGACTCACGTATGAACTGACTCTTTGTATGTTTCATTGTACTAGAAATAGTCAGAAGTTACTTATTAAACTATAACCATTATAGTTTACTTGTAAAGTTGTTTGTATGACTGAGTGACTTGAACTGAGATAAAAAAAATTTTATTTCTATATAGATATACATAGTATATAACTATGGATCAAACGACACTTGGACAAATAACAGGGTGCTGTAAGTCTACACCCAAACAAGGAATAGGAAATAAAGTGAGTTATCAGTCCTATGTCCTTCCACCCTTACTTAAATAACTATATATGCATTAGACATGGTTTTGACAATATATAAGTTTAAGAGAGTTACAAGAAAGGTTTGGCATATAAGAACAAGTTTAATAAAGAGTTTAGTATGTAAAAGTGGTTGATAAACATTTTGAAGTATTTGAAATCCATATGCTTGATAACAGTTTGAAAGTAATAGAAAATTGATTTGTTTGTTCTAGTTATTAATCACATGTGATTAATATAATAACTATAATGTTTCAACTTGTATTCCCCCCCCCCAATAAAAGCATTTAAAATCATTTAAAAGGTAGATTAAGGGTTATGAACTCACCTGTAGTGAGTGGCTTGGATGAACGAGTGATATAGGATGCTAAGTGCCAAGTGAATACTTGAGCACACACATGGATCCTATTTATCATATAATGATACATATATGTATACAGTTAGTGTTTAAACAACTAATTATGCAAGGAAAGACACCATAGGTCATAGAAAACACTTAGATTGAAGGGTATAAATCACATATGATTGCATACTATGGGTGTATGGCCATACTAAGGAGTTTATGGCCCAAATGGTAGGATCAAGGGAGTTCACGGACATGAGTTTACGACCCTATGAGATTTTGGCCAATGAGTTTACGACCACTAGAGTTTACGGCCGTAAACGCATGCTATTTTGTGCAATTGGGTGTTTTAAAGGGCTTTCAAGCATTGAGGAAAGTTTCTAGGTTTATGTCTAAGACTTAGGAGGAAGTTATGGATCAAATGCACTTCAAGCTAGGGTCTACGGCCAAGGGAGATGCTCTTGGCCGTAAACACCTCATGTTCTTTGGAAAAGCTTATTTTCAAGGTGTAAATCAAGGGTCTTTACAAGGTAGTAAGTATATAAGAGGATACTTACAATGTAGAAGCTAGAAATAGTAGTTTTCGGCCCAAAGAACAAGAGTGTTCTTGATGTTTTTGAGGATCTTGAAGATCTAGACTCAAAAGATGAAATTTGTGGATGAATTCAAAGGGTTATGAAGGATAAGAGGTTTATTAACACATAGATGGAAGTAATTACTTACATTCTTGAAGAAAAATGAAGAATTCTTGCTGATAGTTGAGAGCAAAACCGATTTATTAGATTGGAATTGGCAAAAGTGAAGAAAAATGGCCAAGCTTCATACTTGTAGGCTGGAGTTTATGGCCACCATGAGTTTACGGCCATAAAATCGTGTGTCCTGGCTGTAAACTCCTCATTGAGGAGTTTATGGCTTGTTTGTTAGTTTACAACTTCAACTGACACTTCCTTTCACTCATTCCTTTGGTGTACTAGGCTCAGAATGCTCAAACGCACTCTAAACAGTGCTAAAAGTTAACAGAAACAAGTCTGAATTTGATTGAGCTGAATAGTTGTACAAGATAGAAATTTCGGGTTGTCACAATTGGCTTTACCAGGATGATAGTGAATTTCATATTCGTAATCATTGAGTAGATCTACCCATAGCCATTGTCTCATGTTAAGTTCCTTCTGATCAAAGATGTGTTGAAGGCTTTTGTGGTCGGTGAAGATAATGCACTTGGTACCATAAAGGTAATGTCTCCAGATTTTTAGTGCGAAGACCACTGATCCCAACTCCAGATCGTGAGTAGTGTAGTTGACTTCATGCACCTTCAGCTGTCTCGATGCATATGCAATTACTTTTCCTCGCTGCATAATCACACAGCCTAGCCCCTGATTGGATGCATCGTGGTATACAATGAAATCCTCTATCCTTTCTGGAAGAGACAAGATATGTGCGCTGCACAGGGCTCGCTTCAGTGTCTGGAATGCAATGTCTTGTTTTTCTCCCCAACTAAAGGTTACACCCTTCTTATTTAGGGCAGTAAGAGGTTTAGCGGTTCTGGAGAAATTTTGTATGATCCTATGATAGTAACCAACAAGACCCAAGAATTGATGGATTTGTGTAGGCGTTCTCAGTGCTGACCAATTCTCGATTACGTTTATCTTGGAAGGGTCCATATGTATGCCTTCTTCACTAACAACATGACCCAAGAAAGTTGCTCTCCTAATCCAAAACTCAGACTTAGAGAATTTCACGTAAAGCTTTTCTTCCCTTAGTGTTTCTAGAACTTGTCTCAAGTGTTGACTGTGTTCTTCGTCACTTTGTGAATAGATAAGTATATCATCTATGAACACTATCACAAATTTTTCTAGTAAAGGGAGGAACACACGATTCATTTAGTCCATAAACACGGCGGGTGCGTTGGTTGGACCAAAGGGCATCAATACAAACTCGTAGTGACCATATTGGGTTCG
Organism: Lactuca saligna; assembly: GCF_052625555.1. Taxonomy (NCBI): domain Eukaryota; kingdom Viridiplantae; phylum Streptophyta; class Magnoliopsida; order Asterales; family Asteraceae; genus Lactuca; species Lactuca saligna. Next base: position 267,869,776 of record NC_136421.1, on the reverse strand, counting down.
GAAAGTCATCTTAGGAACATCACTTTCTGGGACTCGTACTTAATGGTACCCTGATCTAAGGTCTATATTTAAGAAGTAGCTCGTTCCTTGGACTTGGTCGAAGAGGTCGCCTATTCTTCGTAGTGGGTAGCGGTTCTTATAAGTGAGTTTTTTTATCTCTCTATAGTCTATGTACATTTGGAAAGATCCATCCTTCTTCTTCATGAACAATACCGATGCTCCCCAGGGTGAGAAGCTTGGTTTAATGAATTCCTTACTGAGCAGTTAGTTTAAATGGCTAGATAACTCCCACATTTCTGCTGGTGTTAGATCATAAGGGGATTTGGCTACGGGAGTAGCTCCGGGAATCAAGTCAATTCGAAACTCGACTTGGAGTTCGGGAGGAACTCCTGGAAGATCTTAGGGAAATAGATCAGGAAAGTTGCAAACTTCAGGAATGCTCTCGAGGTCTTTAACTTCTTGTTTATCGTTGACTACATTCGCTAAGAATGTGTGGCACTCCTTTCGTGGGTATTTTTGGGCATTGCTGCATGAAATGATGTGGAGGTTTGTGGTGGGTTTGTCGCCATAGATAATGAGGGCTTCGTCATTTGGTAGAATTAGGCGAATGGATTTTTCGTAAATAAGAATATTAGAATGATGAGGACTTATCCAATCCATGTCGATGATGACATCGAAGCTTTTTATGGAGAACGACATAAGTTCGATTAGAAAGGAATAGTCTTTTAGAGTGAGGGTGCATCCTATTAATACGTCATTAGTGCTCTTTTTCTTTCTGTTATCCATATCGATAGTGAACATTTCGTTTAGTGGTTGGGACTTGTGTATGAGTAATTTTTTGAATTTATGACTAACAAAACTCCTCTCCGCACCACTATAAAAAAGAATGCATGCATAAGAGTTGTTGAAGAGGAACGCACCCATGACTACGGTGGGGTCTGCAACTACTTCCTCTTGACCCATGGCTAGTACTCTCCTTGTGATTCTAACATTTCTTGCCTTAGGGAAATTTGTCTTGTGGTGCCCGGTTTCACCACACCCATAACAGGCTTGGCCTATTCCAACTCAGGTGGTTTAGGCATTAGCTTGTGAACGTGTTTTGTAGAAATGAGTTGTATGCCCCTTCTTGTTATAGTTAGTGCATTGCAACTCCCGAAATGGCCCATGATCATGAAAGTTTCATTTTTTTCTCACCTAGTAACGTTTCCAGCGTATCTGCTGGGAGGTGCTTGAGTAGTGGGAACAACATCAAGACTGGTAGTAGCATGGATTTCCACTATTTTTTGTTTCTTAGAGGGCTCCTACGAAGATTGGCCCTTTTGCTTATTCCAAAAATTCTTATTCCCACCACTCTATTTAGGTGGTTCAGGAGCGGCTGACTCGTAATCTTGAAGATTTTCGTGGTCTATTTATGTTTGTGCCAAATGTTTGACACTGTCAAACGTGAGTGGATTTGCAGCTATAACATTTCCTTGCGTCGGGGGAGTTAATATGAACCTCTCCACTTTATTGCTCTCCGGGGTGACCATCCCAGGACATAGAAGAGCCAGGTCACTAAACCTCATGGTGAAAGCAGCGATGTCAGAGCCCTTCATCCTTATATTTCAGAGCTCGTGTTCGAGTATTTTCATTTCACCCCGTAGGCAGTATTCAGCGAGCATTAGTTCTTTCAAATCATCCCAACTCATAGCATTAGCTATCAGTAGAGTTATGGATTTGACTTGGCTGTTCCACCAAGTGATTGCTCTATTAGTGAAGGTACACGCTACAAATTTTACATTTCTTGACTCGAGGCATGCGTAGATCTCAAATATTGATTCGGTTTTCTTGAACCAACAAGTTAGGGAAATAACGCCTCTGGTGCCATCAAAGGAACGAGGTATCGCGTTCGTGAAATCCTTTTATGAACACTCCTTTGGGTGTCCATGACTGTCCCCGAGGTTAGATGGGTTGGCACCACTACCCGACCCGCTAGTGCCACTTGCATTAATTTGTGACATAGTGGCAGCCACATCGGTTGTTATTGCTGCTTGGAAAACAACAGTATTGTACTGAGGAGGTGGCGGTGGTGGTGGAATGTTTTTCTTTTTGTTGGAGTTCTTCGGAGGCATCTTTCTCTAAAATAATTTAAGATAAAAATGATGATAAATCCTAAATTGTGGTTGTGAATCAGGTGATATTGAATAGGGTATATCTTATTTTGACAGTTATAGTGTTCTATTAAGCCATTTACAGTGGAAGTCTACTAATACAATTAAACAATCGCCATTAATTAATAGCAACACTTGAAATGAAATTGTAAGATGTGATTTGTGCCTGAGTCCCCCATAATCACATAGTGTACACAAATTATATATAACTAAGACCAAATAGACCTTCGATTAAGTGATCCTACTCTAAATCCACAACCAAACAAGGAACAGTAAGTAAAGTTAAATAATCTATTCTAAGTCTATAAAATATTATTTATATATAACTTATATGTATACACTTAGCAATTATAGGTCTATCAGTAAGAGTTCTTTGTTTTCATTTGTTTTGCTCTAGTAATATAGTGCTACAAAATACTCATATAGTATTTTAAATGTATGTTCGGTTCTAGTGTTCCTCTTGTATGTATTCTTGGTAAGTCTTAGACTTGTTGCAACACCACTATGACTCCCAAACACATGTTGGTCATACCTCAAATAAATATAGTTGATTAGGCTATATTTATCCCAAATATGATTACATAATTATCCAGGTTTAATCGTAGTGTCCCAAATCTAAATACTTTTGTTATGTTCTTCTTGTGATACTTTTTCTAGTATGTATGTATACTGGCATACTTTTTATAAAATACTTAGATTTTAAAAATACACTTTTAGTTCAGAGCACTTCTACCCCTTAGTCTTTATAGTTGTATATCATATAAGTTTTGATATACTTAGTTCACTATAAATAATGCTATGATACCAATCTGTCACACCCCGAAACCGGAACGACAGAAACGTTCAGGGGCGGAGGATGTCATGTACAGTATCAGAACAATTGCATAATAGTAATCAAAGCAAAGATAACCATACAATTGAATAAGTAAAGTATTTACATTCTGTTCGATACATAGTTTGTAACACATCAAAATGTATAACAAAAGGTAAAAGACGCAATTCTAAAAAGCTCCATCTTCTCTTAATCCTGTGAGTGTACCTGTCTTGCCGGTTCTTTGTGAATACAAGTGATTTTTAAAGTGTATCAACATTTAAGTTGGTGAGTTCATAAGTATGTTTTAGTGATGGAAAACTTCTCTTTGTAATTTGAAATTGCTAGTATGTTTCTCTAGAAATCCAATATTTTCTATAGTGAATGTAATCCAATATTTTCTATAGTGTATTGTATCTATATTTGCATGAAAACATAGTAGTGATTGTATGAAAAGCTTTGTATGTATGCCAGGATACCACCGACTATAGTGTAAAAACCTTTGTATGTGTGCATGTATAGCACCATCTGTAGTGTAAAGTAGTGTAGTGTTTGTATGAAAACCTTTGTATGTATGACTGGATACCACCAGCTGTAGTGTAAAATAGTGTATGTTAGTTTTATTAATTAAAATAAAACCATTGAAGTAGTGTTAATACCATAAACATATGTTTTAGTTTATACTATTGTGAGTTTCATATAACCATGCTTGATATGACCTAGTGACCTCTACAACGTTCTTCAGGCGTCTGAATGTTATGAAATCTGTTACCCCAGGCTTGTCGGTCTAATTGTAACTAGCAGTTCAACTGTGGGATTGTCAGTCTCGTATAGATTTATACACAAATATCACGCTCTCCCTCTAATAGACTCTATCTATACTGTATCGGGTTTAGTTTCTTACCCTGATGGATACAATTAAAGTAGTGCCTCACAACCCTTTATTAACTAGTTTACGTATAGTGTTGTAGTGTTCTGTACTTGAAAACTGTATGCATTAGCTCAGAGTAGTGTACATTGTATTGTAAAATACTTAACCTTAAAAAATTAATTTAGTAATATATACTTATATTAGGGAGTTAGTGTAGTGCTCCATAAACTATATCTACCATAGTTTATTTGTTTCCGAATAGTGTTCTTGTGTTTGTAAAATAGTGTAGTGTATTCCAAGCTATACTTATTATAGCTTGAATGTATGTTCTTGTTTCGTGTAATGAACTCAGTAAGTAGTGATGTAGTTTTCCAAAAATATACCTATTATAGTTTACTTGTACGTTATGAATTGTACTAAAAACTTTTTCAATTTAGTTATATGAATGAACAATACCAACCCTTATACTCGACATAATAGAAAAGGGTCAAAATATATAAATAATTTTTATAAAATGAAGTGACTACTCAGTTTAAATCAATTGCAAAGGTTTTTAAACAGTTTGATATTGTTTCTATAAAAACACAAAATTCCTTGTGTTTTACTTGTATCCCCCCCCCCTGAAAACATTAAAAACAATGAAAATATAGGGGTATGAACTCACTTGTAGTATGTGCCCATAACTGGATAACAGACTATAGAGATGACCCTCGAGTTGGCGTACGTGGAACTAACGATATCCTATTTAAACACATAATTGTATTTAAATTAGTGAAATCATCAATTAAAGTGTTAGGAAACACTTGTTTTGGTGTTGAGAGTAATTATAGAAAATAGCACAAGTGTTGAAGAGTTTTCGGTTCAAAGGGTTCTCGGCCGAACACAGTTTTTGGTCCTAGGCTATTTTCGGTCACTTGAAGATATGAAGGTTGTTCATGGTGTTCTTGGTGAAAATATGAAGATTTGAAGGTTTTCACTTGAATGTTTGAATGTTCTTGGATGATCCTTGGGAGTAAAATGTGGGTATTTTCGAGTGAAAAAGGTGAGAAATGATCAAGTATTCGAAGTAAAAACTTATATACGGTTGGGTTTTCAGTTGGAAAATGGTTCTTGGCCGAAATCTGTTTTCAGTTCGAAGGTTTCGACCCGAAAACAGTTTGCTGTAACGATTTTTTGTTGTTTCGTGGGAAAAATCTAGGTTTTTCGAGTGTTTTTGATTCCGAAAACTTATATAAACTCTATTTATATAATTTAAATTATTTTCTAACCCTCACGAACTTAACAAAATAAATAAAACTCAAATTTTATTTATCAGATTTGACTTTTATTGACTTCGAAAGTATCGGGTTGTCACAGTTAGTCCCAAAAGGTTCTCAGCATGCTATGTAACTATAAGATAGATCTTTTCAAATTTTCCATGCTAAGTTAAAATCATCTGACCATTTCCAATTCCAAGTGGTGAAATTCCATATTTCTTTAAAGTTACCAATGTACTTAGTTCTTTGAAGCTTGGAGTCTCTCTGCTTTTCCTTGTTAGTTCTAAAGGCACTCAACATGCAATGTAGTTACTCAATAGATCTTTCCATATAGTTTATATCTGAATCATCAGATTATGTGCACTACTTTGCTAGTTAGTTGTGTTACCATCGTCAACTCCCAACGTGATGGAATTCCTTTTGCATCAATTTGTACACATAACATTTACTAAGATGGATCTTTCCAAGTTTCTTATATCAAATCGGAATCATCTAATTAGTTAGCATGTTGTTTGTGTTACCATCGTCACATAACATTTACTAAGTATATTTGATACCTGCTCCTTCCTATAGCTAAATGTATGATCTTTCGTTTCATTTAAGAGAACTATTCTCAAAATACGAATAAGATTTATCAACCCTTCTAGCTTGTCCTTCTTAAAGGTTTTTATAGCAGTTTTACTTTTAGTGGATACTTTTAAGACATCGTTCAGTTAATGATTAGACATAGTTTATTTTACTGATTTTTAATGAATAATTACCCAGTTACAAAATTATTTCAAACAAGGTTTGGATCCATATTTCACTCCAAGATGTGAAGTGGATTATCCGGAAATCAAACCACGAAGCTATTTAGGTAGAAAAAATTATAATATCAATCTTTATGAGATTCTTAGAACTTTCGAGATTTATTGACACTATCTCAATAGCATATGAATCTCTTCATATGCTTGTTTAGCATTCACGATAGAATTAGATGAGGATCATAATCCAAATGGTGAATCAACCATGTGAAGCTACATGATATTTTGCTCAAGTAACGCTTGATAATTAAATACCTTACTTCGATAATATCTTTATTTGACGTGTTGTAAACAATCCACGCATAACGCCAAGAAGAATATATCACAAAGTGTAGTTTCCATGGGAAGCATAAGATTCACATTATTAATAATAGGATTTTTTTATTACTTTATTAAGTTAATACTTTTAACTTTCAACAATTTCCTATGAAACCCTTTCAGTAACTCTACTTCATAACACATGAAGGCAGTGAGGGTGGCGATGAAGTCAGTCGTGATCCATGCAGATACCATGACATGATAGAATATTATCCATGTCGTGGTGAAGAGGCAGAATGACTTAAACATTGATTTTAAAGCAAAAACACATTCAATTTCAATCTAAGCAAATTTCTAGGCTTTTAAAACTACTTAAAACAGAAACCTTACACATACAAAACCTAACATAATCAAAGAACAAGGCCTAAGTGAAATAGACTTAAGTTAAACAGGTGCTCTGATACCACTAATGGTTTTCGTGCCTTATTAGATCAAACAAAATGTTAGAGGAAACGATGAACAAACCCGATCTAACACTTGAAACAATTGGATCTAAACCCAACAAATCTGTGCAATTTATTTAGAACTCAATAGAACGAAAAACACACATTCGAATACATCATAGAATCCTTATTTTCACCATCCAGTTAATTAGACCAGAGAACCCAAAGTAGAGTTTATCTCTTGTAATTACACCCCAAGTAGCAAAGCTTGTTGGATTAGGTGTCTAAGCCAATAACTATATTTGGTATTTACTTAACCCGATGGTAGGATGGTCTATTTGGGTTGCCTTCACCAAAGCCAGTTTATTGGATGAATAATGGAGAAAGAGGTTATTATGGTTATTAATATATTATATGGATAATATATTAAAGGAGAAATCATATTTGTTTAATTAATATTGGTCAAGAATTAATTTAGAATTAATTTTGTGGTCAAAAGAGATTAATTAAATAAAGGGGACTAATGCAGTAATTATAAGATAGTTACAAGGTTGGGCTTAGGTTCCATAAGGAAGCAATGGACGAATTCTATGTTGGAGCCCACATAGAAATCGTCCAGGGGGCCTTCTGGAAGGATCCTTTAGGTTGCTTAAGGACTAAGCAACTGGATTAGGATTTTGACTGAAACCCTAATTGCTCAACTGTATACCTAAGACGAATTGCTAGCCAACTTTTTGAGCCTCCTCCTTCCCTCTCTAAGATAATCCAATTGTTTTTGTGTTTGTGATTCATTAGAGGCATCGCATTTGAGGAGCGAGGCTCTCATAAGCTCAAGATCATCAAGCTATAATCAAAGGTAACACTCTAACTTGATTATTAGATGTAATTTTTATTTTGGTATGCTAGATCTAGGGTTTACAAGCTTTGGATGAATATTGCAAGTAGAATTAGAAAAACCTAGATCCAAAGCTTTAGGGTGTGCATGTGCACCATAGGATTGATGTTTTGCTTATAACCCAACCCTACTATCAGAGCCTAGGTCGTTTTTCTATTGTATTTGATGCATTGCTAATTTGTTCAAAGCTGAAAAATAAAAAAAATTATCCATCTGCATGATGAACTCGTCGGGTTACTTGATTTACTTGACGAGTCAGGTCATCTTGACGAGTCCAGTCAGTGACTCATCGAGTTGGGTTGTCAAATGGCTAATTTTTTAGGATTTTGTATGAAATTAAATTAGGATAATTACCAAAAACGTTTTGACTGATAAAATTCGATTTGTTCACTATGGTATTGATTATCCTAATGAAATTGAAAGATAATTGTCATAAATAAGATAATTACATGTTTTATATGATCAAGATGAATTATTTGTATTTTGATTTGAATTATCTTGTAAAGAAAATAGATTATGTCAAATTATGTGATAAAGATTAATAATATGATTATTTTATTATTTTTCAAATTTGATCTAAAAGATATTTTGAAAAGTTTCAAAACTTTCCCTCAACTTTTGGATTTAAAATTTAATTAAAAGTTTTAATTTTGAAATATTTAAATTCCAAACTCTAGAGTTTTACAAATTTAAAATTCAACCCTTATAGTATTATAATATTATAAGATTAATGATTATATATATGTATAAGATAAGCTAGTCATACCGTTAGTAAGCCTCATTCACGAAGTTGGTCTATAAGGGGTGTTTAAGGAAGCGACCTATACAATGACCACCATTTGGTATCCACTCTTACCCACCGTACTCTTGACTAGTGAAGGTTCGTTAGCCGAACGGGTAGGATAGGACAACTAATGCCTCATTAATGATTATAATGATCTATGAAAGTAACAAATGTTTTTACAAATTCCTAATCTTAGTTACTTTAAGAAAAATATGAAAATGATGCTATTCCATGAAATTACACTTTGCACATTGCCAAGTCATTAATGGAGTGTGTGTGGTTAACCAGCACACTAATTTGGGACTAGAATAGGTGGAAAAGGGTAGCTCTATGTTTATCATAGATCAATGGAGCGTGTGTGGATAACCAACACATTGATTAGGTTGTAAATGGCATCAAGAGTACCAAGTACATTTGCATGGTTATTCACATCTTGTTTGTGATCCTCGGTATCTCAGTCACAAACTTGAAGAGCATATCGAGATTTAAACATGTCATTGAAAAGTTTAATGAATATCAAAGTAATCTAGGAATTTCAACTAAGGTAAAACTTAATTGTCTTTTTCGTTTTTCATGTTGGACATTTGGAAAATGATCATTTACCTACCTTCAAATTATTTGTAAGTATTACGACATCCCTCTTCTGAATTGTAAATAATTGTGTTGGGTCCTAGCCCTAATTTTCCATTTGGGAGTTAAATTGGGGATTCTTATCTATTCTAAACATTGTCTTTTTTCTTTTTCGGATGTCTACTTCAAACGGCAACGCTTTTGGTTCAACCCCCTTCAGCTCATTCTTACTCATGAACTTCTGTAGGAAGGTGATCTTTGACGAGACCAACTTTAACAATTGGAGGACAAAGAGTATGTTCTCGACAAGGAGCTGAAGGAGATTGACACCAACACTACTACTCCCTAAGAGATTGCTGCCTACGAGGCTCACGAGCGAGATGCTACGAAGGTTCATTACATCATGCTCACAACAATGATTGTTTAACTCCACAAGTCCTACAGGGACTACTATCTGTACGAGAGGCATCAAGATTTGATGGACACGTACCATCTAAGCGCTATGCAGGAAATGTACAAGATCATCGCTGCAATGATCACTACAAAAATGAAGGATGGAGAGTCCATCACGACCCACTTGCAGAAAATGCAAAGGTATGTGGACCACTTGTTAAAGTTGAATGTAAACTTTGATGAGGAGCTGGCCATAGATATCATTCTATACTCCTTGCCTCCTTGCTATGACCAGTTTCGTAGGACCTACCACATGAACAAGGAGGACGTAACTCTAAGCAAGCTTCAAGGCCTGCTAAGGACCGTTGAGAGTAGTCTAAAAGGAAAATCTGTTACATCTACTCCTACTGCTACTGCCCCTATTTTGGCTATTGTTCAAGGAAAAGGAAAGAAGAGGAAGGCTCCTTCTAAAAGCCACAAGGGAAAGTCCCACGATAGTACCTCCTCTAGTGGAACCAAAGATAGTCCCGTTGCTCCCTTTTCAAACCCGAAGGACACATAGTGCTTTTATTGCCATGAAAAAGTGCATCGGAAATGAAGCTACCCAAAGTACTTGTAGGACATCAAGGATGGGAAGATAAAGCCCACCTTCGTAGATATTTACACTACTCATTCTAATAACTCATTACATGCTATGTCTTGGGTCCTCGATACAAGATCTGGTTTTCAGATTTGTTCTGATTTGCAGGGTCTAAGGAGAAGTAAGGATGTGGAGCATGGACAGATAAACTTGATCATGGGGAATAGGAAAGCATCGCCTGTCACCATGATTGGATTTTACTCTTTAGTGCTTAGTAATGGATTGGGTTTATATTTGAATAACTGTTGCTATTCGTCAGAAATGAAACGAAACATTAATTATTTTCATGGTTTGTATAAATGAGGTTTTATATTTTCATTTGATAATGAAAGTGTTTATATTAATGCTTTCTTTAATGGATCTTTCTATTTTGAAGCATTGCCTTGTAATGGTATATATGAAACTGTAGTGGTTGTATACAACTTAGTAAATGATGTGTTGCATATCGACTCTTCCAATGGTTTGGATAAAGCATTCTTGTGGAATTTTTGTATTGGATATGTCAACAAGAAACGCATAGCCCAACTCCAAAAGGATGGAGTGTTGGATTCATTTGACCTTAGGGATGATGATACGTGCGAGTCTTGTTTACTTGGAAAGATGACCAAGTCACCCTTCACTGACACTTGTGAAAGGGGTGCGGGTTTATTGGATCTCATACATACAGATGTTTGTGGGCCCTTTAGATCCATCACAAAAGCAAACCACTTCTATGTGACTTTTACCGATGATTATAGCAGATATGGGTATATCTACTTAATCAAGCACAAGTCAGAAACCTTTGAAAGGTTTAAGGAGTTTCAACAAGAAGTGAAGAATCAGCTGGGCAGGAAGATAAAGATGCTCCGATCCGATCGAGGTGGTGAGTATCTTAGTATCGAGTTCCACAACTATCTCAAGGAATGCAGAATTGTTTCAAAATTGATGCCACCTAGGACACCGCAGTTGAATGGTGTGGTTGAGAGGTGCAATTGAACCTTGTTTGACATGGTTCGTTCCATGATAAGTCGAACTTCGTTACCTATCTCATTCTGGGTGTATGCCTTAGAGACTACCACCCATATCCTTAACTTACTCCCAACTAAGAAGGTTGCCAAAATACCTCACGAGATGTGGACATGGAAAGCTCGCTTGTTGGCACATATCAAGGTTTGGGGTTGCGAGGATTTCGTAAGACGAGAGACTCATGACAAGCTCGAACCTCGTAGTGAGCGGTATATTTTCATCGGCAATCCACAGAAGTCCTTTGGATATCTCTTCTATAGATTGAGTGACAATGTTGTCTCTGTTGCAAGGAGAGGATTTTCCGAGGAAGAGAACTCATATGCCAAGAGGACAGTGGGAGGCAAACTGATCTTAAAGAGCTTCAAGATTCAAGCGATGAAGGAACCTCTAACACTGGCAATCAACCCAAGGAAGAAAGTCTTGTTGAACCAATTGTCGAGTCCTTACCTCTTAAATGTTCCAGTAGAGTTAGTGTTCCACATGTGTTGTATGGTTCTCATATAAGATGTGAAGGTGATATGTTTATTAGTGATAGTACACTGATAAATTTGGATGAACCTAACAACTACAAGGAAGCCATGGCAGGCTCAGAGTCTGCAAAGTGGAAAGACGTTGTGAACAGCGAGATTCAGTCCATGTATGACAATCAAGTTTAGAACTTGGTTGACAATGTGTGAGGTCGTAAGATGGTCAGGTGCAAGTGGATCTTCAAGAAGAAGACTGGCATTGATGGGAAAATACACATGTATAAGGCACGATTGGTTGCGAAGGTCTTTACTCAAACTCCCAGAATTTACTATGACGAGAACTTCTCACTAGTAGTGAAGATAAAGTCTATAAGGGTTATCCTAGCCATAAATGTGTTTCATTATTATGAGATATGGTAGATGGATGTCAAAACTGCTTTCCTTAATAGGAAGTTGGTTGAAGATGTTTACATGAGTCAGCTAGAGTGTAACATCCTAAAATTTAAGGCCAAGAATTCCATTTTTAATTGAGTAGCTTATAAAGTTGTTTACTGAAAACATCATCAATATCATATCAACCCATAATCTCATAATTCATATATCATAAAACATGTCGTGGAATAATAATAATGTCAGATTAATTTCCCATGGTTCTCAAAAATGCGAAAATTGTGTGTGTGTATGTGTGATGCACTGCTACCATGCCAGCTCATTCCCCTTTGATGTAGAGGTACCTGTAACAAAACTAAAAACTGTAAGCACGAAGTTTAGTGAGTTCTCCCATCATACCACATACCATACATAACACATAATGCATAACAGAACTGGGTACTAACTATCCCTTCGGTCCTGTAGATCGGTACATTGCCTAGAATATCATGGTGTTTGGCCTCCTCTTTCGTCCTGTCGACCGATATATTGTCTCGCATATCAGGGTGCTAGCCTACCCATTTGGTCCTGTCGACTGGTATCCAGGGACTATTTCACCCCTTACCACTACCACATAATATCATAGCACATATGTCATAACTTTCTAACATAACTGGGTACTAACTACTCATTCAGTCCTTTCGACCGGTAATAGGGTCTAACCTACCCCTCCTATCACGTATCACACAACAACATAGCATACTAGCACATAATCATAATAGGTAGCAACATACCAGATAATTATCACAAAAACAATTATATCTACTATAAATCTTACTAGTGGGTACGCCTTGGTGCCTTCGACCCACTTCTTCTAGAAGGTAACTCACCTCGTAAAGCTGAGTGTCGAATCTCTTCTCGTTGTCTGGATCAACTCCTCTCAGATCCTACACATAATCATCTTCCTTAGTTACCATTTCATGGTCAACTTAGGTCAAAGTTAGGACGTTTAGGCCTTGACTCGTTGAGTTCCTCATGAACTCGTCGAGTCCATCTTCATGCAAGGTGATGCTCTAAGTGCTGGATTCGCCGAGTCCATCTTCATATTCTTAGGACATAGCCTGTAACTCTCTGAGTTCATTCATACACTCACTGAGTCCCATGATATCCATGTCCACAATGAGTCCAACTAACTTAGTGTTCATCTAACTTAACAACTTGTTTATTATTAGGAGAGATTTGGTGGGAACTATGGACTAACTCGCCGAGTCCCTCTATGTCCAAAACCAAACAATCGATTTCAGTTGGTCTTATTGCATCCAAAACAAAGATCTGGTGTGACATCCCCAAAATCACGGCCAGAAAAGACCGATTTTTGTTTATGCTTTATAAAAATCAGAGTACTTCTTTTAATAAAATGTTGCGGAATTTGTTCCCAGAAAAACATGATAAATACGTTATTAAAACATTTTTGAAGAAACATATTTTATTCATTTCAAAACGTTTGGGATGTCATCGTTAATACATAAACATAAGCATAAACAGAACTTACATTTATTCACACTAGTGATCTACATTTCTTTAAATCTCTCAGTGTAATGTGACTTCATATCAACACCTATGATATAAATAAACTGAGTGGGTCAGGTTGGGAAACCTGGTGAGTACATAGGGTTTTCAACCCACAATAATATAATTATTATGTTTAAACAATCAAACAATCAACCCAATTACCCATCCCCATTATCTTCATTGTTCTTAAGGGTCTACCCTAAGAATCAGCTATTTCTCATTCATTCATTCCTAAGGATCATCCTAAGGAAACAACATGAAGTCCATTGTTGCCAATGACACATTGGTCAAACGCAGCTACTAATCTTGTCACTTAGGCGCAACTGCCAGAATTGGGACATTTTCTATGAGGCGCTTCTGCCAGTATTGACCTTTAAACGCTACTGTCATGGTCATAAGGCTCCCTATTAGGTGCAGCTGCCGATACTGTCCTAAGAGCGCAACTACTAGGACGTTTACCGTAGATCTAAAACATCTACGGGTTGTGGCGCAGCTGCCAGTGCTCATCTATAGGGTACTAGGTCCACTGCTGCCAATGTATACCCATAGGGCACTAGGTCCATGCTACTAATGTTCCTCTATATCAACTTTTATCGGTCATTATTCATCTACCCATGTTTTACCCAACATATTTTGTAGATATAAAATACTTTATACAGTTTACATCATTTAAAACATGTATAAAAATCTTTCATCAGCATAGACAACAAGTATTCAGACAATATGCACACATAACATGTAATTTATAATAAAATACTTCATATCTATGTGTAAGATGAAAGGGAACTATGCACTCACTTGATTAGGTGGTGACTCAGCACTCGGACAGCGCTTCGATACTCTCAAAATGATATTCCTTCGATAAAACCTAGTATCGATACCACTAGGGTTTAGTTTAATGAAAACCGCGACAAATTAATTAGTCCGAGTATTTTTTTTAAGCGTTAATTATACTTGATATATCTCATAATAATAGCCCAAATAATTATTTTAAGGACCTAATAACATTCCTATAATTATTTGAAAGCTATATTAAAAATTGCGTAAGCGTAGCATACTTACAGCGAATTTTATCGAAAACCGAAACTTAATTGGAGCAGCGTTTCGAAACCGAAAAACTCCTTTTCTCGGGACTCCGGGAGCCTCGGGGCTTCCCTAGGGTGCTAGGGGTTTAACTAGGGCTTAGGGGTGGTTTGGGGTTGTAGAGGAAGAAAGTAGTGAGAGAAAGATGGTGGAAAGGTGTGAAAATTGGAGGCAGCCTCAGCCTCCTTTTATAGTCGCGAGGGCCTCGCTACGCTGGGCATTCGGTAGTGCTACGCGGGGTGTAGCTCGGAGGTGGTTGCCAGCTTTGCACAGCTGGATCGCACTCGGAAGAAGACCCGGATAAGACCAGAGGTACGCGGGGCGTACCGATCCTCGTACGCAGGGCGTATTGCGAAGGGCGTGTCACAATCCAAAGCGATGACCGTGGGCCGCAAGTGACGGCTGGGATTGTGCCACGTCATCAGCTTCGCAACAGGTTTCGCAATTTCATGCTTCAACTTTAAAAATTCGTAACTTTCGCATACGAGCTCCGTTTTTTACGTTCCTTATATCCACGTGAAGGTGGGAACGTAATCTACAACTTTCGTTTAGGGTCTGTCGGCTAATTTTGGATTGATTTTAAATTTTATATTATCAACGGGCCGGGACACGATTGGTCCGTTAAATCCTCATAACTTCTTCATCTGACATCCGTTTTCGCCCGTCTTTTTCTCGTTACGCTACTCTCAACGAGATCTTCGATTCTCGTTTAGGTCGTGTCGGCTTAAAATAACTCGATCTAATATTCGAATTTCGGGCTGTACACTGTTATTCTGAAACTTCGAAAAATCATAACTTCTTCATACGAAGTCAGATTTGGGCGTTCTTTTTATCGATTATCTTAGTTTAACATATTCTACGACTTTCGTTTAGATCACTAAGGCTAAATCTCGCTCTATCGTAAATTCACTATTACGCTTTTTTGTATCGTGTCGGTTCTGTCGCGAAACTTTAACGGGCCATAACTTCTTAGTTATAACTCGGATTTCGGCGTTCTTTATATGTACGGAAACCTTGTGACATATTCTACAACTTGGTTAAGATTATTTATTCTAAATAATCTTTTGTCGAAAAGTCATTTTCGACCCCTATTACCTCTAAATTGACTAGCCCGGATCTGCGGGCGTTACATCTGGCCTCCTAGGGTCCATAATACACGTAAAGTTACAAAATTTACATCCATGCATGGGATATTTAGCTCAAAAGGCGCTAAAATGGGGTTTACAAGATGCATGAGGCTCTCATGGCAGTAAAGTTAGCACCATTATGCCATAAGAACACTCCTAGGTTCAAGATTTGAAGTCATTAGTCTATACCATGCGCTAGACTAGAAGGTGACTTAGAAATATCCCAAAAATAACAAAATTCAAGCCCTAAAGAGGATCTAACAAATGGAGATTCAATATTGAAGCTTTTTACCTCAAATAAGCTGGAAATGGAACACAACTTCTGGATCTACCTGCTTCCTCTTGAACTCCCAAGCTTCTTTTTCCTTCTCAAGCCTCACAACTACCAAAAATACACAAAAATGGCTCAAGAACACTCAAACAAGGTTAGGGTTTCGAATTAGGGCTTTCTGGATAAGGGAGGTAATGAGGGAGGCCACAATGGTGGTATTAAGGCAAGTTTAAACAAGGTTCGGTTAACCCACCATTCTTTTGCAAGAAAGAGGGTGACCTCTTAATGATCGTCCAAATTTATGTCGATGACATCATCTTTGGTTCCATGAATCCCAGCCTAACATCGGAATTCAGGAAGTTGATGGAGACTAAGTTTAGGTCATGGACATCTGCCAATGCAGTAGCTGGGGTAGGTATATTTCTCTTTATCTTTGTACTAAATATGTGTCCCTAGCAACATGCTGCTGCATGTTGACCGAAGCCTCAAAGACTTCAAGTGAAGCCTAACAGCTCAATCAGGAGGCTTACAAGATAACCCTACTGGCTAAGTTTGGCATGATAGGAGATTCCAAAGTAAAGGTTCCTATGGCATTTGGAACGAAGTTGACACCATCTTTGGAGAAACCGACTGTTGATATAACCCTCTATTGGAAAATGATAGGGTCTCTAATGTATCTAACAACTAGTAGACCAGATATTGTGTTTTCTGTTTGCTATTGTGCCAGGCTCCAAGCCAATCCACAAGAACCTCTATTGTGGATGTTAAGAACATCTTTAGATATTTGAAACGAACCTCATCTCTCGGTCTGTGGTATCCTGCTAAATCAGGATTTTTTTTGTTCTCTGATGTTGATCTTGGAGGAGGCGGTTTGGACCGAAAGAGTACTATACGTGGATGTCAATTCCTCGATGGTAAACTTGTTAGCTGGTAGTCCAAGAAAGAAACATGTGTTTCACTCTCTACAGCCGATGTTGAATATATTGCTGCAACATCTTGCACTTCCGAGGTCATTTGGATCCAAAGCCAATTAAGAGTTTATGGCCTCAATATGAAGAAGTTTCCTCTCTATTGTGACTCAGAAAGTGCTATTCGGATATGTCACAACCCAGTGCAACACTCTAAAACGAAACATATTGCACTGAGATATCACTTCATCAAAGATCATATTGAAAATGGTAACGTTGAAGTCCACTTTGTTCGATCTGATGATCAAATAGTTGATATTTTCACAAAAGCGTTACTTGAAGCAAGTTTAAATAAAATTGTCCAAGGCTTAGGAATAATGGAAGCTAGGTCAGTAGCAAAACCTCTATCTCCTTATTAAAATTGGTCAAGAGAAATAGAGCGAACGCTCAATCTATTTCGGCTCCGGAATTTTCGGGGACCAAATGAACCGAACGCTCGGTCCATTTTGCTTCATTATTTCTAAGGTATAGTTTCGGTTGTATATTTTGTATGTTCTTATTTATTAATTTCATGTTTTTCTTTCTTTTCATAAAATCCAAAAATATTTTCCTTTGTGTTTTTATTTCTTTACAGAAAATTTCAAAAATTCCATAAATATTTTTTTCTTGGTTTAGTTCTAAATAAAATCAAAATACCAAAAATATTATAAGAATGGACTCATGGACATCTGCCAATGCAATAGCTGGGGCATGTATATTTCTCTTTATCTTTGTACTATCTAAGAGTCCCTGGAAGCATGCTGCTGCATGTTGGCCGAAGCCTCAAAGACTTCAAGTGAAGCCTAAATGATTCGATATACACCAATCGATTCTTCCCAATCATTCTGATAAATTCACTTAAGTAACGAGCTACCTTAATCTTCTCATATTGGTTAAATAGTTATCTGCTTGGTCCGTCTATAATAGTAGAGGTACTTTCGGTCCTTTAGCCATCTCATCACTATTCTCCATAATACATCACTTCATGAATGTAACCCTTGACACTCTCATAAGTTACCACTGAGTTTTATGGTTACACAACATCTGTGTTAATGATCTTAGTTTCATTTCACCACGTGCTAAGTGAGACCCAAAATCCAACACCTTCAATGAATTGACAATGAACAATAACATGTTCTAGTTTTCACCCACGTATTAACGAATCCACTTTAATGGAAGGTACCAAGCAATCTCTTTTTATTTTTGAGCGATTTTTATGAAATTGTATAAATACCAAGACTTTTCTTCCCAAAAGATCCAATTTGTTTTTGTTTTTTAGATTTCTACAATTATCACCAATTCACTGAAATTTATTCAAACCTACTTGTTATATAGGCCACATCGGTCTCACAAGTACTTCATCCAACCTTCGGTCTAATGTCAAGTACTGAATTTTGGTTGAAGCTAAGTCAGTCCTTATAGCTTCAATTTGAAAAGAATGTCTTTCAATGTTTCTTAATAAACATTTGATCGTATTTCAATGGGAAACCACACGGGCACTTCTAATTCTCTCTTGACTTTGAAGGAAGCAATTCGTGCCCGGGATCCATAGTTTTGTGTCTAAAAGACATCACTTAAATCCTACAAATACTTTTTTTTATTTCTTTTCTATTGACACACTCTTGCACGAAGATCTTTATGATTTTCCCCATTCTTGTTCGTGGTTGGACACTATGGTAAGGCGCGAAGCAAAAGGATTTGTCCAAGTTTGAAAAGGAATTTGAAAAGTTGAAAAGTTGAAAAGGTGGTAACAAATGATTCATTGGATAAGATTTGCAACGGGTGCATGAATTTGAAACGGATCCTAACATCACGCCTGATGATGTCTTCCTACGGAAACACAACTGTCAAATCGTGCTTTTACAAGCGTCGATTCAGAAGATCGTATCATCATTACTACCGATTATTTCTCTCTTATAGAAATGGAATATAAGGCTTTCTCACACCCCTTGTACCACTTTACCACTTCCAAACTCTCTCAAGAACACACCGACAAATTTCTACTATTCATCTTCTTCTTCACACCTACAAAAAAGGTTGAATCTTCATTCGTTCATGAACAATCTGCCTCATCCTCTCTGTTGACCATCAAAACCAACCAAAACCTGATTATCAATCTAAATCATTTTCTTTACGATCCCCACATGCTTCAAGTAGTTGAATGCCTCAAATATTCACCACTTGTTATTGCTTTAACCCAAGTGGAATCGGTACCCATGTCTCTACTATGCCAAGTGTATTCAACAACATCTTATGATAAACGCAAGGAAAAAATCTACTTCGAGATTTTCAATCACAAGTCATCTGTCTTCATAGCTAGATTTTGTTCTCTGTTAGCACTACTCTCTGATGATTTCGTAGTGGCTCCTGGATCCATCACTACCACACAGTTGTTCACCATGTTCTATGATATGGGATACACTAATATTCTTACCACGGTCACCAAGTTCAAGAAATCTTGCCTTCCTCCTCAATAGAATGGAATTTTTACTCTTCTTTTCAAGGGCTTAATAGAGAGGGTTGTTGGATCTGATGGTGCCAACAAAGGGTTTATGACTATTCTCTAAGGTCTTTACCTTGGGATCAATTTGGATTATGGATCCCTTATATGGACTCAACTGGTGTGGAGTCTAAATTCCTCTTCAAAATATTCTGAAATCTCTTGTGGAAGGTTCTAGACCTTGATCACTCAAAGGGCAAGATGGAGTGTTGACAAGAGCTCAGATTCACAAAAAGAATGAGGTACTTGTGAGAACCCGAAATTTCTTTTTGTACAAGAGGCCAATGGAATCCAAGTTAGACTCATTTTGTTAGATTTCAACACCGTTTAGGGTCTATTGGAGCGTTCTAAATGCAATACAAATGATGTAGGAACCGAGAAACAGGATAACACAATGCATATCAAGCAAAATTAGTCCAAGCACTCCAAAACATGGAGTCTGCGGCTACATACTTGAGTGTATGGCCACACACAGGTGTGTGCGGCCTCACACCCATCCCCCAGCCGCACACTCCCCTCTATATATAGGGGAGGACCCCTTCATTGATTCTTTTCCTTCTTTGGCTGCACCCTACTTCTCTCTCTACTTATTCTCTCTAAAAATCTCATCCCAAGAACACTCTAAGGGCCTCAAGAACGTGAACCACCCCATCAATCAGCTTGTTATACTGGTAAAACACCTGAATCTAAGCTTAAAACTCATAGTGTTCTTAGTGTTCTTCATCCTTTGAAGGAGTGCGGCTGCACACCTTCATATAGTGGCCGCACACACCTTAAAAACTCTCCAAAGTGAAGAGTTTGGCCTTCATTTACTAGTAAAACTTGGTATTAGTACAAGAACACCTCAAAAATCGACATTTTTGGCACAAATTAGGAGTGTAAGGTAGCACACTCTTGTGTACGGCTGCACACACCTCCTGGTCGCACCCACCTTGGCCGCACACAGACACTTGTTGTGCAGTTTGACCATACACTGCCTTGTGTAGCCATATACCACTCATATACACTCTTATATGGTAGTAACACTTCATAATAAGTGTTTAATAGTCCCTAAAGCGGTCCCAATATAATAAATAGTTATTCCAAACACTAATTTCACACATATATATGTCATATATGGTTAATAGGATCCGTTTATGCTCAAGTCCACAATTGGCACTCAACCTCGTAAACTGATCCTACCGTCGCATCACTCACTACAGGTGAGTTCATACCCCTAAATCAACCTTTCTAAATGATTTTTATATTCTTTTATGGGGGGAATACAAGTTGAATCAAACAAGTTATAGTACTAATCATATATGATTTATAAATTGTTACCAAAAGGATTTTCTATACTTTCAAACTACCATGCCAACAAAATTGTGTTAACTATTTATCAAACTCATTTTGATGTTTAATTGTTCTAAAACTACTTTCAATTCTTTCAAACTTATTTTTTTTTTCAGATCATATCTACACCAATATATTTATATAAGTAAGGATTGAAGGATTTAGAACTGATAGCTCACCTTATTTCCTGTCCTTGTTTGATTGTGGACTTAGGGTATTCGGCTATCTGTCCGACTGTCGTTGAATTCTTAGTTATATATCATATATATTTGTGTTGGATATAAAAGTCTTCAATTCAGTTCAACACCTTTGTGTGTCAAAGGCATTCAACTAACCTCTTTATTTAACTATAACAGGTATAGTTAAGGATCACCACTCATTACTAATTTTACTATGATACTCACTATGTCAGTATGGTTACGAGTCTATACATGCTAAATACTATAAGAAGAGAACAATATACACTATACAAGGAGAATACTATATACTATACAAGAGAACAAACATGCAATATGTAATACAAAGAAGTACATTATACTCTAAGTACGAGACAGTATATTAAAACAGAATGTAACATACTACTTCCCGATACGACACTCCACTATGCGATTTCCATGTAACCAGAGCCTCCTGGAGGGAGGGTGAACACTATGTGTATAGATATATACGGGACAGAAACTCCCAAATCCCGAATGCTAGCTACAATCCGAGCCAACTAGGCCTAGGGATAACAAAACATCACTACACTACATGTGACCTGGAGGGTCGACTGTTACACTACTGTCACTCAACATGCTTACATACGAGTCAACATTCAGACCTCAATTAACACATTAGGAATAAAAGTTAAAACAGACTTCCCAAGGTATATATACATTTAATACTATCTGGAGTTTGCATCTCTACTACATTCAGCCGGCAGTGACACTGCTGGGGTAAAATTCTATTTTTCCCAATTTCTTTATATGAACGAAATTTAAAACTATATTTTCACATTGATAGTTTCACTGGGAAATTTTTTTCATTTTTCAAAGAATCAAACTTACAAATAACCGAGTCTTGGTGGAAGACTATTTTCGCTGGAAAATAAAGGATTTTCAAGGGATCACACTATTTTCAAAAATTGATAACAATTATTGTATTACTTAATTTTAAACACTTTTATACAAGAAATGACGTTAAATACTTATGAACTCACCAGCTTTATACTGATACTCTTTGTCAAAATAACTTGTATTCTTAGGTCATCAGTAGACAGGTATAGATGCAGCTTTTAAGAAGATGAGTATATACAAGACTCATCTTTTATTTTGATTATGCTTTTGGTGTCTATCAAATTGTTTAGAACACACTTGTATTACAATTATTATACTAATGCAATGATGTTGTTTCTTGTCTTTACTATTATGCATTGTTATAATACTGTACATGACGTCCTCCACCCCAGAACGTATTTCTCTGTTCTTGGTTTTGGGGTGTGACAGATTGGTATCAGAGCATTGTTTATAGTGAATCAAGTATATCAACCCATAAATGATATATGAACTATAAACACTTCGGGATTAAAACACTCTGACCAAGAATATATACTTTTAAGTAATAAAATATTTAACTAAGTATATATAAACATCCACTCAATACACTGGGTCAATATCATACTAGAACAGAACAAAAGTATTAAGATTGTTGAACAACACAATTAGGCTTAGAGACATATAGTCAAATCTGGGTGGATGTAGCCTGATCAACTACATCTTCCTAGAAGTGACTAGCATGTGCCTAAGGATGGTTATGGTGTTGCAACAAATCTAAAAACTTACCGACACTACTACAAGAACATTAGAACAAGAATACTATGGGAGTATTCTGTGAGAACTAAAAAGGTGGTTACTAGTAGGGCAATAGTTGCTAAGTGGATACTTTATGGTTACATGTGACTAAGGCGTTATAGACTTAGAATCTTTGATCTTTTCTATACTTCATGTTCCTTGTTTGGTTGTGGATTTAGAGTTAGGGTCACTTATTCGAGGGTCTATCTTGTTTCGGTCACATGTAATTAGTATGCACTATGCAAGTATTGGTCTGACTAATAATGATCCTCTTATAAGTATCTTAGATTAGTACGTCTATAAACTATTATTCCCCTTTTCTCGCATAGATATCATGGCTGGATTTCATCATGGTGACCCGTACTTCCCACATCACGGCAATGCGAGATGGCTTTAAGAAGAGCCCAATGAGGAACATCAAATCCCTTTGGATGACCACCAAGCATAAGGCTTCTCATATGGGTCTGACTCTGAACCCGAAGTTAACAACCTAACTCCTGTGGCTCTGGTCCCAAACCCTAACCCCCACCAAGCCTTCCAAGGCCCGACGCCTGCATGGGTGGAATGCATAGAGACGTGGAGTGAAGAACAAAATCAACCCATGCCATTCAATGGAGACCGAAGCTTTTATGACACGAGCGAAGGACGATCAGCGAACAGAGTCTTGCCTATTCTGGTCTGAAGAGTTGCCCGCAATGAAATCCAAGGCAGGACAACCCTCCAGCGTATCGCAGAGGTTGATAGAAATAGAGGACTACACTCCATGCGCACTAGTCGCCTAGAGCATGCTAGGGAGAGGTCTGCAGTAGACCACGAGGCCTTGCTTCAAGCATTAGCTGAGACTCGGGCTGAAGTCATAGAGCTCCAGGTTCGCCAGAGAGTCTACGAGAGACACGTCCTAGATGTGGAACGTCAACTGGCAGACCTTAGTGTTCGCCTGAGAAACATCTGTCGTTGTCGTTCAACATGACTAGCACATCTTTTCTTTTGACTTAGGAATAACCTTTAGCATCTGTACTTGAATGAAACACTTGTCTATATAATATTCCTATATTTCAGTATGCTATGTAGCCTTCTAAACTGTCAATCATTTTCCCTCATATGGTTTGATGTAAGGCCTACCGTTAGGCCGTTTTTCCCAAACTTATTTACATCAGTAATACCATTAGTATTGATAGTTATCTAACCTATTTGGAAAAGTCTATACTCTTATGTTTCCCTACTTTGTATATGACTCTGTCTGACAATTTATCTATGATGATTTAATCCATGAAACACTCTCATCATGCTCACAATTGTTTCTCACTATTGTCATCATCCTTATAAATTTTCAGTAAAAAAATGTCGCCCACAAACGTCCAATCATAAAAACACCCACAACTCAAGCTCCTCCACCTCCACCACCTCCTCCTCCATAGTTCGATCCAGTGATGTTTCAAACAGCTGTAACCGCAGCAGTGACTGCAGCTATGGCCCAAATAAATTCTGTTGATGCAAGTGGAGCTGGAATGGGCGCCAACTCTAGACATGGTGAAATCCACTCTCGTACACAGGGGTGTACCTATAAGGATTTCATGAGCTGCAAACCCACATTCTTCAATGGAACCGGAGGGATCATTGCACTGTCCTAATGGATCGAAAGAACTGAAGTTGTCTTCGATGTGTGCTCGTGTCCCGAGGAAAGCAAGATTAAGTTTGCTGCTTGCACCTTCACCGAAAGGGTGTTAACATGGTGCAATGGCCATGTCAAATCACTCTCCTTAGTAACAGCCAATGCCATGGGCTGGGACATGCTAAAGGACCTTCTGAGAAAGGAGTACTGCCCTAGGGGAGAAATCCAGATGCTCGAGGAGGAACTCTGGAACCTCAGGATGAAAGGGACCGATGTGGTGGCCTATAGGGCCAGGTTCTACGACCTGGTAACTATGTGTCCTAACATGATCCCCACTGAGGGCAAGAAGAATGAACGATACATCTGGGGTTTAGTACCCCCGTATCGTGGGAATGATTTAGCATCATGCCCTATGACCTTTGACAGCGCCAAGGAATTGGCCTAAAGGTTGATTGATCATGAAGCTCCTTCCACTCCATCAACGACAACGACGATTGCTACTGCACCAATCAAGACATCCGACAACAAGAGGAAACAATGGGACCGGAAGAAGGGCAAATCAACCCAATCCTCTTCAAAGAACCAACAAGTGGTAGTTGTCCATGCTGCCATTACTCCTGCTGCCCATGTACCAGCCAAAACATATGCAGAGAACCTACCCAAGTGAACTAAGTACCCTATTCATCATAACGGCCCCTGCCGTGAATTGCACTGCACTAACTGCGACCGGAAGGGCCATACGGTCCAGTTTTGCAGGTCTCAATCCAAACCCATTTCTCAGGTCCCCAGCACGGGAGTAAGCTAGGCCTGCTATGGCTGTGGCGAAGTAGGGCATTTCAAATGAAACTGTCTGAAAGCTAGGAATACTGGAGGAACATGAAGACTACTTGCTATTGGCCACAATGAAGCAGTAGTAGACCCCACAGTAGTCACGGGTACGTTCCTGCTTGATAACGCTTATGCTTGTATCCTATTCGATAGTGGGGCAGAAAGAAGCTTCGTAAATCAAAATCTTAAACACTTACTTCAACAATCCCCGCAACCGTTAAAATAAACTTTCGTCGTAGAAATGGCTAACAGAAAGATAGAGAGTTCTAACGAGATCTACATGGGTTGCACCCTCACGCTAGAAAATCACTCATTCCTAATCGACCTCATACCAACATCGATCAAAAGTTTTGATGTCATCGTGGGCATGGACTGGTTAAGTCTCCATCATGCCGATATCCGGTGCTTCGACAAAGCTATCCGTCTAAATCTACCGAATAGCGAAACCTTGATGATCTATGGAGACAAGCCCAGTACGAGCCTTTGTATCATCTCAAGTATTCAAGCCTAGAAATACCTACATAAAGAATATCGTGCATTACTTGCACACGTCGTCGATACGATCCAGAAAGCGAAAGATCTAAAAGACTTCCCCGTAGTATGCGACTTCCCCGATGTCTTTCCAGAAGAGCTACCAGGTTTACCTCCCCAACGTCAGGTTGAGTTCAGCATCGACTTGATTCCAGGAGCTAACCCCGTAGCCAGATTGCCTTATCATCTAGCGCCTGCTGAGAAGCAAGAACTGACCACTCAACTTAACGAGCTGCTCAGCAAGGGCTTTATAAGACCAAGCTTCTCAATCTTGGGAGCACCGGTCTTGTTCGTAAAGAAGAAAGACGGATCATTCCATATGTGCATTGATTACAGAGAACTCAACAAGCTAACGGTCAAGAATCGTTACCCTCTTCTTCATATAGACGATTTATTTGACCAACTACAAGGGGCGAGTTACTTCTCCATGATTTATTTGAGGTCCGGGTATCATCAGTTACGAGTGCTTGAGGAGGATATCCCTAAAACAGCCTTCTGAACTCGTTACAGACACTACGAGTTTGTATTGATGCCATTCGGACTGACCAATGCGCCCGTAGTATTCATGGATTTAAAGAATAGGGTGTGTCGTCCTTACTTAGATCAGTTCGTCCACGTCTTCATTGATGACATACTCATCTACTCTCGAAGGAAGGGATAGCATAGCGATCATCTATGACAAGTCCTAGAAACCCTACGATCGGAGAAGCTTTACGCGAAGTTCTCTAAGTGTGAAATTTGGATCCGAAGAGTCGAATTCATAGGATACGTGGTTAGCGAAGAAGGAATCCACGTGGACCCATCCAAGATTAAAGTTATCGAGAACTGGTTAGCACCGAAGACACCTACAGAAATCCGGCAATTTCTAGGTCTCGCTGGCTACTACCATAGAGTTATACAAAACTTCTCTTGAATCGCAAAACCCCTTACAACATTGACCCAGAAAGGCATGGCCTTTGACTGGGTAGAGAAACAAGAGAAGGAATTCGAAACCCTGAAACGAGCCTTATGCACCGGACCGATACTATCCCTCCCCAAAGGGATAGAAGATTTTGTGGTGTACTGATATGCATCAAATCAGGGGCTCGGTTGTGTTCTGATGCAATGAGGTAAGGTCATCACCTATGCCTCAAGACATCTAAAGACACACGAAGTCAACTACACCACACATGAACTTGAACTCGGAGCATTTGTTTTCGCCCTAAAGATCTGGAGGCACTACCTGTACGGTACAAAGAGCACGATTTACACCGACCACAAAAGCCTCCAACACATATTCAACCAGAAGGAGCTCAATATGAGACAACGACGGTGCATCGAGCTACTCAATGACTACGAATGGGAAATTCGTTATCACCCGGGTAAAGCCAATGTAGTAGTAGACGCCCTAAGCCAGAAAGAACATTCTAGACGAAGGGTCAAGTCACTATCAATGACTATCCATTCGCATCTATCAGCACAGATTAAGGAGGCTCAGCTCGAAGCCTTTAAACATGAAAATGTGGCGGGAGAATCCCTGCGAGAAATGGATAAGAACTTGGAGTTCAAAGGTGACGGAGCCTTATATCTCATGCACCGGATCTGGACGTCGCGACTCGATGGCCTCAAAGACTTGGTCATGCAGAAAGCCCACAACACTCGATACTCCGTTCACCCAGGTTCATATAAGATGTATCTGGAACTTAAAAAGTTATACTCGTGGCCTGACATGAAAGCAAACATTGCTACCTTCGTGAGTAAATGCCTTACTTGCGCCAAGGTCAAGGTCGAATACCAGAAACCATCATGTCTACTACAGCAACCGGAGATACCTGAATGGAAGTGGGATTAGATCATTATGGGTTTCATAACAAAGCTACCCAAGACAATGTGTGGGCTTGATACCATATGGGTCATCGTCGATAGATTGACCAAGTCCTCGCACTTCCTGCCCATCAAGGAAACATACAAGAAGGAGAAGCTCAAAAGAACATACATTAGGGAGATCGTACAGCTGTATAGTATTCCTATATCCATTATCTCCGATAGGGATAGCAAACTCACTTCGAGATTTTGGCAATCACTGCAAAACTCCTTGGGAACGAGGCTGGACATGAGTACAACCTACCATTCGCAGACCGACGGACAAAGTTAGAGAACTATCCAAACCTTGGAAGATATGCTACGAGCATGTTTGATTGACTTTGGTAAGGCATGGGATACCCAATTACCCCTTGTCGAGTTTTCCTACAACAACAATTATCACACGAGCATCAAGGCTGCTCCATTCGAAGCCCTCTACGGCCGAAAGTGTCGGTCCCCTCTGTGCTGCGCTGAAGTGGGTGACACTCAATTAGCTAGAGGACGAGCTCCTGAAAGCACTCTCACGGGTCCAGAGATCATTCAAGAAATGACAGAGAAGATCATTCAGATTCGTGAACGATTGAAAGCCACTAGAGACCGACAGAAAAGCTACACAAACAAACGAAGAAAACCCTTGGAGTTCCAGGTGGGAGACTGAGTCCTTTTGAGAGTCTCACCCTGGAAAGGCTTGATTCGCTTTGGAAAGCGTGGAAATTTGAATCCAAGATACATAGGGCCTTTCGAGATTCTCGCTAGAATCAGCCCCATAGCTTAAAAACTCAATCTACCTCGCGAGCTCAGCAATATACGTCCTACTTTCCACATCTCGAACTTGAAAAAGTGACTATCAGACGAGACTCTTGTAATCCCATTCGACGAGATTGAGATCAACAAGAGCCTCAACTTCATAGAAGAACCTATGGAGATTATGGATCGAGAGGTTAAACGAACGAAACAAAGCCGCATCCCAATTGTGAAAGTTCGTTGGAACGCCAAACGAGGACCAGAGTTCACTTGGGAGCGTGAGGATCAAATGCAGCTTAAATACCCTCATCTTTTTGCTTAGTTATTGTGTAATAACATAGTTGTTTGAACACTAATTTCGGGAGGAAATTCCCTCTAATGAGGGAATGATGTGACAACCCGAAATTTCTTTTTGTACAAGAGGACAATTGAATCCAATTTAGACTCATTTTGTTATCTTTCAACACCGTTTAGGGTATATTGGAGCATTCTAAACGTAATACAAATGAGGTAGGAATTGAGAAACAGGATAACATAATGCATATCAAGCAAAATCGGGCCAAGCACTCTAAAACATGGATTCTGCGGCCACACACTTTAGTGTACGGCCACACATAGGTGTGTGCGGTCACACACCTGTCCCCCATCCGCACACTCCCTTCTATATATAGGGGAGGACCTTTTCATTCATTCTTTTCCTTCTTTGGCTGCACCCTACTTCTCTCTCTACTTTCTCTCTCTAAAAATCTCGTCCCAAGAACACTCTAAGGGCCAAAAGACGGCGAACCACCCCATCAATCAGCTTGTTATACTGGTAAAACACCTGAATCTAAGCTTAAACTCACAGTGTTCTTAGTGTTCTTCATCCTTTGAAGGAGTGCGGCCGCACACCTTCATATAGTGGTCGTACACATCTTAAAAACTCTCCAAAGTGAAGAGTTTGACCTTCATTTACTAGTAAAACTTGGTATTAGTACAAGAACACCTCAAAAATCAACATTTTTGGCACAAATTAGGAGTGTACAGCAGCACACTCTTGTGTATGGCCGCACACACCTCCTAGCCACACCCACCCTGGCTGCATACACACACTTGTTGAGAATTTTGACCATACACTCCCTTGTGTAGTCATATACCACTCATATACAATCTTATATGGTTGTACCACTTCATAATAAGTGTTTACTAGTCCCTAAAGCGGTCAAAATACAATAAATAGTTATTCCAAACACTAATTGCACACACACACACACACACACACATATATATATATATATATATATATATATGTGTGTGTGTGTGTGTGTGTGTGTGATATATGGTTAATAGGATCCGTTTATGCTCAAGTCAACAATTGGCACTCAACCTCCTAAACTGATCCTACCGTTGCACCACTCACTACAGGTGAGTTCATACCCCTAAATCAACCTTTCTAAATAATTTTTATATGCTTTCATGGGGGGAACACAAGTTGAATCAAACAAGTTATAGTACTAATCATGTGTGATTTATAAATTGTTACCAAAAGGATTTTCTATAGTTTTAAACTCCCTTGCCAACAAAATTGTGTTAAATCGTTATCAAACTCATTTTCATGTTTAATTGTTCTAAAACTACTTTCAATGCTTTCAAACTTATTTTATTTCCAAATCATGTCTACACCAGTATATTTATATAAGTAAGGATTAAAAGGATTTAGAACTGATAGCTCACCTTATTTCCTATTCTTGTTTGATTGTGGACTTAGGGTATTCGGTTATCTGTTCGACTGTAGTTGAATTCTATGTTATATATCATATATATTTGTGTTGGATATAAAATTCTTCAATTCAGCTCAACACCTTTGTGTATCAAAGGCATTCAACTAACCTCTCTATTTAACTATAATAGGTATAGTTAAGGATCATCACTAATTACTAATTTTACTATGACACTCACTATGGTCAGTATAGTTACGAGTCTATACATGCTAAATACTATAAGAAGAGAATACTATACACTATACAAGAGAACAAACATGCAATACGTAATACAAGGAAGTACATTATACTCTAAGTACGAGACAATATATTAAAATAGAATGTAATATACTACTTCTCGATACGACACTCCACTATGCGATTTCCGTGTAACCAGAGCCTCCTGGAAGGAGGGCGAACAGTATGTGTATAGATATATACGGGACGGACACTCTCACATCCCGACTGCTAGCTACAGTCCAATCCGACTAGGCCCAGGGATGACAAAACATCACTACACTACATGTGACCTGGAGGGTCAACTATTACACTACTATCACTCAGCATGGTTACATACGAGTCCACATTCAGACCTTAATTAACACATTAAGAATTAAAGGTAAAACAGACTTCCCAAGGTGTATATACATTCAATACTATCTGGAGTTTGCATCTCCACTACATTTAGCTGGCAGTGACACTGCTGGGGTAAAACTCTATTTTTCCCAATTTCTTTTTATGAACGAAATTTAAAACTATATTTTCACACTGATAGTTTCACTAGGAAAACTTTTTCATTTTTCAAAGAATCAAACTTACAAATAACCGAGTCTTGGTAGAAGACGATTTTTGCTGGAAAATATAGGATTTTCT
Organism: Lactuca saligna; assembly: GCF_052625555.1. Classification (NCBI taxonomy): domain Eukaryota; kingdom Viridiplantae; phylum Streptophyta; class Magnoliopsida; order Asterales; family Asteraceae; genus Lactuca; species Lactuca saligna. Next base: position 267,839,231 of record NC_136421.1, on the reverse strand, counting down.
AAGGATCACACTATTTTCAAAACTTGATAACAGTTATTGTATTACTTAGTTTCAAACACTTTTATACAAGCAATGACACTAAATACTTATGAAATCACCAGCTTTATGCTGATACTCGTTTTCAAAATAACTTGTATTCTTAGGTCATCAGTATACAGGTACAGATGCAGCTTTTGAGAAGATGGAGTATATACAGGACTCATCTTTTATTTTGATTATGCTTTTGGTGTCTATCAAATTGTACGGAACACACTTGTATTACAATTATTATACTAATGCAATGATGTTGTTGCTTGTCTTTACTATTAACCATTGTTATGATACTGTACATGACGTCCTCCACCCCAGAACGTATTCCGCCGTTCTCGGTTTTGGAGTGTGACAGATTGGTATCAGAGCATTGTTTATAGTGAATCAAGTATATCAACCCATAAAAGATATACGAGCTATAAACACTTTGGGATTAAGACACTCTGACCAAGAATATATACTTTTAAGTAATAAAATATTTAACTAAGTATATATAAACATCCACTCAATACACAGGGTCAGTATCATACTAGAACATAACAAAACTATTAAGATTGTTGAACAGCACAATTAGGCTTAGAGACATATAGTCAAATCTGGGTGGATGTAGCCTGATCAACTACATCTTCCTACAAGTGACTAGCATGTTCCTAAGAACAATTTCAAACTCATTGTATCACATGTTATCTCAATAAACAATCCAGAATCTCAAGTACATAAATCTTCATCAGCGTGTACAGATCATGTCGGCGCCTTCCCGCGATCCTCGCTGGTACCTGAAACACATATCACATAACACGGTAAGCATTAAGGCTTAGTGAGTTCCACAAAATACCACATACAACACATACGCCACTCAAGGTTACAACTCTACAAGACCTTCTGCTCAATGTGTCTCAGGGGACTTCCTTCCCATAGTCCTAGTAGATCTTCCAATCTTGCTTCTCTGACCTTCCGGTCCGTATCATCTTGACCTTCCGTTCGATACACTATTGACCTTCCGGTCCATATCATAATATTCATGACATAACATAGCACATACATATCATATAACAACATGCATCACATACTCATCATAACACATAAGACCTTATGTTCACACAAAATTAACCCTCTAGGTAAAGTATAGTGAAAAGACACACCTCACATGATGTCTAGTAAACCTTCTGGCTTAATAACCTCGATCGAGCCTCCGCCTCACACACAAGGCAAACATTTCTAATTAACATCCTCTTGTCCTCATCTCTATAGAATGGGTAGAATACCATTCTACCCCTCCTGACCTCCCTTGAATCAACTTGACCAAAACCCTAAGGTCAACTGAAGTCATCTCTAGCCACCGGTCAAACCTCGACCAGACTCGTCGAGTACACTTGGGTGACTCGGCGAGTCCATGTGTGTCCTCTGAATCCTCCTAAGGCCTCACCCAACTCGTCGAATTAACCTTTCACTCGACGGGTTACCACTGGTCACGAATCGCGGGGCAACACGACTCGACTCGTCGAGTCCCCTTATGGACTCGGCAAGTTCCGTCCATGGAAATGCTCAATGAGCTTCTGAGGTAAGATCTACTTCTCTAACTTATAGATCGAACCTCCCAACACCCAATAATCATGTAAAGGTTCAACCTTTACGCTCATGCAACACTCATATGTCCTTATTTGATTAAATAGCCCCTAAAATGGCAACCAAAGTCCACAATCCCGAAGGGACTGCATAAAGCTAGAAGATTGGGGCTCTATGGACCTCTCAAGGTTCAGATCTAATGCTTATTCCACATTGGGACTTGATATACACCATAATCCTTTGAAGACAAGGGTCAAGAAACCCTAGATTCATGAAATCTACACCATACAAAAAGAGAGGGCTGATTTGTTACCACAAGGTGAAGCTCTTTGCTCCAAAATCTCAGAATGACAACCTCCTTTGGTCCTTCTTGCTGAAGCCCTTCTTTTCCTTGAAAAATCACACCAAAATTACTTGATTTCATCATAATAACTCTCCTTTGGCTCCAATGGTGAGTTAGGGTTTCTCACAGGTGATATGAGGCGCATCCAATGTCATAAGTTCCTTTAAATAGGCTACAACCCAGGAACTTAGGATTTTTTCTACCCAATACCTACTCGGTGAGTCCATACTTGGACTCGCTGAGTCCGCTTATTAAATCCACATAATCACTCGTCGTAACTCGGCCAGTCAGACCTTCGACTCGTCGAGTCCCTCCTAAATTCTCAAAATTAAAACAAGAACTATCATACCCGAAATTTTGGATGTTACAAATCTCCCCCACTTAATTTGATTTTTCCCTCGAAATCAATTCTTAAACCACATAAATAGAAATCAACACCCGTAGCACCACTACAACCTCTTACTAGTGAGTACTACGGCTTCCCGTAGCACCACAACAACCTCTGACTATTGAGTACTACGGCTTTCCGTAGCATCATAACAACCTCTGACTAGTGAGTACTACGGCTTTCCGTAGAACCACTACCACCTCTGACTAGTGAGTATTACAGCTTCCCGTAGCATCACAACAACCTCTGACTAGTCCCTACCATCTCATTCCCACGTTAATGCCACCCTGCATCCAATAAATCATGCTCCATAGACTATTATAGATAGGTGCCCACACTCATCCAAATTAAGCATCATTATTCTGGTCGACAATCGCCATAGCCAAGACACGTCTCCCCACTTCAATCCTCATTCTGAAATAATCCCTCTTGATGCCAATACCCAATAGCTCCCACTGGTACCACAGATACTCAATACGCCACTTGCAGTCTCAACCCAAGGCTCAAAACTAATCCGAACTTCAGGTTATCATACTTGGATACCTCAGCAAATTACTACAGAACCTCATGATGTACTGCCTCAACCCCTGATCTCCTTTTTTCAACATCATACACAGATACACCCACATATTCCCTTAGAATTTGACAACCATTTTTTTTTCATTTCATAACACATCACTATGGAGTATCCCACTCTCAATTGTAACATGAAGGAATCGTCAATGACTCAGAACATATTGACGACAATTCAAAACTTCCTTCTATATTGCTCAAAACGCATGCAAGAATACTCATAATGACCCCGAAGTTGTTGGTTAATCAGTTCCTGCCCTTACCGAACCGCATAACACCCCATACCATGAACCATAATTTTCATCACTGCCGGACTAATCTTACGAGCCAACCATCTTGAGTTCACCATAGTAATCTCAAAGAATTTCCTAACCACCTCAAGGTCTCCAACCAATGGCTACTTGCCGTGGGGACACTCATCCGTTCTCAACGTGCACTACATGCATTATCTCGCTCTACGTCTCGCCTCGACCACCAATAATCACAATCTCATGAACCTAAACCGCAGGTCTCTACATCCAGATCTCTAACTACTTTTGAACAAATCTCAGATCCCCTCAATAAAGTACCCGGTTCTCCCCCACTCAGAGTTTGGACCATCACCAATTGGCACACTAACAATCTATCTCACAGACCGTTTCCGCCGGAAACATCACACTTACCCTTGGTAGGTGCTATGCAACGAGCAATAATCTCACCAATGAAGACTTAAGCAACTCCAAATATCCTGAAACTCAGATGAAATCCCCAGAACTCCCCATCATGACTGCCTTTAGTCATTTAGAATCTCACACCATTCCATCACCGGACCTCCCAACTGTCCAGTATTAACCCTGACTCTTAGTCTGGAAGTAATGATCTAATGTACCCCTCATCATTGGCTTCTCAACCAACATTCCATCATGTTACTTATCATAAGAGCAAAAACCATATTTTCACTCTTGATACCCATCAAAGAGAATAAGGCCACCACCTTGATATACTCATCTTGATCATCCGATGTTGCAGCTAACACATGCCCTACTATACTCAATTAGGGTGTATCCCGGTCCTTCACCATCCCAGTCCCCACTGACGACTTGTTCAAGCTATATCTTTACCTTGTGGCAGACCTACTACCATATACTCTGGTTGAATATCACCATCAGTGCAATCCCATAGGGCTCACTCCCAAACCCAGAAACCGAAATCTCAACACCTCTTTTGTCTCCTTCAGGAAATGGAAATAGCACCACTCGGGTCATAGAAAGTGACATCTCGACTATCAGCCAGTCTCCCAGCCCAGACCGTATTTTCCCATAACACACCATCCCTACTCATCCCTGAGTCTTGCAACTCCAACTGGCATATCACCAACAATCCTTCAGAGCTCACTCGATTTCCCCTTTCATGGGATGCTCCACTAAACTTTTTCATCATGGCCTTCTGGCCCCATACTCCTTCACCTCTGATGTTAGTCTAGATAATCACCACGGAATAATTGGTAAAAACCAGAAACACTAACCGCCACATGTCATGGTACTCAAACCGTGTGGCTACCTCTCGATCTTCTATGAATCATGGTACCCGTACCATATCATCTCCTCTTGATTTACTACGAATCATGGTATTCGAACCATGTTCCCTCTTCTCAATCCACCTCAAATCATGACACTCGAACCATGACATCACATCTCGACCTGCTACAACTCATGGTACTCGAACCATGACGTCACCGTTCGATCTACTACTTATCATGGTACTCGAACCATGACATCACTTCTCAATCCACCACTTATCATGGTACTCGAACCATGACATCACTTCTCAATCTGCTGGCTATCATGGTACTCAGACCATGACATTACCTCCAAATCTGCCACTTATCATGGTACTCTAACCATGACATCACTTCTTGATCTTCTACTTATCATGGTACTCGAACCATGACATCACTTCTCAATCTGCTACTTTAGAATCCTACGGAATAGCCTTCCGGATCACCGTGACCATCTCGTCATGAATCATATGCTGAATCTCATCATCGCTAACACCGCTGCTCTCCGGTGTGTGTCGGGTACCAACCATGATGTCTCCAAACATAAAAAAAATCAGAGACTCGCTCGAGTATACTTGCACTCGATCACTCAGCCCTACTTGTTCCTTATCATTCCAAGGATTCTTACTTGGACTGCTCACTGATCCGGTGCTGCAAGTAGTATGGGCCCTATACTACTTTCCACAGCGCATCAGCATTCACCCTAAGTCCTCCTCCTAGGATCTTAAATCACAAGTACTCTATATCTTGCTAAGCATAGGCTACCTTCCGGTAGATCACTCATAAGCTCCTCACTGCTACCTACTCGCTCTCGAAGTATCTCATAGTAGTAGTAATCTCCTAAGCTAAGGTATCACAAATCAGGCCACTCTAGTCCTAATATGAATACATCGCCTACTCTAGCATGCACAACATATCATATCATATCTCATAACATATAATGTAAGGGTATTTTGGGAAATAACCATTCGGGCGCTGGCTGATCATACACACTGCTTCTTTCTGCTTTTCTCAAATTCTTTTACCTTTAGAAAAATTGCTTCTTTTATGAAAACTTTCTCAAATCCTCAATTTGAGTTCAAATATGCCCGAAGGTGAATCCGAATCCCTCAAACCAAGGCTCTGATACCAACTTGCAACGACATAAAATCTCGAAAACAATTTTTCATTTTCAATCATAATAAATTTCATAAGAACATTTTCAAACTCATTGTATCACATGGTATCTCAATAAACAACCCCAGAATCTCAAGTACACAAATTTTCATCAGTGTGTACAGATCATGCCGACGCCTTCCCACGATCCTCGCTGGTACCTGAAACACATATCATATAACACGGTAAGCATAAATGCTTAGTGAGTTCCCCAAAATACCACATACAACACATACACCACTCAAGGCTATAACTCTACAAGACCTTTTGGTCAATGTGTCTCAAGGGACTTCGGTCCCATAGTCCTGATAGATCTTCCTATCCCGCTTCTCTGACCTTCCGGTCTATATTATCTTGACCTTCTGGTCCATACACTGTTGACCTTCCGGTCCATATGATAATACTCATAACATAACATAACACATACATATCATATAACAGCATGCATCACATACTCATCATAGCACATAAGACCTTCCGGTCACACATAATTACCACTCTAGGTAAAGTATAGTGAGAAGACTCACTTCACATGATGTTTAGTAAACCTTCTGGCTTGATAACCTCAATCGAGCCTCCGCCTAACACACAAGGCAAACATTTCTAATTAACATCCTCTTGTCCTCATCTCTATAGAATAGGTAGAATACCATTCTACCCCTCCTGATCTCCCTTGAATCAGCTTGACCAAAACCCTAAGGTCAACTGAAGTCATCTCTAGCCACCGGTTAAACCTCGATCAGACTCGTCGAGTGCACTTGGGTGACTCGGTGAGTCCATGTGTGTCCTCTGAATCCTCGTAAGGCCTCACCCGATTCGTCGAGTTAACCTTTCACTCGACGGGTTACCACTGGTCACAAATCGTGGGGCAACACGACTCGACTCATCGAGTCCCCATATGGACTCGGCAAGTTCCCTCCATGGAAATGCTCAAATGAGCTTCTGAGGTCAAATCTACTTCTCTAACTTATAGACCGGACCTCCCAACACCCAATAATCATGTAAAGGTTCAACCTTTACGCTCGTGAAACACTCATATGTCCTTATTTGATGAAATAGCCCCTAAAATGGCAACCAAGGTCCACAACCCTGAAGGGACTGCATAAAGCTGGAAGATTGGGGCTCTCTGGACCTCTCAAGGTTCATATCTAATGCTTATTCCACATTGGGACTTCATATACTCCATAATCCTTTGAAGACAAGGGTCAACCCTAGATTCATGAAATCTACACCATACAGAAAGAGAGGGCCGATTTATTACCTCAAGGTGAAGCTCTTTGCTCCAAAATCTCAGAATGACAACCTCTTTTGGTCCTTCTTGCTGACGCCATTCTTTTCCTTCCAAAATCACACCAAAATTACATGATTTCATCATAAGAACTCTCCCTTTGTTCCAATGGTGACTTAGGGTTTCTCACAGGTAATATGAGGCGCATCCAAGGTCATAAGTTCCTTTAAATAAGCTCCAACCCCGGAACTTAGGGTCTTCTCTGGCCAGTACCTACTCGGCGAGTCCATACTTGGAATCGTCAAGTCCGCTCATTAAATCCACTTAATCACTCATCGTGACTCGGCGAGTCAGACCTATGACTCGTTGAGTCCACCTAAATTCTCAAAATTGAAACACGAACTATCATACCCAAAATTCTGGATGTTACAGTTTACACAGATGCTTTGTATTCTTTTAGGGTTTCAAGGAGATGTGATGGTTACATTATCATGCGTGGCAAGTTTATCGACGTGCGGGTGCGATTTTCAAGGTGCCACTTTGTACTTTATTTAATGCGGATTTCGCTTCAAATTCAAATTCAAGAGGTACGTATAAAAGGGATTTCAAGGGTTCTTTATTCGGTTATGCTTTCTGAAAGAAAATTCCTAAATTAACGAAGATTTCTTTGCTTATTCCTCTAGCTTCAAACCTAATCATGGAAAATCCTGCTCCAGCTAATGATCCATCTCAAACTACTAAAGATGTTTCTTCACAACCTATTATGAAAATGCAGAGGACAAACTATCAAGTCAAGGGTGATGTTTATGTGTACCCTACTCAGTGTTATCTAATACGATGTTCAACTCTTTCAATGTTCCATTGTCCTAGCTATATCTAGTAGGATCTACAGCAACATACAGTAAAGCTCTTGATGTAATTACATTCAACATCGTGAATGACAAGAGTTTCGTCTTACCAAGAAGTTGTTTTGTAAAATTCTTGATATTCCTAATTCTCCACCATATTGTGCTCTCTCAAATGATCAAGCCATTCATATGTTCAACGAGATAGGTCATCAACCCCCACTTACCAAAGATCATCCAGTTCAAGAAGTCTGCTCTTCCTTCTATCTGAAATTTTCTTTTTGGTATCTTTCTCCGATGTCTTACTGGTTGGAGTGTTGGGTTAGACAAAGACAGAATCGAGGTGTAATGCCCGTGTTTTGGGACTAATCATTGGTAAATGATGTAATAATCTAGGTCAACTATTTTAACTCTTTTTGAACAAATAAAGATGAAATATTTGAGTACTATGTGAATTATGTGAATTTCTGTGTTTTATACTTAAAAAGGTATAATTAATAAAGAATAAAAATAAGCATCAAAATTACAGTGTGAGATAAGCCTGATATCTTTACATAACGTTGTAGTGGTCGAAACAAGGATTCCAGGGATATAAAGAATGCCGAAATCCGAGTTATAACGAAGCAGTTATGACCTGCCGAAGTTTCGGGACGGAACCGACACGACACTGGAAAGCGTAAATAGTGAATTTATGATGGAAAGAATTTTAGCCTTAGTGATCTAAATTAGATTCATAGAATATGTTAACCTGAGAGCTTCCATAAAAAGAATTCCCAAATATGACTTCGTATGAGGAAGTTATGATTTTTCTAAGATTTGGCCTAGCAGTGCACGACCCGAAACTCGAATTTTAGTTCGAGCGGTTTTTAGCTTACGCGACCTAAATGAGAGTTGAAGATCTCATTAATAAGAACTCAAAGGTAAAAAGACAGATGGAAACAGAGTCCGTATGAAGGAGTTACGAATTCTTCGCGGTCATTTAACAATCTAAACTCCTCCTACTGTTAAATTTAAGATTGGTCGAGAATTAGCCAACAGAGTCTAAATAAAAGTTGTAGATCTTGATTTACCTATGTATGGAAAAACAGAACGTCAAAAACGGAGCTCGTATGTGAGAGTTGTGATTTTTCTAAGTCGGGAGGCTGATACGCGAGTTTGGTTGATGTTGCACCACCAGAAAGAGGACACGTGGCACCACCAGAAGGCTGCCACATGCACCAACTCGGCGAGTATGTGTCAAGACTCGGAGAGTCCATCAGGAATTTAGCCTATCAATAGAGGTTTCGGGTTCCTCCATTTCCCACACCTTTCCCCACTTCTTTCTCTCTCTAAACTCTCTTTAACCCCCCTAACCCCCTCCTAAACCTAGGTAAACCCCCTAGCACCCGAAGGAAGCTCCCGTAGTCCTGACAAAAGAGCCTTTCGGCTCGGAAACACTGCTTCAGCGAAGCCCAGTTTTGAGAAAAACTCGCTGTAAGTGAGCTACGCCTAACCTATCTTTAATATAGCTTATGTTTTAATATAGTAATGTTATTAGGACCTTATAATAAGTACTTGGGCTATTATTATGGGTTATATAAGTATCGTTTAATGCTTATATAATAGTAATAATAGCTAGACTATTAATTAGTCTCAGTGAATATTAGACTAAACGCTAGCGGTAATGATACTAGGTTTTGCCGAAGGAAAATTGTGTTAAGAGTAACGAAGTGCTATCCAAGCGTCGAGTCACCATCTTCTCAAGTGAGTGCATAGTTACTTTTATCTTACACATAGATATGAAGTATTATATAAATTACATGCTAAGTCTGCATACTATCTGAATACTTGCTGTCTATGCTGAATGAATGATTTTATACATGTTTTAAATGATTTAAAATGTATAAGTATTTTATATTTACAAAAATGTTGGGGTAAAACATGGGTAGATGTACTAAGATGATGTGTGATAAAATGATGAGAGGCCTCGATGTTGTTGTTGTTGATTATGTCATTTAGCGGAGTATGGATGGCGACCACGGACTCTTCTAGATAGTATAGTGGAACACTAGCAGACTCGCAACCTGTAGGTGTTTGTGAACGATGTGTTCACCGGTGTACTCCATCCCCACATGGTTGCCTTAAGGACATTTACTGCTGAGGAATCCCCTTAGCATTAGTATCCATCCCGATGTTGATCCTTAGTCTAGGTCCCTTATGATAGGTGTTTTAGGGACGTAATGTAAGGATAACGGGAACGGGTAATCGGGTTATTGTTGTTTATGAAATTGATAAACTTATTTATTATGTGTTGAAAACCCTATGTGCTCACCAGACTCCCAAGCGTGACCCACTTAGTTTCATGTATTACAAGTAGTGATGCTCGAGCATAGATGTGATGTTTTGGATGAGGGATTACAGATATAGGCTTGTAGATATGAAATAATGTAGTAAGGCTTATATTGTACTGTTTATGCTTTTGATCTGTATCAAACATGACATCCCGAGTATTTTTAATGAAATACATTTCTACGGATGTGCTTTGATAAATATTTATCATATTTTATTTTAGGATCAAATTCCGCAACACTTTTATGAAAAATATTACTCTGATTTTGAAACAAGTATCAACAAAATCGGTCTTTTCTGGCCGTGAAAATGAGGATGTCACAGGAGGTCTATGTCATGGTTGCTTTGATTTATTATGATCTTGATGTTGATTTCTCGACTCAAATGTGAAAAGAGTTTTTGAAGTGTGTGGAGAATACAAATGTGGTACAAGGGAGTTCATGTGCACGCTATTAGAGCTTATTTCTTCATTTTATATATGAAAAGGAAGGGATTGAGGTGCCTGATAATGAACAAACAGTCGAGTTTTTGAATTAAAACTTTCCGAAGGAGGATGAGGATGATGCAGATGTGTTTCCAGATGTTGCACGAATTCCAAATGCTATACTCAAGCGTGTTGATCCAACTAATCCTGTGTTGATGGCATATTTGGCTTTGATTAATCCAAATGATGAAACGGGTGTTCTATTGGCCAAACTAGATGAAGATTCTTCAAATAAATCTAGAAGATCCAAGAAGGATGATAAGTCAACTACTGAGCACATTGAGCAAGTTTCCAAGATTACTACTGAGCCTGTTGAGACAGCAGTTGTTGATACTCATACTAAAACCATTCCTTCAAAGAAGAAAGAAAGGCTGGGATTGAGGTAGAAATGGATCTACAAAGACAGATTGCAAGCGTTCTAAGACAAAGACAAACTGATCCTCCACATTTGAATAAGGGAGATCCAAGGAAGCTGCATAGTTATGAGAATATCGAAGCTAGTGTATCTTTCAATGAGATGTATGAGTTTGATAAAAAGCCCAGGAAAAGTTATTCTATTGAGAATTCTGATCTAAATCAACTTGATTTTCCCATCAACGAAATGTTGTTTCTTTCCGCACAGTACAAGGTCCGAAGAGATTTAAGAAGAAGGAGAATTTTATACACATGAAATTAAAGTTTCATGTTGTTTCGGGAAAAGATCAGGAGGATGTTTGGTCTTTGGTGAAAATTACTCAAGTTCTCGGCATTTCAAAAGGTGAAATCTTTGAGGATATACTACAAAATTTTCGATATCATGTAGTAAGGGCGAATAAGGTTCCTTTCGAGTTTTCTATTGCTGATTTCCCTTTGATGAACTTGAATGACTTGATTCAAGTTGCATACATGCTTAAAGACATTAATGCTTCAAAACTTCAAAATACCAGCAAAGAGGATCTACATTTGGGATTCGGTCATATCAAACTGTTTATAGATAATTACTATGATTGTCAAGCATTGATCGATGTTGAGTTGGCTGCTTCAATTGGAAAAGAAATAACTGTTCCTATGGAAAAATGTTTACTGAAGCTCAATTGAAGAAATTTGTAGATGGTGAAATTTGTTTGAATCCATTGGAGGTAGTTTTTGCTGGAAAAAGTAAGAAAGGAAAGTCATCGAAGTATTTTTTTTCCAAACATGTGAAGTTGAAAGATATACAACTGCTCATTATACGAACTTAATTGTTCGTATGAATAATTGTAAAAAGAACAATGATGATGATGATAAAGTCGAACTGAAGAAGGTGATCAATTGATATGCTGAGATTCGTCAAACATTACACATGACAGATCAACTTTTGATCAACTGATTACGACATTGCTTACATAGGGGGATATTGTTAAGGTCGAAGTTAGGTTGTAAGATGTCGAAGTTGTAATGTTATTTTACAAAGGCATTGTATGTCGAATCTTAATGTCTAGTCCTTTGTAATTTTTGTATGCTTTATTGTTCTCCTATAAATAGGAGTGTTACTTAGATTTTGATAAGAACACAGAGTCTCTTTGTAATTTTTGAAGCATAATATGAGCTAAAACCAATTTTTATTTATATTCGGTGTTCTTAATTCTCATTACTCTGATTTACATTTCATTCATCGATTCAATACTTCATCACGTTCGATGGCGAGTAAGCTACCCTAGCAACTCCTACATTCTCCTTGATGTGGGAAGATCCTTAAACGTTGCATCACTTGTGGCGAAGAAGAGGATGAAGACATCGACACACAGTGCTTAGGTTTTTCTTTAAGTAACTCAATAAGGGAATGATGAATGAGATCATGATCAATATAAGGTAATAAAATTGTAACTAGAATCGATGTGTCGTAAATACACTTTAGATGACTTGTCATCCACGTCGACAAGATTTATCCACGTAAGCTAGCCTAAACCGGTTAACATACTGATTTAACTCAAAATGACATAACTGACAGGTCAAATAAAATATATGTGACCAATTGTGCAAAAAAAAAAAAAAAAAAAAAAAACCCTAAGCGGACCAAAATGCAAACATAAATGGGCTACCGTGTCATTTTCCTAATAATCAATCATTAAGACATATCAAAAATGAAATGATCATGTGATAAACACTAAAAAACTCTATAATTGTCCTTCTGGTTTACCAAAAACTATTAACTTTATCGTTACTATTTTTTTTTTTTTTGACGAACATAGTCTTTATAGTTTGCAAAACTTGCGTGGATGTTGTTTTTTGCTAACACCATTAATTTTTGTTCATTAGTGTGATGGTAATTTAGTCTGCGTCAAAAACTAGTTTATGACAATAGGTAAATGATATAGACCATTTATGTAATTTTATCTATATTTTATGTGTTTGAGTTTGTGATTTTTCCACCATTTTACATTTTAAAATTTCATTTTACCATTCACTTTGAACTTTGTAAAATATTATTTTCATCTATCTATTTTCTAAACTTTCATGTTTATTCTTGTAGTATATATAATTTAATTTTCTTAATAACTTTCGTTCGTTAACATAAAAATAATAAATTTTTAAGTGTTTATTTTGATATATGTATTGGTATAAATTGAAGGTGGTCAATGTTTCGACGTGAATTTAGAACTTCCGTTCGTTAATCTATTTTTTAAAAAGAAAAACTTGTTTTTTTTATGCTCGTGTCGGTTTAAATTAGAGTTTCTCTATGTTTTGACGTAATTTTTTTTTGTTTACTTTTCCGTGCTTAATGTTATGTATATTTCTATGTATGACTCGGGTTACATAAAATAAATTTCATTCGTTAACTTAATAAAACGTATTATATTTGAGTTTTGATTTTGTTTTGATTTTTTTTTTTTTTTACGTTTTTTACTTGACTTTTGTACGTTTCGTTTGTATAAGTCGGGTCACATATAACAACTTTCGTTCGTTAATTAAAAAAATATGTGCTTAGTTTTATGTACATAGTGGTATAAATTGAAGATGATCAACGTTTTGACATATTCAACCTAAATTTTAGAAGATTCCATGATCATTACTTTATAGAAAAAGCTTACTTACTTTTTATGTACATTTCACCTTAAATTTGAGTTCGTTTACATTTTAACATAATTTTTTTATATATCCGTGCTTATTTTTATGGACGAAAAAATAATCACGTACATAAAAATAAGTACAAAAGCATTAACAAATATATAAATTACATAATGATATAAATTTAATTGATCTTTTAAAATTTCAAATAGTTAAATAAATGTTCTTAATCAACATGACAAAAATAAAGAAGTTATGAGTTTTATAATCGGCTGGAGTAAAAATAAAATTTTGTGTATGTTTAGTTAGTTAACCAATGGACTTATTATTATTATTTTTTTATAATGTAAAAAATTATAGGTTTAATTAGTTCACTAGTAATTTTTTTAATGTTTTTCAGTTATTCTTATGTATGTGTTTACTTTTTTCATACATAAAAATAAGCAAGAAAATATAAAAACAATTATTCGAAATGTACATGAACTTGAATTTATACCTACTCGTACATAAAAAATATGTTTTTTTTTATGTTAATGAGCGAAAGTTTTAATTTTACTTCGAATACGTCAAAATATTGACTACTTTTAATTTATATGACACATACATAAAAGTAAACATGTAATTTTTTTTTTCTAATTAACGAACAAAAGTTATTATTTGTAACCTAAATCACATGCATGGAATATACATAAAATTAATTGCAAAAACGTAAAACAAAATTACGTTGAGCGTAGACAAAATCGAATATAATACATTACGTTTATGTTAATGAGCTAAACTTAATATATGTTACTGGAGTCAAACATAACAAATGTACATAAATTTAATTACGAAAAAATAAAAGAAAAATTGTCCAATCGTAGACATGCGCATAAATGAAACAAGTAAGATTTAAAAAAATAAAAATAACATAAGGAAGTTCTAAATTCACGTTGAAAAGTTGATGACCTTCAATTTATGTTGTAACATATATTAAAATAAGCATTTTAAAAATAGATTTTTATAGGTTAACGAACTAAATTTATTAAGGAAAATTAAATTATATATAATACGAGAAAAAAAAACACAAAAATTTAGAAAATAAAGAGATAAAAATAATATTTTATAAAGTTCAAAGTGAAGATTAAAGTGGAATTTTAAAAAATAAAATGGTGAAAAAAACTCGTAAACATAAAATATAGACAAAATTACATAAATTGTCCCTATAGTTTACTCATTGTCACAATTGAATCTCTACTATCCGAAATTACCCTCACGCTAACAAATAAAGACAAACAGTGTAAGTAAAAAGGATCGTTCATATAAGTTTTGTAAATCAAATGGACCATGTTTATGAAAAAGAAATAACAATAACTGGGTTATTTTGTCTAAAAAATATATGTATCTTTTGTATGTAGGTATGTGCATACAATCCATGAAGAAAAGGAGGTCTAAATTGAAAAGAAAAACACCAAATCTATTCACATGATAGCGCATACAATCCATGAAGAAAAGGAGGTGTAAATTGAAAAGAAAAACACCAAATCTATTCACATGGATAATCCGGATGAAAACCTGAGAACTCTTAATCCCCTCATTGGTTTTTGAAACCAAGACCACATCATGACTTTTCAAATATTACATCTAGCTAAATCATATCTAAGCTTAAATAATTTTTGAAATATGTGTGTGTATATATATATATATATATATATATATATATATATATATATATATATATATATATATATATATATATATATATGGGTTATGTTATATTGTTTCTGGTAACTATTGTGTGCCAGAATGCACAGATCTAGACCGCTGGATGAATAGAATCAACAGTCATGATTAGAGGGTCTATGATATTACCATAGGGTAGCATTTATCATATAATCACACAAATTTCAGTAACAGGGTATGTTGGTCAATTAACCTATTTTAAAAAAGAAAATTTTCGGATTTTAAGGGATCATTAATTCCCTTATTTTTTAAAAATCTGAATTTTTTAAATTAATTCTAATTAAACTTTAATATTAATTTTAATAATAACCAATTTTATTCTGTCAGAATGACAAAAAGTCAACAGTAAACTAGTAAATATATTTGCGGTTTTATTCTTGCAGAATATTATTTCATTCAATATACTTTTTATATTAAACATTCTTCAAGAATTATACAACATATTATCAAGAATAACATTTTCTTGATAATAACATCATTCTGAAAGAATAACAAGTAATTCTTAAAAAATAACAACATTCTTAAACAATGAATGTGATCATTCTTTAATTCATTCTTCAAGCGTTTCCCATCAGATCTTCAAGCCATCTTCAAGTCATTTCTATCACAAATTCATTGCCAAATATTTTATAGTGATACACTTGTAACAACTACACATTAAACATATAAATAATTAACTACAATTCTATCAAAATACATCAATAATATTCTTTACAGAATAAACTATTCTTGCAGAATGGTTTTGAATATTCTTAAAGAATTTGTATTATCAAGAATATATCCAACGAACAAAACATTTGAAATATAAATACATGAAAAGATTATGTTAACACAAAATGTGACTAAAAAAATAACATTCTTTGTTGAAAATTCTAACAGAATAATATACTTGTTGCATATTATTCTTAACATTATTTGTTGAATATTCTAAGAGAATAATATACTTGTTGCATAATATTCAGAAGCCACAAAAGCTTAGCTTTCATATATAAAAAAAGATAAAAGGATTGCTTAATTTGTTGATTTATAACTTTGTTCATTTTCCTAAAAGGATGGTATGCAGTAAATCCAAGTTTTCATCAACTTTCCTCTTGGACAGCTTGTAAGCCACTGAAACAACATGAAAATTGAGATTTCCATAAACAACATAAAGATATATAAATATTCTTTGTTGAATATTCTAACAGAATAATATACTTGTTGCATAATATTCTTAACATTCTTTGTTGAATATTCTAACAGAATAATCGAGATGAAAAAACATATCAAACTTGCCTCTTTTACACAAAAAATTTCTCGTTTTAACATTATATCAAACACTTGGAAGGCATGTTTTATTATCAAACACTTGGACAACTTGTAAGCCACTGAAACAACATGTAAATTGAGATTTGCATAAACAACATAAAGATGGGATAAACAAATGGGAAATAGAGGCTATCGAGGCTTCAATGATCACGAAAAGCAACCAACGGAAATAACAGAGGGAAAAGAATCGAAATTCACAATTAAAAGCTACTCTGGATTAGGGCGATGGGAAATCGAGTTCAAACAAAATTTATACCATCAAATTACTTCTCATACCGACTTTGAAGAGTTTGAAAACAAAATTTGGCATCTGTACTTCTCATACCTGAATCAACAATCCAAGGGATGATCACGAGAATTCGAGGTTTGTAAAGCAAAATTGACCAGTGTGGTAAAGGTAATTGGATGTGCATAGCAGGGTGGTGGCGGTGTTGACTTTTTACCTCTCTCCCACTCGATCTTTCTCTGTGAAAACGGTGCATCGGAAGTGAGGGTCTTTAGTGGCGATGGATAAAAAGCCCATAGAGCAAGAATAAAGCCCCATGGTGTTAGTGTGCAAAGTCATGCTTGGATGTATTGTTTTAGGCTTTCCTCTTTGTATGTGTAATTGGGTTGAGTCTTTTCCTATAAATAGGAAGTGAGTGACTCCCATTATGAAAATGTCCATATGGAGTGTTAGACTAGAGAGAGAAATTGTATACAAGACCCATTTGTATAATCTTTCTAGATCTAATAAGAGCTTACAAAGATTTATTTACTCCTTGTGTTCTTAAATTTGTATGATGAATCACTAGATCTTTCTAATTCCGCATATGCCATCAGAATCAACGTCACAACAATTGGTATCAGAGCGGGTGTTCTTGATTTCATCAAGAATTAATCCTTGATGGCGATTTTGATTTGGTGATTCATATTTTGATCATGGATCTTCGTGATTAGAGTGTTTTTGTGTTCTTGAAGTCGAATTTTTCCTTGATTTGATTCATAATTCGACTTTCTCTCTCTAGAATACTTGTTTGTATCACTTTCTCTCACTAGAATTTGATTCATATTCACTTTCTCTCTCTAGAAAACTCAAGTTCATATCGATTGATCAAAGATGGAAGAAACAATTTATGAAGTTTTTATGAAGGATTTTCCATAGCCGTTTAGTTTTGAAGGAGTTCTCAATTGTTTTGTAACCGGATATTTCAAACAAAATACACTCATTTCTAGTATGAAATGTGAATGTGGAAAATTCAATGGTTATCCTATTGATCATGATCATCATAAGATGTTGCTTAATTGTTTGGTAACAACTTATCATGAAAGAAGAAAGAACATGAAAGATGATGAAGTAATTGAAGGAATTCGTCTTGATGATTGCATACATGGTGATAATGTTCTTGCTTCTTACCCGGATGTTCTTGATGTTCAAGAAAAAAGGATTTCAAGTTGATTTTCAAGATGAAAAAGTTTTTTGCTCAATTGGAGTTCAAACCGATGATATTTTGGGTTCTTGTGATTCGTTTGAAGAAATGATTCCTTATCGGAAGCCGCTGATCCAAGAAATTCACAAGTATCAAACTCCAAAAGATTTGATTCAAATTCACAAAGTTGATATTGTGAAAAGTGAGTTTGTTCATGAAGTCAAATCTTCAAGATGCAAAAAGATGAGAAAGAAAAAGAAGAAGAAGATGAATCGGAAGAACAAGCGGGTTTACTCACAAAAATCGTCATACGTTGTGAAGCCAAAATTCGTAAAGCAAATTTGGGTTCCAAAACAACAATCTCCAAAGGTTGCATTGAATTTGAAGTCAAAACCAAAAGTGTTGGTGGTTCTTTTGAAGATGTTCTTGCATCGTTGAAGAACACGAAGAACACGAAGAACGAGTTGTACATCTCGCATGGTGGGTGGTACAATGTTCGATTTGGAGATTTTCTTATTCCGACAAAAGAACCAAGATCTTCCAAATTTGATTCGTTCATTGAAAACGGAACTCGATTCGTCAAAAAGGTATCTCAAATTCTCAAATGGATTCCAAAACATCCATGATTTCGATTCGTGCTTTGCGTTTTTCAATTTTGATCAATTTGCCTCATTGGATCAAATCTGTTTCAACCCCATTGATTGATCCAATTATTTTTTGTTTAGATCACAATTTCAAAAATCAAAATCATATTCTATCATTTTTTAATTCACTGTCGATCAATTAATTGTTTCAAGCCCAAAAATGTTAATTTGATCACTATTCCTATTGAGTCTAAATATCGAATCCTTTACTGTTCATCATGGTCCATTACAAGTCATTTAATCTGTAATCGACATATCGATATCATTTGTTTGATTCAAAGCTCAGGAGTTAAAATCAGGAAGATTACAAACTGTTTGAAGATTGCAATAGTATCGAAATCAGTGTCACATCTTAGAATCGAAGATTAAAAATCAATTTCTAGATCAACTTATTTCAATTTGTGTTCATCGGTTTTGACTGAGGTCATACCTTTTGATTCTCATCATTTGTTTGAGATAATATTGATCTTCATTCTATAAAATCGAAATTGATATTTGGTGTTGTGTGGTCTTGCAATTAGGATTCAGAAGTCTTTAACAGATTTGATTTCAGCGTGCTTCAATTGGTTGAACCTTAGAACTCATACGCATCTGTTTTTTTTTAATCGACTGCGTTTGAAGGTTCATCTCAAATTCTCCATAAATTTCTTTTTGTCTTTCTTTGGATCGATGTCATTCAATGATTTGTTTTGTTTGTTGATTTAAACTTGTGAATCGATTTTCTCTAATTCCCGAAATCGATAATGATCAAGTCAGAATGAAGAATTTCGAAATTAGTTCTTTGATTTGAATGAAATTGATCAAGAACACACGATTTGTGATGAAGAACAGTGATAATATCACATTTTGATCTAACATTGGCCATTAGATTCATCGATTTTGTGTTCATAGTTCGTTGACTCTAAAAAGTCAAAATGTGAAAAAAATGAAATTTAAGTGTTGAATCGATGAATTAGAGGTTGAAATGTGTTAATACAGGTTGTATTTGGGATGTGAATGTTGAAATCATGTTCAATTTTGAGTTTAAAACTCGAAATTGGATAAGTTGTCTTCGTGATGAACGAACACTGTGAATGGGTCTTGTTCGCATTTTGAACGAGATTTGGAAATTAAACTTTTTATGGTATATGAAAAGCCATGTTAATGCAAGAATCGATTATGCGAAGTCAAAGAATAAAGGCAGTAAATTTTTGATGTTATGGATTCAATGGTCGAACAGTTTCTTGGGATGGATAAGATGCGAATGTTTCAGGTTAATATCGATTCGACTTGGAAGATGATATTCGCAAGTTTCATATCTGTGAGTTTGATCGATATTAATTTTTGATAATCTGGGGACGAAGAAAAAATTAGATTGGGAATGAAATGCGAACAATTGAAAGATTGATAAATGAATAGAAGTCGATTGTTGATGTTTGAGATAGGATTCGCATGGTTGAAGGATTGAAAAAATTGTGTTCGCATGGTTGAAGTCGAAGAACTGGATTATGTTCGCATTTGGTGAGACAAGTATGTAGTTGATGATTTTTGGTTGGTTCGCATTTGAAATCAGTGAGTTCGCATCTGGGTTTCTCAAACAACTGAAATGCGAATCTCATACAAGATGCGAAGAAAGAGGCATGAATGAAAATGCGACGTTTGTACAGTATAAATGCGAATTGGGGAAGAAAGTCAAAAGTTTCGCAATTGGTCCCTGAACTTTTTCACGAAGTGATAATATTGACCCAACTTCGCATGATTGGAGAACAAAAGGGAAGAAGATTCGAAAACAGTCCCTGGAGTTTCGCATTTTTGGAAATAAATACCCAACTTCGCAAATAGCAATAAAAGCTGAGAAATTTCAACATTTTCAGTTTTGGTCCCTGCAGTTTGTGCGAATTTACGCTTTATGCCCGGTTTCGCAAATGGGCTAAAGTTTCGCATATTTGACTGTTTTTGGCGCAACGGGTCCCTGCAAGTTTCAAAAAGTGACAATTTCTACCCGGATTTTGAAAAATCTTGCAACTTTCACCCAAAAAGTCAAAATTTTTCATTAATTGAAAATTTTTTGTGGCTTTTTCGTGATTGTTTTTCCATGCAAGATTTTTGGTGATTCATTTTTGGTACACATCAAGGGGGAGTATTGTGAAGATTATTCCTCGGGCGCTTCTCATCCTTAGTGGGTTTTATAATCATTTTTTGATTATAAAAAGGGGGAGAATATGATGGGTATTCGAAGCTTCTTGGGTTTTTCGAATATTCATTTGCGGATTTGAAGACCGGTGTTACTTCGAGGGGGAGTTTGGTCTTGATCGCGCTAGCTCGTTGGAGATTAAAGCCGGACATCCAATCCTAACTTTGAGGGGGAGAATGTTAGTGTGCAAAGTCATGCTTGGATGTATTGTTTTAGGCTTTCCTCTTTGTATGTGTAATTGGGTTGAGTCTTTTCCTATAAATAGGAAGTGAGTGACTCCCATTATGAAAATGTCCATATGGAGTGTTAGACTAGAGAGAGAAATTGTATACAAGACCCATTTGTATAATCTTTCTAGATCTAATAAGAGCTTACAAAGATTTATTTACTCCTTGTGTTCTTAAATTTGTATGATGAATCACTAGATCTTTCTAATTCCGCATATGCCATCAGAATCAACGTCACAACACATGGAAACTATTTTACCGTCGATTCTAATTTCAAAAAGGAACTGTTTTAATCGAAGAAGGAGATGGAAGATGGTCAATTGTAAAATCAGAAATTAGTAGGAGGAAATTTACCGTCGATTGTAGAGATCGAGTTTACATATTAGATTTCACCTCATATGTTGCGACACCATCATCGTCGGTGCAAGGGACCAACACCGGAAAAACGAAGGGATTGGTGGCTGCAGGTGGAGGGTCGCCGGTGAAGAGGGTGTTTACCAGGATCGAAAAGAGAAGAACACAATACCCTAGGATGAAGGATTTTTTGCTTGGGTGGAAGTCGGCATTTTATGGTGACGATGATGAAATGAACGATGATTTTTTAAGGGTTTATAAACTAGTTATCTTGACTAAATGCTATTAAAGGGAAATTGACCCATTATTTTAGGGATTATAATTTTGGAATATAATTAATTGTACATATATAATGACTAAATTACCCTTTATTATTTAATTAATGATTTGTTTTTTCCTAAATTTTGATTGGTGCATTTAGGCACACAATATTTATTAGAAACATTTGAACCCAACTCATATATATATATATATATATATATATATATATATATATATATATATATATATATATATATATATATATATATATATATATATATATTAAAAGAAATTTCAAAACCAATATAACTATGAGACTCTAAGGACATTTAAAAGAATTGCAACTTAAAAATGTAAAAGAACACAAAATAAATACGCATATAAGCATATTTGATGCATATTTAAATGCGTATACATTAACACGAGGTTCTAAAAAACTCGTAATGGCTTCCTCATGATGCGTTATGACTTCAAAATTTATATTTGACGTTAAACTTTAACAAAATATCGTTTTAATTGTATATGTATATAAAGTTAGTAATAGTAGAAAAAATATATATATAATTATTAATTATATACAAAAATACCGTCTTAAGTCATGCGTTACAAACGATGTGATTCGTCATGGCTGGTAAAGCTTGAGGCTTGATATTGCCGTCAAGTGACGTCTAACATTATATACAACCTTGCGTATACATATAGATCTGTATATATGCACATTTCAACAAAAAAAATACAGTTAAATCTTTTTTTTTTTTAGATATGTCCTTTGTGCATCATTTTGAGTTATACTATAATGTTGGTTTCGAAAAATATTGACATAATTAAAAATTTTTAATTTTTACATAAATATTGATTTTCAAAAAATTTCCTACTAGTTAACTAATAATCTAATATAAAGAATATCCTTTTTGCGCCAATTTTCCCATAAAATAATAACCGGAAGGATATAGCAGATATATTCTTTGTTTTCATCATTTTGCACGCGTAAAAAATTATTATGATGTTTTCTTTATTTTCATATAAAATCTACTGTATTTTTCTTTTTTCTTTCTTATATATCTTAATGGACGATTCTATATGTTATAACCAGTCGCCGTTCAAAAAAAAAATGTTGTAACAGGTAAATGAAGGGTGGGAAACCAGCTTGCAGCAATTACATATATTAATAATAATTGTTATGTTAACTAAGTGATTTGACATTTTATAGATCATTTTATATTTAATCAAACATTACTGATTTTTATCACAGAAAGACGTTCATATTTTAATATTTAGATACAATAAATTAAGAACCGAGTTGAAATAGTAAAATCGTATTCTATTTAACAACGCGTTGATCGCACCAAATCCCTTTCTTGTTTGTTTATGTGGAAGAAAAGTTAGTTTAAACCACTTGGAAAGACATATTGTCACAAACCAACAAGGAAAAAAAAGATTGAATCAAATAAATTATTAATGCTGACATTCTACTATACGCTGAATCAAATAATTTTGTAGTCTGGTGCAGCGAGGTCTCCAAAGTCTCGACATTCAAACGAAGAGCTTTTGCTAATTAATATCGTGTCGTTTATGAAGTATTAATTTTGTTTAGTTAGGTAACAAACTTTCATTTTTACAATTTTAAAATTTATGTAATATTAATATTAGTTATTAAATACGCTAAAAAGTTGGAATGTATTACGTAGGCCCTCAATCGCATGGCCCAAGTAGTTACTAGAAATAATAATGTCGGATCATGATTAGTGGAGTTGACCAAGATTCCCAAGCTTTGGTCTCGGACAGTTACAGGCTATGAACTGGCTTCCTCTTAACATCCGCAGTGGGGGTTAATTCATTTGTGAGATTCTATGTGGCAAGTCAGTCCACACATGAATAGCACTTCGATTCGGGTGGGTTGGTTCTGATTCGGGTGGGTTGGTTCTGAAGTGGTTGTGTAGACGCATGAAGACAACTAAAATGATTGACTAATTGTTATGAAAGTTTCCATTTTCTCTCATATTCTCCTTTTTGCCTTTTTGCCTCTACACTAATGAACACTATTTCCACAATTTATGGAATAATTGTGGAATGCTAAAATACCTATGTGGAGCTAAGTTGATCAATAGTTTGGTTGTGACCACTCCCTACAGCATAAAGTGGTGACTCGCATGGTTATTACATAATATAATTTTGTCGAAACAATCAATAGATGAATTATATTATTTTGAAAAGAGTAAATTTGATTTTAACTTTTTGTTGTCTTTTTTTATGGAATATTCTAATTGAAATTTTTGAGAAATAGCATTATCATTTTGTTTAATAGTCAATTATGGTCTAACTTCACCAAAATAAAATATTGAAATTAATTATTTTAATCCCTTGTAGTAGTGAATTAATCACATTGGTAAAGCCATTTAAACTTTGTAATAGTTACCATTAGATTAAGGGAAGTGATAACACTCTTAACACCTTATCACATCAACTTTTTGGATGTCACCTTATTTTTTTTTTCATTTAACACCTAAGGTTAGCATTTGGTAA
Source organism: Lactuca saligna (assembly GCF_052625555.1). Lineage (NCBI taxonomy): Eukaryota > Viridiplantae > Streptophyta > Magnoliopsida > Asterales > Asteraceae > Lactuca > Lactuca saligna. Next base: position 267,815,106 of record NC_136421.1, on the reverse strand, counting down.
GGAGTGGTAATACTCATAACATTTCATTTTTTTCTAATTTAATTAAATTACTTTATTTTAATACACAAACATTTTTTATGCATGAATATTAAACAAATTTTATTTTTTTAAAACAAAAACATTTAATATAATATGAATTATAGTTTTTAAAACATACTTCATAACCATACCCTATTTATACTAAACTAATTATAATCTTAAACTAACTCAAAACCTTAAATTAGGAAAGTTTTCCCAAAATACCCCTAGGACCAAATTTAACTACATTTATCTAACATCACAAGTTCCATGACTATTTAAGCTGCAACCTTCTAAAAAATGGCAATACTCGGTAGACTAATGGCACCCTTTCTACAAGGATTGATTTATGTCATGAAAAAAGAGATTAAGAAACCATTTAGCAAGATAAAAATCAACATGCTTAACCATATACAACTATGAGAATCCTAACCTTCTTTTATGTAATATTCTGATTCTAAACACAAAAGTTCAGCCAAATGTAATAGATATATTATCAAAAAAAAGAGTATACACCTGATGAAAGCCGACCTTTTAGAGCAAAAATATACATTGATAAACTGAGGCTAGTTTTGGGATTACAAATAGAGCAAAAGCATAGTATCAAAGTCATATTATAGTTGTAGTTCTTTGTTTAGAAAGAGTTCCTAACTCAAAATCGAACAACAAACATATCAGAAAGAGTTCCTATCTCAATTACAATATTAAAAATGAGATACAATCATATCAGAAAGAGTTCCTATCTCAAAATCGAACAACAAACAAGGAACACACGAACCTAATTTCACAGAAGTGTAGGAATAATCTGTAAAATTGGCATTGGCATGTTAAATGTATGTGTTCTAGAAAGGTATTTCTTTACCTGTATGTTTATTCCCATTCTGGAGAAGGAGACTTGTTCGAGAATAAAAATCACGGCAAGCCACAGATCATCATGGAAAGAAATAAAAAAAAATCAGGGGAAGTTAAAGTAAATCAAAATTAGAACCCTAGAATGGAGAAAAGGATGATACCTTTGAAATTCTTATGCGAATATGCAAGAGATATGACAGGAACAAGAATCAACCACCTAAAACCTTTCTCTTTCTTCTCGTTACTCCACTGGCGAGGCTAGGTTGGCGCGACCCTTGGTGCATGGTAGGGGGCGGTGTTTGGCAAGGGTGGCGACTGGTTGCGAGTCTTCTTGCGATTCTCACTCCCCTTAGGCCTTATAGAAAAATAAGTTATAGTTTTTTTTAATCATTATCCCTTGTTGACATGACTCTTTAAGACTAGTGGGTATGATTATTACATTTAGGCCACATTCATTACCATATTACTATCCCTTGAAAATTGTCACCATTGTATATTATTTATCTTTTTAATTTTTTTTTGATAATAGATTAAATAAAAAACTTACTTATTAAACATAAAAAAATATTTTACTAATAAAATTATATATATATATATATATATATATATATATATATATATAAGATAATTTTTATATTACTACTATGCAACTAGTATTCAAGAAGAATTAACCCGATTTTTGTTAGCCTATTAAGTTTTTTTTTCTTTAGCCTAACTTTTAAACTCATGTCAAAAATTAGGTTTTTACCTGTGTATCTTATGTTTCATTAGTAGCTCTTAACCACCCCTCCTTCTACTTCTTCTTTGATCAAGAAAAATCCCAACCGCTTCTTTTTCTTCTGTGTTCAACATTCTCCCATTCTATGGCATAGATGATTAAAAGCAAAGGTTCTTGACCGTTTGTGAGAGAAAAAGGAAGCTATTGGTCGTGATCGCCCGTGATTGGCTCCAATCCACATTATAATTACGCCCATTGAGGGCGGTGTTCACGCGTTGACATCGCCTTCACGTAGATCCTTATGCTTGGAAAACACCTCCACACCCGATGGCCTAAACTTGTTACTATCTAAAATGATTCACCAAACTGGTATAAATGATTATTATACCTTTTATTTTATTTTAAATTAGAGACCATTTCTATATAGAATAAATATATATATATATAGTTAAAGTCCTAAAATAACCACATAATCACACTTTCATCCGTTCATTGTCTCTTTCACTCGTAATGCCTTCCATTTCAAAATTATTGTTGTTTTTATATTAATAAAAAAGAAATATAAAATTATTTATATTTATAAAATTAGTAATAAAAATATAATTATTAAATAATAAAACTATATTAATTTTGTTGATTAGGTTATGATAAAAGTAATGGTAAAAGTTAATAAATGATAACTATATGACAAGGATGATTTAAAAACTAAGATAAACAATAATGATATGATAATAATAAACTAAAAAGTAAGACTAATGGTGGTATATACGAATAGTATAGATTGGTGTGTCTATAATATGATCATATGTCATATTATTTATTTCTTTAAGGAGTTGATTAAAAATACAATCCATTTTACCATATAAAAATCTAATTAAATTTCAAATATTTTTATTGTTTGAAATTATATTGTTTTCCGAAAAAACTGATTATATATAATTTATTATAGACAACCCATTTTGCTATACTAGTTATTTGTACACTACTACTTATATTTATATACGTATGTTAAGAAATTGTATTGATTATATGAAGTTTGATTGAGCAAGTATAACAATGATGTAAAAAGTTAGCAGTTTGATAAAAAAATTTAGAAATATAATTTGCTCCACTAAATCAAGAGTTTTGTATTTGTATCAAATGTATTATGAACATTTGCTCCTTTGCTTGATCAACGTGTTTGACTAATATCCACTCCAATATTTATTCTAAAATGTCCTAAACATGAGAAAATACGATTAGTATCCTCGAACTCAACATATTTGTAACTATAATAGTTATTGATATATTTTTTATGCGCTATAAATTTGTAATATTGAAATTTATATTTGTAACTATAATAGTTATTTATATATTTTTTATGCGCTATAAATCTATAATATTGAAATTTATTACAGATTTATAGCTCATAAAAAATATATAAATAACTATTATAGTTACAAATATCTTGAGTTCGAGGATAGTAATCGTATTTTCTCATATTTAGGACATTTTAGAATAAATATTGGAGTGGATATTAGTGAAACACGCTGATTAAGCAAAAGAGCAAATGTTCTTAATTTAGTGCAGCAAATTACATTTCTAAATTTTTTTTATCAAAGTGCTAACTTTTTACATGGTTGTTATACTTGCTCAATTAAACTTCCTATAATGGATACAATTTCTTAACATACGTTTTACTCTCTCTCTCTCTCTCTCTCTCTATATATATATATATATATATATATATATATATATATATATATATATATATATATATATCCGGTAAAAAAAAAATTTTGGTAGGAAGGTAAGAAGTTTTTTTTCTACATATTTTTCTGACGAACAAAAAAAATGAATCACTAGATAATAAATTTGTAAGATGATTCACAACAAAAAATTCTCAAAAAAACATATTTATGATTCATTTTTAAGTAAATTAAGAAAAAATTCACTTTTATGACAATTTTAGTGAATAACAACAAAATCATTATATAAATGAATCATCGAGATGTTTTTTTGAGAATTTTTTCTTGTGAATCATCTTACAAATGAATCATCTAATGATTCATTTTGTTTGTTCGCGAAAAAAATATGTAGAAAAAAAACTTCTTACCTTCCTACATAAAATTTCCTTCTTATTTGATCTTGACTCTCTCTTTCTCTCTCTCTCTCTCTCTCTCTCTATATATATATATATATATATATATATATATATATATATATATATATATATATATATATGGAGCATCATGGAGGTGCCATGGATGACGTTCATGGATGATGCTCATGCACGACGCTTATGGATAATGCTCCATCATGTGTATGGTTGGTGCTCAGGAGGTTAAAGGTTCTAGAGGTGTCCACGTGACATTCTATGATTTTGTTGGAAAATAGGGCATCACTTTCATGGGTTAATTACTGATGGGCCTGACCCAACAGAATTTTGGTTTCCTATACTTGGCTATAAATAGATGATGAGTTTTATACAAATAATCCTATGTGTGTATGCAACCCTAGTTTGAATCTATGTTTTCTCTATTAGACATACAACAAATGGACACAAATAGAAAACCATAATATGCATCTAATATTTTCGAAAATCATATATGAAAGATTATATCACATACCTTTGTTGCTATATAGTAATAAGAACTCAAACTTGAAGATCCTTGCTTTTGAGAACAAGTAACACAATTGTAGTACCTCTAATGGCTCACAAACACACTAGGCAAAGATGATGAATATGGAAGAGAAGAGAGAGGAGTAGCTTGCCCAAAATTTCGGCGTTTAGAGGGTTCCAAGAGGGTGCACGAAATCAAGAGACCAATGGGTCTATTTATACTTAAGGCTAGCTAGGGTTTTAAGATGGAAACCATAATTCCTTAGCTTAGGGCCTAAGCAAGTCCATGGACTCCCTTACTTTAGGCCTTGGATGAAAATATCTTGAACCTTCTAGGGATTTTCAGCCCTCCCTAATAAGGGTGGTCTAATAGCCCAAAACCTCAACTATCAAATAATTACAAAACAGCCCCTACACTTTTAATCAATTTCTTTAATCTCAAAATTAATTTTTGATTAAATACTAATTAATAATATGATTTATAATTAATATATTATTCTTCTAATATATTAATAAATCATATTTATGTCCCTATTATTCTAAATAATAAACTCATGCTCTCTCTCCAATAGTCATCCTGTTTAGTTGCCAGTGTGAATGCAACCCAAAAGGACCATGATACCGTCAAATCAAGTACATACCAATTATAGTTATGGACTTAGACGCCTAATCCAATAGTCTCTCACTTGGATAAGTTTAATAATTATAATTGCAAGTATGACTTCAAAATCTGATTAGCAATCGTCGCCCTCAAAATCCGCTATCAAACTCTGACCTAATTAGTTGTGTGTCCTTAAGATAAAGGATCATATAATCCTCCGTTCTGCAAGATATCATGTGGACAAAGACATGGAACAAAATCTTCCTCAATGTCCACCAGATTGTTTCCCTATTTCTGATTTGTATGACAAGGAACTTAATTGAACACGTCAAATAATCCTGATTGGGCCCAATACATAAGTCAACACAAAATCATCGAGGTGCCCAGGATATCGCTTTTACCCCTTGGGATAAAAGGAATAGATAAACTTTGACTTATATGCTTGTAATATTTACTCATCAAACTGTACACATCAATACGTTTTATAACATCAAGTTACTGATGCGTTTACGCATTATCAATGTACAACCAACTCATAAACAACAACTCATATATCTCTGTTTAAAGATTATATGATATTATTGTCTCACAAACTCATGCTAAATTCCATGAAGTGATTCAAATGAGCGTGAGTTTAATCTAATACTCAAATCCTTTTCAAGAGTACTCAAGAACGTTGCAGAAAACATTTACTATGTCTAAGCACTTAGACAATCTACAAGCCAATTCATTACAGTGTTCATTCACTACTTACTTCCAAAGTGTGATCGACTGTGGATAATTTAAACAATTCCATTATTCGGGAAGTAAAACGTGCAAATATGAAACACAAGATAAACAATTGACAAAAGATAGTAAACTTTACTCATAAATAAATCTTCCATTACTTAATCATCAAATGTTAATTACATTTAAATTGTTACAAGTTTCTAACTATCTATCTAATCACTAAAACCAATGTCGTCCTTCAGACCAATGCTCCTCGCATGCTGAACGTGCTTAATCCTACTTAGTCCCTTTGTGAGAGGATCTGTAGGATTCTCTTCTTACGATAGCCTCTTGACGACTAGGAGTCCTTCATCTACAATATGTCTGATGAAATTATATTTTCTGTCGATATGCCTATATCTGCCATGATATCTTAGTTCATTGGTTAAGGAAACAGCTCCTTCATTATCACAGAAAATCTTCATACACTCCTTTATGGCTGGTACAAGTCCAAGGTCCCCAAAGAAGTTCTTCAACCATATTGTCTCCTTTGACGCTTTGCTCGCATCTTTATACTCTGATTCGCACGTTGAATTGGCCACAGTCTCTTGCTTGGAACTTTTCCAACTTACTACTACTCTATTAAGGGTAAAAACCCAGCCTGACTGAGAACGGAAGTTGTCCCGGTCGGTCTGAAAGTCGGCGCACTATATCCTATCAACTCTTCACTTCCACAAAGTACAAGGACCCAGTCGTTAGTCTTTTGTAGAAACTTAAGAATGTTCTTAACTGCTATCTAGTGAGCTTTACTCGGGTTCCCTTCATATCGACTTACCATGCTCAACGCAAAAGCCACATCAAGGCGAGTACACGTCATAACGTACATGATCGAGCCAACGGAGGAAGCATATGGCACTCGACTCATTTCCGCTATCTCGGCATCGATACTCGAACTCTGAGTCTTACTCAGTTTGGTATTGCTTTTGATTGGTAACTAACCTATCTTGGAATTTTCCATGCTAAAATGTTTTAACACCTTGTCAAAGTAAGTACTTTGACTAAGTCTAATAAGTCTCTTACTCCTATTTCTTAAGATCCTTATCCCTAGAATATAAGTAGCTTCTCTTAGATCCTTCATATCAAAGCACTTCCAATCCCAAGCCAGGATTTAACCTCCTGCAAGGTCGAAACATCGTTTCCTATGAGTAGTATGTCATCGACATACAATACTAGAAAGCTAACTATACTCCCACTAGCTTTAACATATACACATGAATCATCCTCACTCCTAGAGAAACCAAACTCTTTGACTTTCTCATCGAAGCAAAGATTCCATCGGCGAGACGATTGCTTCAATCCATAGATGCATTTCTCAAGATTGCACACTCTATTGGGGTATTTAGCATCCCCAAAACCTTCTGGCTAACACATATAAACATATTCAGTTAGCTTCCCATTAAGGAAAGCAGTTTTCACATCCATCTGCCAAATTTCATAATCATGAAACGTAACGATATCATAACCCTAATAGACTTAATCTTGTCCACTGGTGAGATGGTCTCATCATAGTTAAACCATGGGGTTTGAGTAAAGCCCTTCGCAACCAGCCTTGCCTTGAACGCATGCACCTTTCCATTTATGTCGGTATTTTTCTTGTAGTTCCACTGGCACCCAACTGTTTTTCAACCTGGTACATTGTCAACCAAGTTCCAAAATTGACTGTCATATATGGACTGTTGGAATAGTGTCTAAGGCTGCAACTATATTAGGCAAGTATTTGACACGATTGTGCATTGTCCTTTTGGGTTGCCTTCACCATAGCAACTTGGTAGGATGATTTATTATGAGAGAATATATATTATTAATATATTATGAGAATAATATAAGGAATAATAATATAGTTATTTGATTAATATAAGTCATAGATTAATTAGTATTAATTTGGTAACTTAAGGAGATTAATTAAATAAGAGGGTATAAACTGTCAATTGGTTGATAGTTAAACTTTAGACTGTAAATCCTTATTGGATAGGGGTTGGACGATTTCTAGGCTAGGATAAGCCTCAAAATCATCCAAGGCATTATCTTGGGAAGGATTTGGATTGCTTTGAGTAATAGTTATCCAACTAGGGTTTCAGTTGTAACCCTTAAGGAGTCTACAAGTATAAATAGACCTTATGGCTTAGGGAAATCGGTACATCATGTAAGGTAGAGAACCCCTGGCCGAATTCCTCCTCTCTCCTTTCTCTCAAATCATTCTCTTTGCTAGTTGGTGTTTGTAAGCCATTGGAGGAGTGACAATTGTGACTCTAAAGCTCGAAGAACAAGAAGATCAAACAAGTGTTTCAAGGTATGCTTCTAACTCTGGTTTTGCGTTGTTCTTATACCTAATTAGCCATTAGAAGTCTTGGATTCAAAGCATGTTTAATAGAGAAACCTAGATCCGAGCATTAGGGTTTGTATGTGCACTTAGGAATGTTCTTATGTACAAAACCCATCAGTGGTATCAGAGCCTAGATTGGTTTCTATTAAATTGATGCTTGAATGTTTGAATCTTAACTACAAAATTCGATTTTTTTTGTTTCTGAGTCATGGACTTGGCGAGTCCCATAGTGGGCTCGGCGAGTTGGCCTGACTCGGCGAGTCCAGTGTGGGTACTCGGCGAGTCCGAGCGTCAGGATTAGCCAAAAATGGGATTTTTTTTTTCATATTTATCTTATGGAAACTTACCTTAATCATATTAGATCAACCCTAATCTGATTTTATGATATATATGACTATATTTTTGATCTAATTGAAGATAATTATCAATTAATAAAATATTTAATTTCCTTATATGATAATTATTAATCAAATATGGATAATTATGTGATTAATTGTTAATTTAAATTATTTGTTATTTGATCCTTTATGTTTTAAATGTTTAAAACTTGTCCTCAAGTTTTGAAATTTATGTTTTGTGATTAAAAGTTTAATTTAGACAATTTAAATTTCAAACCCTAGAATTTTATAAGTTTAAAATACAACCCTATACTAGTATAATATTATAAGATTAATATCTATATATGTATAACTTAAATGCTAGTCTTACCGTTAGTAAGCCTCATTTACGAAGCCGGTCTATAAGGTGGGTATAAGGGTGCGGCCTATAAAATGGCGCTTAATGGGTGTACACTCACACCCACCGCTCGCTTGATTGGTGGAGGGTCGTTAGCCGAATGGGTAGGATAGGGCAACCTCATCCTCTCATTAAAAGTATAATAAGAAATACAAAGTAACTACATGTTTTCTTAAAATTTCCCAATCTTAGTTACTTTAGGAAAAGTGAATTGATGCAATCCCATGAAATTACACTTTACACCTTGCTAAGAAGTTAGTGGAGCGTGTGTGGTTTACCGGCATACTAATTGGTTCTAAGCGAAGGTGGAAAAGGGTGATTCATTGTTTATCATAGTTCGATGGAGTGTGTGTTGTTTACCGGCACATCGAATAGGTGATCGTTACAATGAAGGCACCATGTGAATTTGCATGGTAATTCACACCCGCTTTATGATCCTCGGTATCCCAGTCACAAACAAGAGGGACATATCGAGATTTAAACATGCCATTGAAAAGTTTCAATGAATCTCATCCAAACCTAGGAATTCTCAATACATTTAGGACTTAAGTTATGTTTTTCATGGTGGAGAATTAGTGAATCGTCATTCACTTACCTTCAAATTGTTTGCATATTGGATTACGGCATCCCTTTTCTAGTGTGTAAATATTGTTGTTGGATCCTAGCCCTAATTTTCTTATTGGGTGATAATTAGGGATTCATATTCTAATCTATCTTTGTCCTTTCTATTTATAGATGTCGAACGCCAACAATGCTGTTGCGAGTTCTTTCACTTTGATGAGCCTTTGTCAAAAGGTCACCTTTGATGGAACGAACTTTAGCGAATGGATAAGATACATTCGCATGATTGCTCACTATGAGGATAAGGAGTATGTCCTCGATGAGAAGCTCGAGAAAATCAACCCCGAAATTGCTACTCCCGCCGAAATCACCGCTTTCGAAACTCACGAGCGTGATGCAACGAAAGTGCATTTCATCATGACCGCGACAATGAACTCCGAATTCCAAAAGTCCTACGAGGACATGTATCCGTACGAAATGCACCAAGACTTATTGGAGAGATACCATCAAAACGCGAGACAAGAGCGTTATGAGATTTTCACGAACATGATTTCCGCTAAGATGGGTCATGGAGAGTCTCTTACCGTGCACTTGCAAAAGATGCAAAGGTATGTCGACCGCCTTCGCAAGTTAAATGTTGACTTTGGGGAAGACTTGGCGATCGACATGGTGCTTCACTCTTTGCTTCCAAGCTACAATCAATTTAGGATGACCTATCACATGAACAAAGAAGAGGTCACCCTAAGCAAACTCCAAGGTCTCTTGAGGGTCGCTGAGAGCAACTTCAAGGACAAGTCTGTTGCACAAACTCCCAATCCGCCCGCTGCTCCTGTCTTGGCAATTGGACAAGGAAAGGGAAAGAAGAGGAAGGCTTCGTCAAAGAACTATCGAAAGGTTAAAGCCCGAGATGGTGCCTCTTCTAGTGGGACCAAAGTTGATCCCGCTAAGCCCTGCTCTAACCCGAAGGAGGCAGAGTGCCACCACTGCCACAAGATAGGACATTGGAAGAGATGTTGTCCGGAGTACCTGCAAGCCATCAAGGAAGGAAAGATCAAGCCATCTTTCGCAGGTATATATATACAATTAAATCTAACGATTCATCTCACAATACTTCTTGGGTTCTTGATACCGATTGTGGTTACCACATTTGTTCTAATGTGCAGGGACTAAGAAGAAGTAGAGACGTGGAGCATGGAAGAATAAATCTAATCATGGGGAACAAAAGATCATCGCCTGTGACTAAGATTGGAGTGTATTCTTTAGTGCTTAGGAATAGTTTATCTTTAGATTTGAATAATTGTTGCTATTCGCCAGAAATGGCTAGAAACATCATTTCTTTTCATGGTTTGTTTAGACAAAGTTTTAGATTTTCTTTTAATAATGAGAATGGTTCTATTTTAGCTTATCTAAATGGTGTCTTTTACTTTGAAGCTATACCATGTAATGGAATTTATGAAACTGTTATGATTGTTGATAACTTAGGAAATGATGTCTTGTACTTGGATTCTTCCAATAGTATGGATAAGGCATCCTTATGGCATTGTCGTCTTGGACATGTCAACAAGAAACGCATAGCCCAACTCCATAAGGATAGAGTGTTGGAGTCATTCGACCTTAGGGAACATGACACTTGCGAGTCTTGTTTACTTGGAAAGATGACTAAGTCAACCTTCGTTGGTACGTGCGAAAGGGGTGAGGGTCTATTGGACCTCATACATACCGATGTGTGTGGACCATTTAGATCTACCACGAAGGATGGTAACCGCTTCTACATGACTTTTACCGATGACTATAGTAGATATGGGTATATCTACTTAATCAAGAAAAAGTCAGAAACTTTTGAAAAGTTCAAAGAGTTTAAGAATGAAGTGGAGAATCAATTGGGCAGGAAGATCAAGATGCTTCGATCCGATCAAGGAGGAGAGTACCTAAGTCTTGAATTCCATGATTATCTCAAGGAGTGTGGAATAGTTTCACAATTGACGCCACCTAGGACACCACAATTAAATGGTGTGGCAGAAAGGCGTAATCGAACCTTGTTGGACATGGTTCGCTCTATGATGAGTCGTGCTTCACCATCTATCTCTTTTTGGGGGTATGCCTTAGAGAATGCCGCCCATATCCTTAACCGAGTCCCTACTAAGAAGGTTACCAAAACACCTCACGAGATGTGGACGGGGAAAGCTCCTTCGTTAGCACATATCAAGGTTCGGGGTTATGAGGCTTTCGTAAGATGAGATACTCACGACAAGCTCAAACCTCATAGTGAGCGATGTATTTTCATCGGCTACCCGCAGAAATCCTTTGGATATCTCTTCTATAGACCGAAGGACAATGTTGTCTTTGTTGCGAGGAGAGGAGTTTTCCGAGAGTGAGAACTCATAAGCCAAGGAGACAGTGGGAGGCAAATCGATCTTGAAGAGATTCAAGAGTCGATAGATGAAGGAACCTCTACCGCTGGTGCTCAACCCGAGGAGGAAACTCCGGTTGAACCGATTGACGTATCATTACCTCTTAGACGTTCTGAAAGAGTTAGGTTTCAACCCCAGTTGTATGGTTTTCATATTACTACCGAAGGGGACACGTATATTAGTGATAGTACATCATTAAATCTTGATGAACCTAATAGCTATAAGGAAGCCATGGCAGACCCGGAGTCTGCGAAATGGAAAGAGGCAATGGATAGCGAGATCCAATCCATGTATGATAACCAAGTTTGAGATTTGGTTGATAATGTGCCTGGACGTAAGACCGTTGGGTGAAAATGGATCTTCAGGTAGAAGACCGGCGTGGATGGAAAAGTACACACGTATAAAGCGCGATTAGTTGCGAAGGGATTTACTCAAACTCCCGGAGTTGACTATGAAGAGACCTTCTCACCAGTTGCGAAGATAAAGTCTATTAGAGTGATGCTAGCAATTGTTGCATTTCATGATTATGAGATTTGGCAAATGGATGTCAAGACCGCTTTCCTTAACGGGAAGTTGGTTGAGGATGTTTACATGGCTCAGCCAGAGGGGTTTGTGGATCCGAAGTATCCGAATAGAGTGTGTAAGCTTGAGAAGTCCATTTATGGACTAAAGCAAGCGTCTCGCAGATGGAATCTTTACTTCGATGAGAAAGTCAAAGAGTTTGGATTTGTACGAAGCGAAGATGAATCGTGTGTATATGTCAAAGCCAGTGGGAGTATAGTAAGCTTTCTCGTTCTATATGTCGATGACATATTACTCATAGGAAACAACGTCCCGACTCTGCAGGAGATTAAGTCCTGGCTCGGGAAGTGCTTTGCTATGAAGGACCTCGGAGAGGCTTCCTATATTTTGGGAATAAGGATGGTAAGAGAAAGAAGTAAGAGACTAATAGGACTTAGTCAGAACACTTACTTAGAAAAAATATTAAAATGTTTTAGTATGGAAAACTCGAAGAAGGGAGAATTACCGATACAAAGCAATGCCAAGTTAAGTAAGACTCAAAGTTCGAGTACCGAAGCCGAGATAGCTGAAATGAGCCGAGTTCCATACGCTTCCGCAGTTGGCTCAATCATGTACGCTATGACTTGTACTCGCCCTGATGTAGCCTTTGCTTTGAGCATGGTTAGTAGATATCAAGGGAACCCTGCAAAGCCCATTGGATTGCAGTGAAGAATATTCTTAAGTACCTTCGGAGGACGAAGGAATGGTTCTTAGTCCTTGGAGGGAGTGATGACTTGAAGGTGCGAGGGTATAGTGACGCCAGTTTTCAGACCGACAGGGACAACTACCGTTCGCAGTCGGTCTGGGTCTTTACCCTGAATTGAGGAGCAGTAACTTGGAAAAGTTCCAAGCAGGAAACCGTAGCTGATTCAATGTGCGAATTAGAGTACATCGCAGCGAGCGAAGCGTCGAAGGAGGCAATATGGCTAAAGAACTTCATTGGTGATCTTGGAGTTGTACCTGCCATAAAGGAGCCCATGGAGATTTTCTGTGATAATGAAGGTGTGGTTGCCTTGACCAAGGAACCGAGAGATCATGGTAGATCACGACATATCGACAGAAAATATCACTTTATTAGACATCGTGTAGAAGAAGGACAACTCGTAGTGAAGAAGATATCATCAGAAGATAACCCAGCAGATCCACTTAGGAAGGGACTGAGTAGGGTTAAGCATTTGCAGCATGCTAGGAGTATTGGGCTGAAGGATGATATTAGCATAGATTAGATAGTATTAGAAACGTGTAATAGGTAAATGTCATTAACATTTGATGATTAAATAAAGGCGTTTTATTTATAAGTAATGTTATTATCTTATGTTTAACTATTGTTTCACTTTGCATGTTTTGACTTCCAGAATAATTGAGTTTATTAAGAATAATTGAATTGTTCAAATGATCCATAATCGTTCATATGTCGGAAGTAGATATGAATGAAGATTGTCATGAATAGGTGTGTAGAGTGTCTAAATGGTGTTAGACATAGCAAAAGATTGCTGCAACGTTCATGAGTGCTTATGAACTAGATTTGAGCATTGGAACAAACCCGCGCTTTCTGGAATCACCTTATGGAATAAGATAGTAAAAGGTGATCGCAAGACGATAATATCATATAGTTTTAAAATCTAGATATATGGTTTGTTATTGGTTAATTGATTGTACATTGATAATGCGAGAACGCATTGGTAACTCGATGTTATAAAACGTATTGTTGTGTATAGTTGGTTAATGAATAAGTAAATGCATATAAGTCGAAGTTTATCTGTAACTTTTATCCTAAGAAGGAAAAAGTGATATCTTGGCCGCTCGATGATTTGATTTGACTTATGTGTCAGGCCCGGTCAGAACTGAATTGATGTGTTTGATTAAGTTCTATGTCAAATGAATCGGAAATCGAGAAACCAAATGCTAGACTAACTATTCCATAGTATTGTTAGCATGATATCTAACAGAGGACTGTACGAACCCTTATCTGAAGGGCAAGATTGATTAGATTAGAGTTTGACAGCGTCTTTGAGAGCTACGATTGCAAGTCGGAATGTACCTGCGCATATAGTTACTAGACTTATCCTAGTGGGAGACTGTTGGAATAGTGTCTAAGGCTGCAACTATATTAGGCAAGTATTTGACCCGATTGTGCATGGTCCTTTTGGGTTGCCTTCACCATAGCAACTTGGTAGGATGATTTATTATGAGAGAATAGATATTATTAAGATATTATGAGAATAATATAAGGAATAATAATATAGTTGTTTGATTAATATAAGTCATAGATTAATTAGTATTAATTTGGTAACTTAAGGAGATTAATTATATAAGAGGGTATAAACTGTCAATTGGTTGATAGTTAAACTTTAGACTGTAAATCCTTATTGGAAAGGGGTTGGACGATTTCTAGGCTAGGATAAGCCTCAAAATCGTCCAAGGCATTATCTTGGGAAGGATTTGGATTGCTTTGAGTAATAGTTATCCAACTAGGGTTTGAGTTGTAACCCTTAAGGAGTCTACAAGTATAAATAGACCCTATGGCTTAGGGAAATCGGTACATCATGTAAGGTAGAGAACTCCTGGCCGAATTCCTCCTCTCTCCTTTCTCTCAAATCATCCTCTTTGCTAGTTGGTGTTTGTAAGCCATTAAAGGAGTGACAATTGTGACTCTAAAGCTCCAAGAACAAGAAGATCAAATAAGTGTTTCAAGGTATTGTAACGACCCGTTCTCGGTATGTTAATAAATTATCAATTGTCTAAGTTTTCAAGAGGGACTCGGCGAGTTCTAGCCTGACTCGCCGAGTTGGGTCGCGTATTTGTGCACGCGGGAGCCGGGGACTTGGCGAGTCCATATCCCGGACTCGACGAGTCCGTCCGTCTGGGTGAAACCCTAAATCCCCGGGTTTGCCCACTATTTAAACCCCATTATAGCCTCATTCTCGCCACTTTCACCCTGAGAGCTCTGTGAGAAACCCTAATCCTCCCATTTGAGAGCTTATAAGTGATTTAGTGCCATTTTTGTGAAGGTGTGAAGAAGGAGAAGAAGAAGGAAGCAAGGAAACGAGTTGTAGTGCAAAGATCCAGGGTCAAATCTGAGTTTATTGAGGTATTTTCGGAGTTCCCTTCTGGTTATATGCTTAAACTTCCATTAGAGCTCTTTTAAGAGCTATTTGATGTTTGTTCCAAGCTTTATGTTTGCATGAATGTCTTAATAAGTCGAAATACCTTTGGATCTGAGTGTTGGGGTGTTGTAGAGCCCAGATCTACTGTCTTTTTTATGTTACATTGCATATTAGCCATGGATCTACTCTTGTTGTGCATCTTTTAGCCTTATTTCCCTTATTCATGAGGTTGTGCACGTAAAGTTGGAAACTTTACGTGGTAACACAGCTTATTGGACCCAGATCTATCATTTGCATGTATTGGATTCAAGAGAAATCGAGTAAAAATCTGTTGCATGGCGGCGACTCGGCGAGTCGAAAGAACGACTCGACGAGTCGGGTCGCGAGTCCCGAGTTCTCCAGTTTCATCAGTGTGGAGTGGACGAGGTGAGTTAGGGAGTGGACTCAGCGAGTTGAGAGTAGACTCAGTGATGGAGGGACTCGGCGAGTTTGTTCATACAACTCGGCGAGTCCAAGGCAATCTTCTTGGGGATCAAGAACAACTCGTCGAGTCTGTTCATCCGACTCGGCGAGTCGGATGAAGATCATCTGAGTTCTTGGATCCAGAGGGCACTCATCGAGTCGATGCCACACTCGACGAGTATCAGCGTGTAAGAGTTGAGAGGAGAGTCTAGGACTCGGCGAGTTGGGTATCCCGACTCGGCGAGTCAGCCCTGAGTAAGTTGACTTTGACCAAGGGTAAAAGAGTCATTTTACCCCGAGTGTAGTGTTAGTGATTGATTGAGTGTGTTTATGGATTTGTAGCCGAGGAGATTCAGGAGCAGCAGCCGTTAGCTTTCCGAGCCACACACTCATCCGCTAGCTTACAAGGTGAGTTTCCTTCCAGTAGGGACGGGTCTAAGGCCACAATGCCGGCTCGTCCAGTTAGCAGTAGTTTCCGGACTTGATCCGATGCAGTAGTTAGTATGTTTGATGCCTTCGTGGCTCAGACAAGATTTGTGAGCTATGCTTTAAGTGTTATGTATTATGTGTTCCGGGCTACGGTCCGATGTAGTATGCAGTATATGCGTTCATGCTAGTTGCTCAGTTCCGGACTTCGGTCCGATGCAGTCAGTTCCGGACTTCGGTCCGATGCAGTCAGTTCCGGACTTCGGTCCGATGCAGCCAGTTCCGGACTTCGGTCCGATGCAGTTAGTTCCGGACTTGGGTCCGATGCAGGGGACAAGGTCCCAGTCAGTTCCGGACTGCGGTCCGATGCAGTTAGTTCCGGACCTTGGTCCGATGTAGGGGACAAGGTCCCAGTCAGTTCCGGACTTCGGTCCGATGCAGTTTCCGGGCTTGTCCCGATGCAGTGGGCAAGGCCCGATATGTGTTTATATGATATTGTTATTGTATGGTATGTGGTATTTTGGGGGAGCTCACTAAGCTTCGTGCTTACAGTTTCAGTTTTGGTTTCAGGTACTTCCGCAAGCAAAGGGAAGAGCTCGGGATGACGGCATCGCACACACCACCGCCTCAGCTTTAGCCTGGGATTGATTTAATTGTTTGATTTGATGTAGTATGATACAGTTTTCCGCACAGTATTTTATTATGTTTTTGAAATACATCACGCATGGTTTTATTATATGATACTCTGATTACAGTTTTGATTATATTAAAAACAAAAATTTTTGGGTCGTATTTTTTGGTCGTTTCAAGTTGGTATCAGAGCCCTGGTTTGAGGGATTCGGATACACTTCCGGGTGTATCTGAACTCAAACTAAGGGAAATGAAAGATTTTATTAAAATAAAAACGTTTTATAAAAAGGAATTTTGAAAGTACTTAGAAAGAAAGAATTGTTTTAACAAGATAGAGGTGTGTGCATGCGGTCAGCCGAGCTCAAGTAAGTACTCCCAAATTACCCATACAAATTAATTGTTCAGTTTCAGTTTCAGTAGAACAGCATGCTAGTATAGGGCTAAGGATCTAGGAGAATGCCTTATGTGCTTGTTTATGTGTTACAGCTTTATGAGTATTGCATGCTAGGATTGAATAGACAGCAGTAGGATAGCCTGTTTAGGTTATGCCTGATAGTACGAGCTTAGCATTCTATGCTAGTGCAGTTCTTGTTATAAGAATAGTTTTGCCTGAGTCTGTTTTCCGTGTCCGAATGCTTCTTGCTTTGTGCTTAGTGGGGTTCCGAGTGATGGGAGTTAGCCATTAGGTGAACACGTCACACCACATGTGACTAGGATTGAATAATCTCAGAGTACTGGAACTGGCCCTATTGCGCAGCTCTTGTTTGAGTCTAACCGTTATAGGGACGGGTCTTTTACTCGAAGGATTATCTGATCCTCATCACATGTGATGGTGTTTAGGTAATGGCTAATTGGCGTTATGAGGAAACCTTCAACAGCTGAGGACCAGTTGTGTTGAGCCTGAGATTTTCCTAGGGCAAGCCTAGGATGAGAGTAGCAGAGAATAGCAGTAGTAGAAGTGACTTGGGGAAGTCAAGGCAGTTCTTGAGGAAAGTACGGATAGATGTGGAAAGTAGTAGGGGCCCATACTACTGAAAGCAGAGGATCCGTACTCGAATCAAGGAAGGCCAAGACAAGACCAGGAAGCTAGTAGTCGTATCATGATCCCTTGAGATATTTCAATGTTCTGATGTTGTTATGATATGTTTCAGAATGGTAGTTTTGCGCCCGAGACCAGCAGGCGGCAGCTCAGATGCCGGAGGGGGATCAGGATCGAGATCAGGCCCGGAGGTCGGGCAGATGGATGAGCAGACCAGAGAGTTCCTTTCTTCTGAGGTTACCCGCATCATATTGGAGCAGACTCCTGTGATCTTCGGTTCGATCAAGGAGGGTATTTTGGAGATGATGGATGAGAGATTGAGTACTTTCCGGGCTGAGATGGCGGCCGTGATGGGGTCGCGCACTCTTACATTCAGGGAGTTCAGGGCGTGCAGAGCTCCTGACTATCATGGGGCACGGGACCCCATAGCGAGTACCAGGTGGTTGGCGGATGTAGCCAACGCGTTCCGCACTAGCAGATGTCCCGAGGGGGACAAGGTTAGATTGGCGTCCTGTCTTCTGAAGGACAGGGCACGAGACTGGTGGGAGGAGGTCGGACACGCCATCGGGGATGATGCGGCGTTGGATGCTATGACCTGGACTGATTTCTCTACCAGGTTTAGGGCAGAGTTTGCACCGGTCATTGAGGTGCAGCAGCTAGCCAGGGAGTTCCAGGATCTTACTCAGACTACCGAGTCAGTGGCGGAGATCACCGCCAAGTTCAGGGAGAGGGCCCTTCTTGTTCCTCAGTATGCAGCCGATGAGGAGATGAAGAAGGCCCGTTATCATGAGATGTTGCGGAGTGATATCCGCATGTTTGTGAGCCGGTCCAGCTGTAAAACGCTGGACGACATGATTGCTAGAGCCAGGGAGAGGGAGATTGATCTCGAGATGGAGAGGAAGAGGAAACCGGAGGCGGTTTCCGGTTCAGGTAGTGCGGGCAAAAAGCCCAAGGTTTCAGATCACAGGCCCAGGAGTCAGCAGAGCCACGGTCGGTGTGGCAAGTGTGGGAGGATGCACGAGGGGGCGTGCAAGGCAGGGAGTTCCGGCTGCTACAAGTGCGGTCGGATTGGGCATATGAGCAGGGATTGTACGGCCCCTGCTACTGCAGTTCCAGCATCAGACCTGATTTGCTTTCAGTGCAATCAGAGGGGACATAAAAAGTCCCAGTGTCCCATTCTAGCGGCAGCAGGGAAGGTGGTTGCGCCTGCCCCTGCCACCTTGAGGATTACAGATGGCCGGCAGGGCCGATCTGATACACCAGCAGCAAAGAGCCGGGCGTTTCAGATGACGGCAGAGGAGGCGCGAGCGACTCCTGATGTGGTGACAGGTAGGTATCTTTCCTTCACCTTTTGATTATTATTGTTATCGTTTGTATATTTCTTGATGACATGCTTTATTTAGGGTCGTTCTTGGTGAACGGCATTTCTGCTTTGGTATTGTTCGATTCGGGAGCTACTCGATCATTTGTATCGCTTGCGCTTAGCAAGAAATTTAGCAGAGATCCAGGGGAGCTGGATTGTCCGTTAGAGGTTGAGATAGCAGATGATAGGACCGTGAGGGTCGGCAGAGTGCACAGAGGGTGTTCTCTTCAGATATTCGATGAGCAGTTTTCAGTGGACCTGGTTCCCATTCCCCTGCGAGGGAATAAAGTTATCGTGGGCATGGATTGGCTAAGCCCCAATGGGGCGGTGATTGATTGTGAGCTTCAGCTAGTGAGGGTTCGCACTCCCAGTGGGGGAGAGTTAGTGATTCAGGGTGAGAGGCCACAGCGTGGTCCGATCTTTTGTTCCGCCGCAAGGGCGAGGCGCTATGTTCAGCAGGGTTGCGCCGGTTTTATCGCATACGTCTTGGATGCCCGGGAGAAGGGCAAGACGACGATTGATGATGTTCCTATTGTTCGAGAGTACCCGGATGTGTTTCCCGAGGATTTGCCGGGGATACCTCCAGAGAGACAGGTTGAGTTCAGGATCGATCTAGTTCCTGGTGCGGCTCCGATAGCCAAAGCACCATATCGGCTAGCTCCCCCTGAGATGCAGGAGTTGTCTACACAGCTTCAGGAGCTGTTAGACAAGGGTTTCATTCGGCCGAGCAGTTCGCCTTGGGGAGCACCGATCTTATTTGTGAGGAAGAAGGATGGGTCGCATCGGATGTGCATTGACTATCGGGAGTTGAACAAAGTAACGGTGAAGAACCGTTACCCACTTCTGAGGATAGATGATTTGTTTGATCAGCTTCAGGGAGCGTCTTGGTTCTCCAAGATCGATCTACGCTCTAGATATCATCAGATGAGGGTTAGAGATGAGGATGTACAGAAGACTGCGTTCAGGACCCGGTATGGTCACTATGAGTTCGTGGTGATGCCATTTGGGCTCACCAATGCCCCAGCCGCATTCATGGATCTCATGAACCGCGTGTGCAGACCGATGTTGGATCGGTCGGTGATAGTATTCATAGATGACATCTTGGTATATTCCAAGACTCAGGGGCAGCACGAGGAGCACCTGCGGGAGGTGTTGGAAACTTTGAGGAGGGAGAGACTTTTCGCAAAGTTCTCCAAGTGTGAGTTCTGGTTGCGCGAGGTGCAGTTTCTTGGCCATCTCGTCAACCAGAAGGGTATATTGGTAGATCCGGCCAAGATTGAGGCCGTGATGCAGTGGGAGGTCCCGAGGTCTCCATCTGAGATTCGGAGCTTCCTAGGGTTGGCAGGGTATTATCGGAGATTTATTCAGGACTTCTCCAAGATAGCAGTGCCACTCACCCGACTAACCAAGAAGTCGGTGGTTTTTCGTTGGGGGCCTGAGCAGCAGGCGGCGTTCGAGACTCTCAGGCAGAGATTGTGCGAGGCCCTGATTCTTACCTTGCCAGAGGGAGTAGAGGATTTCGTAGTCTATTGTGATGCTTCGATCACAGGTATGGGAGCAGTATTGATGCAGCGAGGCCATGTGGTAGCTTATGCCTCGAGACAATTGAAGCCTCACGAGGCTAATTATCCTACCCACGATTTGGAGCTGGGGGCAGTTGTGTTTGCCCTCAAGATTTGGAGACATTACCTATATGGGGTCCGTTGTACTATATACACGGATCACAAGAGTTTGCGGTATCTTATGGATCAGCCGAGTCTGAACATGAGGCAGAGGAGGTGGTTGGATGTATTAAAGGATTATGATTGTGAGATCCTTTATCATCCAGGGAAGCCCAACGTGGTGGCCGACGCCCTAAGCCGCAAAGTGTCGGCGGCCCCTATCAGGGATCTGTGCATGAGGATGACAGTGATCACTCCGCTGTTGGAGCGGATCAAGGAGGCTCAGGTGGAGGGCCTCAAGGAGGAGAGGCAGAAATGTGAGAGAATAGTGGGTCGAGTAGCATCGTTTGATTACGATAGTCGGGGTTTGTTGACGCTTCATGGTAGGGTGTGGGTACCGTACTGGGGTGGAGTACGACAGGTATTGATGGACGAGGCTCATAAGTCTCGATTTTCTATCCACCCAGGGGCGACGAAGATGTATCGAGATCTTCGACCTGATTATTGGTGGCCCTGCATGAAGCGGGACGTCGCTTGGTACGTTGAGAAATGCTTGACCTGCCGGAAGGTCAAGGTGGAGCACCAGAGACCTCACGGCAAGATGCAGCCGTTGGACATTCCCGTGTGGAAATGGGAGGATATCACCATGGATTTTATCACCAAACTTCCCAGGACCGCACGTGGAGTGGATTCGATATGGGTAGTGGTGGATCGGTTGACGAAGAGTGCCCATTTTATCCCGATCCAGGAGAGTATATCGGCGGAAAAGTTAGCCGATATCTATGTGCGAGAGATTGTGGCACGTCACGGAGTGCCGGTATCGGTGGTGTCGGACCGGGATGTTCGCTTCACGTCCAGATTCTGGAAGCGATTCCACGATGAGATGGGTACTCGTCTCCATTTCAGCACCGCTTTTCATCCTCAGACTGACGGGCAGAGCGAGAGGACGATTCAGACTCTCGAGGACATGCTTAGGGCATGTGTTTTAGATTTTGGGGGCAGTTGGGATACGTATCTTCCCTTAGCAGAATTCTCGTATAACAACAGCTATCATGCGAGCATTGATCGACCTCCTTTTGAGATGTTATATGGCAGGAAGTGCAGGACCCCGATTTGTTGGGGCGAGGTCGGTCAGCGGGTCATGGGGAGCACTGAAGTGGTGCTCAAGACGACGGAATTGATCCAGCAGGTCCGTAGTAGACTGCAGACTGCACAGAGTCGGCAGAAGAGCTACGCCGACAGGAGGCGTTCAGACTTGGAGTTCCAGGTGGGAGACATGGTTCTTCTGAAAGTCTCACCTTGGAAAGGTGTCATCAGGTTCCGGAAGAGGGGCAAATTGGGCCCCAGATTTATTGGTCCTTTCAGGGTTTTGGCCCGGGTGGGTCGGGTTGCGTACCGGTTAGATCTTCCTGAGGAGCTCAGTTTGATACACAACACCTTCCACGTATCGCAGTTGAGGAAGTGTTTAGTGGACGAGACAGCAGTCGTTCCCTTGGAGGACATCCAGGTTGATAGCAGCCTGAATTATATCGAGAAGCCGATCGCAATTCTGGAACGGAAGACCAAGACCTTGAGGAACAAGGTAATTCAGCTGGTAAAGGTGCAGTGGCAGCACCGGAAGGGGTCTGAATGGACATGGGAGACTGAAGAAGAAATGAGAACGCACTACCCGGAGTTATTCGCAGATCCAGCCGTTGCAGACTTCGAGGATGAAGTCTGAATCAAGTGGGGGAGAATTGTGATGACCCGTTCTCGGTATGTTAATAAATTGTCAATTGTCTAAGTTTTCAAGAGGGACTCGGCGAGTTCTACCCTGACTCGCCGAGTTGGGTCGCGTATTTGTGCACGCGGGAGCCGGGGACTCGGCGAGTCCATATCTCGGACTCGGCGAGTCCGTCCGTCTGGGTGAAACCCTAAATCCCCGGGTTTGCCCACTATTTAAACCCCATTATAGCCTCATTCTCGCCACTTTCACCCTGAGAGCTCTGTGAGAAACCCTAATCCTCCCATTTGAGAGCTTATAAGTGATTTAGTGCCATTTTTGTGAAGGTGTGAAGAAGGAAGCAAGGAAACGAGTTGTAGTGCAAAGATCCAGGGTCAAATCTGAGTTTATTGAGGTATTTTCGGAGTTCCCTTCTGGTTATATGCTTAAACTTCCATTAGAGCTCTTTTAAGAGCTATTTGATGTTTGTTCCAAGCTTTATGTTTGCATGAATGTCTTAATAAGTCGAAATACCTTTGGATCTGAGTGTTGGGGTGTTGTAGAGCCCAGATCTACTGTCTTTTTGATGTTACATTGCATATTAGCCATGGATCTACTCTTGTTGTGCATCTTTTAGCCTTATTTCCCTTATTCATGAGGTTGTGCACGTAAAGTTGGAAACTTTACGTGGTAACACAGCTTATTGGACCCAGATCTATCATTTGCATGTGTTGGATTCAAGAGAAATCGAGTAAAAATCTGTTGCATGGCGGCGACTCGGCGAGTCGGAAGAACGACTCGACGAGTCGGGTCGCGAGTCCCGAGTTCTCCAGTTTCATCAGTGTCGAGTGGACGAGGTGAGTTAGGGAGTGGACTCAGCGAGTTGAGAGTAGACTCAGTGATGGAGGGACTCGGTGAGTTTGTTCATACAACTCGGCGAGTCCAAGGCAATCTTCTTGGGGATCAAGAACAACTCGTCGAGTCTGTTCATCCGACTCGGCGAGTCGGATGAAGATCATCTGAGTTCTTGGATCCAGAGGACACTCGTCGAGTCGATGCCACACTCGACGAGTATCAGCGTGTAAGAGTTGAGAGGAGAGTCTAGGACTCGGCGAGTTGGGTATCCCGACTCGGCGAGTCATCCCTGAGTAAGTTGACTTTGACCAAGGGTAAAAGAGTCATTTTACCCCGAGTGTAGTGTTAGTGATTGATTGAGTGTGTTTATGGATTTGTAGCCGAGGAGATTCAGGAGCAGCAGCCGTTAGCTTTCCGAGCCACACACTCATCCGCTAGCTTACGAGGTGAGTTTCCTTCCAGTAGGGACGAGTCTAAGGCCACAATGCCGGCCCGTCCAGTTAGCAGTAGTTTCCGGACTTGATCCGATGCAGTAGTTAGTATGTTTGATACCTTCGTGGCTCAAACAGGATTTGTGAGCTATGCTTTAAGTGTTATGTATTATGTGTTCCAGGCTACGGTCCGATGTAGTATGCAGTATATGCGTTCATGCTAGTTGCTTAGTTCTGGACTTCGGTCCGATGCAGTCAGTTCCAGACTTCGGTCCGATGCAGCCAGTTCCGGACTTCGGTCCGATGCAGTTAGTTCTGGACTTGGGTCCGATGCAGGGGACAAGGTCCCAGTCAGTTCCGAACTGCGGTCCGATGCAGTTAGTTCCGGACCTTGGTCCGATGCAGGGGACAAGGTCCCACTCAGTTCCGGACTTCGGTCCGATGCAGTTTCCGGGCTTGTCCCGATGCAGTGGGCAAGGCCCGATATATGTTTATATGATATTGTTATTGTATGGTATGTGGTATTTTGGGGGAGCTCACTAAGCTTCGTGCTTACAGTTTCAGTTTTGGTTTCAGGTACTTCCGCAAGCAAAGGGAAGAGCTCGGGATGATGACATCGCACACACCACCGCCTCAGCTTTAGCCTGGGATTGATTTAATTGTTTGATTTGATGTAGTATGATACAGTTTTCCGCACATTATTTTATTATGTTTTTGAAATACATCACGCATGGTTTTATTATATGATACTCTGATTACAGTTTTGATTATATTAAAAACAAAAATTTTTGGGTCGTATTTTTTGGTCGTTTCAAGGTATGCTTCTAACTCTGGTTTTGTGTTGTTCTTATACCTAATTAGCCATTAGAAGTCTTGGATTCAAAGCATGTTTAATAGAGAAACCTAGATCCGAGCATTAGGGTTTGTATGCGCACTTAGGAATGTTCTT
This sequence comes from Lactuca saligna, assembly GCF_052625555.1. NCBI lineage: Eukaryota > Viridiplantae > Streptophyta > Magnoliopsida > Asterales > Asteraceae > Lactuca > Lactuca saligna. The sequence goes on along the minus strand of NC_136421.1, from coordinate 267,790,331 downwards.
ATGTACAAAACCCATCATGGACTGGATCTCATTGTCCATTGCCTCTTTCATTTTGTAGAATCTGGGCCTGCAATGGCTTCCTTGTAGTTAGTAGGCTCATCCAAATTTACCAGTGTACTATCACTGATAAACGTATCACATTCCCTAGTAATATGAAAACCATAGAACTTTGGTGCCATTCTAACTCGAGAGGAACGTCTAAGAGGTAATGACTCATCAATTGGTTCAACACAAATTTGTTCCTCGGGTTAAACGCTTGTGTTAGAGGTTCCTTCATTGCTTAATTCTTGAATCTCTTCAAGATCAATTTGCCTCCCAATGTACTCTTGGCATATGAGTTACCTCTCGTAGAGAAGCCTTCTCCTTGCTACGAAAACCATGTTATCACTAGGTCTATAGAAAAGATATCCAAAGGATTTATTTGGGTAGCCGATGAAAATAAGCCGCTCACTTCGAGATTCAAGCTTGTCGTGAGTCTCTCATCTTACGAAAGCTTCACAACCCCATACCTTTATATGTGCCAATGAGGGAACATTCCCTGTCTACATCTCGTGAGGTGTTTTGGCAATCTTCTTTGTCAGGACTAGATTAAGGATATGGGAGGCAGTCTCTAAGGTAAACCCCTAGAATGATATTGGAATCAAAGCTCGACTCATCATGGATCAAACCATGTCTAACAAGGTTTGATTGTACCTCTCAGCTACACCAATCAGCTGCTGTGTCCTAGGAGGCGTCAATTGTGAAACAATTCCACATTTTTTAAGATAGTCGTTGAACTCGATACTAAGATACTCACCACCCCTATCGAATCTGAGCATCTTTATCTGTTTGCCCAAATAATTCTCCACTTCATGCTTAAATTCTTTGAACTTTTCTAAAGTTTTTGACTTATGAGTGATTAAGTAGATATATCTATATCTGCTATAATCATCAGTAAAAGTTACATAGAAGCGGTTTGCATCCCTTTGTGGTGGAACTAAAGGGCCCACACAGATCGGTGTGTATGAGATCCAACAATCCCTCACCTCTTTCATAAGTATAAGTGAAAGCTGATTTAGTCATCTTTCTAAGCAAACAAGACTCACACGTGTCATCTGACTTAAAGTCAAATGACTCGAACACTACATCCTTTTGAAGTTGAGATATGTTCTAAAAAAAACCCCGATAGAAAATGTCTTTAGTTACGGGTTGTTTACGTAGATAAAACCCACTATTTACACAGTGATTGTATGTGAAAAAGATCTTGTTCATGTAAAGTGTTTAGGTCAGAAGATCAAAATATATTTTTAGAAAATAACTTAGTTCTCATATTTTCAAAGAAAATATTAAAATACTAGAGTGGAGTAAGAAGCAAGTTCAATTTATAGGAGGCATTGCTGGCAGAAAAAATATAACTTGCATGACCTTGTGGAGGTTATTTTTTTATTTATTTTTTTTTAAATGTTTATTTCGGTATTTATTCTTGTACTTGTTACCTACTCAATAAATAGTGGGAACAAAGATGTAAATTAAAAGTAAAATATTATTGCAAATTGTCTGCATTACAAGAAAATCAAAAAAAAAAAAAAAATCTCCCGTAAATAATAGAAGCCCTCGTTTCGTACCAAGCATTACAAAACGACGAGAAGATCAAAAAGAACTAAAAAAGAAAAAAAAAAAAAAAAAAAAAAAAAAAACCTTTATTCTCTCATACTTAATTTATTTTATTTGTGTTACTTTATGAAATATTAAGACATTTTCTTGCTTCCGGACAACGAGCTTAATTGGTACGCCTACAATTGGTTCTAACTTGACCACTTGAGCCAGTCAAAGGATTAAGGTTTGCCATTTTCACCATTGCATTTGCGAAGTCTGTCGAGAAAGTAGCAGCATTAGAACTGTAGGTCCGCACTTGTGCATCAGTCGAACCACCATTGAATAACTCTTGGTCCGAATGCAATAGTCCCCTCTGGTTAATCAAATCATTATAGTATCTATTATCAAAAGATGTAGCTGAAGCGTCTAGTGGCGATAGATTGTTGTCACCACCACTTGAAGGACAATTTGGCCTCAACGATGTTGCAAATGATGAATTTATGTTGTTTTCGTTATACAGACGATTGCGGAATACAGTACACCTTGCTTGACCAATTGTATGAGCTCCTACATAAAACAAAAAAACGAACATGGAAGGTATTAAAAATTTAGTAAACTGTAAAATGTCAGTAATACTCCTCAAAGCCATGCATCACGTGTGCTTTTTATCTTTTAACTAATGAAATGTGAAAAGTATCATACGATCAGTTGCATGAAACTTCTTTATAACTTATTAAGTGATCCAAACAATGGGGCTTTAATTGATCGAAGGATCAACAAAAGGAACCACGTTTAATTAAGGGTGAATATTAGAATTAAGTACTCACCAGAGAGGGCTACCATTTCATTAGTAGTAAAACCTTGGTTTGAAAAGGATGAAATAAGTCCACTCAGACTTGCACCTGGTGAAGGAAGATTAGAATTCGCAGCACTTTGGCTTGCCGTTGTCGAATCTCTTCTACCAAATACAAGGTTCCAACTTGGCCCACCAAGCTGAAAATTAACAAAAATAATCAGCATGCAGTAAAGTACTATGGTATTCGAAGACAAGCCAAATTAGTATTCTGGGTTTTTTAATTTTTATGTATCTGGATATATATGATGGAGATATTGCACGTCAATACTAAAGTTTTTTTTTACTTACTGCAACAACTGAATCTCGTGCAGCTGCAGAAAGTATATCAGCACAAGACACAACACCGGGACACTGGCTCTCTAATTGGGTTTTAATAGTATCAATGACATTGAATCCTCTCAGTGAATTGCTATTCGGGCCTGCTGATTTTTCTCCGGTGAAATTTGCAGTGTCGTCAAGTAACACTGATGCATCACATCCCTGTGTATTTCCGATATGGAAGAAAAAAAAAGAAGTTAAAAGCTACAGAGGAAAAGGCTTTAGTGCATAACATTCGTTTGACATTTGAGGTTCATTGACTCGTTCATGCACATCAGTCAACAAGTCAACACTGCTCTATGGATTTAAGATCGTAGTGTGTAACTTTAATGACGGAATTAGCACAAAATCAACGATCGTTGATGAAAACGTTGGCGGCTGGCGGCCCGTCTCATGCATGCAAAACACAAGATTACGTAACAAACAAGCCTAAAGATGCTAAATTTTTTTAGCATAAAATCATAAGTTAAATAAATTATCTCCCGTACAATTTTGTACACATTAAATTTCGCCCAAGACAGTAGAGGTGGCAAAAGGTTATAGATACTTACATTAACAAAGCAATCGTGGAAATGGAGGCGAAGCAATGAAGCTCCCATTCGAGCTTCACTAGAGACAGCAGAATTCACTGCTCTTGTTATAACAGAGCGGAAGTTAGGACAAGTTCTAGCATAGAAATTAGCGGATAGCTGACCAGAAGTTGTCCCAAACAAAACCCATAAGCATAATGCAAAATGTGAGATTTTGAACAATTTTTTTGATAAAGCCATGAGTATGACAATTTCAAGAGGCACGAGAAGATAGAGAATTATTGTTAACGAAGATGCGAATAAGAGAAAGGAGCCTTTATTGTGTTTAAGAAGTGTTTATGCATCATCTATTTATAGGGGGCGGTGGGATTGAAGCACAAGGTGTGTCCAATATCAAACAAGCGGTGAGCCTTTTCTTAAAACACTTCTCGAAAACAATATTTAAAGACTATATGTGAGTCGTATATACTTTGTTTAATAATATAATAAACAACATCTGGATACGGAATAAGTTCTAACTAAATTCAACGATGAGAGTTGAATTTAACAACATCCCATTGTCAACAATGTCCACTTAATTGGAGTTTTCCCCCACGGGCTATATAAATTATAATAACTTTGTCATTTTATTGATACAACTTGTATTAGTTGCAGAAAAACTACTAGAAAAACGTTAATCTAATACATGAATCCTGCTATTCTCAACTCTCAAGTATTGATGGTTTTGGTCAACGGAGTATCTTTAAATATCGCCTTATGCTCTCTTTAATTCCGAGTAACAAGAAATGTCATGTTAGTCACAAAACTTGTTTGGACCATGGGCGGAGCTACTATGTAGGGGCTACCCTTCCAATTTTCACATCAAATGTAAATCTTGTGTTTTTTTTCGAAAATCCATCACAAATCCGTGAGCAATCTATCATAAAGTCCGATAATTATAAATTTAATGTAAATTCACCGGTTTAGTGACAATTTTGTGACGGAAACTTCATTTGGAATTTTTTTTCGAGTAGTGCAACCCTAAAGAATTTGTGCAATCCTTGATTTTTCTTTCGCGATCCGCCACTGGTTTGAACTATTTTCGGAAGCATGTTGTACATTGTAGAGATCTTTCAGGTTTAAAGTACCGACACGATTAGGTTAGTGATGTTCTTTTTTATATATTTAGACGTACCGATGTCTCTACAAAGAAAGAGGTACCTGCAAACTTTTTGACTGATCAGTTCGAAAGAATATCAACGTTTAGGCCAACCAACATTTTAGTTTGTGGACAAGCAGGATGGAAACACGCATGTGAGGCTCTAACATGAGTTTTCCCTCTTGTGGGCATGTGGAGTGGAGTTTTCACTATAAGACAGACTGCTTTAAAAGTTGCATCATGCAAAGTAACCCAACATTAGAAAATATGCATGGAAAATCAACATGCATTTACCTTTCGTATTTGATATTTTTGGTTTCCTCACATCAGATGTTATAGAGCTCCTCAAATAACGTTCAACGTCTCATCAATAATAATATTATTACCTCTACATCTATGAATGTGATTTTCAAAGAAATCCATAATTTTTTATTTTATTGTGACACATTCATACTCTTGGTTTTACAATAGGAGTAATAAGCTTTAACATAATTGTGTGGATTAACCTCAAACCCAATTAGTGTCGTAAACTTATGTAACCTTTTTGTCTAGCATATTGTTAGGCTTGCTTAATATATTTTTGGAGTTCCAAAAGAATATCAATCAAATAATTTAATTAATTGGTAATGTTTATAACTTTATTTTGAGAACATTATTATATGATTATATCAAAGAGAAATTACAAAGGTTCTCAGAGAAAAACGTGTAGACTACAAGGAATAAAGCGGATATAAATACTAGCTAGACAGAAACCTTAATGGACTAAAGACAAAAAAGAGCTCATAAACAAGCGAACTAATAATATAGACTAACACCCCCCTCAAACTCACAATGCCGTAGCAATAAGCATTGAGAGTTTGTCACATAAGAACCGAAACCGAGAAGCCGATAAAGCCTTCGTAAAGATATCCGTAAGCTGCAAAGTTGATGAAACAAATGGAAGCGAAATGGTCCCAAGTTGCAAATGATGACGAGTAAAATGACAATCAATCTCAATGTGCTTCGTCCGCTCATGAAAAACAGAATTCTTCGCAATTTGTATCTCACTTTTATTATCACAATTCAAGGGAGTAGGTGCCGAAATGTAAACTCCCATATCCGCAAGCAGCCACCGTAACCAAATAATCTCGCATGTAGTTACAGCCATAACACGATATTCAGCCTCCATGGAAGATCTAGAGACAACATCCCGTTTCTTGCTCTTCTATGAAATAAGAGACTCTCCAAGAAATACACAAAATCCAGTGGTAGACTTACGATCATGACGATCACCATCAGAATGAGCATCACTATAGGCACATAACTCAAGAGAAGACGTCGAGGGAAACAAGAGAGTTGAAGAACAACTCCCTAATGAACAGAGGTAGGTGTAGTAACAAACTGAATGACAATATGAACAACATGAGCAACATCTGGACGAGTGACTGTGAGATAAACCAAACTTCCCACCATAGTACGATAAAGATTCGGATCAGACAAAGGAACACCATAAGTAGGAGAGTATCGAGCATTGGTTTCAAGAGGGGTATCAATAGTCCGATTGTCAGAAAGTTTCGCCCGTGTAAACAAGTCAGATATATATTTGGTCTGGGAAAGAAGGTACCTTTTCTTAGACTGAGCGACCTCAATACGCAAGAAATAACGCAGCAAGCCCAAATCCTTCATAGCAAATCGTCGAGCTAGATCACGCTTCAAAGACTGAATACCACCATGGGCATCACCTGTAATAATCATGTCATCCACATATAAAGACAGAAGAATTCGTCCTGCACTCGAGCATCTAACAAACAGAGCAAAATCGTGATTACTCTGGACAAATCCAAGAGAGGTAATCACTGTGGAGAATTTCTAAAACCTAGCACGAGGGGCTTGCTTGAGCCCATACAAAACTTTTCGAAGCCGACAAACCTCGCTCGGTCGGTGTTGAATTCCTGGAGGAGAGGTCATATAAACCTCTTCATGAAGGTCACCATTCAAAAAGGCATTCTTGACATCCACTTGAAAGATCTTCCACTGTCGAACGGATGCAACTGAAATCATAGTACGAACTGTCGTCATCTTTGCAACTGGGGCAAATGTCTCCTTGTAGTCAAAACCATACTGTTGGGAATACCCTTTTGCTACAAGTCTAGCCTTATATCGTTCAACAGAGCCATTAGCTTTTGTTTTTATCTTGTACACCCAACTACAACCTATCGTATGTTTCCCGAGAGGAAGAGAAACCAAATCCCATGTATGAGTCTGATGAAGAGCCGTGAGTTCCTCAACCATAGGATTCTTCCAAAGAGAATCTGAAACAACTTCTCTATATGATTCAGGTTCAAACAGATGATGGATGCTTGCTATAAATGAAGCAAACGGTCTTGAATATGTAGAGTAAGAAAAATCTGGTAGCTTGGTGGACTTGACAGAACGAGAAGATCTCCTGAGGGTTGGTGGTGGAGGAGGATCCTCAACTTCAATAATCGGAGGATCATGCTCAGGAATAGGTGGAGTCGAGGCACCCTCTGAAGAAGTGGGTGTGTCATGTGCTGAGGGATCATGTGGCATAGATAAGTCTTGAGCCTCTATATCTTCATTAGAAGGATCAATACGTAGAAGATCAGACTTTGTTACATTGTGGGCTGTAGCAGGAATCGAGTAGAAAGGAGTATGTTCCAAAAAAGTAACGTGCCCAGAAACATATAACTTTTGACTCACAGGATCATAGCAATGGTATCCTTTCCGACCAATCCCATACCCCAAAAATACATAAATAGCAGATTTCAGCCCCATCATATTCCTTTCAACACGATAACGAAGAGAAAAACAAGTACATCCAAAAACTCGTAAAGAAGAGTAGTCTAGTGGATGACCATATAACTGTTGGATTAATATCTAAGTCCATAACTATAATTGGTAAGACTTGACCCGACCCGACATGGTCCATTTGGGTTGCATGGCATCATGCAATTGGATAGACTAAGTGAGAGAAATAAGACACTTATAGTTATTAATATATTATAAGTTCTAGTATATTAATAATAAGAATAATAATATTTAATTAGTATTGATCAAGAATTAATTTAGAATTAATTATGTGATCAAAAGAAGACTAATTAAATATATGGGTTGATTGTGTAAATCATCCATACTTATATAGTGGGCTAATGCTCCATGGATTATCTAGTTGGGTTGAAACCATAGGATACTCCATGGATGCTCCATGGAGGTTACATAACCCATGGTGTAACCCTAATTGTAACAGACTATATAAGCATCATATTATTCACCAAAATCGGCCACTAGTGTGTGTAAAAGAAGGACTAGCCGACTTCATGAGTTGTAGAATTCTCTCAAGTTATTCCAAGTGTATTTGGTGTTGTGTGAACCATTTGAGGTGTCACACTTGAGGCACTAGGCACTCAAGCTTCATGAAGACATTCTACATCAAAGAGGTATGTATTCTATCTTGTTATATTCATTGTTTTGTATGCTAGATTAGGATAATACCTTGGAAGTTCATATTTGCATGTATAATAGAGAAAACATATATCCAAGGTATTTAGGGTTGCATGTATACTTAGGAGTGTTACAATGCTCAAAACCCAACAGTGGTATCAGAGCCTAGACTTGTTTTCTTGTTATATTTGCAAAACTGCTTAAAAAATCGAAGGTGTTTGCTGTCTGATCATCAGACTCGGCGAGTCCATGCCTAAAAATTGATCAAATCGATCCAACTCGCCGAGTTGGTTCATGCACTCGACGAGTTGGACCCCCAGACAACATAAATTTGACTTTTTTGGCTGGAATTGGACTAGGAACATTACCTTAGGATGTTTTTGGACTTATAAACTTGATTTTGATGTGGTAATGTTCATGCTAATCCAATTTCAAAGATAATTGTCAATATATTCATGTTTTGTATTAGTTTAAGGTTTAGACTAATTACATGAAAAAGTTTGATTTGAATTATCTTTTCTTATGAGTTGGTTCGATTAATAGGAAAGTTAATTGATTATGTGTTTTCAATCCATTTTAATCTAAGAGTTGATTCTAAAATGTGTTTTTGTAACTTGTCCTCAAGTTATATGAAAAGTCACATTTAAGAATCATAAAACTCATAAAAGTTGGCAATGGTTACAAAAAATGAAGAGTCTTGTCCACAAGTTATGGAGGTTCAAGAGTCACTTCATTAAGTAATAAAATATGTAACCTTAATTAATTTCATAAGTTACAAAATAAAGTAAAAGTTACATTCTTTAATAATTTAAAGTCTTCCATAACTTGTCCTCAAGTTATGGAACTTGAAGAGTCTTTAATTAAAACTACTTTAAACACATAAGTTATGGAATTAATTAGTTTTGAATAGTTTCAAAACTTGCCCTCAAGTTTTGGAATTTGAAAAAGTTTTCTCTTATGAATACCTTAATTCCAAGTTAATCCCTTAGAATTTTAAGGAGTTAAAATTCAATCCTTATACTTTATAATACTATAAGTTAATAATATTTTTATATATGTATAAGAGTAAAGTCAGTCTTACCGTTAGTAGGCCTCATTCACGAAGTTGGTCTATAAGGGGGGGTATAAGGTTACTGCCTATAAAATGACAGTTTAATGGGTGTCCACTCTCACCCACCGCTTCCTTGACTGGTGGAGGGTCGTTAGCCGAACGGGTTTGACAGGACTATAATTCTCCATTCATTAAAAGTATTAATGATAAATACTAAGTAACTAAACTCTTAATAATACCCAATCTTAGTTACTTAGGAAAATGTGAATAAGGTGATAATCCATGAAATTACACTTTGAACTTTGTTTAAGTCGGTTAGTGGAGCGTGTGTGGTTAACCGGCACACTAACTAGTATTTAACAAGGTAGGCAAAGCGTAACTTAATGTTTATCATAGTATCGATGGAGCGTGTGTGGTTAACTGGCACATCGATTAAGGGGTAAACACTTAAGGGTACCAAGTAATTTACATGGTTACTTCACAGCTTGTTTTGTGATCCTTGGCATCCCAGTCACAAAACCTGAAGGGCACACTTGAGATTGAAACATGCCATTGAACAGTTCAATGAATCTCAAAAGATCTAGGAGTTTCAAATCCAATTAAAACCTAATAATACATTTCATTTTTCTTGGTGGAAATTGGTGAATGCTTATTCACCTACCTTCAAATATTTTATAACTTGGATTACGGCATCCCTCTTCCAAGTTATATAAGTATTGTGTTGGGTCCTAGCCTTAATATTTCATATTGGGTGTTATATTAAGGACTTTAAATCAATTGTCTTGAATATCTCCCAAAAGATGTCTGGTTTAGACATTTATAATCTTCCCAAATCTCTTGAAACAAGCTTTCCTAAATGAAGATGATGTCCCATGGAAATCATACTTCTTTCACCTCCTCCAATTATTCTCCCTAACCCACAAGTTCTTGAAAAGTTTAAGGTCACTCAAGTCCTATTGGCAAGTAAAGGTTTATGTGTGGTCACATCCTGGAGATGTAGTCACATATTGACAAGCCAGGAGAGTTGGGTGTCAAAGTCTTGGGAAAGTTGGTGGTACATCTACTTTCTAAGTCACATAGTGAGTTCTTTTGGAACACCTATGAAATAGACTATGAAAAGACCCTGAATGATCTTATCTATTTGCTAAGATCAACTTCCTAAAAACTTTATGGACATTGACAATAATGACATTGGACATCCTGTAAAGCTCTCTCTTCCTAATGGAAAGGGATTAGCCATAGTCAAATCAGTTGACCAAATGGTAAAGAGAAAGGCTAAGTCTGTGATAGTCCCATGTTCCATTACCAAAGCGTCCATATGTTAAATTGCCAAAGGAAGGGGCATTGGTTGTGAAGTTGCCAATTTACCTAAGGATGTTAAGGTCAATATGTTTGACTCTACTTCAGGTAAATTACACTATCTAACTCTACTAAGTTTCTATTCTGAGATTGTTGATACATGATGTGATTGGGTCACATGTTGATGTTTTAAGAATCAAAGAGAACTGAAGAAACTTAAAGAAAGAATATGCTGAATCTGATCGCGTAGATGGATTTCTATCGCATAGTTTGAAGATTGGATTCTTAAGCTACTTCTTAGGAGTTATGAGAAATTGCTTAAGAATAGATAACAACAAGTTTTCATATACATTTGGATTGTAAGGATTAGTTTTTCCGCAAAGTTTTTAAAATAAAAGGAAATTTTGATTTTATTTATTTTAAAATATCCTTACAATGGAATTTGTGGAAATTTTTGTTGCTTATAAGATTCCATCAAGAGCAAGAGTGGAAATATGAATTTATTCTTTCATTTGTGGTAGTGTCTAAATTTACCAAAGAAGGAAAGATCCTCATCACCCATGTTTCAATTGGACAGGAACCTAGAATCATGCAAGTGGTATAGCATGATGAATGAGAACTTTCAAGCATTGGAAAAGTTAATACTAACTACTTGTTCACATGGATGTGTGAGTCAAGTAACGGACTAAGGGATAGGGTACACATTCTTGTGCACTGATTAAGTCCACCACAAAAGATCGATTAGACTATTCGTCATGATTTACTTAAGTTCAGTAGATATAGTTATACTTACATGTTTAAGTATAATTCTGAAACATTGGAAAAGTTTCAATGTAAGGCAGAACGAATAAGAAGAGTCAAATTAGGCAGAAAGATAGAAGTTTTTCAAATCTGAAAAGATGGGAAAGTACTTTAGTATCAGTTTTGTGATCATCTTAATGATTAAGAAACCATATCAAAATTAGTTCTCTAAGGAAATCTTAGTGCATTCTTATGACTAAGAGGAAATTGAATTGTTGAAATGGTTAAATCAAGAAGATGAGTCATACTTTGTTCCAAGACAAGTCTCAGAGTCATACTCGAAGATTGTAATTTGAGTGACATGTCTTGAAGAAGGTTTAAAACACTTGTCAAATGTAAGAGTAAAAGTTTTCGACTCTTGTACATTTGAAGTTGGTAAGTTGTGATGTTTTGGATAAAACAAAGACCAATTAAGGCCAATTGTGTGAAGTGTTTGTCTTGATTAGAATCCAAACTATCTCTTGAATATCTGACAAGAGAGTCTTATATGTCAAGAGGACAGTGGGAGTCTTAAAGGTCTCAAGAACTAACCAAGAATAAAACCTTAAGTTCTTCACTAGCACACGACTTGAGGTTTATAACCTATCGTGTTAACATATTCTGTGCCCATTCCAGTTAAAGTTTGCTTTGCATATGAGTTCTTAGGGTTCTCAATTGGTTGCACAACAACTTGGCAACAATGGCAGGCCCTTGAGCTGCTATGTCATTATCCTTGTCTTGTGACTATGGTTTGACAACTCACATGGATAAGAACACATACACTATTAAATCTAAGTGTCATAAGGTTTCTCTCCGATTCATGAAAATGATGGTGAGGAAACACTTCCACTAAGTAGATTTTAGCTAGATAGCAATTGTGATACTTGCATTCTCAAAGGCGTTAGTGGAGCGTGTGTGGTTAACAGGCACACTAACATGGACTTATGAGAAGTGGCAAAGGTTTAAACAATTGAGACTATGATTACGACATCCCTTTTCATAGTTCTGAAATTGTTTAGACACACCTGTGAGCTATCTAAGATAAGGTGTATGACATTGATAAAGTTTTATCAAAGCAATCTAGTATCAGAAATCTGAACTTATGTAAGAAAGTCAATAAAGTATTGATTTCTAGAAGTCCAGCTAATTTCTGGGTACATGTCAAAGCTAGTGGGAGCATAAGTGTTATGCTAATAATCATCATGTTAGTGGGAGCATGATAATTATGATAAGTATTGCAAGTTAGCAATGTTAATTATAGAAAACAAAATGTTTTAATTGGGAATTTTTTTTTTTTTTGCTATAATTAAGGGAGAGGAAATTGTACTTCATCTCAAATCTATAAGCTTAGACCGTGAGGTTTTAATCATTTAGTCAAGGATATATATATATATATATATATATATATATATATATATATATATATATATATATATATATATATATGAATTTCATGTTGGAATGGCTCAACATAAGGAAATTCTGTATATGGGTCAATTATTTGTGTTCTAAAATTCGATTATGATTACGGCATCCCTTTTCATAATCTGAATTATGAGAACTTGGCAAATTGAAATGGAAATATTATAGCAAAAGACTGGTTTAGTCTTTATGTGAGACATCATGAATCGTGTCCCATGTGCTTCAGATATAGGATCGATTATATGTGCTATATTCATCCTTTCTAAAATTTTCCAAATGCCTGGGACATTAAGAAAGTAAAAGGTCTAGAATTGGATATAACTAAAAGGATTAAACAATTATCGGTGACAATCTAAGGTTACCAAAGATTGGTTGCTCAAGGACATTTGGAAGTATAGTGATAATTTTGGAAGGACCATATTGACATAATCTGTAAGGAGGCAACTCTTGTTCAGAAGTGATAGTCAAAATGGAATATGGAAATGTTTCAAAGTTAGAAATTATTCAATCTGTGTAAGATTAGGAAACTTAATGCAAGAAGGGTGTTTCCAAGGAGTTGATCTCGTTTGGAATACTCTGTAAAGATTGTTGCCAAGTCTTTGTGAATTTGTGCATAATCATTACAAGAGGATCAATGAATATAAGTTTAGAATCTAACAAATTTCGATAAATGGCATGGATTTGGAATTCTTGCATTTGCGGTAGGGATTTTGGACTGTGAAATGAGAATCATTGGAGTTATGTTCAATTGATCTATTTCACAAAGTAAAGATCATAGACAAACATAGTATGAATACTTGGTGTGTGGCATGACTAGTGTTTAGAAATACATAGTGTACATGCTTGGAGCAAGGAACAACTATTGTTTGAATTCAAGAATAAAGTTGATAGCTGAAACAGTATACAATGAATAATGTGTAATCATATGGTGATAAATAAAATGTGTTTTATTTATATTCATAAGTTCTGAGACCATATTAGATTAGATTATTATTGTGTTTCACTTTGCATGTTTTGATTTCCAGAATAACTAGGTCATTGTTTTGATTGACTAAGTTATTCAAACCATCCACATTCAGTCATATGTTGGAAGTAGATATGAATTAAGACTATCATGGATTGGCTTGTAGAGGTCTAAGATGTTGGACAAAGGGCTAGAACACTCATGAGTGCTCATAAGTTCTGAGTATTGGATTCAACCCGCGCTCTTTGGAATCACTTCATGGATTTTTATCACGAGTGATCATGAGACGATAATATCTTATATTCTTCAAACCTAGAGATATGAGTTGTTACTATGAGTTGATAGTACATTGATTGCACGAAAACGCATTGGTAACTCGATGTTATAAAACGTGCCTTTGTGTATGATTCAACAAGTAGTAGAACAAGCCATATGAGTCGAAGTTTATCCATTCCTTTTACCTTCGGGATAAAAGCGATATCTGTGGGCCCCTCGATGATTTGATGATGACAAATGGAAGTGCTCGGCCAGGCCAGGATTGATTTGATTTGTTCAATTAGTCAGTCGTCATAAATCGAAAATCGGGAAACAACAAATAGACAGAGAGAATGGTTATAATCCATGTCTCAGTCCATATGATATCTAGAATGGAGGAATATATGATCTCTTATCTAATGGACAAGTCATTGACAAAGGTGAGAGTTCATCTACAAGGTCAGAGTTCGACAGAAGCTTTTGAGAGCTACGATTGCCAATCGGTTCTTGAAGTCATACGTAATAATAGTTTTAGACTTATCCACGTGGGAGACTATTGGATTAATGTCTAAGTCCATAACTATAATTTGTAAAACTTGACCCGACCCGACATGGTCCATTTGGGCTGCATGGCATCATGCACTTGGATAGAATAAGTAAGAGAAATAAGAGACTTATGGTTATTAATATATTATAAGTTTTAGTATATTATTAATAAGAATAATAATAATATTTAATCAGTATTGATCTAGAATTAATTATGTGATCAAAAGAAGACTAATTTAATATATGGGTTAATTGTGTAAATCACCCATACTTATATAGTGGGCTAATGCTCCATGGATTATCTAGTTGGGTTGAAACCATAAGATACTCCATGGATGCTCCATGGAGGTTACATAACCCATGGGTCATGGAAATGAAAGGTCATCATAATTAGGGCTTACATGGTGTAACCCTACTTGTAACACACTATATAAGCATCATATTATTCACCAAAATCGGCCACTAGTGTGTGTAAAAGAAGGGCTGGCCGATTTCATGAGTTGTTGAATTCTCTCAAGTTATTCCAAGTGTATTTGGTGTTGTGTGAACCATTTGAGGTGTCACACTTGAGGCACTACGCACTCAAGCTTCATGAAGACATTCTACATCAAAGAGGTATGTATTCTATCTTGTTATATTCATTGTTTTGTATGCTAGATTAGGATAATACCTTGGAAGTTCATATTTGCATGTATAATAGAGAAAACATAGATCCAAGGTATTTAGGGTTGCATGTACACTTAGGAGTGTTAGAATGCTCAAAACCCAACAATAACTTCTCAAAAGGAGATATTCCTGAATTCAATGAAGTAGAGATATGATTAATCACATACACAGTAGTTAGGACTTCTTCTCCCTAAAAGGCACTAGGGACCTGCGCATATAGGAGCAATGAGCAGACAGTCTCAACAATATGATGATGTTTTCATTCTGCAACACCGTTTTACCGAGGTGTGTCATTACACAAAGACTGGAGTATGGTACCATCAGAAGCAAGTAACTGAGTGAAATCATTAGAGGTATATTCACCCCCTAAATCACACCTGAAGCATTTAATCACAGCCGAATGTTGAGTTTTAACAAGAGCTCTAAAATTGTTGTAAATACCAAAGAAATCAGATCTGTGTTTCATAAGATAAACCCATGTATTTCGAGTATAATCATCTATAAAAGATACATAATGGGTTGAACCACCCTTTGTGGATACTGGTGCAGGACCCCACACATTAGAATGAATAATATCAAAAGGAGCAGTAGAACAAGACATACTTTTATTGAAGGGTAAAGCAGAAAATTTTGCTAGTTTCCAACCACTACAATCAGAAATATCACAAGAGTTAAAATGACCCAAATCACCACTAGATGCTAAAAAAATTCAACCGTGATATAGACAGATGTCCCAAACGAGAATGCCAAAGATAAAACTCAAACGACAAAGGACTCAAATGAAAATAAGATAAATCAATGCTGGAAGTAGCAACAACAGATACTTTGAGGACCTCCAACACATATAGTTCCCCTACCCTACGACCGATCGCAATCACCTTCTAGGTGTGTTGTTCCTGTATAACACGGACATAATTAGAAAAGAACACCCAGTTGCCAGACTTACATAACTGACTGACTGAGGCAAGGTTCAAAGTAAGTTTGGGAATGTAATAAACATCAGGAAGAGTTATATGAGAAACGGAGACAAACCCAACACCCTCAACTAGCATAGATTTATCACTAGAAGACTTAACAGAAATATATGACACTTGCGACAAAGAAGTAAGTGATGACAAATGAGGAGTCATATGATGGGTTGCATCAGAATCTAAAATCCACAAAGATGAGGGAATACCTGAAGTGTCAAACGAAGAAGGACCAGAATTAGACATAGACGTAGACATGGCAGTGGGATTAGAAGCCAAATACTGTCTAAAGCTCTCAAACACCTTGGGATCCAATGCAGATGGTGGGATATGTCCAACAGATTCTGTGTCAACTGGTGAAACAACAGCAACAACAAACTGTGGAGGACGAGGGGTCCATGGAGGAGTACCAGAGGAACGTGACTGATACTTCTGTTGACCAGACCTATTTTGTTTCCCTGACTAAGGTTGACCAAATTTTCCCTTGTTGACTAATAATGGACATTGAGCTTTCCAATGATTCTTCTGTTTGCAGAATGCACACTCATCATAAGCGACTCTTGAATTTTGTCGAGATTGACTGGAGGAGACAGCAATCACATCAGGAGCGAGAGTAGGAGTAGAGGTTGCTTTAAACCCTTTATCTGCATGGGACTTGATACGAGTCTCTTCTGCAATTAACTAATGGACAACTGAATCAACTGAAGGAAGAGGAGAGTGAAGAAGAATTGTTCCACAAAGACCTTCAAAATCAGAATGCAAGGCCATCAAGAACTGAACAAAGCGTTGTTCTTCCCTCCTATCAATGTAAGGCTCAAAATCTTTTAACTCTTTAGATTCAGTAAGAACTAATTGATCCCAGAGATCAGTCATAGCAGCATAGAAATCTCGAATGCTCTGGGCATTCTGTTGAAGGGCACGAATATCATATTCCAATTGGTATTGTTTAGCAAAACTGGACTGGGTATACAGTCTCTCCAAGTGATTCCAAACTTCCTTTGTTGTATCATACTTAGCCAACTGCATACCAATGGACTGAGTAACAGAGTTATTGATCCAAGTAATAATCTTGGAGTTATCAGTCTCCCAAGAATCAAGCAACATATCAAAATTCTCAGTTTTAGGCACTGAGAGTTTGGCTTTAGTCCCAGTGACATAGCCCAACATATTCTTCACATGAAGGAAGTTCTTCATAACGTAACTCCAATACGTATAATTTTTTCCATTCAAATGAGTACTGATTGACTGGAGGGAATCATCCTTTCCAATCATGTTGATCGTGAATGAATAACCACAATGTCAATATAATAATCTGAGAATGAAAGGAGTAACAAACCAGCGGAAGCAATCACTTGAATAACGAATCAACAAAAATTATGAACCAACATCAGCCACGAACCAACAGTAGCAACGAATCGACAACAACAACGAATCAACAGTAGCAACGAATCAACATATCAAAAAGAAAAGGACGAGTACCAGTGATAATGAACGAAAACGGCATGCTACAGTAACTGCTACAAAGACTTCTAACAACGTATCAAACCTCCGCTCAGATACCATGAGAACATTATCATATGATTATATTAAAGAGAAATTACAATGGTTCTCAAAGAAAAGCGTGTAGACTACAAGGAATAAAGCGGATATAAATACTAGCTAGCCAGTAACCCTAATGGGTTAAAGACAAAAAAAGAGTCCATAAACAAGCGGGCTAATAATATACACTAACATATTTAATGTTTATAACTTGATTTTGTTTAATGATTATAAAAATCCTAATCATCTGACCTTTTGCTATATTAACATATTATAATGTCAAGGTTTGAATTTTGATATGTAATTTTCTAATCTGATTGTGAATTGTCCGTGTAAGAAACCATAATTATCTGGCTTGTCATTTCTTGCTATCATAGTTCACCAAGTTGATATTTCGTGTGGAGACCATCAACCCTCTTCAAGAGCCTTGTGATTGGAAGCAACCCAATGAAATCATGAATGTTCGAGCTCCGATAATAGATAGACATAAGCCAGATAGATCGAGAAACACAGATCATTGGCTTATATGCTAAAGACCTAATAATCAAATAATATACTAGATACCATGACATATCACATACATGAAGCAAGCGTCCAAAAATTACACCATCTAAAACAAGAAGAATACATCATCATTATTGATTAAACAGAGCAAGACCAAGGAATCAAACAACGACATAAAGACAACGCTATTGTTAAACTTTAGATTTGAACAACTGATGTCTATTAGAACTTTACTCATTTAAATGTATTATAATGTTTGGGTAGGAATTAAATAACTACATCAACCTCATTTCCTAGTGCAATTCACATATATACAATATGGGTGTTAAGGGCTATTTAGAACATAAAACATAAATTTTCTTTAGACTAAATTACATTGCATAACATTACTAAATAATTGAGAAACAAATAACAATTGGACCACATGATCCATGCATGCTACTAAATAATTGAGAAACAAATAATTAGCAACCTGGTAAGAGCTTTTTTTTCTTTGTCTCAATCCATGCTCCTTTATCATTCATCTCTAGCACATCAGCCCTCGTTTTCCATCATTTTTTTAAAGGGATACTTATGCAAGCTATATCCATTGTTCAGTTTCCGTTATTTCCTTTTTTGTATCTTTTTTCAATCTTAGTTTTTCTTGTATTTGAGTTTCTAACTTAACCATCCCCTCGCATGCAAAACAGATATTATGAGAATGATTTTCAATTTTTTTTTTTATCTTTCTAGTATAAGCGCCTTGACCTCATCATAATCTATCCACGTTCTATGTGTTTCAACTTGACGGACACTACAAGAAATTCGAGTATTACCGGCGGCGACAGGTGTCGTCGCTAAAAGTGGGCTTGTCGCCGCTAAAACGTCGACGCTAATGTTTTGTCGCTATTAATCAAACTGTCGCCGCTAATGCTTGTTGTCGTCGCTAAAGACCTGTCGCCGCTAATAAGCTCATGTCGCCGCTAAAAACCGGTCACAGGTAATAACCTATTGTCGTCACTAAAGGCGTCGCCGGTATTGGTTTTTTACTTATATATATATATATATATATATATATATATATATATATATATATATATATATATATATATATATATATATATATATTTCACATTAAAATTGATAAAAAAAATGGTATGATATTAATTAATCTAATCCTACATCATTCCATTCCAAAATATTAATACAATATCCGTTTAAAATACTCGTCCGATTTAACATAAAAAAAAATATCGAAAATATTAGTCTAAAATATTTGCACAAACAAAACAAAAAAAATCCTACAACTATCTACTCGTCAACATCGCTCTCCTCGTTTCCTCCAATTTCATTTCGTTATGGCAACGAACGAAACCAATCTTCAAGTGCAACACTACATGCCGGATCTTTTAACATTGTTTGAAGCATTTCCAACTACAAATAAAACAACATTGTTTTATAAGTTAAACTAGCATTATAACACTCTATATACAAAATATACATTCCAAATATTGCATATAAAACATTATAGCATTGTACTATAACTAACAATTACCAACCTACAAAATACCATTACAACATATTACTTTTATAAACTAACAATTACCAAGCTATAAAATGCCAATATATGAAACTATTGCTGGATTAGTGTCTAAGTCCATAACTATTTTGGTATGTACTTGACCCGATGGTGCATGGTCTTTTTGGGTTGCCTTCACCAAAGCAACTTGATAGGATGAATTATGGAGAGAAAGGATTAAATATGATTTATTAATATATTATGGGAATAATATATTAAAGGAGAAATCATATTGTTTAATTAATGTTAGTCATGAATTAATAATAATTAATTTTGTGACTAAAAGAGGTTAATTAAACTTAAGGGACTGGAATTATAATTATAAGATAATTGAAATTGGGCTATGCATTACCTTATTATATAAGGTTGGAAGAATTCTATGGGGAAACCCATAAGAAATCATCCAAGGCCTTTAAGAAAGGAATCGATGGGCTGCTTAGGGCTTAAGCAATCAGATTAGGGTTTCCTAGTTTAAAACCCTAATAGCCTACATGTATAAATAGTACCCTTAAGCCCCAAAAACGTGGTGAACTTGTTCTCTAGGGTTTTTGGACGATTTTGCGAAGCCTCCTTCTCTTCTCCTTTTCATCCTCTTGCTATTGGTGTTTGTGAACCATTAGAGGAGTGATATTTATGACTCTAAGCTTTCTAAAGTCAATCCAAGAAGGATTTGAGATTGTTATTGCTACATAACAATCAAGGTATGATCTAAACCCTAATTATGTGTTATATTGATTATCATATGCTAAATCTAGGGTTTATAGTCTTGGATAAATTGCATGTACAATAGAGAAACCTAGATCCAAGCATTAGGGTTTGTATGAGCACATAGGATGTTCTTATGACTAAAACCCATCAGTGGTATCAGAGCCTAGATTGGTTTCTATTGTATTGATGCATTATGTAGCTGAAAATCGTTTTCTAGCCTTCTGTTCGACCTGACTCGGTGAGTCACTACCTGGACTCGGTTAGTTCCAGAGTGTGACTCGGCAAGTCGGAGCGTCAGACAGAGGAAATTTTGGATTTCGTTGCTGTTTTGCTTAAGGATAATTACCATATTCGATTTAAACCTATAAAATACGAATTTTATTATTTCTTAAAGAATATCCTTGCCAAAACACAAGATAATTACCAATTGATTAGATAATAACTTCCTTATACGATAAAGATTGAATTATTTGTATTAATTGGGTAACTTATTTTGCAAGAAATTGAAATTAGGTCAAATATAGATAATGATGAAATTAATTGTTTAATTTATATTATTTGTTATTTGATCCTGGTGTTATGAAAATTTTCAATTTTCTCCTTTAGGTTTTATAGTTTAAATTTGAACTCAAAGGTTTAGTTTAGAAATTTAAATAGTTGAAACCCTAATGTTTTGAAAAGGTTTCAAAACTTGCCCTCAAGTTTTGGAATTTAAATTTTGATTAAAAGTTTAATTTGATGTATATTTAAATTCTAAACCCTAATGTTTTGAAATGTTTCAAAACTTCTCCTCAAGTTTTGGAATTTAAAAGTTGATTAAAAGTTTAATCTAGGAATGTTAAAATTCTAAACCCCTAGTATTGTTTTGAAAAGTTCAAATCACACCCTTATGGTTTTATTAATTAATTAAGGCGTATAATTAAAAGAGGTTTAATAAGTCCATAAAATTTTTGGTTTACATTTAATTGAATTAAAAGTATAATTGTTAAATTTGACCACCTAGTATTTTAAAAGTGTAAAATACACCCTATACTATATATAACATTAAAAGTCTAACATAATATATATATATATATATATATATATATATATATATATATATATATATATATGTATGTATGTATGAGTAAAAGTCAGTCTTACCGTTAGTATGCCTCATTCACGAAGCTGGTCTATAAGGGGTGTTTAAGGAAATTGCCTATAAAATGGCGATTGAATGGGTATCCACTCTTACCCACTGCACTCTTGACTAGTGGAGGGTCGTTAGCCGAACGGGTAGGATATGACAAAACCTTCCATTATAAGTATAATGAAGTACAAAAGAAACCAAATGTTTTTCAAATTCCCAATCTTAGTTACTTAGGCAAAAGTGAATTGATGTAATTCCATGAAATTACACTTTGTGCCCTTGCGAAGACGTTATTGGAGCGTGTGTGGTTTACCGGCACACTAAATGGTTCTAAGCAAAGGTAGCAAAGGGTGACTCAAGTTTTGTCAGTTCGGTGGAGCGTATGTGGTTTATCGACACATCAAATAGGTGACCGTAACATGTGAGGGCACCATGTAAGTTTGCATGGTTATTCACACCCGTTTTGTGATCCTCGGCATCCTAGTCACAAACAAGAGGGGCATATCGAGATTTAAACATGCCATTGAAAAGTTCAATGAATCTCAAAGGATCTAGGAGTTTTTCATAGATTTAAAACTTAAATTTCTTTTTCGTTTTTCATGGTGGAAAATTAGTGAATCATCATTCACTTACCTTCAAATATTCTGCAACTAGATTACGGCATCCCTTTTCTAGGTTGTATCGTATTGTGTTAGGTCCTAGCCTTAATATCTCATTTAGGTGATTTATTAAGGACTCATTCTATCAACTAACTTGAATTTATGTTTTCTCCCATTTTGTAGATGTCAAAGTTCGACAACTATGGTCTTCCCAAATCCCGTGGAACAAGCTTTCCACATGAAGATGATATTCGATGATTCGATCGAGGAACAAGAAATCATGCTTCGCTTCCTCCCCCCCCCCCCCCCCCCCCCCCCGTAGTTCTCCCTAACCCACAAGATCGAAGAATTGAAAGGTTCAATGTCACTAAAGCCCTATTGGAAATGAAACATGAAGATGGTAAACCCGTGTGTGCCCACGTTCTAGGAATGAAATCACACATTGATAGGTTGAAAAGAAAGTATTATATGATGGATCATGACGCAAACCTCATTGACCTAACTTACATGCTCATTGCTACTGAATCGGAAATGGTTTGGCAAAGCAATGGAGCATATTTTTTTGGAGAGTCAACCAACCATGCTTCCGATGACATTCTAAGAGAACCGACCTGCGTTTGCTGCCAAGAGAAAGGGCGTTGGATACAAGTCCGCCCCAAGAGCTTGAAGAGTCCAGAAGATGGGAGAGTCAAAGAGTATGGTTGTACTTCAGGTAAAATCCACTATATAACTAGATTAAGTTCCTATTCATTGATTCTTAATACATAATGTGATAAGATTGCATTTGAATGTTTTGTAGGATCGATGAAAAGAGAGGAAGCTTGATGAAATAGCAAGATGAATCTAATCACGAAGACATGGATTCGAAGATTAGATTTTGAGCTTAGATAGAGTTGTTAGGAATATTTATTACATAGTTTTTTAGTTGATTTTGCATTGTAATGACAAATGTTTTCCGCTGCTTTTATGAATAAAATAAATTTTGTTTGACGTGTTGATTTATTTATTTCCTTGCAATGAAATCATTATGAAAAATTGATGTTTGTATATTTACATAAAAATGGATGTGATTCTTAATTATGTTATTTGTGGAAATCTCGAGATTTTACCAAATAGGGAAAGTTTCTCATCGCCCAAGTTTCAATTGGATAGAGATTTGGAATCGTACAACAAGAATTGTATGATGAATGAATAAACTTTCACATTTCGAAATTAGACTAATTCGTTGACAAAGTGTCAAGTGAAGGACTAGGAGATCGAGTACACAAGGTTATGTGTTGTTCAAGTCCACCATAAGAGTAAAAAAGATATTCGTCATGATTTACTAAAGGTTTAGTAAATATGATTATACTTATAAGATTAAGTGTAATTCTGAATTGATTGTAAAAGTTTAAATCAATAAGCAGAACGAATAAGAAGAATCGAGTAGGCAGAAAGATAAAAGTTTCTCCATTCTAAGAAGAAAGGAGAGTACCTTTTACGCTTTATGATAGGTCTTAATGATTAAGAACCATATCTCAATTGATCCTCTAAGTAAGTCTTAGTACAATTTTATGTCTAAGAAGAGGAATCAAGAATTAAAGAAATGGTTAAATCAACAAGTCAATCATACTTCATTCCGAAAAAAGTCTTAGATTTAAGATTGTGACATTGAGTAATAAGAAGGTTTATAACATTCATCAAATGAGGAAAGTTGAGATATCTTGGATAAGACAAAGATCAACTAGGACCTATTTATGAAGTGTTTTGATAAAAACTACACTAATTCTTGAATATTTGTCAAGAAATGTTTATTGACAAGAGAATCTTATATGTCAAGGAGTCAGTGGGAGTCTTAATTGTCTTGAAAGGTTTCAAGAACAAATCAAAATAAACCTTATCTAACATCACTAGCACACGACTTGAGATTTACAACCTATCGTGTTGACACTATCTTGTTTCTGTGCCGTTACAATTGAGTTAATTATGCATGTTAGTCCTACGAGTTCTCATTTGAATGCATAAAAGACAAGGACCTTAATCAATGAAAAGTACATTGACATGAAAGGGTGAGCTGCTTAACTGCTTGGAAGACATGGTGGGCAGCCGTGTTACCATAAGGCAAGAAATCAAGATTGAGAATGTTCGGTCCATATGAGTTTGGATTTGTCGCAAACTTTGGTTTTGACAAATTCACATGGATAAGAACACACACACATACACCATTAAATCTAAGTGTCATAAGATTCCCTCCTTCATGAAAATGACTGTGAGGAAATGCTTTCACTAAGAGAGATTTTAAAAAGACAGCAATTGCAAAATTGTATTCTCGAATTCGATTATGGTTATGGTATCCCTTTCCATGATTCGAATTGTGAGATTTGGCAATTAGTCTGAATTGTTTAATACACACATATGAGCTATCTTGGATAAAGGGGTATGAGATTAGGAAGCTTAGATAAAAGATTATCAAAGCATTAAGTATTAGAAACATGAACTTAAGAAATTCAATAGGTATTATTTTTTCTGAAAGTTAAGTTGTTTTCTGAATACATGTCAAAGCTAGTGGGAGCATAAGTGTTATGTTTATAATAATCATCGTGATAGTGGGAGCATAAATGTTATGATTGTATGATTATTAAGGCAAGTATTGCAAGTTAGAAATATTAATTATAGAAAACAAGAGTCATACTTTGCAAAGTTGTAAGGGTTGAATAGTTGTTTTGCTATAATTAAGGGAGAGAACATTATGCTTCATTTCAAATCTAAAGGCTTAGGTTGTGGAATGTTAATAAATTTAGTCAAGAGTACATAGTACGTTCTCAAAATTTTGATTATGATTGTGGAATTCCCCTTCATAATTCGAATTGTGAGAACATAGTACATAGAATATTATGGCAGAAGATTGATAAAGTATCAAATCTTTATGTAAGACATTATGAATCGTGTCCCATACGCTTCGGGTATAGGATCGATTGCAAATGATATAATATTTGACCATTCCAAAATTTTCCGAATGTCTAGCGCATTTAGAGGGAAAAAGGACAAGAATCGTTTCGCTGAGGATTGGTCGCTTGTGAGTAGTTAGAAGTATAGTATTGGATGGAGTATATCGACACTATTATGAATAGATAAGATTCTATTAAGAATATGTTGTCATATGGTAAGTATGGAAAGGTTTCCATATTGGGAGTTAGATATTGAGAATCTCTGTCTAGATTAGAAACTTTATGCAAATGGATGTTCAAAGAAATGTACTTTGAGTGAGAGACATCAAATCTATGGAATTGTCTCGTAACAATCCCCGATAGCGGACTTTGTAATTTCATTGGCAATAGTCATTGTGACTTTAGTGCAGTCACGTTACGAAAGGATCATTGCATAAAATGTTAGAATCTATCATATTCTATAAGTGGCAAGAATTTGATATTCTATCACTTGTGGATAGGATTAGGAGTTGTGAAATGACTATAATTGGAAATGTGTTCATTTGATCTATTTCACAAAGTAAGAACCATAGGTAAACAATGTGTGTATGCTGATAGCATGGGATAAGTGTTGTAATTCAAGTAAGAAGTTGATTACCCGAAACAACAAATAATGAGTAATCGATATGGTGATAAATAAAAGGTGTTTTATTTATACTCAAAAGGTTTGAGGCCATATGGGATTAGTATTATTCTTGTGTTTCACTTTGCATGTTTTGACTTCCTGAATAATTTAATTGGTTTAGAATAGTCAAATTATTCGAACGGGCCACAGTCATTCATATGTTCGAAGTAGGTATGAATGAAGACTGTCGTGAATTTGTGTGTGGATTGTCTAAAGAGCATTAGACATAAGCAAATGTTTGTTGCAACGTTCATGAGTGCTTATGAATATGATTTAAGCATTGGATTAAACCCATGCTCACTTGGATCACTCCATGAATTGTATCACAAGTGATTGGTGAGACGATAACATCTTATATTCTTGAAACCGAGATGTGTGAGTTGTATCTTGCAAATCGGTTGCACATTGATGATATGTAAACGCACCAGTAACTCGGTGTCATAAAACATATTGTTGTGTGTGATTCGGTGAGTGAGTGCAATCGAACATTGAGTCAAAGTTTATCCGTTCCTTTTATCCAAAGTAGGATAAAAGCGATATCTTTGGGCCCTCGATGATTTAGTGATGACAAACATAAATGCTCGGCCAGGCTAGGGCTAATTTGAATTGTTCAATTGGTCAGTCGTCATAAATCGGAATTCGGGAAATAGTACAGAGAGAATGATTAGAAATCATGTCTTACGATATCTAGAATGGAGGAATATATGATCCCTTATCTAAAGGACACACGTATCTGATAGGATCAGAGTTCACAGCGGCTTTGGAAAGGTACGATTGCAGATCAGGATCTCAAGTCATACGTAGAATAGTTATTAGACTTATCCAAGTGGGAGACTGTTGGATTAGTGTCTAAGTCCGTAACTATTTTGGTATGTACTTGATCCGATAGTGCATGGTCTTTTTGGGTTGCCTTCACCAAAGCAACTTGACAGGATGAATTATGGAGAGAAAGGATTAAATATGATTTATTAATAATTTACGGGAATAATATATTAAAGGAGAAATCATATTGTTTAAATAATATTAGTCAAGAATTAATAATAATTAATTTTGTGACTAAAAGAGGTTAATTAAACTAAAGGGACTGGAATTGTAATTATAAGATAATTGCAATTGGGCTATGGATTACCTTCTTATATAAGGTTGGACGAATTCTATGGGGAAACGCATAAGAAATCGTCCATGGCATTTAAGAAAGGAATCCATGGGCTGCTTAGGGCTTAAGCAGTCAGATTAGGGTTTCCTAGTTTAAAACCCTAATAGCCTACATGTATAAATAGTACCCTTAAGCGCCAAAAACGTGGTGAACTTGTTCTCTAGGGTTTTGGACGATTTTGGGAAGCCTCCTTCTCTTCTCCTTTTCATCCTCTTCCTCTTGGTGTTTGTGAACCATTAGAGTAGTGACATTTGTGACTCTAAGCTTTCTAAAGTCAATACAAGAAGGATTTGAGATTGATATTGCTACATAACAATCAAGGTATGATCTAAACCCTAATTATGTGTTATATTGATTATCATATGCTAGATCTAAGGTTTATAGTCTTGGATAAACTGGATGTACAATAGAGAAACCTAGATCAAGCATTAAGGTTTGTATGAGCACATAGGATGTTCTTATGACTAAAACCCATCAACTATAACCAAACTAACAATTACTAATATATAAACTATTATCAAACTAATAATTACCAAAATTTGAAACTATTACTAAACCAACAAGTACCAACATTTTAAACAATTACCAAAATTAAATAGTCTTGTCACCTATGATTGTGGTGGTGGCTGTATCAGTGGTTGTTCATGATCGTACATCGACACAACCATAGAAGGTTTACGTCCGATGCCTCTGATATGGCCACGTCGAACACCCAATATTTTTTGAAAACAATTTTGTGTATCCTTTGGTATTACACCGCTTGCTTCAGAAGAAGCTTGAGTTTGTTGACTGATCTCAAAGAGTACAGCATGCTGTATTTTCAAAAAATAAATAATAGAATAAAAATTAGATTACTAACTACCCCTTAACGATATAAGCACTTATATGAAAATACAAATTAACCACTTACGTATTGTTGCTCGACTGAAGGACTACTAAATACCCCTTGGCGATTAGTATTAACCTTACGAAATGCTTCGATTCGAGCGATGTCCTATTTCACATTAAATTAGATTAATTATAATTTAAATAAACAGTTAAATATATCATAGCTTACTTCTATGAAACATGCATTGCTATACGAGCACGACCCCCCCTCCCTCTATTTACAGCTTGTTGTTGTGCACGAACACCCCTGGAGGGAAAAGAAAGTGCGTGTTCTAGGAGTTTACAACCATAGGATTGAATAATGATCGAACGGATGAGGATTATTTCACGTGGATCGCCATTGTGTCATCAATAGCAGCGACACCTTTAACGGCGACGCCAAGCAATAGTAGGGACACGAATTACATGTCGTTGCTATTTCTTGGTGTCGCCGCTAAAGGTGTTGTTGTTATTGCTAATAATTCTTGTAGTGGGACAATTGAACTTATGGACGAATTGAGATTTTGTTTGTAGGAGAAGATGAAGTAAACATATTTTAGTATAAAATGCTAACTTGTTTGCATTATTATATAGAAATTTGGTAAGTGTGGATAATATTAAATAGATAGAAAAATTACAATAAGTTATTTAATAAAACATACCATAACAACAAATAAACACATCAAATTATACCAAATCAAACATGGTATACTAAAGAGTACATAGTATTCATCATCTTCGGTTTGTCATCGGGTAATCCAACAAGATTTACTTTCACTTGTAAAATTCATGGTTGTTTCTTATTTATCTCTTTTACTTCAAGCATCACATCCCCTTTTCTGAAGTACAAAGATGTTTTAGACTCTTTTTATCAATAATGCATTTTTGTTGATTTTCAACTTTTTCTATTTTATTTATTTATGTTTTTTCACTTTCTTTTAATTCTTTTTTGTCAATTGCATATCTTCATGCACCGATGTCGAAAAGTGTGTTGCCTAAGTTATTATTATTTGCTATTTACTTCCTTATTCATCTCTTCATCCACCTTTCAATGTTTGAATGTATTATTAGAGGTTGAAGGGTTATTTATGGGATGATGAAATTGCGACCAACCTTTTGATGAAGAAAAGGAAAACATTTTTGCAAGAAGATACACACCTTTATGAGTTATAAGTTGTAGGAAAGTTTGGTACGAAATTCTATGATTTTAGGTTTTTAGTATAGATTATGTTATATGTGCTAGCTGGAAAATTTTGGATATGGTTTTAGACCCTTTATATAGATTTTAGGCTCCATATAAAAAATGTGATATTTGGAAGCTATTCAAAAAACAATCAACATCCTACTTTGGAGCTTACAAAGTAAGACCACCTGAGATCCAAATATTGAGTGTGATAAGTCCACACATATCCCTTATTACAAAGATAAGATTGAAAAAAAGAATTCAGCTTAAACAAAGTTCATATAACAAAGTTGTAAATATTCAAAGTTGGCAAAATTTTCATATATTTCACCAACTATCATGCTTTGAAGCTAAAAAAGTATGACTTATCGATCTCGAAAATTGGAGTGTGATATGTCAAATTGACAATAAATATCCATTGTTATAAATGTCATGATAAAAAGAATAAGCTCAAATAGAATTAATATGAAAAACTTATGATGGGGCACAAAAACACAATTTTCTCAAATCTTCACGCAACATTTTGCAGGTTCATAGTACGGACGTAAGATGGGAAAACCATCAATCAAAAACATGATAAATGTCAAAATAATGGACTCAATGTATAACATTTAACAATTTTTAAGGAAAAAAAATAATATTATACATTTCACTCTATAAGAAAAGTGAGTCGAATAATCCAATAGCGGTGAATTTAACCACACAAAATTTTGTATTATTTTGGAAAAAACAGTAACTCTCTCCGAAAGTATATGTCAACACGATTCCGGAAATATAAAGAACGCATAAATCTAACTTCATATGACGAAGTTATGATTTTTTTAAGTTTTATATGCAACCCTATGCAGTAATATGCATCATAAAATGTTATAGGAGAACTGGTTGAGTTTTAACCAAAACAATAAGAATTAGTAAAAGAACAATAAATAAAGCACCTGGAATCAAATACATTAAAGAACTTAATGTTAGGTTTCCAATTGTTAAGAATTTCGTAAGGAGTAATCAAAAATCTTTTGTTGATGTAGGAACAGTTCTGAGTAAAATAAGCAGTGGCGATGGCATCAGCCCAGAATTACAACCGAAGATTCGAAAATGATAGCATTGTCCTTCTAGTTTCATAGAGAGATCGATTTCATCTTTCAACTACACTGATCTGATATAGAGTGTGAGGAGAAGAAAAGTTGTGAGAAATCCCTTTGCTAGTTAAGAATTCTTTAAATGCATAATTTTTGAATTCTGAATCGTTGTTACTATGATTTTTTTCGAATAGGCTTTTGTAATTAAAGTTCAACCAGCTTGATGAAATCTATCAGCTTCTGAGTGGCATCGGATTTCTATATAAGAAAGAAAACTGGGGTAAATCTAGAAAAATCATCAACAATAACCAAAATATATTCGTTACCACCAATACTTTGATGATTGATGGACCACAAAGATCAACATGCAATAATTCTAGTGCCTCAATATTTTTGTATTTATGATGGGTGAGTGACTCTTCTTGCTTTATTTTCCGAGCTCACAGGCAGCACATAAGTGTCTCTTTTCAAAATTTAGAAGAGGTAGACCGTGAACAAGATCACCAACGACGATTGTTAATATCCTTGAAATTCAGCTGGGAAAGCCTTTTGTGCCATAGCCAACTATCATCCAAAGATGCTTTCGTAAGAAAGAAAACATATCGTTTCCATTTTATTGGATTCAGATTAAGATGATACATCTCTCCCGTCCTTTTTGACTTAATGCTTTAGATTTATTTTCGATTATTTCCGAATCTTCATCATCAAACGACACCTTCAGACAAGTACCTAAAACCAATTGTGAAATGCTTATCAAATTGTGTTGCAAGCCCTTTACATATGCTACCTTTTGAATAGAGAATTCACCATTTGTTATCATTCCATATGCTTTTATCTCTCCAGTGGCTTTGTTTCCAAACTTCACTCTTCCGCCATCCTTTAAAGACCGAAACTCTCTCATTTCTTCTTTCCTCCCAATCATGTGACGTGAACCTCCGCTATCGATGTACCATTAAGAATCATACTATACGTCGTACTTAACCTGTAAAATTTAGAGAGTTTTAGGAACCCAAAGCTTTTTTGGGTCCTTGTGATGATTTCTTTTGGACAGGAAAGATTTTTGCTTTGTCCACCCAAAAGGATTTTCTTTTCAAAGTACGGTTAAAATTTAGAGAGTTTTAGGAACCCAAAGCTTTTTTGGGTCCTTGTGATGATTTCTTTTGGACAGGAAAGATTTTTGCTTTGTCCACCCAAAAGGATTTTCTTTTCAAAGTACGGTTAATCCCCTTTTCTATTTTGAAAACTTCAACGTTTTCGTCACAGAGATTAATTTCAACAAATTTATCTTTTCGTTGAATTTTTTTTTCGCATTTCGGAGTCATTCTATTTGAAAATGATTTTTCCTCCTTTTTCAGTTTTGCTTCGTACTCTTTAAGAGTAATATCTTGTTCCAATGTAATTTTTCCCGAACACTTATAATCTTGGGATTTGACAATTGGTTTTGAAAACTGTGGTTTTAAAAAGAATTTGATTTTGGTTTCAGAATTGGAGACGAATTCGTATTTTGATTAGAGGATCGTTCTGTGTTGACAGAATTTTGATTGGAATTCATATTTTTCAAAAACGCTTTCTTTCTTTCAAATTCTTTTTATATCTAGTATTTAACTGTATTTTCTTAGCAATTAGCTCTTCGGCAGATTTGTGAATGTCATATTTCAGTTTATCCTTTCAGACTAGCTTTTCGTTTTGTTCCGAAGAGGTTTCACTTGAATCATCTTTTGTTCCACTTGCTCTAGCCTTTCCTTAACAACGTTCCACATGATTCAATGGTTCTGAAACGTATTTTCCTTTTGTTTTCCAGGAGGTCATTTCCGAAAGACCTTTTGTTTCATCCATGTTGTCTTTTCGCTTGGACCAAAAGAATTCATGACATCCATTTGCATTATCATTATCAAACAGGGATGTTAGTTTAGATGTATCATTTTTATTCAGTCCCGTTTTTACAAAAACTAGGTTCGGAACTATTTTGTACTTTCAGAAAAATTGTTTCTTTTTCTTTTAAAACATTTGAACCTTTATTTTCTACAATTCGAACAAATTCGATTGAGTTTTCTAAAATCAACATTTTCTTTGGTTCATCACAATTTTGTAAAAACGTGGAACAATTAATTTCGTCCTCTACAAATATTTCACTCATTACGCTTTCATCGAATTAAAAAATATTTTCATGATCAAAAGTATTTTATGAATTCAACTTCTTGCATAATAAGTCATACTTCTACATATAAGTTAATTTGATTTCTTCTTGATTGTTGAAGATTATTGTGTTGCGTCTTGGGCCCTTTTTATAGCCGGATTGGGCTTGTCAATCCGTGTTTATCTAGATTAGCCTTCTTTTTCTTAGAAAAACGGTTAGGGTTTTATTATAAATATATGCATGCATGTATGCGTATTGAAGGGGTCGTCACTCTCATTGATTATTGTAAACCCTAAAATCCTCTACAATTGAAGTTCTTTATCGAGCTCTTCTGAGGATTGTTTGTTAAATCATTCGACACCTTTTGATCCATTAGCTTGTTCTTAATTGTTTATCTGGTTATTTCTCTACCTGTTTCATAGATCTAATCGATCTTCAAGTTTGAAATTAAACTTATCAAATGGTATCAGAGCAGGAGGCTGTGTAATTGATACACTTCTTTTCTATGAAAAAGCTTCGATTAGGGTTATTCCGCATTCATTGATATTTATTGAGCCGTCATCTCATAATTGACGTATCTCAATATTTATTGTTTGCCCTAATTTGATATATTACAAGTCTGATCTTTGAACAGGTTATTCGATCAATTATGGACGAGTCGCAATCCAATCCCATCAATATTTCAAACAGCATTGGATCAACAACGAAGATTCCCATCCTGTACACCCATGATTATGAAGTCTGGGCGAATCACTTTGAAGATTATGTCATAGGATCTGAGGATAATGGATACCTCATCTGGGAAGCAATTATCTCTGGACCGTTTTCTCATTCAGCAACTTCAAGGATTATTAAAACTCAAAAGGAGAATAACGATCTTCTGAAAGACGTTAAAGATGTAGCGCAAGACGAAAAAGTTAAATTTCAGTGGAATATCAAAGTGCTAAGATTGATTAGATTTGCTCTTCAATCCGATACTTTTAGGCTGGTAAGTAATGCACGACTGCAAAAGAGATATGGGACAGGCTACATGAATTGTACTCTACAGACGAAGATCTTGAACACTCCATTCAAACCTTACTCTTGTCTGAGTTTGGTGAGTTCAAGCAGGGAGCAGAAGAAACGGTGACTCAAACGTTCGATCGCTTCAATCATCTTCTTAGCAAGATGATCCAACATGACATCGAAAGGAAGCTTATTGAACAGAAGGTTACGTTTTTGAACGGACTCAGGTCTGAGTAGAGAGCAATCGTGTCCACAGTTAAAGCACACGAGCAATTCAAATCCTATTCTTTGGCGAAACTTGTGGGCATCCTAAAATCTCAAGAAAAGATCGTACAACAGGAGAAAACCGTGGTTTCAAGTCTAGGTTCGTTGGCTCTCCTGTTGAAAAGCAAAGCTGTGATAGAGGACAAAGATCTCAACTTGGATGATTATGATCTCACGTCTGAGGACTATGCTATGATGGTGTTAAACCCTAAAAGATTCATCAAGAAGAGATTCCCCACCAACAGGAACCGAAACTGGCAAGGAAGCTATAGCGCTGAAAAGGTCAAAGATGAACCGAAAGCTGAAGAATCAAAGAAGGAACCGAAGGCTGAAGGAGATTCTGGAGTAAGCTGCTATTATTGTGGAGGAAAGAACCACTATGCAAAAGATTGCATCCTCAAAAAGATGGCAGAAAAGGATGAAGAAAATTACGAAGAAGCCACGTTGTTGAAAAAGCTTGATGAGTTAAGGAAGACGAAATCTGCTGCTAACCCTTCTATGAATGCTTTAATTATGCAGGGTTCGGTAGCTGATGATGAGTTCGGTGGCGTGGAGGTATGGTCAACCGACTCCGAAGATGATGAAGTGAGAAAGCCTTCCCATGGAAAGGCTTATGTAGCGAGAGAAGAGAGTAGTGGAGGAAGATGCCTGATGGTGTCCGACGTTTCTCAGATGAGGGGATACAACACTGATGGGGGAAATGATGACAAGGAACAACAGAATCTGTGTTTTACTGCCAAACCACTCAGTGTGCAGTTCAGCGAACTTGATGAACTGATCAAGAAGGTACAATCAGTTTTTGTCTCATTTAAAGTCCCACAATGCTCATATGAAAAGGAATTAAAAAGTGTTAATTCAAGAATCTCTTATCTAGATAGTACTCTAACTCAAACTCGGGTCACCAATTCTAACCTAATTGATCAATTAAGTAGGGTGTCTTCGAAGAGTGAGGAACGGCGGATGTGGATCGAACTGAAGGAGTCGGAGTTAATCAAAATAAAAGATGAAAACATTTATTTGCAAAGAGACAATTTAAAGCTTTTGAAACAGCGAAATGTTTTCTGTTTGATTGCCAAACGTCTTTATACAAATATCACTCAACTTCATTTGAACTGTGAAATAGGGCAAAAGATTCATCGCATGATTTTACCCTTTCTTGAGTTTAAGGAAGATGAACTTGATGCTGATGCATATAATTGTGAGAGCATTATTTCGTCTGAGGATGTTAATCCAACATATTTGTATGGACTGGACAAAATAGAATCTTTCATAAAATCCAAGGACCACAAGAACATGCTCAAAAACCTTTTGGATGAAAATGATAAACTGAAGATAAGAACCGAAACCATACAAAAATTTGACTCATTGAATGTCAACTTAAGCTCGGAAAATAAAATTGATGTTGAAAATGCATCTGAGCTTAATGAGGACGATAATATGTTTGAAATTTCTGTAGAGGACACAGTTGATTGTTCAGAATTTGTCAAGAATGAACCCGAGAACCACAAAAATCTCATTTCAGAAAATTTTGTGGTATTCGCTCGGTTGTCCCAACAAAAGTCCCCGATTCTTGTAGAGAAGGCAGTCGTATACCAAAAGGTTAGAACCGCTCCGAATCAGGTGTACAAAGTCACTGGTGTAACCGAACATCAAACTGCTGAACTAACAACTATTGTGAACGAAGCAATGCTGATGGCTGTGACGAGTTCTTCTGGTCTACTCCCATTGTCAATGCTGATGAAACGGTGGGTCTGTCTGAAAGGACTTCATGGAAAAGCAAAGGCAGATACGTACCAGAACCTTTGAATAAACCTGATGGATTCAACGTGGCAAGTACCAGTGGAACAAAATATGTCCCTCAAGAGAAAGAATTTCCTGCAAAAGAAGTCACATCCCCAAGTGAAACTACATCAGTTAAGAGTGGATCAGCCAACGAAAACCAAAAACATAAAGCTAACATCCATCTTCAACCAAAGCAGATGAGAAATCAAAAACAAGAAAGGAATCAGAGATACCGGAAGAATCTCTCAGAAAGAAAACAATTTTGGCAATCGCAAAATGCCTATTTCTCACATCAAGACATGAATCTAAAACCAAAGAAAAATCCTGTTGAATCGACAGAGAGTAATGACAACCGAAAGCAGAGGCTCGGTTCTGAGCAAAACAACAACCGAAAGCAGAGGCTCGGTTCTGAGCCAAACAACAACCGAAAGCAGAGGTTCGGCTCAGAGCATAACAACAACCGAACGCATAGATTCGGTTCAGAAATTGATTCCAACCGAAAGCACAGGTTTTATTCGGAAATCAAAAGAGATCAAAACTCTAGGGTTAATCCTACTGTTAATAAAAAGCAAAAGAGTCACCTAGAATCTTCTACCAAGAAGTCATACCGTTCTGAGCTATCTCATTCTAATTCTTCTAACTCTTCAAAATCCTCTGTCTCTTCTCTTCCTAAAGTCCACTTTGTTCCTTCTCAAAAATCTCAGTCATCAGCTGAACAAAAAGGAAAACAGAAGGTTTCAGATATTAAACCAGAATCAATACCAAAAGCATCAAATCCAAATAAAATCAAAGTTTTCACCATCAAAAGGAAAGATGAAACAACACTAATAAAAAGAACATATTTAGTTGACATCTCTCTTACTATTCCAGTTCCTGTAAAAAACTCACGTGGACCCAAGACGCTCTGGGTTCCTAAATCTGCTTAATTTTTGCAGGTTATCAGTGACGAGCAGTTTGACGAAGAATGGTACATTGATAGTGGCTGCTCGCATCACATGACAGGAAGGAAGGAAGAGCTAAGGGAATTCAGATCTCTTTCAAATGGTGGAAATGTCAAATTTGGAAACAACTCCTTCGGCACCATCAAAGGCTACCGAATGATCACAAACGGTGATTTCTCAATCAGGAAAGTTGCATATGTAGAGGGACTACAACATAATCTTATCAGTGTATCTCAGCTTGTTGGAGGTACTGGTCTCAAGGTCTCGTTCGATGATGAAGGTTCGGAAATCATTGAGAAGAAGAAAAACAAAGTCATTCTCAAATCAAAGCGCAAAGGTGAAATGTTTCCCCTAAACCTCAAACCAATCAAAGGAAACCCAGCCATCTGCCTGTTATCCAAAGCACAATCTGACGAAAGCTGGCTATGGCACCGAAGACTCTCTCATCTCAACCTCAAAGATATCAACAAACTTGTCACTGGAGGTCACGTTAGAGGTCTTCCATTGCTCAAGTATGATAGAGATCATCTATGTGCTGCATGTGAAATGGGGAAGCAGAGTCGTCAAAGTCATCCATCTATAATAAACACTAAAGTTGTTGAACCACTAGAATTACTTCATATTGATTTATGTGGTCCATCTTCTATAGAAAGCATTGGTGGTAGCAAGTATATTCTTGTTATTGTTGATGACTTTTCACGTTTTACATGGGTGTTCTTTCTGAAGCTTAAATATCAAGCGACTCATAAGCTAAAAGTGTTCATCAAGCAGATTGAAGTACAACTGAAGAAGGTCGTTCGCAATATCAGAAGCGACAATGGGTTGGAGCTCAAAAATAAAGAATTTGAAGAATTCCTGGAAGAAAAGGGAATCAGTCACAACTTCTCAGCTCCTTACACACCTCAACAGAACGGGATTGTCGAAAGACGAAACCGATCCTTATGTGAAGCTGCCCGAACAATGCTAAGTTTTGCTTCCTTACCTTTATATTTTTGGGCTGATGCTATTTATGCTGCTTGTTTTACACAGAACAGGTCATATCTTAACAAGCGCTTCACTCTCACTCCTTATGAGATCATCAACAACAGGAAGCCAAATGTGAAGTTTTTCCATGTGTTTGGTTCCAGGTGTTTCATTTTCAATTCCAAAGAACACCGCAACAAGTTTGATGTCAAAGCTGACGAAGGGATATTTCTGGGTTATTCTCTTACTTCCAAAGCATACAGGGTGTTAAACAAGCGTTCAAGGAAAATAGAAGAAACTTACTACGTGACTTTTGATGATAGCTATGTTAAAAAGCTAAAGGCCAACGAAGACACAGCTGGAGCAATCTTTCCTCAAACTGGCCAAGTCACAGCCTCGATCGCTAATCTATTCGAGAAATTCTTGGAGCTTTTTGATGAACCAGAGAAGGCCACTCTTTCTGAAGCCAGTGCAGCAGACAACAGGGTAGATCACTTGAAGCAACTTATTGACGATGCTGCAAGAAGAATGAATGAAGAAGAATCCGGTTCACAAGACCCTCCCCACCACAATGTGTCAGTCGAGGGGGAGTGTCCACCATCAGTTGAGGGGGAGGATCCACCTTCATCCCAGCCCAGTTCACAAGTTAAGGGGGAGCTAAAGTCTCAACCTTCAACCGAAAGTGCTTCACCAACCGAAAGTGCTTCACCATCCGAAAGTGCCTCACCAACCGAAGGTGCATCAACGCCCGAAAGCTCTACACCACAAGAATCCACTGTAGCTCAAGATTCACAAGAACTTCCTGTAAGATCATTTGTCGAGGGGGAACATGCTGATATGTCATATGACTTCGACAGTCTGTCCGAGCCAGAAGAAATGATAAATGCTAAATTAGATCCATCTGTTGATCCAAACTTCCCTCCTCTCACCAAATGGACCAGAGATCATCCTGTCTCTCAAGTTGTTGGTAATATCTCAGAAACCGTTTTGACTCGATCACAACTCAAGGCAAAACAAGCATCCTTGTTCTCAAAAGTCGAATTCTGCATGCTTAACTCATTCGTATCAAAAGTTGAACCAAAGACAGTTAACACTGCTCTTGATCACTCTGATTGGGTTCAAGCTATGCAAGACGAACTGAATGAATTTGAAAGGAACAAAGTCTGGCGTCTTATTCCAACTCCTCCAGATGCTTCGGTTGTTGGTCTCAAATGGGTCTTTAGGAACAAACTTGACAAGGAAGGGAATGTTATAAGAAACAAAGCACGTCTGGTCGTAAAAGGATACTGTCAGGAGGAAGGCATTGACTATGAAGAGACTTTCACTCTTGTAGGTAGGCTGGAATCAGTGAGAATATTTCTTGCCTATGCTGCTCACAAAAACTTTGAGGTTTTTCAAATGGACGTCAAGTGTGCAATTCTCAATGGCGATCTCGAAGAAACTGTGTATGTGGAGCAACCTCCGGGATTCGTGAATGAAAAGTATCCCGATCATTGTTACATTTTGGATAAAGTTGTGTATGGTCTGAAACAAGCACCGAGAGCCTGGTATGAAACGCTGACCAAATTTTTAAAGATGTCCAAATTCAAACAAGGTTCGGTTGACCCAACCTTCTTTCGCAAAAAGGAAGGTAACCACCTTATGATCGTTCAAATTTATGTCGATGATATCATCTTTGGCTCCACGAATCCTAGCCTAACAGCTGAATTCAGAAAGTTGATGGAGACTAAATTTGAAATGAGCTCGATGGGTCCCATTAACTTTTTCCTTGGTTTAAATATTAGACAGGGACCTGAAGGCATCTTTATCAACCAGGAAGCTTACACAAAGACTCTCTTAGCAAAATTTGGCATGATGGGAGATTCAAAGGTCAAAGTCCCAATGGCGTTCGGCACTAAACTCACTCTATCCCTAGATAAACCGGCTGTTGATCTTACACTTTATAGTCAAATGATAGGCTCTCTAATGTATCTTACTGCTAGCAGGCCTGACATAATGTTTTCTGTTTGTTACTGTGCTCGGTTTCAGGCAAATCCACGGGAGCCTCACATGCTTGCAGTGAAGAACATATTACATTATCTCAAGAGAACCACCTCTTTAGGTTTATGGTACCCTTCTAACTCAGGCTTCTTCGTTCAAGCCTACTCAGATGCAGAACTTGGTGGTTGTGTTCTCGACAGGAAAAGCACCATTGGCGGCTGCCAATTCCTCGATGGGAAGTTGGTTAGCTGGCAATCAAAGAAACAAACGTGCGTGTCTCTGTCTACTGCTGAAGCCGAATACATTGCCGCTGCTTCCTGTACCTCTCAAGTGATTTGGATCCAGAGTCAACTCCGAGACTATGGACTTAATATGAAAAATATCCCACTATATTGTGACTCTGAAAGTGCAATTAGGATTTGTCATAACCCAGTGCAACACTCAAAGACCAAGCACATAGCACTGAGGTATCACTTCATCAAAGATCACGTGGAGGATGGCAACGTTGAAGTACACTTTGTTTGAACCACTGATCAGTTGGCCGATGTCTTTACCAAAGCTCTTCCTGAAACGACTTTCAACAAAATTCTACAAGGCCTAGGTATGATGGTAGGAGAGTCGGTCCCGAATCCTCAAATCTCTAACTAAGAATCAGGAACTGAAATAGACAGACCGCTCGGTCTTTCTCTGCTCTGGAGACTTAATGGAACCGAAATAGACAGACCGCTCGGTCTCTCTCTGCTCTGGAGACTTAATGGAACCGAAATAGACAGACCGCTCGGTCTCTCTCTGCTCGGGAGATTTAATGGAACCGAAATAGACAGACCGCTCGGTTCCTCTCTGTTCTGAAATTCTATGTCACCGAAATACCCAGATCGCTCGGTCTATCTCTGCTTTATCATTTTTTTTAATATTGTACATTTTATCTTTCTGTTTTTATTTCTTTTTCAGAAAAATTTCAAAATCACAAAAACATTTTATCTTTCTGTATTTTATTTCTTTTTCAGAAAAATTTCAAAATCACAAAAACATTTTATCTTTCTGTTTTATTCTGTTTTCTTACTTATTTCCACTACTCGCAAGTCCTGGTTAATGTAAGCTTTGCACAGGTAAATACAAGTATTACCTTCGGTAGTGTTCACCCAGGTATGTTTTTTTTTCTCAGACTAGTTAGACGTCTCTAGAAGCATGCTGCTGTATGTTGTCACAAGCCTCTATGACCTTGAGTAAGCCTTAATGATTCGATCAATACCTATCGTTTCTTCTCAATCAGGCTATTTATCAACACTCGGTCTCGAGCTACCTTACTCTTCTCATTTGAAACATGAGTTGCTCTGCTTTGTCCCACTTCTGTAGCAGAAGGTACATTCGGTCTCTTAACCACCTCCTCAAATTCTACATTTACCTTCGACTCCCTAAAGTAACCCTTGATGCTTTCGGTCTTTACCACCGAAGCTTACAGTTACACAACATCTGTGTTTATGATCTTGGATTCTCTTACCACGATCCTAGTGAAACCTAACATCCAATACCTAAAATGAATTGACGGTGTGTGTGTTATACTCAAAATGTTACTTGGAAATCTCATTTTCTTTTTGCGTGATCTTTTATGAAATCGTCTCTTCCTAAGACATTTCTTCCTAAAGAGGTCCAGTTTAATTTTTTTGAGATTTCTGTTTATCCCATGCTTGTCACAAAATAATTCCCACCTACCTGTTCAACAGATCACATCGGTCTCACAGGTACCTCTGCCAACACTCAGTTTTTTGTTGAGACTTGATGTTCGGTTAGAGGACAGCCACCCCACAGCCTATGATCAAAAGATGCCTTTCATTGTTTATTAACAGACAATTGATCATATTTCTAGGGAAACCACACAAGCACTTCAAGTCTCTCTTGGCTTTGAAGGAAGTGATTCTTGCCCGGAATCTTCCGCCTTCTGTCTTCTTTATAGACAACACTCACATCTCAAACAACTTTGATTTATTTCTTTATCTTTCACACTCTTATGCACGAAAATTAATTTTTCCAACATTCTAATTGTTGTTTGGTATGTGGTTTTAAGTTTCAGTTGTAACCAAACAAGGGCACAAGGAATTTCAAACGGTACGAAAATATGATTTGGGCGCGTGCAATTGATTCGTTTCACACCCACGTGTGCTGACGTATTCCTGGGATAAACCATAACATCCAATCGCGCTTTTTCAGGTGACGTTTTGGTTCCCTCATCATCACAATTTTCTCTCTCCAGTGAACGGTATAAATAAGGCGTGATCGTGTTCTTTGGCATTTACCACACACGAAATCTCTCTCTCTGAAAAGTTTCCACTGTTCATCTTCTTCTTCAATTCAACAATGGCGACTTCTTCTTCTGCACATGATCAAACTGCGTCTTCATCTTTGCTTTCCATCAAGCCTAATCAGAACATGATTATCGAGATGACCCCTTTATTATATGATGCGTACATGCTCCATGTGGTGGAATGTTTGAAATATTCCCTATTGCTGTTGGCACTCACGCAGGTGGAAGCCGTTCCGATGTCCCTGCTTTCTCAAGTCTACACAACAGCGAGTTATGACAATCACAAAGATCGTATCTACTTCACCATCCATGACAAGAAAACCTCTGTTTCCAAAACCAAGTTTTGCTCTCTTCTAGGGCTTGCAGTTGATTCTTCCGTCATCTCACCGGATTTTGTCACAACTACCCAACTTTTCTTGATGATGTACGAGATGGGTTATACTGATGTTCTTACAACAATCGCAAACGTCAAGAAATCTTGCCTTCCTTCTCAGTGGAATGGCTTGCTTACCCTTTTAATCAAGGGTTTAGCGGAACGCTGTGGTGGTTCTGATACCACGAGCAAAGGATTTCTCACCATTCTCTATGGTCTTCACAACGGCATCAACCTAGATTATGGCTCCATAATCTGGTCTCAAGTCATTCAGAGTCTAAACACCTCAACCCGGTACTCCGAGATCTCTTGCGGACGTTTCTGGACGCTCATCACGAAGAAAGCCATGGATTCCCTAGAAATCCCTGTAATGAAGGATGCTCTTCTGGCTTCAATCGCTTCTTACCACACTAAGAAGATTATTGTTTCTGATCCAAGTAAGTTTCTACATTATGGATTAATCCCTGAATCCATGTACAGGTGTGTCACGCCTCATAGCAAGATCATGGTTGACTATAGCACCAGAACTCCCTTGCCTCCAAGGGTTCTGTCTGACGAACAGAAAGCCGCCTTGGAAGCCCTTGATCAACCTGCCAACCATGGCAAGAGGGCTGGTAAAAAGGAGAAACAAGAGAAGAAAGAATCTGAATCGAAAAAAGAGAGAAAGCCAAGATCCTCCAAGCGGAAACATGATGCAGATGAACCTTCTCATTCCAAATCAAAGAAGGTTAAGAAGATGGCTAAAAGGGCCAAAGGATCCCCTTCTCCTGGCTCTGCTCCAAATGACCAATCAGACGCAGAGGCTGCTGCTCCTCATGCTTCTCCAACAGAGCCCACTACTGCTCAGTCTCCTCAACAACCATCCTCTCCTATAGACACTCATCTTCCCTCTCCACCAGCATCTCCCATAAATACAAAACCACCCACTCCTCCACCTTCTCCTAAAATTCCTACCCCACCCCATCACCAAAACAGAAGGTCCTACTTTCTGTTCCTATCCTCATCCCTCCCACTACCACAGAACCAACCTCTTTACCGACTTCAACCATTCCTTTCTCTGTTACTATTCCTACATCTTCGATCCCCACTCCAATCATCACCGAATCAGTTACTACCACCTCTTCCCAACCACCAGTAACAGTCAATGTATCTGATACAGGGGCTACTACTGTGGTTGAAACCCCCGTCATCAACATCCCACCATCACCTTCTCAATCCTCCACCTCCGGTGCTACCTTGGGCGGTGACGATGAAGAGTACGATTCTCTTTATTATAGCCCATACCGGATTCCAACAGATACTGATGCAGATACCCCTATTACCAGTCAGCAGCTTCAAGAAATTCATGACAAACTCGATAGTTTGTTGGCTGATAATAAAGCCTATGGGGGTGTGGTGTTGAAAGCCTTTATCGAGTCTGCGATCAAGACGTATACTAACGCTCTGGATCGTTCCACCGATGTCATTGACAACTCCGCTGCTTCATGCTCCAAAGCTACAAAGGAAGTCTCTGAGGTTGTTCACACAACTCAGATCTTTCTTGATTCTCTCAAAGCACATGCTGATGCTAATGCGGCCAAGTTTCAGACGTCTGTAGACTCCTTTCCGGTTACCCTTCAGGGTGAAACCTCCAAGTTTGAGGCTCTGCGTGCTGACCTCAAAACTGAATCCACCTCTTTTCTCCAATCTTTGGATTCACGTTTTGCTTCTCTAACAGCAGAGAGCACCTTAAAAGAAGATCTTGTCAAGCATCAGGCAACTATTAACCTTCAGAAGATACAACTGGCCCAGGCACAACAAGAAATCTCTTTGCTGAAAACTCAGCGGGATGTTCTTCAAGGTTGCGCTGGTGATGTCAAGAATTTGTTGACAACTGTCCTTGACACTCATGATCCCTTTCTTACCCTTACCATCAGACAGCATCTCCAGGCTAAACTTCTTCCTGCGATTAACATCTTGAGCGAAATGAAGGGTGTCTCGGAGAAGCTTGTTCTTCCGAGACAAGGGGGAGAGGAGATACCAAAGACAGAACCGAAGGTTAATTTAGCTTCGAGTTCTGGAAAACAATTATTTGTTGAGAGCGAGTCAGATACTGATGAAACTATCACTGAAGCTCTTCAACGAAAGAAAAGAGATAAAGAGCTGGATGAAACACTGAAAATAGCTCGAGAGGCCGAGGCCAAAGAAAGAAGAATCAAGGAGGATGAGGATGCTCTACAAGCCAAGAAGACTCTGTTCCCAGAATGGGACAGAGACACACTCATCAATCAAGCGATTGAGTTTCCCTCCATATATTGGTTGGAACCGATTGCATCCTTTGAGTGTGAGAATACCAAAGACTCGCAGTTCGACATGCCAATCACACGAAAGGCTTTTACATTTCATTGCTTTGATGTCACTGCTGATGTCCCTCATCCAAACTTAAAGGTTGACAGGGAATTAATAGATTTTTATTTGAAGTATGGTCAACCACAGTACTTGACATGGAGTGCACAGAAGATAATTAAAGTCAAGGTACTGAAACCAACACAGGCTGGGAAATTTGTGAATGTTAACTTCAAAGTCAACAGAGGAACGGCCAACACAGAACATTTTATTTCTCTGGCAGATCTTCCCAGTCTGAATCCTCATGATTGGATTCTGCTATACAACATTCTTCTCTCCAATCAAAGAGAGTATGAACCGATTCTGAAACATCTCAAAAGAATATTGGCTTCCTATACCCATGAGCTTGCCACTATGGATCAGGAAATAGAAAAAATAATGAACAAGAAACCGACCGTCAAGCCTACTTCCAAGACAGGAGACGTACACAAAATGAAGTTAGGGCAAATTGACTCTTCAAATCTGATGGTCATGTTCACAAGAGGCGACAAGCACAAGTTTCTGTTTGCTTTGGTAGACAAGCATCTGTTTTCAACAGATTGTCTGGAGCATATCAAAACATCATTCACCGATGC
This sequence comes from Lactuca saligna, assembly GCF_052625555.1. Lineage (NCBI taxonomy): Eukaryota > Viridiplantae > Streptophyta > Magnoliopsida > Asterales > Asteraceae > Lactuca > Lactuca saligna. The sequence goes on along the minus strand of NC_136421.1, from coordinate 267,745,905 downwards.
AAGCAGAACTCTACAGCAGACAAGAAGAACTTCACTGATATGCTTCGGTGGTATATCACTTTCAGGCATCACATTCTGGCTATTATACCGAGGATTTTTGAGACGGTAAAGAAGCCTTCTGCTGTTAAAAGGGAATGAAGACTCTGTGCCAAAGACGCAAAGTGGGAGATTGTTGAAGATTATTGTGTTGCGTCTTGGGCCCTTTTTATAGCCAGATTGGGCTTGTCAATCCGTGTTTATCTAGATTAGCCTTCTTTTTCTTAGAAAAACGGTTAGGGTTTTATTATAAATATATGCATGCATATATGCGTATTGAAGGGGTCGTCACTCTCATTGATTATTGTAAACCCTAAAATCCTCTACAGTTGAAGTTCTTTATCGAGCTCTTCTGAGGATTGTTTGTTAAATCATTCGACAACTTTTGATCCATTAGCTTGTTCTTAATTGTTTATCTGGTTATTTCTCTACCTGTTTCATAGATCTAATCGATCTTCAAGTTTGAAATTAAACTTATCATTGATCCTTATCATTTAACATTTATTTCAATATATTTTTGTGTTCTTTGGACTGAATGTATTCTTCAATTTTCTTAAATTCAACCCTGTATGAACCAGATACGTCATCTGAAGAAACAATAGATTCACATTTATAGCAATCAACATCGATTTCATCTTCTTTCAATTCAATAAAGGGTAAAATCATTTTATGCAAACCTTTCCCTATTTCACAATCCAAATGCAATCGAGTAATATTAAAATATAAATTCTTAGCAATAAAACTAAAAATATTCCTATGTTTCAAAGTGCAAGACTATCACTTTTAAGATAAATAACATCATCACATGATCTAGTAAGCTCTAATTCCAATGCCTCTATTCTTAATCTTATCTCTTCACTTTTAATTGTTACCTTGTTATGTTGATCAGTCATAATACAATTACTGAGAAGATTTCGTTTTAAACTATCACTGAAATTCGAAATAGTATATCGTAAGTCATGTAATTCTGAATCAGAACAAGACGAAGAAATATTAAGAAATTTGAGAATAGAATGTACCTTATTGACCACCTTCTTGCACTATTTCACTTTCTCCGAGACTATCTTCGCAACAAGGAAGCTATCAGAAGCCTTTCCACCATTATTTTGCATATCCTCTTGGTTCCAAAATGCCATTCTGAACCATCAAGCACCTGCCTTCATATCTCTGATTCTCTGAATTCACCACAAAGCACCTGCCATGGGTAGGTTTCCAAACTTGTTCATTCTCTGAGTCTGTGGACCACACCTCGACCCACCGATCATCACCCACTTCCTGCACAATCAACGCTGGTTTTTCATTTGAAATGTTCTTCTTTTTGAGTTCCTCTATTTTCTGAACATAATAAGCTTCATTTTTCTCCTTTTTCTTTCTCTCATTCTGTTTCCTCATCAAGCATTCCTTCGAAAAATGATCCTTACCATCAAAATAATTACAGTCATAACCCAAATCACCCAACAATTTCTTTTCCTTTTTCTTATCATCATTCACAGAGTTCTTAAAACTTTCCTCTCTTGAGAACTGGAATTGCCCTGTTTGAACTTATTTCTACAATGGGAGAAATTCTTCTTAAAGAACTTCATGGGATTGGACACCATTAGAGCTTTATACTCTTTTGATATTTGATTATCTAAAAAGTTAGATTCAGAATCTTCTTTTGTTGTCTTCTTTCCTTTCACAACTAATGCCAAGGAACTAACATTGGAAACAAGCTTCGCTTCCCTAAAACTTCATCTTCGTGAGATCTCAAAATACCCAAAAGTTTGGCCAATAAATAGCTTTTAAATTGTTCATGCGCCTTGACGGTAGAAACAATATCCTTCCATTCGGATCTAATTTCGTTCATGAACGTGACTTTTTGTTTAATAACTTCACGCTTAAGATTGTTTTTCAGCATTCTGCTTAAAAATGATTCAAGCCATTGAACGTATGATCTAGCTTCTCGTCAGGTTTTTGTACAAACGCTCCAAGCTACAATAAGAGCAGTGTTTGCACAGAGTGTTCTAAATCAGCATCACTTGAATATAACTCCTTCAGCCTATCCCAAATATCTTTTGCAGTATCGCATGCACTAACAAGACGAAAAGTTTCTGGAGGAAGAGCGAATATAATGATTCGCATCACCTTTATATTGCTCATCAACTTATCATTCTCATCCTATGGAGCATTAGTTTGTTCAACAATAACTTCATTGTAATCTTTCAGTGTTTTGATTACTTTTCTTGTGCCTATATGCATGAAAGTGTCCTGTGTCATTTCTTGCCATATCATGGAACCATATTCTTCAATACTAAGAACATAATCTTCAGAGTGCAGTGCCCAGACTTCATAATCTTCTGGAAAGAGGATTGGAATCCTTGTTGTGGATCCAGTACTGCTTGAGAGATTGAACGAAAGAGAATGAGGATCTTCGTTAGGCATATTGTCAAGAATTCATTGAAACAAATATAGAACCAAATGTGTAAAATGTGAATCGAGTTAAAGGTAAAAAGCAAAGATCTAGATGTGGAATCTACAATCGATTGAGATGATTGAGACAACAAGAATTGATCTGAGATAAACATAAAACCCTAATAAAAACCCTAAACTTGACAGAATAATAGCGAATTAATTACACTATCTTCTGCTCTCATACCAATTGAAAGAACAATAAATAAGATTGATAGATTCCATAATAAAGACGTGAATAAAAGATAAGAAACAATAATCAAAAGTATGTCGAATGATTAGATTCAAACAAATCTAGAAGAGTACTCAAAGAAAGAACTTCGTGTGAGAGCATACAAAAATGGCGTTTAGGGTTCAAAGATGTAACCCTAAAATATTACATGCATGCTATATTTATAGACTACGATAGTAGACAATTCCAAACCTGGATAGGCCCATTTCGAAATAAACAAAATAATAAAGCATACATTTTACATAACACATAATAGACCTAACAATGAGAATCGAAGTACTTGGTCATAGGAATTTGTGGATATAAATAATGTTGAAAATGGAGTTTGTATGATGGAGTTATGATTTTCGAAAAATATTTTGAGTGCACCCCTTATAAATATATAAATTAAAAAGTAGAAATGGAATTGGTTAATGAATTCTAAAGAATGTTGTCGTACTCGTCGATACGAGACCGATGATATAAAGAACATCCAAAACAGAGCTCATATGCAAAAGATATGAATTTTGAAAGATTGCAAAAAATACGTGCTAAGGAGCGACTAGGGCTGCCACGTGTCACAATCTGATAGGATTCCTTGCCGACCACGCTGAAGTGTGGTGCGCTTATGCCAGGGGCACGTTTCTCCCTCCCTCCAAACAACATATATATAGCCCCCGAACTACATTCTCTTGGCACTTAATTTCCACTTCTCTTCTCTCGAAGAATCAGAGAATTTACTTTCCCTTAAGCATAGCAATCCCGAGTCTCCTGGTGAGCTATTGTGGATAAAGCGTACTACGAGGGTGAGGGTCACCACCGATTTTCAAAAATTTTATGGTTTGGGGGGGGGGGGGGGGGTACATGCTTAAATAATTATTTATTAAATATCCATTGTTATTGTTATATTATAAATGTTAATCTATATTATAAAATATTAATTATACTATGTTGCTACTCTTCCTATACAATATCGCCAATTATTATATGTGTCGTTACTCTGCCCATATAATATCACTAATTATTATACGATGTCGTTACTTTATCCGTATAATATCGCTAATTACTATATGTTGTCACTACTCTGCCCATATAATATCGCTAATTATTATACGTTCTCATTACTATGTCCGTTTAATCTTTACAAAATAAATGCTATAGCTATAAAAAATATTATAATTATACAACATAACTCTAACTTAATTACTTAAACTTATAATGTTAAGCTACAACTCTTGAGGTTATGCAAGCAATGGTTAAATAATTCACATTCATCAAACTAAGTAGTAAAACTCAGAAACACCCTTGCTTAGAATAACAAAACTTTTCACGACCCACAATGATAGCGTGAGGCACACAAAGCTGGTGCCAAAGCATCGCATAATCTGTTTATGGAACACCATGATAGCACGGGGCGCACAACAATAGTGCCACATAGAGGCAGGAGCATATCATATAGCTCATTTTAACCTTGATATTAATGCCTTAAACCAAAATTTATATAAGTAAAAATTACTTATACACAATAAACTACTACCTTTGGTATAAAAGTACACATGCACTCTGTAAAATACTTTTGGTAGAAAGCACACTCTTAGAAAACATACTTTTGGTGTAAAAGTACAATCCCAGTAAACATACTTTCGGTATAAAAGTACACTCTCAGTAAACATACTTTTGGTATAAAATTACATTCTTAGTAAACATGTTTTTGTATAAAATTACACTTTCAGTAAACATACTTTTGGTATAAAAGTAAACTTTCCATAAGCATATTTTAGTGTAAAAGCACAATCTCAGTAAATATATTTTTGGTATAAAAATATTATTTCCATAAAAATAATTTTGGTATAAAAGTATCATTTTTATGTAAATATACTTTAGATATGAAAGTACCATTTCTAAAAAAAATATTTTTGGTAGAAAAATACATATTCAGTAAACATACTTCTAGAACAAAAGTACTTTCAATATAAGTAGTACAAAACTATGAACTCACAAACATTAGGTCGACGTTTATAAAATTGCATTTATTCCTAAGAAATCAAGAAATTGAACTTTGCACTGCCAGAAGCCAAGTCGTGAAATCGCAATCACCTATAGACTAGTGATACAATTTTATTTTGTAGCCTACTTGTTAAGGCATCATATTATTGTAAATCCGAATATCATTGTAATCTCTTTTTAGTAGTAATACATTTCACTATTTATATTATAATTTTGTAATGTTCCATAACTTTGATCCATGACGACGTTATACACCGTGACGTTTCTATTATCGGCGGGGAGTGTGACATATTGGTTTTCTTACCAAAACAGTTATCACACTATCAATTTAAGTCACACCGTTTAAGACTCTTTATGAGCACGAATGTTAATCATAAAATTCTTGAGCAAGAGTTAGACACTAAGTTATTATCTCTCCTCGGAAACGTTTCATAAGATTTGGAATATGAGGCAAGCTAAATCTTAGCTTTATAAGACCATTCAAAATTCTTGTTAGAATTGGCCTGGTAGCCTACGAACTCAAAGTTGCCTCAAGAACTGAATAATGTACACGACACTTTCCACACACCCGATCTTAAGGAGGGTTGTCCGATAACACTCTTGTCATTCCTCTTGATGAAACTCTAATCAACCCAAAAGCTCACTTTCAAAGAGAACATTAGGAAATTAACTCATCAAATGTAAACTATGAAATCACACCTTAGAATGATTGATTCTGTTGTATTCCATGTTCCTTATTTGGTTATGAGTTTAGGGTAGCAAAAATTAATCTGATTGTCTACCTAACCTTGGATTACATACGACTTGCATACTACCTGAAGAACCAGATAAAACACAAATACCCCAACTATTTAAATAGTACCCCTATGGTAGACATTAAAAGCTGAATTTCGGGACAAAATTCTTTCAACGGGAGAGAATGTGACAACTGTTAAAATTTCGCCAACAATTGTCAATCACGAACTTGACGAACATCAAAGTAATAGACTCAATATATAACTTTTAAATATTCGAAGAAAATACAATAGTATACATTTCGATATATAAGACAAATGAGCCGAATCATCTAATAATGAGGAATTTAAGCGCACAAAATTGTGTTTTATTTTACAAGAATAATAACATATTAAGAAAGTACATGTCAACATGATTCTACAAAGATAAAGAATGAAAAAAAATCTAACATCGTATAAGGAAGTTATGATTTTTCTATGTTTTATATTCAACCATACACATAAATGTGCTTCATAAAAAATTAGAGGACCTAAAAAATGAGAAGGAGAACCAAAGTACGAATCTATGGATATAAAGAACGTCGAAAACGAAGTTCGTATGAGGGAGTTATGATTTCCGTAGAATCTTTTTAGTGCACTCCTTATAAAAAGTATAAATTAAAAGTAAAAAAGGAAATTGAGTAATGAAGTATAAAGGAAAGTTGTATTACGCGTCGATACGAGATCGAAGATATAAAAAACATTGAAAACGATGCTTGTATGTGAAATATATGAATTTTTTAAATTGAGAAAAATACAAGTTGAAGGGCGAGCAGGATTGTCACGTGTCACAATCTGATAGGATTCCTTCTCGATGATACTAAGGCATGGTACACCTATGTTAGAGGTGTGATGCCCCCTCCCTCTAGTCAACATATATATAGCCTTCAAATTTCATTTTCTTGGCACTCAATTTCTATTTCTTTTTTCTCAAAAAATTAAATAATTTCTTTTCCCTTAAGCCTAGCAATCTTGAGTCTCCAGGTGAAAGCTATTGTGGTTAAAGTGTTCTACGAGGGTGAGTTTCACAACCCCTTTTCAATAATAAATGTAAATGTATTTTTACAAAAAAATTAGCTTTACCTATCATTACCTTTGTCGTATAACATATAATATTTATTATACCATGTCGTTACTCTGTCCGTATAATATAAAATATTATACTTTGTCCTTACTCTGGTCGTATAATATCGTTAATTATTATACGTTGTCGTATAATATCGTTAATTATTATACGTTGTCGTTACTCTGTCATATAATCACTGATTATTATATGTTTTCATTACTCTATATGTATATTATAAAATATTCAGTATATATTGTCGTTACTCTATTTGTATAACATCACTAATTATTATACGTTGTTGTTACTCTGACCATATAATATCGCTAATTGCTATACGCTCTCGTTACCCTGTCCGTATAATATTTCTAATGATTATATGATGGCTTTACTCTACCCATAAAATATCAGTAATTATTATACGATGTTGTTACTCCGCCACTTTAATTTTTACAACATAATTAAACACTATAATTATAAAATGATATTATAATTATACAAGATAACTTTAACTTGATAACATAAACTTATATATTTAAGCTACAAATTTTAAGGCTATTAACACAATGTTTAAAAGAGACACATTCATCAAGCTAAGTGGTAACACTCAGAAACACCCTATCTAGAATCGTGAAACCTTTTCACATCCCACATCGACACACACAACACTGGTGTCGAAGCATTTTGATATCACTTTACGACACACCACGATAGCATGTGGCGCACAACATTGGTGCATCATAGAGGCCTGAATATATCATATAGCTCATTGTAACCTTGATATTCACTCCTTAAAAAAACAATTATATAAGTAAAATTATACTTATATGCAGTAAACCAGTACTTTTGATATAGAAGTACACTTTCAGTTGGTATAAAAGTATACTCATAGTAAACATACTTTTGGTATAAAAATACACTCTCAATAAAGATACTTTAGGTATAAAAATACACTCTCAGTAAACAATATTTTTGTTTGAAAGTACATTTTCCATAAACATACTTTTTGTATAAAAATACTATTACCATAAACATACTTTTGGTATAAAAGTAACATTTTTCCGTAAACATATTTTGGATATGAAAGTACCATTTCTATAAAAATACCTTTGGTACAAAAATACATATTCAGTAAACACACTTTCGGATGGTACTAGACTGTTATCGGGTAGTGCATGAAATCTAAGGCGGACCTACACTAGGGGCAGCAGGGAGCAATTGCTGCACACCAAAAAGCAGTTCATTAATTATTTTTTTAAAATAATTATTTTGATTTTTGAAAAAAAATATTGTTATTGTTAGATTATTATTTTAAGAAAAAATTACTGAAATCTTCTCTATGGTTTACTTAAAATTCGACGTTTGGTCCCTATCTTTTCTTTTGCACTCGGGCTGTCCTAACTCATTATTTTGTTACTAATCTCATCCTTAACATATGTAAAAAGACTAAAATCCATTATATATTTTGTTTTTGAATTATTTATTTTCTTTTAATTTACTTATATTATTAAAAAATTACTTAATTACTTGGTGTTAAGTCTAATATTTCATAGTGTTGGGCTTGAGTCTGTATGTGAAAGGATTTGCAGTTCTGTATGATTTGTCTTTTACTTGTATATGTGAAATGGATGCTTAATTTCGTTTATTTTTGGTTTCGTAGTGTATGCTTTAGTCTTCACAACTTTAGTTAATTTGTTTTGACTGAATATCTTAGCTTAGGTGTCGTGGCCTCATTGGTCATTTCCTACCGACTCCCTTAGGTTCACTTATATAAGCGATGTTAGTTATATATGGATATAATATCTTTTGAAAGAGGTTCTTAACTCATTGTAATCAAGATTTTTTTTACTATCTAATCAAATTTGGATATTATCTACCTTGTTGTGTTCATTCAATTTTGTTTAAGCAATCATGATTTCTATCTTTTAGAATCTCATTGATCCAACAAATGGTATCAAAGAAAGGATTTTTGTGAGTTCTTTTCAAATCCGTGAATACAATCATACTCTTCAAGTTTTCATCTATTACTTGGAATTTTTGGATTTGTTTCGCATTTTGAAATTAAATTGCAATCTATTTGTTGCTTAATGATTTGATTCTTAATCAAATTTTAATAGGAAATCATTTCTGAAGACGATTCTTTCTTCATTTCTTTTAATCTGCCAAGTGGTTGTACCTACCACTAGAATTCCAATTATCTTTCCTAAAGACTATGTGGTTTGGGCTTTCCACTTTGAAGACTATATAATTGGAGTTGAAACTCATGGTTTGTTTCAATGCTCAATTACAAACCAATAGGTTATTCTCAAGCTAATCTGGATGATATCATTGCCAATAATTTTGATATAGCCAAGGATGAGAATGAGACACTTCAAATTGATTTAAGAGCAAAAGGAGAGTTACATTTTGCTCTTCCACCAAAGACTTTCAAACTCACGATCTCTTGCAAATCTACAAATGATATACGAAAACGTCTGAAGGAATTGTATTCTGAAGATGCTGATCAAACTCATTAGATTCATAGTTCTTTATTATTAGAGTTTTGGATCCTTTAAATAAAAATTCATAGAGTCAAATACTCAAGTTTTAGAGAGATACAATCATCTTTTAAGTAGAATGTTGAAATACACTTTTCCAATAGATTTGATAGAAGAGGAATTTAAATTTATCGAGAATATGAGTTCTAAATAGAAGACGATCACTTAAGGTATGAATGCGGATGAAAAATTCAAAAGCTATTCATTAGCACAAGTTATTGGAATTCTAAAAATTCATGAAGAAGAGGTTATGGATAATGCAAACCTAGTTGTAGATGTTGGTCCTTTAGCTCTTGTTGCAAAGGAAGATAATGCATATGCAAATAAATATAATTAAAATGTTGATTCGCCTTACTCAGATGCAACTAACGACGAATTCGCAAGCGAAGATAAAGCACTCATGGTCAATAATCGAAAGAACTTCTTCAAGAAGAACTTCTAAAATTTCAAAGTTAATAATGCGAGAATTGATGGTGTAGGGAATGGATACAAATGTGGAAACTCATATCTTGAGAAAAAAAAAGTTAAGGACTCAAGAGTAGTTAACAAGAAGTAGAGAAGAATGAAAAGAAATTGTTGGAAGATTCAGGTTTTGACTGTAATTACTACAATGGGAAAAATCACATTTCTAGAGAATGCATGTTGCGAAAGGAAAATGGGAAAAGGAGAAAAGGAAGGATGAAGCTTATTATTTGAAGAAACTAGAAGCATTGAAAGTGGAAAACATCAATTGTAGAGCAAGATGATAGTGGCGGGGGAAACATTGAAGTCTGGTGAACACATTTGGTGGACGAGGAGGTTTGAAATCAACTCATGGTGCCTACTTTGTTGCAAACATATCTAAAGAAGAAAAAGGAGGAAAGTGTATCATGGTTCAAAGTACAAGTTCAAAAAGTCAAAGCTATTATTTAGATGATGGAGAGATTTTTTATGTTTTCCTGTCAACAAGATGTATTAGAGAGCATGTTGCAGTAAGTGAGAAGGTGATAAATAAGGTACATGATTTCCTTAACTCTTTAGATATTCCTACTTCTCATTATGATTATGAACTAAATGAATGAAGTGATACAATTTTTGAATTTATTGAAAGTTTCAAGTGGAATTGCATAAGAGTTTTTAATCTTGATGATGATCTTAGCTTGTGACATCCCCATTTTCACGGCCAGAAAAGACATATTTGTTTATGCTTATTTTAAAATCAGAGTATCCATTTTAAAGAATAATATTGCGTAATTTGTTCCTAGAAAACATGATAAAGATATTATCAAAGCATTTAGAAAGAAATGTATTTTATTTATATTAAAACATTGGGATGTCATCGTCAATAAAGAAACATAAGCATAACAAAATATTACAAGCCTTACAATAGTTAAACTAATGCTCAATACTCTTTGAATCTCTCAGCAGAATGTATCTTTAACATCGCTGCCTGTGATACAATAAACTGAGTAGGTCAAGTTGGGAAATCTGATGAGTACATAGGGTTTTCAACCCATAATAATATAATTATTATGTTTAATCATCAAACAATTTACCCAATTTCCCTTGCCCATTATCTTCTTTATTTTTAAGGATCTTTCCTAAGAATCATTTATTATTCATTTATACATTCCTAATGATTGTCCTAAGGAGTAGGCACGAAGTCCATTGCTGCCAGGGTTTATCTATCAGTCGCTAAGTCCGTAGTTGTCGATGTTATCTATTAGGCACTAAGTCTATAGCTGCCAATGTTCATCTATAGGACACTAAGTCGATAACTGCCAATGTTCATTTATAAGGCACTAAATCCATAGCTGCCAACATTCATCTATAGGGCACTAAATCCATAGCTGCCAACATTCATCTATAGGGCAATAAATCCATAGGTGCTAATGTTTTTAGAGTATATCTAGTGAGCACGTCGTTCATAAACACCTACAAGTTGCGATCCTACTAGCGTTCCACTGGATTGTTTAGAATAGTCTATGGCCATCATCTATACTATGCTAGATGACTGAATCAAATTTCAGGTCAAGGCTTCTCATCATCTTACACTTCTCAACCTCTATACCATCTCTCATCATCATATCATCTTTCATCTACCCATATTTACCCATTATATTTATAGGTATAAAAATATATATACAGTTTTAAATCAAGTAAAAGATGTATAAATCGTTCATCTAGCATAGATCTTAGGAACATATATAATAAGAATGTATAGCATGTTTTAATATTAAATACTTCATATTTATGTGTAAGATGAAAGTAACTATCCACTCACTTGTTAAAGTGATGACACGAAATTCGGGCAAGGCTTCGCTTCTAATAATTGTGTTTTATGTTGACAAAACCTAGTATTATTATAACTAAATTTTAGTCTAATATTTATTGCGACTAATTATTAGTCTATATTCATCATTAACTCAAAGTATACTTCATAATCTATCAAGTAAGGAACAACCATGTAGGATCATATCGGAGGTAGGGTCCGTTTGGTATACAAAGTATACTCTTTGGAAATCCCTCTTTAAACACCTCACTAAATAACAACCTAGACATCATCCCCGTAAGTTCACCAATCAATATAACAAATTTGAAACCGGGCTCTACGTGGGCAAAACTTCTAAGCCGAATGATCTTCTTCTCGGAGCCTTCTGGTGCTCCGGGATGCGCTACTAACACTTATGAGGTGCTAGAAAAAAAATCCCCGTGGCTTTGGGATGAGGGGGTGTGAGAGAGTTTGATAGAAAGGTGTGAAGGAAAGAGTGATTTGCGTCACCTATTTATAGGTTGTCCAGGGGAGATTTGCATCGTGAAATTTACATTTGCATCATGACTTTGCATAGGCACCAAGGCTTCACCTAGTGTTGACACGTGGCGCAGGATGCAGGTAAAAAAACCAATCTTAAAAAATTCATGATTTTAAATTTAAGAGTCTGAAAAGATTACACTGTTAATGACTGTGTAAATTCATAACTTCAACATACGGTCTCCATTTTTTACTGTTGTTTTATCGTTGAACACCTATTAATGACATCGTCAATTCTCATTTAGATCATTTTGACTAAAAATTGACCAATCTAAAATATGATTTTCGGGCCACGTGTTGAATGTTATAAATGTGAATCTTTAATTTCTTTTGATGAATCATGTAACTCCCTATTTCAAATCGTTTCCCATTGAGGGGTGGTGATCAAGAATAAGTATTAGCAGACTTAGAACTCTTGAAGAACTGAGCTTTGGGTTCATTTATAGGTGGATGATGTACTTTGGATGATCCGGGTATTCGGTTTCTGTTTTAGATCCCAAGAGTATTGGTAAAGGCGTTAGTTCAAGCTTTTTATGAATTTTGGATTTTAGTTTGATTGGTTTTCAGGAAAAAGTAAGTTCATAGGTATGTAGGGTTTCTCGTTATCTTTATGTGGATATAAAGAATGTTGAAAATCGATAAGGGATGCAAAAGTTATGATAATTTGAAGTTAGAAGGGTTTTAGACCACCGGGTACGTGGGGCATACCAGGAGGGAACGCGGAGCATTCATGGTCGAAATGGATGCAGACATTCTTGGGGAATGTTGGGCATTCGTAGGTCAGATTAAAACCCTAATCTACGTTCTTGCACCCTAGACCTTAACTCACCTCCAACCCTCATTTCCTTTAGTCTCCATCCTCTCTAAACATAAGAACGAAACCATAGTATCAATTTGAATATTTCTTGAGCTTTATTGTGATTTTGGGTGTTTTTAGTGCTTGAGAAGGAAGAAGGAACTTCTTGAAGAGTCATTGTTTGATTTAGAGCTTTTGGATCCAGGCCTTGTGCACCTAGATCTATGTTCTGGAGGTATAAAGTCTAAACCTTGACAAATCTTTCATGTAGATCTAGCTAAGTGGTATTTTGTTATGGTTTTGGTCCCTTTGAGGTGGGTATTATGAGTAGAAGTTATATAGAACCTTTGAGCTTCATATGTGGTCCTTATTGGGTTTGTGGAGTCATAAAGTTTGGATCTTGACGAGTATAAACCTTCCATGCATGATTTGGTAGTCTTTTGGTGAAATTTGGGACTTATGGTTTTGATTTGTGTCCCATTGACTAATGCTAAGTCATAAAGTCATGAACTTTATGACTTAAGAAATCCCTTTGAATCAGATCTGGAAGTTTGGATGGGGGTCTTAAGGTGTTGGACTTCATTAAGCCATGCAAAGGCATAAAGCCTTCAACTTTATGGATCAAGTCATTTACATTTAGTTATTCTGAGGTTTTAGACATTTGGCTTAAAGGATTAAGTCATTGTAATGACTTTTGGGTGGCTATTGGGAACATTGTGTGTACCACTGGGGAACACGGTGTGTTCCGGCTATGATGCCTATTTTTGGACCCTGCAACGTACGTTGTGCGTACAAGACATGTACATCGTGCATAAGTCTGATCAAATAGGAATTGGGCTTTTTGTTACTTGGACTCATTTGGTATGGGCTTCGGCTGGGCTGGATTGTTTCTTTTAGTCTTAGTTGTCTTGGGCCCTGTTGGGCCATCAGGTTTGGAGTTGATAATATCTTGAGAAGGCCCATAATAGGTTTGGGCCCAATTTGGAAAATTGGGCCATGGATTGGGCCTTAGGTGGTTTTGGTATTTGGGAATTTTGTATTATTAGGTCTGGGCCTAAGTCTTGGTCCAAACTTGGTAAGGGGTAAATTGGTCATTTACCCTAGTAATGGATTTATGGTTATGGATTGGAACCTAAATGTTAATTGGGTGTTGTTTCGATACTGATAATTCGGGGATAAGTCAGCCAGCAGCCAGGGATTTTCTATGTGATTCAATAGTGTGAGGCGAGTCTCCTTCGTAGAATGTGTGGGTCGAAGGGACCAATGACGACCCACTAGTTATGATATAGCATGATGATTGTCTTTGTGATAATTATCGGTTGTGCATGTATTGTTTGATGATTCTATGAATTATGTATGATATTATGTGGTAGTGGTAAGGGTGAAATAGACCTGATATCCGGTTAAAATAGACCGAAGGGGCAAGTTGAGCACCCAAATATGCTCGACATTATCCGGTTGAAATAGACCGAAGGGGTGGATCAATCACCCATATATGCTCGGGATATGCTCGGTAGTAGTCGGTTGAAATAGACCGAAGGGGTAGGTGTAACGCTCGTAGATCCGGGCTAGTCAATTTAGAGACGATAAGCGTCAAAGATGACTTTTGGATAAAATATTATTTAGAATGAATAATCTTAACTAGGTTTTAGTGGTCTTGATAAGGATTTCGGATATATAAAGAATGCGAAAATCCGAGTTTTGATGAAGAAGTTATGACGTGTCGAAGTTTTGTGATAGAACTCCTAGAAAACTGCATGATGTAAATAGTAAATTTACGATAGTTCAATATTTAGCCTTAGTATTAAAAATGAAAGTCGTAGATTTCGTTAAACCGAGAGCATGCATAAAAAGAACGTCCAAATCTGACTTTGTATGAGGAAGTTATGATTTTTCTAAGTTTCAGCTTAGCAGTATGCAGCTCGAAGTTCAGATTTGAGATTGAGTGATTTCTAGCCGAAACAATCTAAATGAGAATCGAAGGTCTCGTCGATAGTAGTGCAACGGTAAAAAGACAGACGAAAGCGGACGTCAGATGAAGAAGTTATGAATTTCTAACGGAGTTTTTCTGTCCCGGCCTACTAAAAATAATATAATAAAAATAAAGTCAAAATTAGCCGACGGAGTCTAAACGCGAGATGTATACCATAATCTCACCTACGCGTGGATATAAAGAACATCAAAAACAGAGATCGTATGTGAGAGTTATGATTTTATGAAGTTCGAGGCACGCATCCCAAAGGGGGAACGCCCCTCATTCATTACCTGGCACTCGATTGGCCACATCGATGTTGAGTCAAATGGATAAGAGATAAGACAGAACCCTGCTCCTACGCACCGCGTTCAAAGGGAACGCCCAGCATTCAGGGAACGCCCTGCGTTCCTCTAAGGAACGACCTGCGTTCGGCCTGGCCAGCCCCCTATAAATAGATCACAAGGGCAACCGAGTTTGGTTGCCAAATTTCTTCTCTCTCACCCGTATTACCTCATTTTACATGCAAGCTATACCCCTGAATCCCTTGTATCATCCCGATACTCGAAGAAAGTCCCGACGCTCCGAAGATCCCGAGAAACAGAGTTGTCGAGCCGAAGCTCTGCCCGCGAGAAGCCTAGTGTGTGAAGATATCATGGTTTCACTGGAGAATTACTACTCAAAGAGTCGTAGTTCTATCCAAGCATCGTCTAATCAAGTGAGTGTATAGTCCCTTTCATAAGCATTATTTTTATACAATTATTGGTTGAATATATTACATCTATGTTATGAGTGAGTGTGTAGTCACTTTCTTCTAACACATAAATATGAAATAATCGCTATGAAAAATATGTTATGTGTTTATATATTGTTATTTACTTGAGATGAGTGTGGAATGGATGTTTTATATAGTTTTAAAATAAGTAAAATTGTATATGTATTTTATATCTACAAATATGTTAGGTAGAATAGGGGTAGATTAGATAGTTGGTGTGTGATAAACGATGAGTTGGATAATGATGTAAAAGGTGATATAGAACTTGAGGTGAGGGTGATAGGTGAAAAATGAATGAAACCTTTACCCAAACGATGGCCCCCGTCATTCAACTGAGTAGAGATGACAACCACAGATTATTCTAGACAGTCCAGTGGAACACTAGCAGGCTCGCAACTTGTAGGTGTTGTGAACTTGATGTTCACCGGTGTACTCTAAAAACCCATTGACATGTATTGCGAGAGGGGTCTCGAAATAGATACTGTCAATAAATGAGATAAACTTGTTTTTAATCCGGGAGTATGGGTTAAGACATAGTTTTAGATCCGGGAGTATGGATCAGATGAGAAGATTAGTTTTAGATATGGGAGTATGGATCAGATCAAGAGCTTAGTTTTAGAACCGGGAGTATGGATCAGGTGGAGAGGTTAGTTTTAGATCCGTGAGTAGGGATCAGGTAAAGAGGAAAAATTTTGATACGATAGTTTAGATCGTGTCATTGTGAGGATTGATGGGGTGGGATAAGAGTTGTTTTTATATGGTGAAATTGTATAAGTTTGTGAGTTCTAATATATATACATACATGATATAACATTGTCGGTTGAAAACCCTATATGCTCACTAGGCTCCCAAGCCTGGCCCACTTAATTTTCTTTGTATTACAAGTTATGGCATGAGAGCATATGTTAACTGGCATAACGAGGGATTTTGGATTATAGGCCAGTAGTTACAAATAACTGTTGTAAGTTCTATTTTGTTTTGTTTATGCTTTTGGTCTGTATCGAACATGACATCCCGAGATTTTATTATTTAATGAAAATACATTTCTTTAAAGAAATGCTTTCATAAATTCTTATTACATTTTGTATTGGGAACAAATTCCGCAACTATTTTTTCTTTAAACGATAACTATGATTTTAAAACAAAGCATAAACTAATCGGTCTTTTCTAACCATGAAAATTTGGGATGTCGTAGTTGGTATCAGAGCATTAGCTTAAGCGAACAAGGAAATTGTAGGATTTCTAGACTTAAACATAAAATGCTAAGCAATGATAATGAGGAGTGTGTCTAAAATATTTTAGGTAGTACAACGAGATTGACGCAAGCACTAGTATATTTTAAGAATGATGCCTAAAATGCTTTTATGTGCTAAATATACATGTTTGCCATATATGATGTTATTTGTTCAAATCTATGCTTTGTTGCCAACCGGATCTGGAAACCTTATGTGTTTAGGATTCTAAGCATACGACTACGATATTAGAACTAGAATGTAAATGTTTCGGAGTGATAAGGATGATTTGAATATCTATCATGAATGAGGATCTAAATTTGCCCTATTCGGTGTACAAATCAAAAATAGCAAGAACCAGAAGTGGAGTTGGGAACGCGTACAGGAATTAACCACCTGTGTTTGAGCAGCACTTGTTGTAGCAGCAGCACCTGAACCAATAACAATGGCCGAAGTGCAGATGATGATTCAGATGATGTTGGATAGTCAGATGGAGGAGACAAGGCGTTTACTTCAGCAGAATCGTGAAGAACTTACCATGCCTGTTGAATAGCCCGAAGTGAATGAAGGGCGATCGGAAGGAGGAAATTTCAGTCGATCTGTTGGTTAAACTGAACCGCTTGTGGTTAGGATGATTAACCAAGGTGATGGAGTCGAAAGACATGAATGCAAGTACAAGGACTTTATGAATTACAAGCCGTCAACTTTTACTGGGAAAGAAGATCCAATCGGAGTTATGGATTGGATCTCAAATATTGAACTAGCACTCATGACATGTGGTTGCAAGGGCAAGTTACAAACCATATTTGCAGTGCGTCAGTTCAAAGGTGGCGCTGTTTGCTGGTGGAACACTCTGGGGAAGACCCTAAGCCCTAACGAGCCACTGCAACTGACTTGGGAAGAGTTCTTGATGCAATTCAAACGCAATTTCTACTCAGCCCAAAATCTGCTAGAGTTGGAGAACAAATTTCTGATATTGAAGAAAGACAGCTTGTCAGTTGATGAATACACTAATAGCTTCACAGACAAGATGGAGTTTGCTTTGCACATCGTCCCAGACGAGTCGACAAAAATCGACAGGCATGCAAAGGGACTTCCATAGTAGTATGCGGTGCCAGTGCGTCAGACACTTACTCTGGAGGGAACTATCTGGGCTGCCAAGTCTGTTGAAGATATGGTTAAGGGAAGGACCGCCAGCAAGGTTGAAGTTGGCAAGAAAAGAAAGTTTGAAGGATCCTCAAGGTCTGATGAGAAGAGAAAATTTTCAAAGAAGTTCGAAGATTAAGCACAATGGTGTGATAAGTGCAAGAGGACGCACATTGGGAGATGCTCTAAAGAAATGACCTGCTTCAAATGCAGGAAGACTGGTCATTATGCTAGTGAATACACAAACAAAAGAGAAGCCTGCTTTAAGTGTGGTGAAGAAGGACACTTCAAGCAAAACTGTCCAAGAAGGGAAGAGGTTACAAAGCCAAATGTGTTGCCAAAGCCAAAGGCAAGAGCATTTGAAATGATCCTTGATGAAGCACATAACAATGCAAGGAATCAGGAATAAGGATTTTATATCTAAAGATAAAGTTATAAAGTAGCGATGTGAATAGTAACATGTGGTGTAGCCTATTAGAGGCATAATATGGGGTGAACGTGAACCTCTATGTAATTGTTTCAAGAATTAATATAAACCCTAATTTTGTTATCTGATGTGTTACATGATTGTATTAACTATGTATGGTGACTTGGTCGACTGCGGGACAATACTTGGGACGAGTATGAGTAGGTGTGAATAGTAGTATAGATCTATACTATTTGAAGCATAGGACCCAGGACCCACGCTTGGATTAGGGAAAGTCACAAGGTTACCAAGAAGCTAGTGATTGACTCCGTTTTTATTCAAGTATGTTTTTACCATTGTTTCGGTAATGAATAAGAAGATGATTGATATTCTGACCCTAGTGGTCATATCAAATTGAGTCCGACTACGATGAGTTTGTTACGGTTCGGAGAACAAAGTTCGATGTAGCATCTGACTCAAGCAGGAAGATTGAAACCAAAGCGATCAATTGTATCGTGCTCCTTGTTAATGAAGTTAGTAGCTAGAAATGCTACATGCTAAAATGTGATTATATCACATTAGAATATGAAGGAAGGTATATTCCATTCTGCAATTTGACTCTAAGAGACTTGAGTCTAAGCGTTGCATCATACGATGAGAGATCATTACAGCATGACCCATCGGTCTGTTACAATAGATAAAGGAAAGTACTTATCCTAAGAAAAAGAAGGAGTCCTCAATAAGGATTTATTTTGTAACTAGTAGGTTATGATTGAAAGTCCAACATAGTACGAAGAGCAGAAGCAAGATTGAGCATCGCCTGCGGTCAAGAAATTCTAGAGTTAGATACTCATTTGAAGAAACATATATACTACGGTTATTAATTAGGATGGAAAGATAACATATGGAATCATTATACAATTCCTAATTTCGTTGATGATTCGGGGACATAATCATCCTAAGGGGGAGATAATTGTAACGCCCGTAGATCCGGACTAGTCAATCTATAGACGATAAGCGTCAAATATGAATTTTTGATAAAATATTATTTAGAATGAATAATCTTAACTAGGTTGTAATGGTCGTGACAATGATTCTGAATATATAAAGAATGTCAAAATCCGAGTTATAACAAAGAAGTTATGACCTGTCGAAGTTTCGTGACAGAACCGGTTTGAAACTACGTGATGTAAATAGTGAATCTACGATAGTGCGATATTTAGCCTTAGTAATCTAAACGAAATTCGTAGAGTTCAGTAAATCGATAGCGTGCATAAAAAGAACATCTAAATCTGACTTTGTATGAGGAAGTTATGATTTTTCTAAGTTTCATCTTAGCAGTATGCAACTCGAAGTTCGGATTTGAGATCGAGTGATTTCTAGCCGAAACAATCTAAACGAGAATCGAGGATCTCATCAATAGTAGTGCACAGGTAAAAGGATAAACAAAAATGGACGTCAGATGAAGAAATTATGAATTTCTAATGGAGTTTTTCTATCCTGGCCTACTAAAAATAATATAATAAAAATAAAGTCAAAGTTAGCCGACAGAGTCAAAACGAGAGTTGTAGAATATAATCTCACATACGTGTAGATATAAAAAGCATCAAAAGTGGAGATCGTATGCGAGAGTTATGATTTTATAAAGTTCAAGGCATGCATCCCAAAGGGGGAACTCCCCACATTCATTACTTTGCTCCGGATTGGCCATGTCGATGCTGAATCAAACGGAGAAGATATAACATGGAACCCTGCTCCTACGCACTGTGTTCGAAGGGAATGCCCTGTGTTTAGCTTGGCACCCGAGTTTGGTTGGCAAATTTCTTTTCTCTTACTCATATTACCTCGTTTTATGTGCAAGCTTTACCCCCGAATCCCCAATATCATCCCGATACCCGAAGTGAGTCCCAACGCTCTGAAGATCCCGAGAAACAGAGTTGTCAAGCCTAAGCTCTGCCCGCGAGAAGCCTGGTGTGTGAAGATATCCCGGTTTCACCGGAGAATTACTACTCGAAGAGCCGTAGTACTTTCCGAGCATCGTCTAATCAAGTGAGTGTATAGTCCCTTTCATGAACACGATTTTAATACAAGTATTGGTTGAATGTATTACATCTATGTTACGAGTGAGTGTGTAGTCACTTTCTTCTAACACGTAAATATGAAGTATCAGCTATGAAAAATGTGCAATGTGTTTATATATTGTTGCTTACTTGAGATGAGTGTGGAATGGATGTTTTATATAGTTTTTAAATGAGTTAAACTGTATAT
This sequence comes from Lactuca saligna, assembly GCF_052625555.1. NCBI lineage: Eukaryota > Viridiplantae > Streptophyta > Magnoliopsida > Asterales > Asteraceae > Lactuca > Lactuca saligna. The sequence goes on along the minus strand of NC_136421.1, from coordinate 267,725,444 downwards.
GTATTTTATATCTTTACAAATATGTTGGGTAGAATAGAGGTAGATGAGATAGTTGGTGTGTGATTAAAGAGGAGTTGGATAACGAGGTAAAAGGTGATATAGATCTTGAGGTGAGTGTGACATGTGAAAAATAAGTGAAACCTTTACCCAAATGATGGCCCCCGTCATTCAGCAGAGTAAGGATGACAACCACGGACTATTGTAGACAGTTCAATGAAACATTAGTAGACTTGCAACTTGTAGGTGTTGTGAACTTGAAGTTCACCGGTGTACTCTAAAAACCCATTGACATGTATTGAGAGAGGGGTCTCGAAAACGATACGGTTAATAAACGAGATAAACTTGTTATTAATATGGGAGTATGGATTAAGACATAGTTAATTGTTCCTAGTCCAGGAGTATGGATTGGGCATAGCTTTAGATTCGAGAGTATGGATCAGATCAGAAGATTGGTTTTAGATCTGGGAGTATGGATCAGATCAAGAGGTTAGTTTTAGATCTGGGAGTATGGATCAGGCGGAGAGGTTAGTTTTAGATCTGTGAGTAGGGATCAGATAAAGATGAAAAATTATGATACGAGAGTTTAGATCGTGTCATTATGAGGATCGACGGGGTGGGATAAGAGTTTTTTTATATGATGTAATTGTATATGTTTTTGAGTTCTAATATATATACATATATGATATAACATTGTGGGTTGAAAACCCTATATGCTCACCAGGCTCCCAAGCCTGACCCACTCAGTTTTCTTTGTATTACAGGTTATGGCACGAGAGCATAAGTTGGCTGGCATAACGAGAGATTTTGGATATAGGCCAGTAGTTATAAATAACTGTTGTAAGGTCTATTTTGTTCTGTTTATGCTTTTAGTCTATATCGAACATGACATCCCGAGATTTTGTTATTTAATGAAAATACATTTCATTAAAGAAAACATTTGATAAATTCTTACTCTGGTTTTAAAACAAAGCATAAACAAATCGGTTTTTTCTGGCTGAGAAATTAGGGATGTCACAGTAGGCCACCACCCAGATATGCTTGGCAGTATGTTTGTTTTGTATGTTGTATGGTGGGGGAACTCACTAAGCTTTGTGCTTACGGTTTTCAGTTTATGTTTAAGGTACCTCGATTTTCAAATGGAAGAGCTCGGGATGATCACATCATATCACACTATGATTTCTATAGTAGAGAATTTGGGACTTATGCTTTGATAACACTTTTCTGTGTTTTGTTTTGATTACATACTATGATCATCATTTGTTCACATTTTTTTTTTTTGAAATTGATGATGTTTTGGGATATGGGTTTAGTAACTTTGAAAATGAAATTTTCGGGTCATGTTTTTGGGATGTTAAAAATCCTTAAGTGATGCTTATAGGGTTGGATTAGATAAAGTTGAACAATTCTTGAAAGTAAAGGAAATTAAATTTATGATGAAAGATATAATAACTAAAAATTATAAAGAACAAATGAAAAAGAATTCAAATGAAAAACATGTTTTGTTGTGTAGTAATATAACGTTTGAATAGTCTTGTATTGTTGATATTGATTCAAAATTTGATGAAAGTGAATTGAGTGAAATAGCTATTGAAGATGAAATTGATTGTTCAAATTTTGTGCAAAATGTTGAATGAAAAATAAATTTGATTTTTGAAGATTCAATTGACCTTAAAAAATTTGTTGAGAATAATGGAATTAAGAAATTGAAAGAAAAGGCTATGGTTTTTCCAAAAGTTCAACGTACTCCAAATCAAGTTTTTGTTACAAAAGGAGTGGACAAAACTGATACTCCAACTTTTTCTATCTTCCTCAAATCTCTCAAATTCGCTTTAATTTCTGTCATGTGGTGATGCCAACACCCACTGTCGATATACCAATTTTCATTATATTACTCGTTACATAGTACCTGTAATCAATTAGAGAGGTTTAGGTATGCAAGTCTTTTTAGGACCTTGTGTATTAGTGTGAAACGTAGTGTGAAATGTCGAGTTAAAAATCCAATTTAAAACCTTTGATTTGAGTTTATCAATTAAATCAACTTCATCAGATTTTGGCATAGAAATATAATCATTCAATAAAAAAATATCAAATTTGATTTTCTCTTTTTCAACCTTACTTTTAGAAAAATCAACTTTATTGTTTGTTTCAACTTCTTTTCATTTTTATGGCTTCGATAATGATTCTTGTGATGAGGTACTTCCAGTGTTGTATTCATTCAAGTAACTCTCATAAGCCTCTTTGAATTGTTCTTGAGAATACTCTTTAGATTAAAATTTCTTTCCTTTACTTTCAAATCCATGGTTTAAATTTTTCATTTCATTTTTTGCCTTTGACAAATGAAAATTTTGATTTGTGCAAAGAAGATGGATTTGGAAATCTTGGAACATTAGGTTTAAATGATACATTTCTCTTCACAACATTTGTTGGTTTTGAAAGACTTGTTTGTGAAAAAGTTTTTTGTGATTTTTGTTAAAAATGATTTTGATATCCAAAACAAGACTCCTTTTTAAAACTTTTATGATCTTGCGAAAAATTCTTTTGGACACTTCTCTAAACATGATTTTTACCCTTATGAATTTGCTCCATTTTTTTTATTTTGAGCAACCTTAGACTTTTGTGAAAAACCATTTTCATATTTGTTTTCAACACTTTTTTTTGACATCATTGTGCAAGACCTTCGGTAATTCTTTTGAAAAATGAGTTTTAGGTTGTTGTGAAAACTTCTTTTTTTGAACTTGTTATGATTGTTTTTGTTTTTCAAAATCTCTTTTTTTTTCCAATAAGCTTTATTTTTGAAAATTCCTTCTTTTGAATTAGATTTTTCAACATCATTTTTGAAATTTTGATTCTTCAATTTTTAATCTTTTTGATCCTTTAAGCCATCTGATAAAAACTAATCACAACTTTTCTATGGCTTGTTTTCGACAATAGATTTGTTACCTTTCACAACCCAAGTACCAGATTTGTTATTTTTATTGTCTTTTGAAAAATAATTTTTTGACTCTTTTGACCTTGAAAAGTTTTTAATCTTTAATTCAAACCATTTCCTACAACATTTTGGTTCGAATAAAACTCTCCATCGGTCACCTTTAGGTTATCTTTTCTCAACAAGTCATTCAACTTTGGATCAACATTATCACCATTTCTTTTTTGTGACAAAAACTTGGTTTGGAAAATCATTATTAAATTGTGGATAAAGTACCGAGTTTTATTCAAGAAAATGCTTTCTATTTTTCTTTTTTAATTTTTGTGCATTCCTCTGAATCCTCAAACACTTGTGCTTCAACAACTTGAGAAATTTATTTTTTCACTAGAATCATTCTTACTATCACCTTCATTGTTCGTCATGCCTTCAAAAATCACAAACTCTTGAGAATCGTCAATTTTAGTTGTCGGAGATTAATTGTTGTTTAGCTTTAATTTTGCATCATCATTTTTCTTCACTTTTGGCTAACAAAATGATTTTAATGACATACAATTTTGAGCAATTTACACATTCCTCTTCCTTAATTGCAGAGATATTATCAGAATCATCTTCAATATCAACAAAATTTTGTTGAGTACTTTGTGTCAAAGTCTTAGTTTTGTTCAAAATTTTCATTAGTTTGTGTTTAGATAGAGTATCATTCACAATAACAACCAAGTAATCAACATCCAAATAATCATCAATGTTAACAATACGATAAGCATACGAATCATTTCGAACTTGATCACACTTGGCAACCCTACTCTAACAATCATATGTAACCTCATCAACTGATTGTCGCTTACAAATTAATGAAAGGAAGTAGTTTACGATGTTGTTCGTTACAAATATCTGATGAATGATAGAGAAGAGTAAGCTTCCCATACAATCGTTTCGTTATGTTTCAATATATGTTTCGTTTCTTAACAATCAAACTATTATCCATTATATGAGAATCTTTCTCAGTCATAATATTTGTAATTTTCAAATCTAAGCTCTCAATGCTAGCCTTTTTCTCCGCCACATTATTCTTGGCTTCATAAAGCAAAGATTTATTTTTCTCCAATTCACTACTCATGGAAATCAACATATCATTAAGGTAAGAACATGTATCATTAAAAATAAGATAAAACCACATTGTAAGAATTTAAAGGAACATTAAAAGAGATAAGGAGGTTACGTACCATCTAAGTCACGGGTGACTTCGAAGTGGTTGAAGCAAAGCATCTTCCTTTAATCAAATCTTCCTCATCCTCTTCACTATCTTCTCCAATCTCCTCCACAAAATCTTCCCATTTACTATTCTTCTCTGAATGATCACTATAGTAACATAATACCATGCGTCGGATGATGCATTTTCTCATAATCCGGACCAGATGACCAAATTTGGTAGTTGTCATCTTCCTCAGTTGAATTATTTTCCACCAGAAAGAGATTCTTTGACTTCTGCTCAAAACTCTTTGATTTTCATTTTATTGTAAGCTTCATCTTTCACTTTTGATTTCTTCTCCTCTTTCTTTTTCAACATACACTCCATAGCAAGATTATTCTTACCATTGCAATAGTTACAGTCGTAATCAGAATCTTCTTTTAAATTCTTCTCAACTTTCTTTTCTTCCTTCTTCTTTTCCACTTTTTTTGTGAAACACCATAAGTTGAAGATGACTTCTTCAATGAACTGTTATTGAAGTTTCCATCAATTGGCTTCTTATAAAATTTATGGATCCTATTATTTGAATAATAGGCCACAACTTTGTCATCAAAATTCATCTTTAGACCTTCTTCGTCATCATTTGCTTCACCATCATAACACAGTTGTTTTATAGTTGCTTTCGAAATGAATGCTAAAGGACCTCCAAATTTTATTTTTATATTTTTCTTTTCAATATCTTTCACCTCTGACTCATGAGCTTTAAGAATATTATAAAGATTCGACAATGAGAGAGTGTCGAAGTTATCTTGAGTCTTTCTGATCAAACTGATATTATAATGAATATTAAGTTGAACTCTATAGAAGTACAAACAACATCACATAGAGTGAATTTGTAAATCAACTCATTAAAACGATCGTAGTATGATTCGATAGATTTATTCTCCTTCTGTACGAAGTCAGCTAACTGCGACAAGCATTGAGTCACATAACTTTTCTTTGTTCGCTGATTTCCTTGGAAATTTTCTTTTATTGTATTCCAAATCTCTTTTGGAGACTTACAACCATAGATGTAGTTATGCACGAGTGGTGGTACGACTCCATGCAACTCTTGAATGCATTTTTTATCGTTTTCTTTTTGCTTATTTCCTCGAGCAATCAGATCTTCATTTTCACCAGTCGTTCCTACTTCCTAAACACGATCATTACGATACGGACCTTTTTCTACCAATCTCCACAAATCCTCATCCATTCCATTGAGTTAATCTTCTATACGATCAACCCTTTAATCGTAATATTCATGAATCAACATCAGAATCTTCATGGATGAACCAACCAAATTAGCATAATTCATAATATTGATGTTTTCCATGGGTTGATACATAGGAACATGGGGACCTTTTTCAACAATACTTTTCATCTCATAGTCAATGGTTTCAAGAACCACCATGACTTTGGTTTTCCACATGGTAAAGTTGTGCTCATCGAAGGGAGGAATTTTGTTGAGACCAAATGATTTGGAATTGCTTGAATTCGACATGATAACTTGAGTATATCACAAACCGGCTCTGATACCAATTGAATGTTTGTATTTGATCGGATATACTTCAATTATGAACAAGAAAAGTAAAACTAATCTAAACGAAATAATCAATAGAAAGTAAATAATACAAAAGTTCTCCAAATGTTCCTTTCACCAAGAAAAGAGGTTTTATCTTCACCAAGAAGTCAGGTTTGTCACAAAGACAGTTGACAAAAATCCACAATCACAACATTAGGGTTTCCCTAATGTTGTGTGTGTGTGTGTGTGTGTGTGTATATATACACTAATCTATACATATCAATTACTTGATTGAAGGGATTGTGTCTAATCTATATTAAGATTCGATCTTATCATAAAGATACATGATCTTATCTACACTATATTTATATATAATAACTGTCTAATATACAAAAGATTACAATCGAGCAATTATACTATAAGCTGACGTTGTTGGACCTGTAATGTTGGCGTTGTCGACTCGTACACATTGACACTGATGGATCCGCATGTTATCTGTTTGACCCATCTTATAAGGTGTGACCTTACACAATTATTATTAGGATTGATGAATACATATTCTATCCTTTTTAGATTTTTTAGATTTGTTCTGTTTCGGATATTTGCTTTTTGGAAGAAATATAAACACATAATTATTGTCTAAGTTTTGCCTTTTATATATATATATATATATATATATATATATATATATATATATATATATATATATATATATATATATATATATATATATATATATATATATATATATGATGCCATTTGAACTGAAGTTTTGTACCAAAAAACCACAAACCGCACCACATGATGCGGTTTACAAAAAATAGAAACCACAAACTGTATTGCGAACTTTCTAAACCGCATTTTGCGGTGTCGTGCGGATGGTTATACCATTTGTGCAGATTTATACATACTCCTTCTAAAAGGTATAGTTAGTGGAATGCTGATATAACAATTCATTAAACTCTAAAGAATACAATGCATTCGAGATGAACTTATTAGTACTAACATCAAAAATGATTTGAACTAAAAACATCTATTAACAAAATTATGAGAAAAAATAGATAAAATTTGCTACGTGCATTCAAAACCTGAAATGATTTGAAACAAAACACGTGTTCACAAAATTATTAGAATTAAAAAGCGAAATATTATTGCAAATATCTCCGTTACAAGAAAAAAAAAAAAAAAAAAAACAATCTCCCGTAAATATTAGAAGCCCAAGTTTCGTACCAAGCATTACAAAACGACGACAAGACCAAAAAGAAAATAGAAAGGAAAACCTTATTCACTCAGACTTATTTTATTTTATTTGTGGAGATTTGTTTTACCATATGAAACATTAAGACATTTTCTTGCTTCCGGACAAAGGACCTTAATTGGTACGCCTACAATTGGTTCTAACTTGACCACTTGAGCCAGTCAAAGGATTAAGGTTTCCCATTTTCACCATTGCATTTGCGAAGTCTGTCGAGAAAGTAGCAGCATTAGAACTGTAGGTCCGCACTTGTGCATCAGTCGAACCACCATTGAATAACTCTTGGTCCGAATGCAATAGTCCCCTCTGGTTAATCAAATCATTATAGTATCTATTATCAAAAGATGTAGCTGAAGCATCTAGTGGCGACAGATTGTTGTCACCACCACTTGAAGGACAATTTGGCCTCAACGATGTTGCAAATGATGAATTTATGTTGTTTTCGTTATACAGACGATTGCGGAATACAGTACACCTTGCTTGACCAATCGTATGAGCTCCTACATAAAACAAAATAACGAACATGGAAGGTATTAAAAATTTAGAAAACTGTAAAATGTCAGTAATACTCCTCAAAGCCATGCATCACGTGTGCTTTTTATCTTTTAACTAATGAAATGTGAAAATTATAAAGATCAGTTGCATGAAACTTCTTGATAACTTATTAAGTGATCCAAACAATGGGGCTTTAATTGATCGAAGGATCAACAAAAGGACCCACGTTTAATTAAGGGTGAAGATTTTGAATCAGTTCACTTCATGAATGTAATTAAGTACTCACCAGAGAGGGCTACCATTTCATTAGTAGTAAAACCTTGGTTTGAAAAGGATGAAATAAGTCCACTCAGACTTGCACCCGGTGAAGGAAGATTAGAATTCGCAGCACTTTGGCTTGCCGTTGTCGAATCCCTTCTACCAAATACAACGTTCCAACTTGGCCCACGAAGCTGAAAATTAACAAAAATAATCAGCATGCGGTAAACGATGGTATTCAATCCAAGCCAAATTAGTAATCTGGGTTCGTTAATTTTTATATATCTGGTTGATCGATGGAGATATTGAACGTCAATATTAAAGTTTTTTTACTCACTGCAACAACAGAATCTCGTGCAGCTGCAGAAAGTATATCAGCACAAGAAACAACTCCGGGACACAGGCTCTCTAACTGGGTTTTAATAGTATCGATTACGTTGAAACCTCTCAATGAATTGTTATTCGGGCCTGCTGTTTTTTCTCCGGTGAAATTTGCAGTGTCGTCAAGTAACACTGATGCATCACATCCCTGTGTATTTCCGATAAGGAAGTAAAACAAGAAAAAATTTTAGTTAAAGCGACAGAAAAAATAAGGCATTAACATTCGTTTGACAATTTAGGTTAATAAAGCACTGTAAAGTGTAAACGCATTAAAAGCACTCATGCGTGCACATCAAGTCAACAAGTCAATACTGCTTAAGGAATTTCAGATCGTAGTCTGATAACATTAATGACCCGAATTAGCATATGTAAAATCAACGGTTGAGGAAAAAGTCGGCGGCTGGCGGCCCATCTCATGCATGCAAAACTCAAGATTACGTAACAATCAGGCGTAAATATGTTAAATTTCTCTAGCATAAAATCATATGTTAAATAAATTATCTCCCCAAGAATTTCCTAGTCATTTTAAATTTCGCGTATATTTTTAACTCCGCTAAAGCTATGGCAGCTAACTTGCCTCCGATAAATATAATAAAGTATCCCTGATTAGCCAAAGCACATAATGGAAAGTAAGTAGAGGTGGGAAAAGGTTAGATACTTGCATTAACAAAGCAATCGTGGAAATGGAGGCGAAGCAATGAAGCTCCCATTCGAGCTTCACTTGAGACAGCAGAATTCACTGCTCTTGTTATAACAATGCGGAAATTAGGACAAGTTCTAGCATAGAAAGTAGCCGATAACTGACCAGAAGTTGTCCCAAACAAAAACAATAAGCATAATGCAAAACTTGAGATATTGAACAAAGTGTTTGATAAAGCCATGAGTATGACAATTTCAAGAAGGACGAAAAGATGGATAATTATTGTTAAAACGAAGATGTGAATAAGAGAAAGGAGGGTTTATTGTGTTTATGAAGGGTTTATGCTTCATCTATTTATAGGTGGCGGGGGGGATTGAAGCACTAGGTGAGTCGAATATCAAACCAATAATGAGCGTTTTCTTAGAAAACTTCTCGAATGCAATATTTAAAGAATATATATGAATCGTATATACACTGTTTAATATTTTTATAAACAACATTTGGATATGGATTCAATCAAAATGATCTCTTTAAATAAGTTCTAAACTATATATATATAAATCAACCATGAGAGTTGAATTTAACAACATCCTATTGTCAACAATGTCCACTTGGAATTTTCCCTCCACCGTCTAAACAAATTATAATAACTGTCATTTATATGATACAATTTGTTCATATAGAACTATCGCTTCCATAGAATATGAAATGTGTTGTAATCTATATATATAAATTGTTTCATCTTTTCAACTTATGCTAATTAATTATTCCATTAATTGAAATGGTTGCATATCTAACAAGATTAATTATGTGTGGTTATTCAAAAAGAAAAAATAATGAATGATGAAATATGAAATATGAGAAACTGAAGGTCATGAATATGAGAATTAACGTTCGAAAACCTAAAAACTATCCATGATTTTCTTAGTTTCAATTTTTTTACTTTTTCATTCTATTTTTTTTTATTTTATTTTTTTTTTATTTTTTTTTTTTTTATATTTCACGAAAATGTTTATGATTGTAGATTTGGAGAAAAAAAAATCTATATTTATTTGTTACAATCAATTGAAGATATATTTTTAATTTTTTAACATCTTATATTTTTTGTTTGATTGAGTTTAGCGGTCACGTATGTAGTAATTAGAAAATATAATTATTCAAGAATACTTCACTCAAATATATATATATATATATATATATATATATATATATATATATATATATATATATATATATATATATATATATATATATATATATATATATATATATATAATCAAATGAGAACACCAAAAAGTTTGAGAACGCGAGAACAAAGTATATTCATTTGCGATTTCATGTATCAATTGTAGAGAAATGATAAATTTTTACGCCTTTAATTTCAACTAAAAAGAAAAAGCATATTCATGTTGATTGTGCGTAAAAATTTATCATTTTTCCACAAATGAATACATGGAATTATAAATGAATATATTTGTTCTTGCGTTTTCAACCTTTTATAGGTTCTTATTTGTATAGAATTTTTGGACAATATGATGAAATATTCAATTTTAATGTAATAAAAAAACAAAAATAGATTTTAAATACAAAATCATCCTTATTATTTTGTATTTTCTGTTACTTTCAAAGATTGCTAATAATCGATGCATATGATATGATGTGTAATACATAGATGGTTTGACATATTCGTTTATAGAAAAATGAGAGAAAAAACGGGATGAAAAGAGACCTAACTAAAACCAATCATAACTTGTGTTCCGTAATTTTTTTTTAGGCGTGTGATATATCAACATAAAGGTATCGACGGGTGAGAAGTTGAAGAAGTCAACACTCAAATTAGATTGTTTATGTCCCCAAATCACACTTTTCCCTAATTTTTGAATAATTCTGTTTTTTATTTTATTATGTTTTAATGAAGATATATTTGTTTTCATTATTTTTATGAAATTTCTCATCTCTTTAGAAGGTTATTTATTTGAACTTTTTATCAATTTCATTTTTCCAAATTTTGCCATGCCTTCCAAATTTTGCTTGGCCTTTACATAGGGTTCTTATGAACCTTGAAAGACACTGAATTTCACTAATAAACGAGCATTGAGTTTTTTTCTTTTATTGTTTTATTTCTACGTCATGATACATCCACACATTAATGATCAGTTTCATATAAATATGAGAATATGTGAATTGACTACAATGTAAAAAAGATATATAAAAAAACATACCTAATAAAATCTTTAATTTAAAGAATAATGTAAAAGAGAAAAAATAATACAATCAATGTATATGTATCACAGATGAAAATCTAACAATTAAAAAGAGCTCATTTTCATTTATTAAGTATTTTCATCTATAAAAATATAAATTATCTACTAATATGTTAATCTAAAGCAATAAATAAGCACATGTATACTTGTAAATTTTTTATTTTGTATATTTATAGCTATCTATATCTATCTATCTATCTACATTTCTATTATAATAGAGGTCGTGTTGTTAGCAATATATTTATTTGAAACCTATTTTCTTTTTCAACTTATTTAATAACTATTACAACTCAAAACTATTTTTTGAGAATTAAAAACTAAGTCTTAATTCTTTTTAATTTATGATGTTTAATTGAAATTTATAACATTTAATTTATTTGAAACATACAAAACTTCTCAACTTATTGAATAACTACTACTCAAAATTATTATAAACCACTTAAACATTACAACTCAAGAGTGTCTAAATTATGATGTTTAATTTATACTTATGACATTTAATCGGTTATATATATATATATATATATATATATATATATATATATATATATATATATATATATATATATATATATATATATAAATAAAGAGAGAGAAAGAATATACATTACAACATATATTCATTAGGTTTAGTACCTAAGCTTATGTACGGATGTAATATATATTCACTTTTTTTTTTCTCTCTCTCTCTCTCTCTTTATATATATATATATATATATATATATATATATATATATATGGGGATAAGGAATATATATGATAGTCCTACCTAAGTTTAGATACTAAACCTCTAAAATATATCGTTTTAACTTGCTAAATATACCCGGTTTGGTTTCACATGGTAAATATATCATCCTCGATAACATTTCTTCCTTTCATTATCGTTTTACCATCTCTGTTCTCTTTCCTCCATCATCGTTTATTACTTCACCCAAGTGAGCATTACTAAACCCTAAACCCTAAACCTTAAACCTAAACCCTAAACACTAAACCTAAACCCTAAACCTAAACCCTAAACCCTAAACCTAAACCTAATCCCTAAACCTTAAACCCTAAACCCTATTGTGTCGATCTTGAATTTACATCTTGAAATATTAATCATTAATCCATTAACCGTAATCTTTATGTAGTAAAACAATGTATTTTCAAGAGGATTAGTACATATACTTATGTGGGGCTGTAATATATATATATATATATATATATATATATATATATATATATATATATATATATATAATATTATCGTTTTTTGTTATTTTATTTATAATTAACATTTTATAATTTGAACTTAACTCATATCATAAATGTCAATGTATAAAATTTTGTGTATCAACATATACCGTTAACACCATTTAAATATTTTCAACCTTAAAATATAACATTTTAAACCTTAAAATATAACATTTTATTGCAATTGAACGTAAACAAACAACATATTCAATAATTATTCTTTCTTATAATTTTATTTTTTTACTTCATGTCACTTTTCAGTATATACTCTTGATAAAAGATATCAATTTTTTGATCTACACAATAATATTAATATAATACATATCTTGATTTTTACAATCGAACACATTAAACTAAGGGTAAATGGTACAAAAAACACTGTTTTTATAGAGAAATTTGATTTTGACACCGTGTTATGTTTTTTGTTAATTTTGACACTGAGTTTTCCAATTTGTTACAATTCTGACCACTTGGCCGGTTAAGCAGGTTATATGCTGATGTGGCATGATGACATGTCAGTTTTGATGACGTGGCATGCTGACATTATATGTTGACGTGTCAAAATTAAATTTTTTTTCTTACGAAAAACACTTAGTTTTCATTTTTTTTCGATTTTGACACTAAGTTTAATTTTTTCTTTCAAATTTGACACTATGTTTTTTTATTTCAATTCCAACATCATTTTTTCTAATTTCGTTCAATGTTAACAATTTTCTATTTAAAACTATATAAATATTTTAATACATTTAAACCGTATAAATATGTTTTTTTTTTCATTTAAAAATCATAGTTTTGTATAAATATATTTTTTTACACTCAAACTACATTTTTAAACGAAAAAAATATGTCAATACGGTTTAAAATGTAATAAAAAGTATATTTATACGGTTTCAAATGAAAAATAGACAAAATTGAACAAAATTTGATAAATGATGTTCGATTGAAACAAAAAAACATAGTATCAAAATTGAAATGAAAAATTAAACCTAGTGTCAAAATCGAAAAAAATGAAAACTTAATGTTTTTTGTGGAAAAAAAATCAATTTTGACACGTCAGCATATCATGTCAGCATGCCACGTCATTAAAAACTGACATGTCATCATGTAACCTGGTTAACCAGTTAAGTGGTCAGAATTGTAACAAACTGAAAAGCAGAGTGTCAAAATTAACACAAAAAAAACACGGTGTCAAAATCAAATTTCTATGTAAAAAGAGTATTTTTTTTGTGCCATTTACCCTTAAACTAAATATCACACCTTCAAAAATTATTTAAACTATTGTAATCAGTTTTGTTTACAAAGACTTGTTTATAAAAGGCCCTGCTAACGATATGGAAAAAGACATTAAAACATAGATAAATTGTAAATTTTAATAAAAAAAAAAAATTAACTAACATAACATTTAATTAGGGAGCTAATTTTTCCCCATAAGATTTTTACCCTTCCGCTGGAAAATTAATGGATTGTCTGGTACACCCCTAATATAAAACAATAAACAACAGATAGATAAGGTGAAAAGTATCCAACCAAAATCGCAGTCTCATTAAATCAGTGATGTCCCTGTTTTTAAACACATAACCAAATCTGGAGTCTTCAAGTGGATTAAGTGGTCTAATAATCCGTTTCGTTGCATGTAATTCGTTCTTGATCTTCGGGTTGTAAGTTAAACTTTGTTCCTTTCTTCGTCACTTAGCTCCTTTCTAGGAGTATGCTTTTAACATATTTTTCGAAACCACGAAGTATGATCCGTTCTTGGTCGCCGGTAAAGGTAAATGTCGCCGCTAAAAGTCCATGACACCAATCTACGCTTTCACGTTCTGGTAAACACGAATCGTCCTATCGTGTTTCTAATCCAACGGTTGGGGTGTTTGTGGAATGCACAAAATCAATACGGCGACTATTGTTGCGGCTAAAGACCTAGAAATGTCACCGCTAAAGACCGTAAAATGACGCGGCAATAATTCCCTATGGAGAGTTGCCGCTAAAACCCTAAACGTCACTAGTAAAGGTGTCGTCGCTAAAGGTCGACGCAGTTAACACCAAAAAGACCGACGCTTTTTTCCTTTTGCTCTTCTATGACTCTCGCTGCTACTGTGTTTCTCTTATTCTTCTGCTAACTTACATCGATTCATCAATTAAGTGGGTGGTTTCTAGTGAGGACCATTAATCTCCGACGACATTACTCAATTTCCGGCGGCGGTAACTATATTTTCCGGTGAGGATCATTAATCTCCAGCCACATTACTCAATTTCCGACGACTGAGAGTTATTTCCAGGTTAATTTCCTTTCTCTTTTCTCATGTAACGTTGATTTTAAGCTTATTGTAGTGCTTAATTTCTAAAAATTGTCAGTTTCAGGTTTTGACTGTGTTCCCGACCACAACCCGCGACTACCGCCACCACTAGATCATTTTTGTTGATTTCCGCCACCACAGGTTCTATTTACTTCTATTTATTGTAAAATTTGAGTTTAATTGCAAAATATGTATAGTTGTATAAATTATATGAAAATTGGCATATGTGTGTATATGTGATATTTGTATGTGAATCTATGTATATTTTGTGTATATATGTAAAAATATGTGTGTTTGATGTATATATGGTATATGAGTATTTAATAGAAGTACGATGTTATTATGTGTGATTGTTGTATATGTGGTATGTGAATGTGAAATTTATGTATTTTGTATAAGTATGATGTTATTATCTATATATGTGAAAGTATGTGTATTTGGTTTAAGTAGGATGTCATTATGTGTGTATGTGAATGTATTTGTATTTGGTGTATATGTGGTATATGTATGTGAAAGTATGTGAATTTCATGCTCTTATGTATTATGTGAAAGTATGTGGTTTTGGTATAAGTAGGATGCTATAATTGAAAAAAACAAAAATAAATTATTGTTATAATTGAAAAAAAAAAGCAAAAAAAAAATTATAAATAATATATATATATATATATATATATATATATATATATATATATATATATATATATATATATATATATATTAGAATTTTTTTTTTTTTGCTTTTTTTTTCAATTATAACAATAATTTATTTTTGTTTTTTTCAATTATAAAAACAAAAATAAATTATTGTTATAATTGAAAAAAAAAAAGCAAAAAAAAAAAATTATAAATAATATATATATATATATATATATATATATATATATATATATATATATATATATATATATATATATATATATATATATATAATCTCGATGGTAGAAAAGAACAACACAACAACATAATATAATTGTTTCAAGTACAATACTATAATTGAAAAAAAAATGTTATAAATAAAAAATATATAAAAATGTACAATAGTAAGAAATGTTTTTTCCCATCTAAATATTTATTTCTATGTAATGTGTATTTGTAATAAAAATTATGTCTGTATATCATATAATTTTCAGGGAATGATGTCAATATGGCTTTTGTTCGTGTATACCATGACTGCTGTTATGGGGCGTGGACACGGGGGTGATGGAGCTGAGGACCCACCTTTCCTAGGTGGTAGAGGTGTTGGTCATCATGAGTAGGACCGTAAGTCTTATTATAAATTTTTATTTACTATTTTTATTCAGTTATTATAAATTAAATATCGTTTCTAATAAGTTTTAATTATATTTGTAGTCGAGCAACATGAACGCATGAAAGTCCGAGGCAAATCCAAAAATATAAAGTTTGAAAGAGCGCTCTTACATAATAAAGGCAAACCTATTACCATGAATTATGATAGGGATATAACATATGATCTCATATGAGAGCCAAAAGACATGTTTTCATGAGAAGTTGGAAAAACAATGTGACATATGGTCCCTTTTGATAAATGGACTTGGAAAAAAGTTTCCCCTGCAATAAAGGCACCGTAATATAACATTTAGGGGTAATTATCTATTTAAAAATATTTTATATGGTTAATTGTGATTGGGTTTTACTTAGTTAATTTTTTTGTAGACAAAGTTTGATTTGAATCAGATTTACCAGGATGTACAAGCTAATATGTTGACAGAGAGTTTTCAAGCAACTTTGTTAAAAGGTTATCGAGACCGTAAAGTTGATGCAAAAGAATATTTTTTGGCAGTCGGAGGGTATGATGATATCCCGAGAGTATTAGCCAACCCACCAAAGGGTATGGATGCTGATAACTGGAAGAAAACAGTTGAGTATTTCCAAACGGACAAACACATAATTCTTTCAGATAGGAACAAAAAAGTCTGTCAAATGCAAACGAACGTGAATCGTGGGGGGTCGCACTCATATAGATGACTAAGTTCAAGAGAAAAAATGTTTGAGAAACTGCATTTTGGCCAAATGGTTTAAATAGGAAATGTTATGCTTTTTGAGGCCAACTTTGTGACTCAATAAATTAAGACCCATACTAATTCAGTGATATATGACTTAACAGAGTTATAGATTATGTTCCCACCATTATGTGGGATATAAAGAACATCGAAAACGGGTTAGTAACAAAGGAGGTATTATGGATTAAAGATTCAAGCAAAATTATCCCAAGAGTGGAATGGAATCAGCAAAGGGTTGTTATAAAGCCATAATTGCATTGCGGTGGGCTGAGTGCCACGACGCGACGATGGTTCTTCATAAGTAGAAGGGTAAATGTATTTTGATTTGTGACACAATGTATGGGCACCATGACGCAATGAACAAAGTAGGTTGCTAGTGTGCTTAGAGAACTACGACATGCCAAGAGTAATGCCATGACGTGGCAACCATTTAGGCGTCTAATGACTAAGGTCAATGGGTTGTCACGGTACAGTGAACATGCAACACAACGTAGTTATGCATGGGTTGTAACGACCCAAAAATCATGACAAAAAATTTTATTTTTAAAACATTACTTAAACCATATTTATAAAAACCATAAAATACATCATAACATAAACTCAAAGCATTTATTTAAAACATGTTCGTATCATCAGAGTAAACATCCCAGGCTAACTAAACAATGGTGTGTACCATGCGATCACCCCGAGCTCTTTCCTCCTCTACCGGAAGTATCTGAACCAAAACTGAAAATTGTAAGCACGAACCTTAGTGAGTTCCCCAACCTACCACATACCATTCACATAACTGCATACTACAAATACTGGGCCTCGCCCACTACCTTAGGCCTCGCCCGCTACAGCAGGCCACGCCTGGCTTCGATCCCCGCTTGGTGTACAGATCTGTTTCTCATAGGCCCTGCCCGCTAAACATATACAAACATATCATATATCGCATAACACATAAACTATAACTACTCTACTGCATTCCTATACTAAGGCCTCGCCTGTCTTGGGCCTCGCCCCGGTTCTGCTACTAATGAGATATGGAAGACCGTCCACACTCTGCTAATGGTGAGATACGGGACCTCGCCCACACTCACCTCCCTACCAGGCACCTACATGTATCACACAAACAACAAGTATAAACTATCATGTAACCCATTCCTTGGGCACCAGCTCGCTAACATTGGACCTTGGTCTTGAACATCATAATAACATATAGTGCCTAAAGCTAACCCCGGGTCTTCCCACTTATAACTACATGGGTCGGCATTGTGGCCGTATACCCATTCACACAAAGGGAAAACTCACCTGCACTGTTGAACCTTGCTGATATCCCTCAGATGCTATTTGCCAATCCTCGGACTATTGATCCTTCGGCTTCTCGAGCTACAAATTCCAACATATCACTCATTCTATTTCTATAATTACTTTTTAGAGTAAAAAGACCATTCTACCCCTTAATCCATTCTACTCCATATTCAAGGTCCAAAACTGAAAAATAAAGGTCCATCACTAGACATGCTTCCCAAGCCCACCAATGGTCCACTAATGGCGCAACTTGCTACATTGGGCCCAATCCCTCTAATGGGCCTTACCCTAGGCTCAAAATACATTCTTGGCCATTGTTAACTAACTTCTTATTGTCCAAAAAGGTCCAAAGGCCCAATATCCAAATCATGACTCAAACCGAGGCCTAAAATGCACAAAACTTCACACTGAGGATTACGCGGGGGCATACGCCTATGGAACACTGGGCGTACCCCTGCCTCACGTTGACCAGTTACGAATCTGTTGACTTGGTACACAGGGCGTACCATACCCTACGTGGGGCGTACTTGCAAAACCTCCAAAACCCTTTTTCACGTCTTAATACATTAAGTCCTTCCGTGACAATCTCAGTATACCTTCCAACTAAGCTCCTAATGCATAAAGTCGACACCTTTATGCATTTGCAAGACTCAATGGGACCCAAAAGCCATTTTAATCCATTAAAACCCAACAAGGACATGCATGAATCATTTCTAAGTCTCAAGCAAGGATTTTTATGAATTTATAAGTTCAGATCTGCTAGGAGTGGCAACCCAAAGTTTCCGAAATGGTGGCTAACCTCAAGATCTTGCTTACGAGATCAAAAAGGGACTAATACCCACACATATGAAGATAATGATTTCTAAAGATCAAGCTAAGAACTTTTTTACCTTCATTAAGATGATAATGAAGTAAGAAGTCCAAATCTACAAGTCCTCCCTCGAACCACCACCGTGCTAATCTCTTCTCTTGCTTGGAAATGGCTTCACAACACCCAAAATGCTCTCTGATGCCTCCCAAGCTTCAATTACACTCAAGGAAAGGTTAGGGTTTCTAAAAAAGGGGCTTAAGGTTCAGTGGAGGCTGAAAGAATGAAGAGCCTTAGGTCTTAAGTTGCTTAAATAGTGCACCATTAGGGTTTTGAGGACTCTGGACGTACGTTGGGCGTACATCCTTCGCACCCGCATTCCACATATCATGCATTCCGCTAGGCGTACCCCAGCTTACGTTGGGCGTACACGCGCATCTGCCACCTAGCATGCATGACCCTCATTGCCAACTTTCCCATTAAGAGGCCATTGCTGTCAATATCTTCAAAGTGCTATAACTTCTTCCTTCTAAGTCCATTTTCGACAAACTTTATATCCACGAAAAGGTGGCGAGAAACCCTTGGCTTCTAGCAACACATCTGGGCCCGAACCTTCTCAAATAAAAAATCAAAGCCTATAAATGACCAAAATGTCCTTAGCCTTGGCTTCTGAAATCCATAATGAATATTTTAGAACAAGGCCTTACAACTCTCCCCCACTTAAACTAGACTTCATCCTCGAAGTCCTCTACAACCAACTATCCTGCAATCTGCTCACCGCCTTCCTGTCGGATACTCACCTCACATGTTCAACCCAATCCTTAGAGGACTGCCTCCAACGGCCTTCTTCCCAGTCATTCCAGCTACTCTAGTCCTTGAAGATAGTAACCTCGAGTGCACTCTACTCCTGCCAATCCATAGAACACAACTTCCTCAACTGACAATCCTTTCGGTACTACCCGATTTATTATGTTGAACATCCTAGGGGTTCACCCCCCCCCCCTCTCATATTATTTAACCCTTCTGTGAGAGGCGTAGCACTCCCCAGTCAACCAGCTGTCTCATACCATACTTCTCTTATCATTACTACCACTAACTGAAAATTCTGCTATCCCTTTTTTGCCTTGCGGATGAACTGAGACCACCCTAATCCCAACTAATCTGTCAATATCTTGGTTACCGGACTCCCACCGGTTACTACACACGACACAATCACTTAGTCGCTCCCACCAACTTCTGAAGGCACTTCGGCTATCTATAATTGATCTATCTACTCTGCCACTCTGGCGCTACAAGTCCTGGGATCCTCGATTCCCTATCTTGACCCTGAGGTCCCTACCAGGTCCCACGCGTGCTGCTATAAAATCACGGGCCTCGCCCACGGGTCTCACCCGACTATGTCCAAGAGCGGTATATCCCTCTAGTTTCACTTACCTAACTATTGTTGCACGGGCCTCGCCCACGGGTCTCACCCAACTGAATCCTGGAGCGGTCTCTCCCAAGGTCTCACCTCTCTAGGGCTACGTAGGCCAACTCCACACCATTCTCAATGAACTACCCTTTCCTAATCCCTACCTTGCTCACTAGGAGATAAGGCCCTCACCCAAACTCTGTTAACTAGGAGATACGGGCCCCCGCCCACACTCCGCTAACTAAAATGCTAATGAATGCTACGGCCACCCGCAATCTTACATTACTTCCCTCATTGACTCGCTGCTGGCAGATGTTGCTGCTATCCCGCAGTCCTACTATGCTCTCCATTCTTTCTCAATCACCGACTACTAATCCGAAGGCATCCCAAAATGCACCTACTCCCACTCCTGAATTCTGGAATAGGTATCCCCCACTTTGATTTAACTACGTCCCTACATACCCCAACTTAAGAAGGATTCCCAATCCTTCTCTCTATAAAAAAAGGTTAGTCTACTGACATTCCACACTTACTACTGCTAGCAATAACCGACACTAATACTGAACCATACTTGAAAAAGAATAAGGCACCTCCCGAACCTCCACTCACACCTACTACTGCGATTGCATCTTAAGAACCAGCTAGAAAAAAAAGGTGCTACTATGAACTACCGACCAAAACCCTTGCTATGCAGATGGCATATAATTCGAACACAATAGGAAAATCACCACATACATTTACTTAACATAATTGCAACACCATAACAATATAATCAAGAATAAAACTGACATGAAATCAAAAGATACCCACCTGCAATGCCCGGTGCTACTCGCGTCTCCACTGTAGACAACTGGAAAGCCCTGCTCCCTACTGCAGGCGCGTCTGCTCGGCCCTGATGGCCGTTCGTGATCCTCTAGGTTGCAGGGGCAGGCGCCATCACCTGTCCCGCTGAAAGCAAACTCGGACACTGGGCCTTCTTGTGGCCCCTCTAACTGCAATGAAAACATATTAAGTCTAATCCCTGAGTGGTGGTAGCAGTACAATCTCTACTGAAATGACCAGTCCGGCCGCACTTGAAGCAGCCAGAATCACCCCTACTACCACTCCTACACGCGTCCTTGTGTGTCCTACCACACTTCCCGCATCGACTACGATTCTGATAATCCCTCGATCTTAAATCTGACCCCTTGGGTCTCTTGCCCGAGCTTGTGGCTACCTGAATCTCTTCCTCTTCATGGTCTACTCTAGGTCAATCTCCCTCTATCTAGCCTGTGCAATCATGTCCTGCAACGTTTTGCAGCTGGACCAGCTCACAAACTGCCTGATGTCACTCCTCAGCATCTCGTGATATCGGGCTTTCTTCATCTCCTCATCCGCGACATATTACAGAAAAAGAAGATCCTTCTCTCTGAACTTGGCGATGATCTCCACCATAGTCTCGGTAGTCTGAGTCAAATCCTGAAACTCTCGTGGTAACTGATGCATCTCAATAATCGGTGAAAACTCAGCCCTAAACCTAGCCGAGAAATCACTCCATGTCATCGCGTCCAATGCAACATCATCCCACAAGGCATGACCAACCTCCTCCCACCAATCCCTTGCTCTGTCCTTCAGAATACATGAGGCGAATCTTGTTGGATTAGTGTCTAAGCCCGTAACCATATTTGGTAAGTACTTGACCCATTTGTGCATGGTCCTTTTGGGTTGCCTTCACCAAAGCAACTTGACTAGAGAAAGAATAGAGAAAGAGGTTATTATGATTTATTAATATATTATAAGAATAATATATTAAAGGAGAAAACATATTTGTTTAATTAATATTGGTCAATAATTAATTAAGAATTAATTTTGTGATCAAATGTAATTAATTAAACTAGAGGGGTTAAATTGTAATTATGTGATAGTTGCAAATTAGGGCAATGGATGCCCCATGGATAGGGTGGATGAATTCGAGGTGATAAGGCCTTAGAATTCGTCCAGGATAAGGATTCTAGGCTTATCTTATGGGCTGCTTGGTGAGCAAGTAACCAAATAAGGATAAGGGATGAAACCCTAATCTCTACCCTATATAAAGACCCCATAGGCCTAGGAAAATCGACCACTTGATCCCTATAATACCTAGAGCTTATTTTTGCCTCTCCTCTCTCTCTCTCTCTCTCTATCTCTCTCTCTCTCTCTCTTGCCTCTCCATTTGCTTGTGGGGTTTGTTAGCCATTAGAGGTACTACACTTGTGGTACTTGCTTTCCTAGACAAGGAGATTAAAGATTTGTGTTGTTATTACAATATAACAACAAGAGGTATGTAATCCCTTCTACTATCAAGATTTTGAAATACCTAGGTGCATGCTAGGGTTATTTTTGTGTTCATAAAGTTGTGTATCAAATAGTGAAAACATAGATCCAAATCTAGGGTTGCATGCACACATAGGATTGTTTGCATAAAACACATCAGTAGTATCAGAGCATATGGTTATTTGTTTTCAATTAGAAATATACAATTGTATGAATTTGACACTTTAGAATTTATGGCCAATAAACCCTAGGAGGCAAAGATTTCGAAATTAGGGTTCTCGAACCCCATTTTTCAAAAATTTAATAAGGGTTTTTCAAACCCTTTCCTTTATGCCCAAGATTTCGAAATCTAGGGTTTGCAAACCCTAGGGTTTTCGAAATATTCCTCCTCCCCAAGATAAGGTCCTAAATTTTAGGGATTTGGATAATCCATATTGAAGAGAATAAATCTTAGATCGATTAGATCTTTCACAGGTAAAAAGATGAAGATAAACTAAACCAACACAATAATAATATGAACACAATATGGAATCAACTTTAAGCTTATGATTCAAATATAGTCACGCCTCAGCAGAGGTCGATGAAGAACTTCCACTGTAGAGGCGAGCTAGGGTTTACAAAAACTCAATGAGAAAAATAATGAAAACGTTAATCACACAAACTGCATGCATGCAGCTTAAATACTAAACCCTAGAATAAAACATGCACAGTTGGACAAGCCCAAACCGACAACCAAAACTGGGCTAAGGACCAAGCCCATAACGCAACACTATAAGCCCAACAATCTCCCCCTTTGCATCAAATGAGGCGAGAGATTATTTCTTCTGAGTTGGCTTCACAGTCTTTACCACCTTGAACAGCCGAGGGATGATAGCAAGAAGTGTCTGCTGAAATTAAATGTACCATCTCAGCATATCAGTGAACATTTCCTTGTCAGCTGTTGTGTTATGATTACACCTCTGAATAATCTCGAAAATGTGCTCCAAGCAAGCGATTGAGAAGAGGTGTTTTTCAACAAGAGTGAACAGGCATTTCTGACCTTCGCCTCTGATAAACATCATAGTTTTGTACTTCGAATCAATCTTCCCTTTGATCATCAAGTTAACATCGCCAGCTCTTCCCATTGGTTTGATCGTTGTTCTCTTGTGAATTGCTGAGGCGATTTCTTGATCCATTTTTGCTACTTCGTGAATGTAGTAGACAAGCATTCACTTGATATGGTTAATGATCGGTTGATACTCCTGAGGATTTGACAGTAAGATGTTGTTGAGGAGTATCCAGTCGTGGGGATTGAGGTTTGGTAAATCAGCAAGAGTGAAGTTGTGAACCGAGCCTTCAGATCCTCGATTCACTTTGAATTTCACGTTAACAAACTTCCCTGGTGTATAGGGCTTCAGTACCTTTACAGTTGTGATTTTCTGCGAACTCCAGGTCAAGTGCTGAAGCTTAGCAAACTCTAGATAGAATTCCAATAGATCCTAATCTACCTTCGGGTATGGAGATGGGATAGCAATAGTCGAGTTGAAGCAGTGAAAGATGAATGCCTTTCGTGTCATTGGCATATCAAAATACTCATCCTTAGAGTTTTCAAGCCCGAACGACATCACAGGTTCAAACCAAAGTGTACTTGGTTCATCAATAGAACACCTTTGGAGTGAATCAAGAGTCCACTCAGGAAAAATGGACATCTTCTTTTCTAGGAGCTCCTTTTCCTTTTGCTTCTACTCAAGCTCAACCATTTGTTTCTTAAACTTTTCTTCAAGCTCTATATCAGAAGATTTTGTTTTCTGAAAAGGCCTAGCAGGATTCTTTTCATAAACATCTTCTTCACTATCAGTGTCATCGTACCCTATTTTCTTCTTCTTCTTATCTCTATTACTGACCGAAGCTTCATTAACTTTCGGTTCAACAGTTGATTTCGGTTCAGGAGGAGGTTGAGTTTTCGCTACCTTTTCTCCCCCTTGTTTCAGTTGGACACCAGTCACCGGAACACCCTCAATACGACTAAGGATGTTCAATGCAAGCCTGAGTTTGTTAGCCAAATGCCTGCAGATGGTAATGGTTATGATGAGATCATGGGCTTCAAGGAGGTGAAGCAAAATGGAGTGAACATCACCAGCAGAGCTTCGTATAACTTCCCTCTCAGATTTCAAATCATTGAACTCAGTTGTGGCAGTGCGAAGCCTGAGGTTCTGCATCTTCAGCTGAGAGGTTTTTTTGTCGAGCTCATCCATGATACGATTTTCCACAGCCAACTCTGCCTCCAGTTGGGTCAATCGATCATTGACATTATTATGTAGAGTGGCATTGGCGAACCTCAAGGTCAAAGCGAACCTCAAAGCTCAAGAGAACCTACACATAGACACTCCATATTCCAAGGGGGTGCTCATCTACATCAAAGCGACTGATTTTCCTTTCAAGGGGGAGAACCCATCTCCAACAATGAACCATGAAAGTCCAATCGGGGGGGGGGGGGGGGGGGGGGGAGAATTCTGAACCTGATGTTGAAACTGTTTCGTCATTCGAGGGGGAGAATCACAATATAAACGATAAAGATTCTCAATCAGAATTTGAAGAAGAAATAAATGCTGAATTGGATCCTGCTTACGATCCAAATTACCCTCCACTCACAAAATGGACACGAGATCATCCGAAAACTCAAGTAATTGGTGAATCACATAAGGGAGTTCTTACACGCTCTCACTTGAAAGCGAAGCAAACTACTTTATTCTCTCAAGTGGAATTATGTATGTTTAATTAGTTTGTTTCCAGGATTGAGCTGAAAATAGTGAATACTACACTTGATCACTCTGATTGGGTACAAGCAATGCAAGACGAGCTAAATGAGTTCGAGCGAAACCGATTATGGAGACTGATTCCCACACCAAAGGATGCATCTGTGGTTCGTTTAAAATGGGTATTCCGGAACAAGATGGACAAAGAAGGAAATGTAATATGCAACAAGGCAAGGCTAGCGGTTAAGGGATATTGTCAGGAAGAAGGGATAGACTATGAAGAAACCTTCGCTCCTGTAGCAAGCTTACAATCAGTTCGGATCTTTCTATCATATTCTGCTCACAAGAATTTCGAAGTTTTTCAAATGGATGTCAAGTGTGCGCTCTTGAATGGAGAACTACAAGAGACTGTGTACATTGAGCAACCACTTGGATTTGTGAACGAGAAATATTCTGATCATTGCTATATTCTGGACATGGCGATTTACGGTCTGAAGCAAGCCCCGAGAGCCTGGTATGAAACACTAACTCGCTTTCTAAAAACATCTAAATTCAAACAAGGTTCGGTTGACCCAACCTTCTTTCGCAAGAAAGATGGTGAACACCTAATGATCGTCTAAATTTATGTCGATGACATCATCTTCAGCTCTATGAATCCAATCTTAACAGTTGAATTCCGAACGTTGATGGAACTAAGTTTGAGATGAGCTCAATGGGTCCGATTAACTTTTTCCTTAGACTGAACATAAGACAGGAACCAGAAGGCATATTCATTAATCAAGAGGCTTACACGAAGACTCTACTGGCGAAGTTCAGTATGATGGGAGATTCCAAAGTAAAGGTTCCAATGGCATTCGGAACGAAGCTAACACCATCTCTGGAGAAACCAATTGCTGATATGACCCTCTATCATCAAATGATATGGTCTCTAATGTATCTAACAACTAGTAGACCAGATATTATGTTTTTTGTCTGCTATTGTGCCAGGTTCCAAGATAACCCACGAAAACCTCATATGGTGGCTGTGAAAAATGTCTACAGGTATTTGAAGCGAACCTCATCTCTCGGTCTTTGCTACACGGAGAAATCTGGTTCCTTTGTTCAAGCATTATCTGGTGCCGATCTTGGAGGATGTGTTCTAGACCGAAAGAGAACAACTGGCGGGTGTCAATCCCTTGATGGAAAACTTGTCACCTGGCAATCCAAGAAACAAACGTGTGTATCTATTTCTATGGGTGAAGCTGAATACATCGTCACAACCTGTTGCAATTCATGGGTTATGTGGATACAAAGTCAACTTAGAGACTATGGCCTAAACATGAAGAAAATACCCCTCTATTGTGACTCAAAAAGCGCTATTGGGATATGTCATAACCAAGTGCAACACTCCAAAACGAAACATATAGCACTGAGATACCACTTCATCAAGGATCACATAGAAGATGGTAACGTTGAAATCCACTTTCTTCGATATGTTGATCAATTAGCTGACATTTTCACGAAACCATTACCATAAGCAAGGTTTAATAAAATACTCCAAGGCTTGGGAATGATGGAATCTGAATCAATACCAAAACCACTTTCGCCTCATTAAAATTGGACAAGCGAAATAGAGCAAACACTCGGTCTATTTCGGTTCCAAATATTTCTGGAACCGAAATGAACTGAACACTCGGTTCATTTCGCTTCATCACTTCTAAGGTGAAATTTTAGTTGTATATTTTGTACAGTATGTATATCTTTTTCTCAATTAATTTTATGTTTTTCATTTGTTTTCATAAAATCCAAAAATATTTTCTTTTCTGTTTTTATTTCTTTTAAGAAAAATCATAAAATCGAAAAATATTTTCTTTTCTGTTTTTTTTTTCTTTTCAGAAAAATCATAAAATCCAAAAATATTTTCTTTTCCAGTTTTTATTTCTTTTCAGGAAAATCTTAAAATCTAAAAATATTTTCTTTTTTGTTTTTATTTATTTTCATAAAATCCAAAAATATTTTCTTTTGTGTTCTTAGCTTTAATTTTAACTTCTTTGCACTATAAGGGTTGGACAACTTCACATGATGGAGCTGGAGCAGTTATAACTCTTTTTCTTTGCACTAGCCATGTGTCCCTAGAAGTATGCTGCAGTATGTTGTCCAAAGGCTCAAAGACTTCAAGTGAAGCCTTACTGATTCGATATATACAAATCGATTCTTCCCAATCAGGCTGATAAAATCACTTAAGTCACGAGCTACCTTACTCTTCTCATATTGAGTCAAGAGTTATCCGCTTGGTCCTTTTTGCATAGTAGAGGTACTTTCGGTTCTTTAACCACCTCAACACGTTTCTCCATTATATTTCATTTCATGATTGTAACCCTTGAGACTCTCAGAATTTACCACTGAGGTTTACGGTTACACAACATTTGCGTTAATGATCTTAGTTTTGTTTCACCATGTGCTAAGTGAATCCCAAAATCCAACACCTATAATGAATTGACGGTGAACAATTAAACGTTCTAGTTTTCACCCAAGTATTAATGAAACCACTTTAGTGGGAGGTACTAAGAAATCCCTTTTTATTTATTATGTGATCTTTATGAAATTGTCTAACACCAAGACTTTGCTACCCAAAAGATCCCGTTTAATTTTGTTTTTAAGATTTCCACAATATCACCAAGTCACTGAAATATGTTCAAACCTACTTGTTTTATAGGCTACATTAGTCTCCCAAGTACTTCATCCCACTTTTGATCTTATATCAAGCTTCGTAGTGTGGTTGAAGCGAAAGCCACACTAATAGCTTTATACTAGAAAGATGCATTTCAATGCTTCTTAATAAGCATTTGATCATATTTTGACGGGAAACCACACAGAAACTTTTAAGTCTCTCTTGACTTTGAAGGAAGAGATTAGTGCCCGGGATCCATTGTTTCGTGTCTTAATTGACATCACTTAGATCCCACAAATAATTCATTTTATATCTTTTTCTTTGGTATACTATTGCACGATGATCTTTATGATTTTCCACAAGTCTTGATCGTGGTACTAATGACTATTTCTCAGATATACAGTTCGGTTCAATATGTTGTGATGGTACACTGTGTTGGGAGCGAAGGCTATTTAATACTCACTCCGTCCAAAAATTATTGTCCACATACAAAAATCACACAGATTAAGGAAGCATTAATTACCACTAACTTTATACAATAAAATGACAATTTTGTCCTTAATTTGCATTTAATGTTCAATTAAATGCTTAGTTCGTTAAGTAATAATTAGGGAGTATTTTGGTAAAAGTGTTATTTATTTATAGAAGTGGACTATTATTTTGGGATAACTAAAAAGGAAAGATGGACTATAATTTTGGGAAAGAGGGAGTATGTATGAAGCGAAAGGGTGGGTCAACATTTCAACGGGAATTTAAATCGTTTCAAAATTAAAGAGAAAATGAAAGGATAAGGTTGAAAAGGGTGCTTGAATTCGAAATGGCTACCTAAGATCACGTCGCCTGACACACTATTGGGGGAAACAGTTGTCAAATCGTGGTTTTTCAAGCGTCGCTTCAGAGGATCGAGCAATCATCACTCCGGATTTTTCTCTCTCATGGTAATCATATAAAAGGATCTGTCACATCTCTTTTACTTCTTTAGCACTTCCAAAATCCTCTCGAGCACTAACTGGCTGTCACACCCCAAAACTGAGAACGGCGGAATCGTTCTGGAGCGGAGGACGTCATGTAATGTATCACAACAATGTAAATTAGTAAACAAGCAACAACGACATCCATTTCATTACTAGTATAATTTTAATTACAAGTGTTTTCTTTCATAGTATAAGACAACTTAATGAATAATCAAAATAAAAGACGAGTCTTGATTGCTCCGTCTTCACAAAACCTAGTCGTTGTACCTGTCTATTTGTGACCCGAGAGTACAAATTATTTTGAAAGCGAGTATCAGCAATAAAGCTGGTGAATTCATAAGTATTAATGTGCCTTTAATTTGTAAAACTGTAAAGGAAAGACTTGTAAATGTTTGAAGAAAAGTTGTATAAGTACGAAAATGTTTGTAAGTAATTGCAAACGTTTGAAAACCCTAGAAAATCTCATATTTCCTACTAGTATAAAAAGTAGTCTTCTACCAAGACCTAATTGTTTTGAAAGTAGCCTTCTACCAAGACCCGACTGTTTTGAAAGTAGCCTTCTACCAAGACCCGACTATACGGCTATTATTATTCAAATCTAATCTACCTCATCGATTATGTGAATATGACACATAGTAAAGGTATTAATAATATATTAACTGGAGTTTTATATCCTTTTGTAATTGTCTTATATATACAGTGTAAGTACTTTAGTATTTGTAATAAGTGACTACTTTTGTACTAATTTTCCTTAATTGAGGGTTAAGGAATAATGTAATGGCTAGATCCCATACTAAACGCTCCATGTCAAGAGATTTTGGGAACCAAACGCGACCCCTGCATGATTGCCAGCCATGAACATCCACATTATTATGATCATGTATACCCAATATAAATATCACAATGCATTAGTGATTCATTGGTATAGTTAGATCCTAAAATTGTTCCATGCTATAGCACCTTGTTATGTCTGTTCTGTTATCGTGTATTGTGATCGTACCTATGTAAGCGTATTCATGTAAACGTATCTATGTAAACGTATTCATGTAAGCGTATTCATGTAAGCATATCTATGTAAACGTATTCATGTAACATGTAATGTATTAGTATAGACTCATGAATGAACTGACTCTTGTCTGATTCCTTTTACTTGGAATGGTAATTAGTATCTCCTAACTATACCTATTATAGTTACTAGAATGTACGTGTATAAACGAAAGTATGTCTTTGCTACCCAAAGGTACTGAATTGGCTGAGGGAACTTTTATGTGTGTGTGTGTGCGTGTGTATATATATATATATATATATATATATATATATATATATATATATATATATATATATATATAGATGATATATAACTAATATTTAGACGACATTCGGACGAGCAACCAATGCCCTAAGGCCACATCCCAACGAGAAAAATAAAGCGAGTTAACCGTCCTAAGTCCTTTAAACATTATTTATATAACTATACATATCTAGGCATGCATTTGACAATATAAAAGCATAAAAGAGTTTTGTAAAACCTTTGAAAAGATTAATACTAAGAAATGATGACTTGATGTTAGTTTGTAAAACGATTGAAAGTATTTTGTTTGATAAGACATTTTAAGTATAAGGAAAACCTTTATTTGAAACATATTTGTAATAGAGTTTGAAAGGAAACATACAGTATGTATAACAGTTTGATAAAGAGTTTCAAACATGTAAAAACGTTTAAGAAAGTCATTTGAAGAAATCTGTTTGGTAAAACAGTTAACGTATAGTAAATCAATT
The DNA here is from genome assembly GCF_052625555.1 of Lactuca saligna. Classification (NCBI taxonomy): domain Eukaryota; kingdom Viridiplantae; phylum Streptophyta; class Magnoliopsida; order Asterales; family Asteraceae; genus Lactuca; species Lactuca saligna. The sequence continues at coordinate 267,694,985 of NC_136421.1, read as the reverse complement.
TGCATGCTAGTTATTAATCACATGTTATTGATATAATAACTAAGGTTAATTAAGGGGTATGAACTCACCTGCAGTGAGTGGATCGGATGGAAGTGTCGGACAAGTGTTCGGTGTCAAGTGAAGACTTGAACACACTCAAGGATCCTAATAACATATGAAGACATATGTATGTGTGTGTATATATATATATATATATATATATATATATTTATATATATATATATAATTAGTGATTATAACACTAATTAGACATGTATAAACATCCTAATGTGAGGAAAACACTTTCATCAAAGTGTTAGGAGGCCATTGGGTTGCAACAAAGGAGTGCAAGGCCTTATAAGGGAGTTTATGGTCAATGGACCATACCTTTTGGAGTTTACGGCCTAGGGGAGTTTACTCATGGTCGTAAACTCTCAATTGGGTAACCAAATGAGTCTTAAAACTGTTATGACTTAAGTGGTTAAATGTTCCAAGGCTTAAACAAGAGGTTGGATGGGTTTAAGGTCCAAGAATGGCCTTGTATGGTGTTTACGGCCTGGGGACCACTTCCCCATCAGTTTACGGCCATAAACTCATGTTATCAAGTACCATTTCATGTATTGAAGTCCCTAACTCAATGATGTAAGGTTCTATGCTAAGTTCCAAGGCTTACTAAGGTGTTAGGGTGTCATTTTGTACCCTTAAAAGGGGTTTACGGCCCAAGAACATGTCTTGGTCGTAAACTCCTTGAATCATGTGTTTCCTTATGTTTTCTAAGCCCTAAACATGTTAAACCTAGTGTACAATGAGTTGGAACAAGAGTACTTACGATCTAGGATCTTGAAAGGTCGTTTTTAGCCAAGAACACTAGTGTGTGTTCTTGGTGTTCTTGGTGAAACTTGAAGATCTACAAAATGGAATGATTTCACGGATGAAATCATGTAAGATTACTAGTTCATGTAAGATATCGGCTAGTTAAGACAATAAACTTATGAGATTTGAAGATCGGTGACAAAGATCGGGATGATAGTTTAGAGGATTTCAACCAAAAGAAAAGGGAGGAATGAAATAATGGCCATGACTTCACCTTATAGGAGGAGTTTACGGCCCACATGGAGTTTACGGACGTAAACTCCCATGTGGTGGCTGTGAACTCCTGGTCAAGGTGTTTCAGACTTGTTCTTTGAGCTATAGATTCATCAGATAAACCCCAACACTTATTCCTTAAGTGTACAAGGCTCGAAACGCTCAAATAAACTCCTAATTGTGCTAAAAGATAACAACAATGAGTTTGACTTTTAATGGAGTGTTTGAATGAACTGGATGGAAAATTTCGGGTTGTCATACTAGCAATCTATCTCCTTTTACAATTCATCTTCTTCTACAAGCTTCATCAATGGCAGACTCATCATCCGTTGAAGATCAAAGCGCACAGTCCTCGCTACTCACTATCAATTGACGCAAAGGGGTAGATTGTTGAGTCTAGGAGTTGCATCATTGGGCTTGTTTATTCGGTCCAGTATTATCACGGTTTGGGCCTATCCAGCCATGTATATGTCATTAGGGATAGTATTTATGATGCACGCATGTATCGTTATTAGTATGCTTCTCAATTATTATTTCTTTGATCGTATTGTAACCCTAGCACATCTCTACAGTAGAAGTTCTTTGTCGAGCTCATCTGAGGTGTTGCAGTTTTAATTATTTAGCACTTGTTTAATTCATTGTGTGTGCATGCTTCTATTCTCTTTCTGATTTACTTGTTAAGAATCTAAACGATCTTAAAAGAATTTTCAACTCATCAATGGGATCCACTCACTTCCTATTTAGAGGAAAGGCTAAACATATTACACATCACAAGAGGTAATCCACTTCCAAGGAGAACTTTACACTCCAACATTCTCCCCTTAAAAGTTAGGGTTAGATGTCCCGGGTTCAATTTCCAAACGAGCTCGCGCGATCAATAACAACTCCCCTCGAAGTAACACCGATCTTCAAATCCACAAAATGAATACCTGAGAAGCTTTGAATACTTATTTCCACATTCTCCCCCTTTTAATAATCAGCAGATGAATATAAAACCCGATTTCGAAACTGGGAAAAATCTGTTAAAACTCTAAAACTTCATGGATCCAAAATGAAAAATCTTCATTTTTCCTAGAAAAGTGTCTTCATATCAAAGTAGGTTAGTTTCTGTCAACTTGTTGAAACTACAGGAATTCAAAGTGAGTGTTTTCCTTTCTTCACCAATTTGATTTCTAATACATGACTAAAGAGCGTTACAAATCGAATTCATAATGCACAAGTCGAACTACTCCATTGAACACATAGTCGAAATTGTGTTCGACTTCAAATCATTCGACCCTAATAGATGCTAGTTCGATATGTGCTCAACTTTCATCAGTATAAATTACAAGGCGCACATCAAACTACTCCAACTCGATACCACACAATGGTGATTTCGACCCCAAATCAGTTTCTAGATTCAAACGAGAACTTTAGTAAAAGCGTTCGACTCCTAGAACACTAACCCCAATCAATTTCGCATTCTCCCTATAAACATGCGTATCGAACTCCAAGCAATACCGGTTTAACTCTAAGCAACTTTTGTTTGACTCGAACACCAATCAACCAACACCCTTCAATAATCGAAGTCTATTTTGACTCCAAAGCGCTTTCATCAAATCAAATCGATTTCATTTTTCAGAGGCGAACGAACTCTAGTATAGACGTTCGACTTCCAAATCCATTTACCATCTAATTTCGACTCAAAATAAGCACGTTGACCCGAAGGTGTTCAACCTCTAAGTCCAAATCATGCTACTCTTCATTGACTCGGACACAGAAATGATCCTCAACCAAATTCACTGAATCATCAAAATTGATGTGGAACCTTTATTGTTCATTGAATCAATTATTTCCCAAATACAGTTTAAATCCAAACTTTGTCCTCAAACCAAGTTCAGATGCAAAAAGACCCAACACTCCTTGTGAGCATCCAACTCATCATCCATTTAACATCGTCTTCGTTCTGCCTATTAAACAATCAATTCCATCATCCCATTCGATACCAAACAACTATAAAACATCGAATTTTTGTTCACTGAAACACCCATGAAAATCCGATTTTAACCTTCGTTCCTAAAGCTTTGACAATCGAATTTTCGATCCTATAGAAGATCAAATGTCGATTTCGATTACTTTTCTTTCAATCCTTTGACGAACAAACATCAAAATCGAATCCTCATGAATCGACTGCAAAAAAAAATTAATAAATAAATTAAAATAAAATAAATAAAATAAAATTTTGATTTCACAATCGATTCAGTCACAGAATCACAATCGAAAATCGATTTTGACTTTTAGTTGACTTTTGATTTCAAGCAATCACCTTCCATCCCAATCACGTGAATTCAAGCCAATATACTTTTAATTACCAAGCAATGTGGCTTTCGAATTCAGTGAACAACAAATTGACTTCAACTGAAAGAATCGATACACTCATCTGATGCTCAAGAAAGAAAAAGAGAAAATAATGGATTTCAATGTGGGCTTAACACAATGAACAATATCAGTATGAACTTTTAGGCTCAAGTAATCTGTGAGAATAGTAACAAAAAAATAAAATTTTGTTTGTTTGGGCTCAAAAATTAATTGAATCAAATTTGATGTTTGGGCTTGATCTAAATTTTTTTTAATCAAAATGAAAACCTGGATTTCGAGAAAAACGATCAGAAATAGAAAACAAAAGCGCGAATCGAAATTATGATTGAATTTCGAGAAAACCTGGATCATTCATCAATGGATCTTCAAGAACAAGGTGTCAATCTCAACATGAATTTTTCGGAATTTATTTGAGAATTTGAGAACCTTCTTGATAATTCTTTTTCCATTTGCAATACTCGAATCAATTATGGAAGATCTCGGTTCTTTTGTTCGAAAAAGAAAATCTCTAATCTTTACATTGTACCACCTACAATGCATGTTGTACAATCCGTTCTTCTCATTTTTCCAAGATCTAACATCATCTTCATGAGAATCTTCAACAACTTTGGGTATGGAATTCAAATTCATTGCAACACTTGATGATTGTTGCTTTGGAACCCAAATTTGCTTCATAGACTTCGACTTCAAGACAACCTTAAAAGATTTTTGTTTAGAAACCCAATTGTTCTTTCCTTTAATCTTATTCTTCTTTTTCCTTCCTTTTCATCTTTTTGGATCTTGAAGTTCTAAATTCAAGAACAACATCATTCTTGACAACTTCAACCCTGTAATTTTGAATCAAATCTTTTGGAGTTTGATAAATTTGAACTTCTTGGATTGAAGACTTTCTATATGGCACAATTCCTTTAAAAGAATAACAAGAAATCATGCATTCATCGGTTTGAACTTCAATTGAATGAAAAACTTTCAAATCTTCATGAAAATCACATTGAATTCAAATGTCTTGAACTTTAACAAATTTAAGAACATGAAGATCATTGGGGTCTTCAATAAGAGAAAGATATACATTTTTTAATAATTCTGTTTCTTTTCCTTCCTTTTGATTTTCACACCAAGATAACATATTCATGGAAATTTCAATCAAACTTCTAATCTTCAAAAGAGGTTGAAATATTAACTTTGCATGATCATCTTTCAAGCCTCCATAAGAAATCAAAGTTTCCCATGTAATTAATCTGCCTTTCAATAAAAACCCATAAAAATTGATTTTCATTGACTTTGTATTTGGCATCTTTAATCATCACGATCCAAGAATCATACGAAAAATACACCATGATCACAAGAACTTGGATATTTCTAGAGAGAGAAAGTGATTTTCGAATGAAATCTCAAGAGAGAGAAATTGAATATGAACCAAGTTCTAGACAGATAAAGTGTGATTAACAAGTATTCTAAAGAGAGAAAATTAAATTTTGAATCAAATCAATGAATAAATTCGAATTCTAGAACAATAACTCTCTTAAAGATGAAGAACTTACACCCATTTGAGATTTACCAAATCAAAAATGCCATCATGGATCAACTCTTGAGAACTTCAAGAACACCAGCTCTGATACCAAATGTAGTGACATAGATTATGATGACATGTGTGGAATAGTAAAGATCAAGTGAATCACACAAACATGAAGATCACAATGAGTAAATACCATTAGAATAGTAAGAACACAAATGAGTATTGTTATTTCTCTCACTAAACTAAACTCCCCAAATGGGTAGTACATAAAATAGGAGTCACTCACTTCCTGTTTATAGGAAAGGCTAAACCCATTACACATCACAAGAGGTAAGCCACATCCAATGGATTATCATAATTATGTGGTGGCTCTTATGGAGTTTTCAAAACGACAATCTTTTTAACAACCAATATCCTAAAAAGGAATTTATTGATTGATAGTTTGATCGATTATTCTTATAATTGGTTTGTTAGTCGTAATAAAAGGTTTAGTAATAGTAGAAGTTCATGGCTATTAAACCTCATTATGTTTATTCCTTTGTAACTTTGTTATCTTTGTGCTAACTTTTATTTTAATAAAAATTTAAGTTTTGGAATAAAAAGATGATTTTGTATTAATGTGTTTATTACATGTTTGTGTGATTCACTTGATCTTTACTATTCCGCACATGTCATCATAATTCGGTTGAATTTAAGCTTCATTCGAATAGTAAGAGCACAAACGGGTATTGTTATTTCTCCTACTAAACTGAACTCTCCAAATGGGTCTTACATAAAATGGGAGCCACTCACTTCCTATTTATTGGAAATGCTAAACTCATTACACATCATAAGAGGTAAGCGACATCCAAGTGGAGAATTTTGCACCCCAACAATTTGGGTTTAGAATCGATTATCATAATTATGTGGTGGCTCTTATGGAGTTTTCAGCATAACATTCTTTTGAACGACCAATATCCTAAAAGGAATTTATTGATTGATAGTTTGATCGATTATTCTTATAATTGGTTCATTATTTGTAATAAAATGTTTAGTACTAGTAGAAGTTCACGACGGTTAAACCCCATTATCTCTACTCCTTTGTAACATTGTTATCTTTTTGCTAACTTTTATTTTAACAAAAATTCAGCCTTTCGAAAACAATGATTTTGTATTAGCGCCAATTAATTAAATTCATTTATCAAAATTAAAAGTTCAAGAAAAACAATTGATTTTTTGTTGTAATCTTTGTAAATAAAAGGCCATGAAAAGTTTATTAGTATTTATATGATTTATTTGATGCCAATTTACCAAGCGGTCCAACATATTATTTGGGCTAAACAATTGGGTTGGTTGTGATCTAACACTACCGTGAAACTCATTAATAAATCACAATTGTTTAGTATGTTAACTTCATGGCCAATAGGGAATATAACATACCACTGGGTATGTTATGTAGTGATTTAAATTGTATTCATGAGATAATGGTTAATATTTTTCAATATGTTTATTTTAACATAATATTAGGTTATTAAAAGCATATTATTTGTAAAAGTAAATTATTACGATCCAACCCGATTATTTTGACAACTTTGACCAATCCGAGACATTTTATGAATCTGTAACAGGGGACTGCAAATATGACTTGAGTTAAATGGGAAAAGTTCTTGATGGAAAAATCTTAAGGGGGTCGTGGAATAGGGAGTTTATATGCAGTTAATAGATCCGTATTAGCCAAATGGATTTGGAAATCCAAAGTAATGCCCGTTTTATCACTTACTCTTGGGTTTTAGGTTATCTTTGGCGGATTAGCTGAAAAGCTAGCTGATGGCTCAAAAGCTAGCTGTTAAATAAAAAGCTAGCTGATAGCTGAAAAGCTAGCTAATAAAAAATAACGTTTGGTAAAACTAGCTGAAATATATAAAATTACATAAAAGGACATGTAAGAATATGTGTTTCTATAATTAATTAAGAGGTGTATTTGGAAAATTTTAAAAAAACTCCTAAAAAGCTAGTCTAAGTAGTTTTTCAAAAAGCTAGCTTATAAACTACATTTTAGCTTACCAAACACGACAATATAAACAAGCTCGAAAAATAAGTTTGCTTATCAGCTAGATGTGACGCGCCAAACACAACCTTAATAAAATCTCTGCCCTTTTAACAAAATTGGTCTAATATAAGCATTTGAAGTATTGAAGACATTAGTAAAAGATTTAAATATGTACTAAATCAAACGTAAACGTATCATTTGTAAATGAATATTTTTTTTAACTACATGATATTAACAATTTCTTTGAAATTAATAAACTATGATTTTGAATGCTACATAGTCTATGAAACAAGGCGATCCACCTACTACGTTTCGCGTCTGTTTATAGAGGGCTTATTTTATAAGTGAAAACACATGGAATTATATTTTCATAACCTATAAGTAAATGCACAAAGTCAATCAATGCGTTTGATTCGGAACAGATTGAATAATTGTATGAAATGTTTATTAATAATACAATGAGATCTTGAACTTAACTTTTTATTCAAACGTTGCATTATTAAATGATGACCCATTCATAAATGTTTAATTAACGGGCCATGAGTTTCGATGCAAAATTCCACATGATTCGACAAACATTCTACTGCTTAGGTTGCAAAGATGAATGAGGAGCTTAGCAAGACCATGTGGATGTTAAGGTGTATTAAGCAAACACAGCCCATGACACTTTAATCAATTTAGAGGCTCTAAGCAAATAAAAAAAATTAGAACCCTTTAAGTAAGGAAACAATTCCAAACTTTAGACCTTTAGTTTTAGAAACCAACGATTCTATCAGCATGTCAAGTTTCAACTTGTCTTTGTAACCCAAAAAATACTTGTGTGTGTATATATATATATAATAAAATAAACTTTAAAATTAGAAGCCCTTTAGAATTGGAGACGCTAAGCTCTTACTTAGTTTTGCAAATGCAAATGGTAGAGTCGGTCCTAACACCACCTTTATCTAGACAAGGAAAAAATTATTCTCCCATCGGCAATGGGTTGTTTAACTGCAAAAAGGAAGGAGGGTGTTTGGCAGAGATGGAGCTCGATGATCCCCCAACTTTAGAGATTCAGTTTTGGATTTCCCCAAATCTTTTGAGTTCAACGTTTTTTCTTCATGCATTTAATGATTGATCACCCGGACGTCCTCAACATCTCAGCTATTAGACTTTGTTCTAAATTCTTGATTAAATATCATGTAGATAGTTGTGGGTTAAATATATTTCTAATAGAGTTGACTAATACTAAGATATGGTGAGATCATTATTATCTTATACTAATAGAAGTCTATTATTTAAAAGCTTGTAATAAATCGTGCCTCTACTATGTCTCAAGAGATACTACATCAAGTAATGAATAAGTGTAGAGGAATAAAAAAATGTACAAAAAATGCTTATTCGAATTAGTAAGAAAGCATGTGAACCGTAGATTTGATAATAGGTACAGAAAAATAATTGTTGATCGTAAAAATATCATTTCAAGCATGGGAGTCTGGGAGAATGAGAACCATGCGAGGAAGGATCGAAACTTATTTCGCAGTAGGGACTACAGGCGTAACATTTGTAAATCTCAGGGTTAAATTTCAATAAAACAAAATGATTTTTGAACAATATCCACTTCATTTACCAGTCACGAGTTTTTTTTTTTTAAATGTTCAAACAATTGGGGACGAGACCCACGATCTAGGTCTCACAATGCCGACGGGAGGCAAATCGAATGGGCGACCACAAGTACAAATTTCACGATGGTAGTGATCGATCGATTACTCACAGTGATGGCTTATGAACGAAACGGAAATAGCGAAGGCAGGAGGAGTCCGATGGATGTCGGTCGCTTATAGACTGAGGAAGTGTCTCCGGAGTCGACGAGTCCGAAGCATCGAGTTCGTGCTCCGTCTCGTCCGGCTGTGAGTTGCGAAGGAAGGAGACTCGATGGCTGCTGATCTTTCGTGGATCGATTCGAAATCGGTGATGGCCTCCGAGGTTCGACTTAGGCCGAAGAAGGGGAAGGGGAAAGAAGCAGCGACGCTTCTGTGGGGTTGGTGAAAGGGAGTGAGAAGCGAGGACAAAGGAGGTCTCGGTCTTTGGCCGGTCGCGAAGGCCGTTAACAGGCGCTGATCAAGGGTGTTTGGGGGTTGTCCTCGGAGGAAGATGAAGAGGAGTGTTGCTCCGACCGACAACGGGTTCTTTTCCATTTTGTTTTTGTTTGAATATTTGATAGAAATCAAAGGAAGGAATTTGTGTTTGGTTTGATGTTTAATAGGAAAATATGAAGGATGAACATATGGAAGTTGTTCTTTTTGGTTGGTCACCAACAGATGAAGAACAGAGAAGGTATGGAGTGTTGATTCATTAATGAGTTTTTAAAAGGAAACACACGTTTCTTTTGTGTGTAATTCAATAGAAGCTTTGGTGTGTAAAATTGGTTTTGGTTTGATTATTTGAATCTCCGTAGATGCAGATGGACATCAAAAGATAGAGATAGAAGAAGGGGTAGAGTGTTAGGGATTTTTGGTTAACTTTTAGTGTTCAATTTTGGTCATGTATCCATTTTTTTTCGTTGTACTTGTTATACTCAAAAGTATTTGGATAATTTTGATAAGGTCCATATCATACGTGTATTTGAGTATGTATTAATGTACATTCTTAATTGTTTAAGTATTTTATGCATTATATTCTTTACCTTGCATGTATTATTGGTTGTTTTCCTATTGTATACGGTTGTATATTTACGGCTTTTACAACCATTTCTTGATAATTATAATCTATTTTCATTTGTCATCAATTTGTTATATAACTTATATAATACATGTATGTAAATTTAAACTCAAACCTTAAGAATGTAAAATTTATTAATGTGCTAAACCGTGATCTCTTAAATTAAAATTTTACATATATCTAATATATATTTATGAAAATTTAATCCACCACTTATAATTGATTATGACATATGTCCCACATTCGTATATACATACGTATATAAGTCTATATATGTTTAATGTTGTTATATAATTTTAATTATATAATATCTATGCATTGTGTTTACTTGATAGTATCAGATTGTATATTTTAGAAACACTCTTAGTAAATACGTTTTGCATTTGATCGTAAAACATATATCATACCCGTACATACATACATATACATAGTTGTTCACGAATTTATGAGTGTGAGGCTAATTTCATCGTTAAAATTCACATCAACTGAATATGGACTTATATGTGTTGGAATAAATAGTTTAAGGTTTTGCGATTAATAAATCTTAAAATGTCTTATTTTTTCAATTTTTAGAAATATTTTTACCAAAAATGTTTCAAATATGAAATATTTTTACCAAAAATATTTCAAATATGAAATTAAATATTAGGCTATAGCCTGATCCCAAAAATATTTTCGGACTTTTTTTATTTGAGATGTGCAAGTTCCTTAAAAGATAGAAATGCTTTTAGCGATTTTAAGAAAATCAATATTATATTGGTTTTGGATTCTAAAAACGGTCGTATCATTTGAATACAAACCTCGTTTTGGATTTTCTTTATATTTTCAAAATCAGTGAAAACACGTACTACGAGACTAGAATGTTCGCTTTTCTCACAACTGTTTAATACGAAATTTCAGTTTTTCAGACGTATTCTTAAGGTTGAAGTTTGAGCTGTTTGATTTGTTTTCCATATCACATCTTTGGAAGTAAGATAACATCTGATATCCTATAATAGTTGGAATAACTCATTTATTTTATATTAGATGCACTAAAACTCAATGAGTCAGATTACCAAGAGACTTACAGTGAACTTGACCATTAACAGTATCTGATCTAAAATATGGGATGTCACATTACCTCCTCATTAAGGGAATTTTGTCCAAAAATTATTAAGTTCTAGATTTTTTTTCTTCCACCATCAAAATTTTCTACTAGTATTTCATTTAAGTAGTGGAGAAAGCACCGCCGGAAAATTATAGATACTTTTGTTTCATTTGATCCCTACGTTTCCAAGTAAACTTCGGCTCTATACAAGAGTTTCATCAGGCATTTACTATAGTTATTTGACTTTTCTTGAGGATTTTGATTTCTCGATCCATGATCTTCACCAGTTCATTCATGAAGTGAAGGTTAATGTTGAACTGGATCTCATCGAGAGGAAAGACAAGGTTCTTATTAGAGAGACGTTTTTGAAATTATATATGTGGGACGTGACGTGAACTTTGTTGAGTTATTGAGTTAGATTAAGTTTCTAAGCCACTGGAGTAACCCATTCCAGGATTTCAAAAGGTCTAATGTATCAGAGGGGTTTAATTTATCTCGTTTTCCTTATCTAATGACACCTTTTTATACAGTGACCTTTAGTAGGCCACAGTCTCTTATGTTGAATTCTAAGGATTTGCATCTTAAGTCAACATGGATTTTCTGATGACTACATGCAACAACTAATCTTTCCTTTATCTGAGCGATCTTTTTTTTTTGTTTCATGAATAATCTCAAGGCTAGTAAGTAGAGCATCTACAGCATGCCATTCGATTAACTAGGTATCTCCAACTTCCACCCAACATGTTGTAGGGTTTAGAGCATTCTAACACTCCTAAGGTGTAAATGCAACCCTAGAAACCTTGGATCTATGTTTGTCTAAAATACATGTAAAATTTGACTTCTAAGGTTCTTAATCCTATCTAACATACATGGCACTACTAGAAAAACAGCCTTTTACGATGCTCATTGCGCGTCGTAAAAGGCTCAGACGACAAGGCCCTGTCATAAAGAGAGACGACACGCTTTTGCACGTCGTCTATAGACGACACGCATTTACGACGCTCATTTACGACGCGCAATTACGACGCGCGTTTACGACACGCAATGCGTATCAAGGAAGGCCCTGTCATAAAGAAAGATGACACGCATTCGCATGTCGTAACCTTACGACGCGTGTGTTAATGACACGCAATGTGTATCAAGAAAGCCCCTGTCAAGAAAGGCAATGTCATAAATGAAGATGACACACATTTTTGCGTATCATAATTTTAAATGTTTAAAAAAAAAATTATTTATAGATTTACTTATTTTCAAATTAAATTTGTATTTAATGTTTCATAATAGAAAATAAAATATCATATACAAAAAATAGAATCAATTGCATAAATTTAATGTCATACAAATAATCGTTCCATGGAAAGATGAAACAAATCAATAGAAGTTGTAACAAAAATGTACAAACAAATTAGATACAAAAAATACAATCTATTGCCCATTTGCTTATTCAAGATCAACCTGCAAGTGGCTAACTAATGTGTACAAATTCACCCTTGTTTCTAATCATTATCTGAAATACTTTACAAACGTGATTCATGCATAGTACCTGAACTATAGTTAGTTGCAGCCTTGTTTCTTCTTCTTCTGAACTCATCTCTTGCAACCATTGCTCTAAACCTACTGAATAGATACAACTCCTTGTCAAAACATGTACAACCGGTTTCAATCAAGACACTTAATCAATCAAAAACTTCAACAATTAATTTATTTCCTTATTAAAGTTAGTTCTTTTACAGCTATATGTTTGAAGATATAAAGAAAAAAAATGTTAAAGGAGAATAAGGAAATATTGAATGGTAGAACCTTATTACTGTTATGAACACAATTATTCAAACCAGACTGCCAAATTCTAACAACTTCTCCAACTGTTCTGTTTTCAATCCTGTCAAGCACAATTTTTTCACAAGTAAGGCAAAAGCATGGAAATAAATAAAAGTGGGCTTCTTGAATTATCCTTCATTTTGATAAATATACAAAGTTATATGATGTGTGTGTACCTAATGGGGCCATATCTTGGTCCACGACGGAGTACAACAATGAAACATGATCCCTCTTCATAGCCTCGAATTCCAGTCCTTCAAATTTCCGGAGTGCCATCTTCCTCCTTCAAAACAAGAAATATGGTGTCTTCCTTCTCAATTTGAATAGGAAATGACCATTTTGTGCCTTCATCACGGATCTATTAGATAAACAATATGTATAGAAAATATCACTATAATAAATAGATAAAAATTGTATAATGAAAGAAAGACACACACACACACACGAGGGACCCCTAATCACCTGTAGCTTGCTAGGTTGGTCAGTCTCATGGTAAACAAAGAAGACTCATACATCAGATGCTCGCAACATTCTCGGTTCATCTTCGTTGCCTAGCTTCAAATATATATATCTTGACCAAGTCTATTGGTGAATGTCATAAATGGACGCACACTGATTACCTAAAGTTGACAATGAAAAAGTTTAAGTTCTAAACAAAAATATAAACACATAGGAGACAAATGAAGATCATAAGTTCTGATTACCTAAATTGTTTTACATTCTTGAAATCTGCTTAGAAAACACAATAAATTGTTTGTCCAAAAACATCTTAAGAATAAAGAATAGAGGAAACAAACAGCAGGGGTATTTTCATCCAACAATAGTGTAAAAATCTACTTAGAAAACACAAAATGAAGCAAAACCCCAAACTTTTTACACTTGGATAGGTAAATTCATGAAATAATCACAATATCACATAGATATAGTAGGAAAATTCGTATGATCACATTCCATGGCTGTTGAATTACTTTAATAATAAAAAGCAGTAATAGTTATTTCACCTCCAGGATAGCCAGATCCAAACTCCCTATGAATGTTTCCAGCAGTTTCATCAAAGACCCAATTTCTCAATGCTCGTTCCCTTGTCACATGTATCATCAAATGGGTGATACTGTAATAATAGTGAGATCTATTTTGAAACACAACAAGTCGTCATTGAGTAACTGGAAATAAAATTCATATACCTTCACGGCTTATGGGTACAACAACAACCAAGTTCCACAATTTTTTGCAATCTAAGTGGGAGACGTGATACCCAAATAAGGAATTGTCTCAAAGCCATGCACATGCAATCGCTTTTTCCAATACATTGCAAGCTAATCACATTATGTTTTTTTTGGTAATAATATCTTCAAGTTCCAAAAAAATTTGCCCAGGCCCCTTGTATGGTCATCACTTAGACATAATATTTTTATGCCCTTAATTAACAGCTTAAAATATTTTTAATTTTGTGAAAATTAGAAAAACTCCGTATTGTAAAGATCATAATTAAACACCCTGCTGTTAGTATTGCAAAGCTCACAGTATCAGCAGCTACAAGATTCAGCCCATCACCCCCTGCTCTGCTGGAAATCATGAAGACAAATGCAGAGTCGGAATCAGCTTCGGAATTGGAATTTCCAATTCCGGACTTTCGGCTAAAACTCCGTATTGCAGCAAACCACTCTTCAGCTCTGATGGATCCATCAAGCCGATCATAAGGGTATTTTCTCAACTCCATATAGTCCTGTATTTCAAAATTTTCCAAAAAAGTTTAAGTTTAAATAATAACAGATGGATATACATAAGCACAGCTAACAGCTGGCAGTTTTTTTATGAAAAGATAAGGAAGTAAACCTGTAAGACATCAAGTGTATGTGTCATCTGTGCAAACAGAAGAACACGGTGTCCAGACGTATGTAGCTTCTAAAGTAGCTGGTCTAAGACTACCAGTTTGCCACTTGCCTGAAAGAAATCATAAAGATTTCAAATTTATTACTAACATTTTGTATGATTTTATAAATAAATAGAGATGATATATTTTTTATACCTGAACCAAGTGTTCACCATCTTCATATGGTTCTGGCTCTATACCAGCAAAGAGGTGAGGATGACTACCTGCTTTACGTAGTTGTATTACCTGCGTTAACACAAGCAATCAAATACTACTTCTCAAGTAATTTATATTTTTGGTTCCTGTACTATATTGTGTTCTTTGAATACGGTCCAAAAGGAATCTTTTTTTTTCATTTTAAGTCCCTAATGCAATGATTTATAACACTTTTTGTCCAGTCATCAAATTTATGAAAAATAACTAATTTACCCTTGTCTAATTTTGGTAAAAAAAACTAACAAGCCATGACAAAATGTTTACCTGCTAAATGATCATGATAGTAAGCATAGAAGGAGAGATGTTGGCTTACAATATTCTCCAAGGATTGATGGCTAAAAGTTCCAGAAGACAATGCTAGAAGCTTAGGAAGCTCTCTTCTTAGTA
Organism: Lactuca saligna; assembly: GCF_052625555.1. Classification (NCBI taxonomy): domain Eukaryota; kingdom Viridiplantae; phylum Streptophyta; class Magnoliopsida; order Asterales; family Asteraceae; genus Lactuca; species Lactuca saligna. The sequence continues at coordinate 267,679,936 of NC_136421.1, read as the reverse complement.
TTGACATATACACCTTCTTCTGCAAGGTCACCAATGGAGCCATCCTGATAAAACAAAATGGAATTTGTTAACAAATTTTTTATCTAAAGTAATAATAAGGGTATTTCGGTCTTTCAATAAAAAGGAGGAATGGAATTGACAACGAAACAAACACGCACCATAACCGAATTAAAAGGTATATGAGAAAAGGTCGAAAAATCCCCTGCTGATGGTGGGCTGAACCTTTTTGCAGGTGCACCAAGTTTCCGATCAAATTCAGGCATGCCAGGGACAACAATGTCCAGAAAAGTTAGATCAGGGGTGTTATGGTCATTTACCGGTTTTCCACGTTCAACAACTAAGTTAGCTTATTCATGGAGATTGCTATCCACCCCTGCAGCAGTGCCAACAAAGCAGACCACAATGTCCACAAACATTTGAACCTAAGACCTTATTTAGGTGGTGTCTCGTATATGATGGAATCTGGAAAGTAATGTAATGGTTTGTTAATTTTAATTAAAATTATGTACATAAGTAAGTAATTGTATTTACATAAAAAATATAAAACTCATTTTATTTCATTCCTTCCTTTTTCCATTCCATGATTCCATTGGTTATTGGTGTTTAGCTGGTGTTCTTGATGGTTGGAATGAAATCCTTTATGCTCAAGTTTTGCCCAAACAATAGCAAAAGTTGTAAAGTAAGTGTAAATTAAATATGAATTACATTTTTTTTTCATTTTTTACAGAATATAGAAGATAGAAGATAAATAATATTGATATAATTCTTTTTCTTATAATTTTCATTTTTTTTTCATTTTTAGATGATGATTAATCTGTAAAGAAAAAACTTTCCAGTTATACAAAATACGTTTTACCTAGATTTGGGTCCACATCTATATTCCAAGAACTCCACATGTCATGGCTAAAGTAATCTTTCTGAAAAAAAAATTAACAAAAAGAAAGTGCCACTACCATCATCGCTACCACCACTGGTGTTTTCAAAAAATTTAAACTACAAAAACACAACAATCAAAATTTAACCTGATCCGGAAGAAGATAATGCTTAATAGAACACAGCTTGCCAATGAGGTCATACTGTCGACATTCAAAAATGATAATTGGTCACAAAATATTGTTAAAATAACTAAAAAGAACAATCATATTTGAAAAGGAAGGAGTAAAAGTTGGTTTGTTGATAATGTAAAGCCATATTTGAAGTAAGAAGCACTGTGTTGTTGGGGCCCCATGACTTGCGACTCCCCCCAATACTGATCCAAATCTGTTTTTGAAGTAAGAAGCACTGTGCATAAAGAAGATAACCATGCCCATTCCTCGTTTCATACTCTTCCAAAAATCAGATATGACAAGGAAAACATAGGCAACTTGATACATCAAAGGTGCATCAAGTATAAAAAAGATCAGGGAAACTGATATTAACACTGTCATATAGTAGTTTGGTGCACTGAACACTGTCACCACATTCTTGTCCTAATATCAATCAGAAAATTATTAATAAGCCTAATAACTATCATTAAAGAGGGATAGAGGGATGGAGGGCTAATTAAGTAAATATACATGACACCAATTGAAACCCTCCATGAAAAGCTGGTGAGCTCTGGAGATGAGAGTAAGCCCATTTGTATAGTTGAAGTGAGACGCGATGTCTAGTCCGAATGTGTACCCAGCCCTATGTGGAGAAAACCCCTACCCGCATCTATCATCTGGATCCGACCTTAACAGATCACACATTGTTCCTTCATGCGGGACCTACAAATTCTGAAACACACCAATTTAAGTATTACAATTTAAGTATCACTATCATCTAAGATTGTAGAATCAAGTGTTTATGATATGTGTATACTAACTCGGTCGTTCTTTTTTATAGCAAACATGGAGTCCCAACGACCTGTTGTATTAGTTCTAAGTGGAAAATCAAAAAGCGAGAAGGAATTTGCAAGGTCTTTAAAAGAAAGTTCATCCCTTAAAATCACAGATGATGTAAAGTTCCAAACCTATTTGCATTCTGAGATGGAAAAGCAATCGGAAAAAGATGAATTCAACATTGATACTTACATGGATCCTGAAATCACTAAAGAAGGGCATTGGTCCTTCAGAAAAAGATGAAAAAGCTGACTACTGAAGAAGGGCTTCGTGGATAAAATTGCAATCAAGCCCTAAATTGAATAGTTCTCCATTTAAAGAAAACACGGTATAGGGCTAAAGTTGATAATTTGGAAGAAAAAAGACGAAGAACAGAAGAATATGAGGTCAAAGTAACAGAATGGAATAAATAAAGGAAAATTCTTACCTTTTTCTTCAAACATAGGGTCAATTGACTTTCAATTTTTGGTGTTAGGGCTTAGCGATTGTAAGAGGAAGAAGACAGACGTACTCTCATAGATGATGGTTGTATGCGCTTGATTTTGCGAAGACGAGATAAAGGAAAGAACTAGGGTTTTCTTGTTGTAAGTCAGGGGAGAAGCTGATAAAGTAATTAGAGGAAAAGGGGGGAATCGCTCAAGAAGAAAAATAGGATGTCTTCATAAGATGGAAGGGAAAATTGGTTTAGAAGCTGGTCAAACATAATGAAATGTTGAAACATTTGGAAACAACTTCTCCCAAATGGTTGGAGAAGATGGTCGGAGACAGTTGGCGGTGTGAGATCGGAGGTTGGGTGGTGGTGCGATGCTGCTATGAAGACCAACGCCCTAGGGCTTTTTCTTGCTAATCGGAAGAGGTGGGGGGTTTAATTTTTGGGATCCAATATAGGCAGGTGAAATCTCGCTTAAAACGCGTGTTTCATTAAAAAATTATAAAGCAACACTCTTAGATGTCACACGTTTTATGAAAGGTGCCCTCCGCATTTTTTTTTTCTTTTCTGACACTAATTTTAGGGCACGCACAAATGCGGTGCCCTCTATCCTTCATATTTTGCAAAACTGACATTATTTTTTAGGGTACGCACAAATGTGTATCGTCTATCAGCGCGTGTCATTGTTTGCGCGTCATTAAAGGGCTTTTTTCTAGTAGTGTGGGGAACTTATAAACATAAAAGATAGCTAGAAATACATAGCTTGTATTAATTTGGATTCCTTGAAAACCTTGTGAGCCTAGCACCCCAAGTGTGATGCCTCAAATGTCTCACACAACACCAAATGCACTTGGAATAAACTTGAGAGAAATGTCACACTTGTAAAATCGGCTTGCCCTCTCTGTTCTTACTTAAGTGCTGATTTTGGTGAACATAAGGAGCCTTATATCGTGTGTTACAATTAGGGTTACACCATGTAAACCCTAATTGTAATGACTTTTCATTTCCATGACCCATGGGTTCAACAACCACCATGGAGCATCCTATGGTTTTAGCCCAACTTGATAATCCATGAAGCATTAGCCCACTATATAAGTATCGATGATTTACACAATCAACCCATATATTTAATTACTATCCTTTTTTATCGCTTAATTAATTCTAAATTAATCTTGATCAATACTAATTAAATAATATTATTAATATATTAGAACTTATAATATATTAATAAACCATAATTGTTATTTCTCTCATTTTATTCTATCCAAATACATGATGCCATGCAACCCAAATGGACCATGCCAAACCGGGTCAAGTACATACCAGAAATAGTTATGGACTTAGACACCTTATCCAACAGTCTCCCAATTGGATAAGTCTGATAACTATAACTACAAGTATGACTTCAGGAACCGATCAGCAATCGTAGCTCTTTCAAGGTCTCTCGGAACTGAGATGATGATGATACGAAGTGATCATATAATCCTTTGTTCTATATATCTGTCGGACAAATACATGGAACAATGTCCTACTTATTATCCAGCAGTTTGTTTCTCGATTTCTGTTTTATTTGACAAAAAAACTTAATCGAACACATCAATTTAGTTCTGAACAGGCCCGATACATAGGTCAAACAAACTCATTGAGGGGCCTATATATCGCTTCTAATCCAAGAAGGAACAGATAAACTTCGACTCATATGTGTAACACCCATAAAATTCAAGCCAATTTAAAACTTCTTAAAACATTTCAAAACACGTGGTTATTACAAAACTTGATTTCAAACTAGAATATTGTCAGAGTACCCCATAATCAAATCATGAAATCATAAAAGGTGTGGAGCGGTATGATCACGCCTTCGCCTTCCCGCGGTCATCAAAAGTACCTGAAACAATAATCGATAAATGTAAGCTCGAAGGCTTAGTGAGTTACCCCCAAAATACCAATGTCATATAGATATAACCATATCATCTAAGTAAGCAGATACATAACTAGCCATCAGTATAACTGGACCAAATCCCGATCCTCAGTTTATGTGGACCGCTCTTCGAGCCCTCGACATGTCTGGACCGCCCTCCTCAGGGTTTTTAGCCTATCCGGACCGCTCTCTAGGCCTTCGCCCTGACTACATTTTCCTGACCCGGGCCTGCAGTCTACCCGGTCAGCCCAGGGTGTCTTGGCCTATAGCACACAGCAGGACCGGCCTCAACCCTTTCCCCAAACCAATAAGCATGTGCACATAAACATCATACACTAGCATGGAATATCAGATAATCATACTGATCTAACATATCACTAATAATGTCAACCATCCTATAACCAGGATATTGATCTAACCGATCTCTAATATAGAAACCATCGTACAACCAGGATATCTAACAGATTACTAGCATAGCAACCATCCTAAAACCAGGATGAAATCTAACATTTTAATAACATAGAAACCATCTTAACCCAGGATGTAAATCATAAAGCACCGACCTTGGTGCCTTAGACCCTGTTGATATAGTGAGGATAATTCACCTCATGGTGTCGCACTGAAGTGATAGGCTCAGACTCTCGAATCACCAACACGAACTTCACCACCTATAATCAACACAAAACCCTTTTCCATAAATTTCCAATTTAACAAAATACCCCTAGAGGTGAACTGGTCAACCCTTGGTCAAAGTCAACAGTCCATGCTGACCCGACTTGTCGAGTGGAGTTCACAGACTCGTTGAGTCCTTCCTAAACTTGAGAAGTCGTGAAATCATTGGTTGACTCGTCGAGTTTTCCTATAACTCACCAAGTTTGTGTGTGTCCAAAGGTTGGGAAAACCCAATCCGACTCATCGAGTCATTCGACTGACTAGCCGAGTCCAAGGCAATCTCCATCGTACTCGCCGAGTTGTTCATCAACTCATTGAGTTCATGGCCATCTTCATATGAATCGCCGAGTCGACCTTGCGACTCGCCGAGTCCCTTCAATCCTTCATCCATACAGATGCTTCTCAGGCCATGCAAAGAATCCATATTGTAGATGTGAGCTCCTAGGGCATGTTTATCACGTAAAGTTGCAAACTTTACATGCATGCAAGATGATAATGGCCCAAAACAAACTAAAGGAGTGGCTTAAGGTAAGGGAAAGGCCATAGATCAACAAATACTGGAACTTTATAACAAAGAGGGGCTAAAGGAGTCCAGATCTGAGATTGCAGCCTCAGATCTTGACCCAAACCGGATAACCACTCCAAAACCCCCCAAAAAGGGCTCTAAACCCATAAATGAAGAGATCTAACCGAAGGGGAGTCAAGGTAAAAACTTTTTAACTTAAAAACGATGCCAAGACATAGAAGATTCTGGATCTACAACAACCCCTTGCTTCACACCACTTGAACTCCAAGCCCTTTACTCCAAGAATCTTCTTTCAAGATAAGAAGCACACACAAATAGAGGGAAAGCAAAAACTAGGGTTTCTAAATTCGAGGGATGCAATAAGAGAGGCTAGGGAGAATAAGTGGTACTCAAATAGAGCGCAAATCCCTGGAATTTAGGGTTTCATCTGCTAGCTCCTACTCGTCGAGTCCCTTATTGGACTTGGTGAGTACGTAACTAAACACGCGGACCAACCCGCTGCTACTCGACGAGTTTTTATATTAATTCAATACCTGAGAATCAGGGCATTACAATATGCTTGTTCTACTACTTGTTGAATCATACACAAATGTACGTTTTATAACATCGAGTTACCAATGCGTTTTCGTACAATCAATGTATAACCAATTCATAGGCAACAAGTCATATCTCTAGGTTTGTAGACTTATATGATATTACTGTCTCATGATCACTCGAGATAAATTCCATGAAGTGATACAACTGAGCGTGGGTTGAGTCCAATACTCAGAACTTATGAGTACTCATGAAGTGTTGTAGCACCACTTTGCTATGTCCAACAACTTGGACATGTCCAAGCTAACTTCATGACAATGTTGACTCATATCTACTTCCGACATATGACTGACTGTGGAGAATTTAAATAATATGTAATACATAACATAAATATTCTGGAAGTCAAAACATGCAAAAGAAATAATAGTAAACAACTGACAAAAGATAGAAACACTTTACTCATAAATAAACATAACTTTTATTCATCATCAAATGTTAATTACACTTTACAAATTTCAGAGCTATCTAACTACTCAAACTAATATCATCCTTCATCCCTATGCGCCTCACATGCTGGAGATGCTTAACCCTACCCAATCCATTCGTGAGGGGATCTATTGGGTTCTCATCCGATGATACCCTCTTTTCCACGAGGAGTCCTTCTTCTATTTGATGTCTGATGAAATGGTATTTTCAGTTGATGTGTCTGGATCTCCGTTGATCCCTTGGTTCTTTCGCTAAGGCAACTGCACTTTCGCTATCACAGAAAATTTCCATAGGATACTTTTGTCAAACCCCCGAACCAGACGGCGGAAACGTCTGGGGGCTCGTGTGACTAACAATTGAATAATCATCACAATGAATATACATGAATCATAACACAATCATTACCAACATTACATAATACAACTAGCATTGTTCACATCAAGTACATTGTTAAAATACATATATCAAATTTTTAAAAGTGCGATAAGTGCTATTACATAAACGAAACCATACACACTTGCAAATCTTCCGGCTTAACGATTACCTGAGAATACAAGTTATTTTGAAAACAGCCAACATATATAATGTTGGTGAGCTCATAATTATGTTTAAGTAAAACTCTTTGTACCTTTCATAAAAACCTAGAAAATCCGATATTTTCTGTAAAATGTCTAAAAATGATGTGAAAATCAAGTATAAATGAATGTGTGAATTTAGTAGTTAAAAACTTGTCTGAGTGTAGTTGAGGTTCATTGGATTTTGAATAAATGATAAGTGTATATGAATAATCTCCCCAAAAAATCTGATATTTTATCTTTTAATACATCATTCAGATTTTTGTATCGTTAGATAAGTCGTTTTGTATTGACATAATTAAAGAATTTATCTTCAAAAGGTTATCTTTTGGTATCTAATATATACATGAGCCGTTATAACCATGCATGATATTGAGTAGGTCGCCCTTCTTGGTATTTTTCCAAAATGCCTATCTTGATAAGGATGTTGTTGCCCTAGACTGGATGAGTCTAGCTGTAGCGAACATCTAAGGCGTGGGGGGTCACCCCGTATAGATCTATACACAAACTCCCACTTTCCATCAAGGAAACTTTGATTATAACTACAGGCTACGATTGTACACTCAAAGGTGCCAACCGACAAGTCTCACTAGATTCTCAACCTTTCACGTTTGATAAGATTTCCCCCGTGTTTAATGTTTTACGTGTAAATTATAGATTTTTCCATTCCAAAGGTAAATATACGAATTCATAAACTATGTAGAGGTATATTACAAATTACAAAGTATGTGAATTTTAATTCCAATCCCGATTAACATGTAAATGGGCCACAGAGGTCCAATAACAAAGTAAAAGGGCAATTTAGGCCCAATAGGCATGAAAATGGGCCAGAAAGACCGAAGAAGCATGTAGTCCATCAACTAGACCCAAATTAACATGCAAGTGGTTCGCAAGACCCAATAAACATGTCATGGAACACATTGGACTCAATATACACTTAGTTGGGCCCTTAGGGCCCAACGGCCAAGTATCATGAATATTAAGCCCAAAAATTGGTTATCGATATATTTCGTTAGTTTTGTTTTATTCCGTTGTTTGTTTTGACTTGAAGTGCGATAGATTGGTGATAGAAATCCTCTTTTTGTAAAAACGACGTTTTTGGTCAACAATTCTCAAGTTTTTAAAATTAGCCCAAAGTTTTGAAAAATGACACTTTAGTCCATAATTTATAAAAGTTTGCAATTTTATCCCAAATGTTTATAAATTTACGGTTTTAACCCAAAATGTTATATTTTTACATTTAGAACCATGTTTTGTAGAAAAATTCATTTTCAGTCCCTTATTTGTAAAAGTTTACGCTTTCGGCTGCATTTTTGGAAATCCTTACATTTTTGGTCCAGTTGGCAAATAAATGATATTTTCACATCTAGATTTGGTTTATTTACAATTATGACTCAAACTTTGGCAAAATGACATTTTTAAATCCCAAAGCTCAGTTTTTCACAAATTGGGCCCATAACCGTGATGCCCAAAGTTTTGACACATTAAGCTAATTTGCATTTTTGGCCCTTTTAAAAGTATGTTTAGCATAAAAACACATTTTTATACTCGTAGGACATGTTTGTCCTCTTTAAAACATAATTTTCACTTTTTATCCTTATCTTTTGTTTTCTTGACAAATTTCACCTTTAACAAGGTCTTTGTTGAAATCCTTGTATCTTAAACATTTAAAACTTTTAACTTGATACTTGGATGTATATAGTGTCATAGTTCATAGATCTTTGCTATATAATACTTGAATTTTTTGAGATTTTCTAAGATCTAACAAGTTTTTACCAAATAAACTAAGAATTCACACAAAAACATGCATATAACACATAAATGTACACATTTTTCTTGTATTCTCCCCCAAAAATCATATGAAAACCAAAAACAAGGGGGTATCAACTCACCTTTTCTTTGATGTTTTGGTTTTGAAGAAGAAACGAAGAAGATTTTGGTCCTAGAAAGCTTTCTTGAGTGGATTTCGAGCTTAAGAAGTTATAGGAGGCAAAATCACCAAATACTTGCATATATGAGTGATCCAATCATGATAATAGAGTTATAAACTTGGATGTATAAAGACTTACAAATAAGTGATGATTGTCTTGTGAAAACCTTCTTTAAACACAAGAAAATCTTGAGAATTTTAGAGGAAGAGATGAATGATTCTTGAGAGAATTGGAGAGAATTTGTTGTAATGTGTGTGTGTGTGTGTGTTTGTGGCTCTCGACCGAGAGTAGAAGAGGAGAGGGGAAAGAGAGTGGTGAGGTGACTAGTATGGATACATGGGGGATTTTAACATTAATACATGTTGAGCAATATAAAGGTGGCATCTCCAAGTCAACTCTTCTCCCATTTCACTTATTTTCCTTTTCTTTTTTAAACATGGGCCGATACTTTTGGGCTAAGAAGAAAGGGTAGTGTAGATTAGGCCCATTAACTTTAGCTAGGATACTTGGATCCTAAACATCAAATTTTTCGGCCCATTGGGCTCTTGGAAGCATTCACGACCCAATTTACATAAAGGAATGGGCTTATGCTTCATTAATGGTTAATTAGATTTGTTATGGCCCAATAAGGCCCATTAGGGTTAGAATGAATCATTTTAGACCCAAATGGCCCAAAATGTTTTGATTTATAAATTTGGTCCAATTAGTATCCAAATAGGGTTTCCAAGCCCTATAAGGTCGAATTGGGTGCTTATTGGTCCATTAGGCCCAATAAGAAAATTCTACTCCAGAATGGACTTAAACCAGGATTCTTAGGGTTTTCAGACTCTTTTATGAACATTATTGATGAATCTATATCAGCATTGAGTGAGATCTACTTAGAGTATAAGATTTTAAATAGTTGAATGGTTACACCGGAATAGGATTTCCTAGCTAAAATGCTAGCTGTGACACCTTTATAGCTGGTACAACTCCAAGGTCTCCAATGAAGTTCTTTAGCCATATAGCCTCCTTTGTTGCCTCGCTTGCTGCTAGATACTCTGATTCACAAGTTGAATCAACCACTATCTCCTGCTTGGAACTTTTCCAAGTAACTACTCCTCCGTTTAAGGTAAAAACCCAGCTTGACTGAGAGCGAAAATTATCCCTATCAATCTGGAAGCGAGCATCACTATACCCTACAACTCTCAAGCCATCACTCCCATCGAGGGTAAGGACCCAGTCCTTAGTCCTCTGCAGGTACTTGAGGATATTCTTTACCGCGGTTCAGTGAGCCTTGCCAGGATTCCCCTGAAATCTGCTAACCATGCTCAAAGCAAAGGCTAGATCAGGACGAGTACAAGTCATAGCATACGTGATCGAGCCTACAACGGAAGCATAAGGTACTCGAATCATATCTGTTATCTCAGCTTCGGTACTCGGGCTTTGAGTCTTACTAAATCAACCATTACTCTGGATAGGTTACTCTCCTTTCTTGAAATCCTGCATGTTAAACCTATTGAGCACCTTATCCAAGTAGGTACTATGACTAAGTCCAATTAGTCTTTTACTCTGGTCTCTCAGAATCCTTATCCCTATAATATAGGCAGCTTGTAACGCCCAGTTTTCGGGGCTAAGCATTTTTAGATGAAATATTCTAATTCTATGTGAATTATGTGTATTTGTGTGCTTATTACTTTATTATAAATATATATCTAGTAAAGAATAAAAATAAGCATCAAAATTAAAGTGTGAGATAAGCCTGATATCTCTACATAAAGTTGTAGTGGTCGAAACAAGGATTCCGAGGATATAAAAAACGCCAAAATCCGAGTTATAACGAAGAAGTTATAGCTCGTCGAAGTTTTACGGCAAAACCGACACAACACCGGGAGACGTAAATAGTGAATTTACGATGAAGGGATTTTTAGACTTAGTGATCTAACCCAAAGTTGTAGTATATGTTAAACCGAGAACATCCATAAAAAGAACGCCCAAATCTGACTTCGTATGAGGAAGTTATGATTTTTCGAAGTTTCGGCTTAGCGGTGTACAACCCGAAGTTCGAGTATTAGATCGTGCGGTTTTTAGCCGACACAACCTAGACGAGAATCGAAGATCTCGTTATTAGTAGCGTAACGATAAAAAGACAGATGAAAATGGACATCGGATAAAGAAGTTATGAGATTTTAACGGACCAATCATGTCCCGGCCTGTTAAAAATATAACTTTAAAACTAAAGTCAAAATTAGCCGAAGGACTCTAAACGAAAGTTATAGAGTACGTCTCCACCTACGCGTGGATATAAATAACGTCAAAAACGGAGTTCGTATAAACGAGTTACAAATCATAATAGCATATTTACGTATTAAAATAAAGTATAAATCATATATATATATATATATATATATATATATATATATATATATATATATATATATATATATATATATATATATATCATTAGAAAGGTATCGACGATGCGGTCATTATAAGACTAATGTTGAGTTCTTTCGACATTAGTTTAGTGCAAATATCGTTAAATCTATTTAAAATAGTATTATAAAGGGGGTGTTTAGTTGTTTATATAACTAGAAGGTCATTAAGTAATTATGGATGGTAGTTTTTGTAAATTCAATTACTATAAATAAGAGGCTTGGGCTCTCATATTTCTTGCACCATTCTCTTGATTCAAGAGTCTTTCTCTCCTTATCCCCCGAGCATTTCGGTCCCTTGTGATTCGACTTCTCTTTCTGTAGTTTTAGTATAGTAAGGTGAGCGCTGAAGCGCTGCACGAATCTTTCTTAGAAAGATTCAACGACGAAGTTCCGCCCCTGCAGAGCCCGACTCCTAGCTAGAATCCCCTTGTAAGTAAGTTATGCTTACCGTATTTTAAATATAGTTTATATTTAAAATTAGTATTGTTATTATAAATTTATAACAAATATTTGAGCTATTATTATGACTTATATAAGTGTTGTTATAATATCTTTTTAACTACTCGTGGTACGGTGAATCTGGTTTAAAGGGCCACATAGGGTTGTTGGATTTCAGAAGTGCTATACGCCAAAATGGTCATGCCCTCCGGTGTTTTATGTCTAGCCCGTGTTTGTACATAGCGGTTGGAAAGTATTGTTTAAACGCTTATATAATAATAATAATAATAATAATAATAAGACTAATAATTAGTCACGGTAATATTAGACTAAAATCTAGTGGTGATAATACTAGGTTTCGTCGAAGGAAATTATTTTAAAGTAAACGAAGCGCTGTCCAAGTATCGAGTCACCACCTTCTCAGGTGAGTACATAGTTACTTTCAGCTTACACATAGATATGAAGTATTTTATATAAATTACCTGCTATGTGTGCATATTATCTGAATACTTGCTATCTATGTTGGATGAACGTTTTATACATGTTTTCAATGATTTAAACTGTATATATGTATTTTATATCTACAAATTGTGTTGGGTAAAAGATGGGTAGATGTAATAGTTGTTGTGTGACAAAATAAAATAATGAGAGGCCTCTTTATAGATGTTAATGATGATCCAGTCATCTAGCGGAGTATAGATGACGACCACGGACTATTCTAGACAATCCAGTGGAACACTAGCAGGCTCGCAACCTGTAGGTGTTTATTTGAACTGTGTGTTTATTTGAACTGTGTGTTTATTTGAACTGTGTGCTCACCAGGTGTACTCCATCCCCTACATTGTTGCCTTAAGGATATTTGTTGTTAAGGAATCCCCTTAGCAGTAATATCCATCCCGATGATAATCCTTAGGATAGGTCCCTTATGATAGATGCTTAGGGACGTAATGTGAGGATAACGGGAACGGGTAATCGGGTTTGTTTAATTTAATGAAGTTAATAAACTGATTTATTGTGGGTTGAAAACCCTATGTGCTCACCAGGCTCCCAAGCCTGACCCACTCAGTTTTATGTATTACAGGTAGTGGCGCTTGAGCATATATATGATGTTTGGACGAGGGATTACGGATATAGGCCTGTAGATATGAAATAATGTAGTAAGGCTTGTATTGTACTGTTTATGCTTTTGATCTGTACGAACATGACATCCCGAGTCTTTTAATGAAATACATTTCTATGGAAATGCTTTTGATAAATCTTTATCATATTATTGTTTTGGGACAAATTCCGCAACACTTTTATTTAAAATGTTACTCTAATTTTTAAACAAAGTATAAACAAACCGGTCTTTTCTGGCGTGATTTTTGGGATGTCACAGTTCGTATCAGAGCATTAGTTTAAGCGAACTAGGAATTTGTAGGATTTCTAGACTTAAACTTAGAATGCTATGTGATGATTGTAAGGTGTGGGCACTAGCTTATTTTTGGAATTATGCCTAAAATGCTTTTATGTGCTAAATGCTTTGTGCCTGATATGCTGTTAATTGTTCGGATCTATGGTCTGTTGCCGACCGGATCTGGAAACCTTATGTGTTTAGGATTCTAAACGTACGACTACGATATTAGAACTAGCATGTAAACGTTTCGGAGAGATAAGGATGATTTGAACATCAGTCCTAAATAAAGATCTAGATTCACCTTATTCGGTGTATAGATCAAGATGGCAAGGACCCATAGCAGAAACATGAATGCAAATGGGAACCGAGATCAGCCCTAGCAAATACCAGTCATAGTAGAAGTTGCACCCGAGCCAATCACGATGGCCGGAGTGCAAGCATTGATCCAGATGATGTTGGATCGTTAAATGGAGGAAACAAGGTGTTTACTTCAACAAGCTCGAGAGGAAATTACGATGCCTATTGAACAGCCCGAGCTGAATGACAGTCAGTTTGAGGAAGGGAACGACAGTAGGACAGTTGGTCAAGTTGATCCCCCGGTGATTAGGAGGAACAATCATGATGAAGGAGTCGAGAGGAATGGATGCAAGTACAAAGATTTTCTAACTTGCAAGCCATCGACTTTCACTAGGAAGGAAGATCTGATCGGGTATATGGATTGGATCTCAGAGATGGAATTGGCCTTCATGACATGTGGTTACAAAGGCAAGCTACAAACCACGTTTGTAGTACATCAATTCAGAGGAGGCGCTGTTCGCTGGTGGAATACCCTAGGGAAGACTTTGAGACCCAATAAGCCCCTGCAACTAGCATGGGCAGAGTTTCTGGTGCAATTTAAACGAAAGTACTGCTCAGCTCAAAACTTACTCGAGCTAGAGAACCGGTTCCTGACCTTGAAGAAAGGAAGCATGTCAATTCATGAATACACCAACAACTTCACAGAGAAGATGGAGTTCGCCTTGCGTCTTGTTCCGGATGAGCTGACGAAAATTGATAAGTACGCAAAGGGACTTCCATGGGAGTACGTGGTGCCAGTGCGTCAAGCACCTACTTTGGAGGCAGCTATCTGGGCTGCCAAGTCTGTGGAGGACATGATTAAGGGAAGAGCTGCCAGCAAAATCGAGGTTGGCGAGAAGAGGAGATTTGAAGGGTCTGCTAAACCCAACAAAAAGAAGAGCAAGTTCGGTTCAAAAAAATTCGGGGGAGGAAATGAATTTAAATGGTGCGAGAAGTGCAAGAAGAAGCACTCAGGAAAATGTGGCGAGGAAGTAACCTACTACAAGTGTGGGAAAATGGGGAACTATGCCAATGAGTGCACCACCAACAAGAAGGTGTGCTACGAGTGCCGTGAGGAAGGGAATATTGCTAAGGATTGCCCAAAGAAGAAAGATGCGGGAAGGCCCAACATACCACCGAAGCCGAAGGCAAGAGCCTTCCAGATGATGCTCGAGGCTGCAAAGGAGGCAACAGACGTCGCTTCAGGTACCTTTCTTGTAAATGGTTTACCTGCAAATATACTATTTGATTCCAGAGCCAATTACTCCTTTGTGTCGCATAAATTTAGTGCGAAATTAGCATTACCTGTAGAAAAACTTGATAACGCCCTAATCGTAAAAGTTGCCAGTGGCAAATTCGTACCTGTTAGTAATCGTATTAGGAACATCGTCATTGACCTAAACGGAAACGAATTACATGAGGAACTATTACCCATAGATTTAAACGGTTTCGACATCGTTTTGGGTATGGATTGGCTTAGGGCCAATGATGCCGAGATATTATGCCGAAAGAAGATAGTTAGGATAAACCCACCCGGAAAGGAATCATTTATGGTGTACGGGGACAAAGGTAGAGTGAATTATGGAATCATCTCCCTGATGAAAGCCAGGAAATATTTGACCAAAGGATGTGCATCATACTTGGCATTCGTAATCGATGCTAAGAAGGAGAAAAAAGAGGTACAGAATATACCGGTTATGTGTGATTATTAGGAAATCTTTCCCAAAGATCTTCCCGGATTACCACCTGACACGCAAGTGGAGTGGATATGGACACTACGAGTTCTTGGTTATGTCATTCGGACTAACCAATGCTCCCGCAACATTCATGGATTTGATGAATAGGGTTTGTAAACCATTCCTCGATAAATCTGTGATAGTGTTCATCGACGACATTCTCATCTACTCGAAAAGCCAGGAGGAGCATGGAAAGCACCTCGAGAAGTGTTGGAGGTGTTAAAGGAGGAGAAGCTTTTTGCAAAGTTCTCCAAATGCGAATTTTGTATATGGGAAGTCCAATTCTTGGGTCATGTTGTTAACCAAGAGGGAATAATGGTTGACCCCACCAAGATCGAGGCTGTAATGAAGTGGGAACATCTGAAGAGTCCCACGGAGATTCGAAGCTTTCTAGGATTAGCCAGATATTACCGACGATTTATCCAAGGCTTTTCTTTGATAGCTGCTCCATTAACAGCTTTGACCCATAAAGGAGCTACGTATACATGGAGTGAGAAACACGATGAGGCATTCGAGAAGCTAAAGAAGAAGTTATGTAAAGCACCAATACTTTCTCTACCCGATGGAGTCGAAGATTTCGCAGATTATAGTGATGCATCTGGAGCCGGGTTGGGTTGTGTTCTGACCCAAATAGAAAAGGTGATAGCATACGCATCTCGACAATTGAAAGAGCACGAAAAGAACTACCCCACTCATGATCTGGAGTTGGCAGCGGTAGTATTTGCCTTAAAGATATGGAGGCATTACCTCTACGGCACGAAGTGCAAGCTCTTCACTAATCATAAGAGTCTCCAGTATCTCTTTAATCAGAAGGAGTTGAACATGAGGCAACAACGCTGGCTAGAACTTCTCAAGGACTACGACTGTGAGATACTTTACCACCCGGGTAAAGCAAATATTGTTGCTGATGCTCTCAGTCAGAAAGTCAATCTTGAAAGGAAAAGGCCAAGAGCGTTAAGAATTGAAGTCGTCTCGACGATTGTGGAAAGTATCGGGAAAGCTCAAGAAGAAGCTTTAGGGAAGAATGACCGAAAGGAAGAATGTTTGGGCAAAACGTTAGTATTCGGAACAAACAGTCGAAGACTGAAGGTATTCCAAGATCGAATCTGGGTACCTAAGACGGGACGAATAAGAGATATTCTAATGGAAGAAGCACACAAGACCATGTACTCGATTCATCCCAGGACTAAAATGCATAGGGACCTAAAACCCTACTACTGGTGGCCGACGATGAAGCTCGATGTTGCGAAGTATGTGGCCGAGTGCGTGACATGTGCAAGAGTTAAGGCACAACATCAAAAACCGTATGGGAGTTTAGAACCCTTACCTGTACCCATGGGTAAATGGGAAGACATCACCATGGATTTTGTGACTAAACTGCCCAGAACGAAGAACGGACACGACATGATTTGGGTAGTCGTGGATCGTTTCACCAAGAGTGCACACTTCATAGCCGCCAACGAGAAGTGGTCTATGGATAAGCTCGCAAATGCTTACATGAAGGAAATTGTAAGACTTCACGGTGTCCCTCTTACGATTGTGTCAGATCGTGATAGTCGTTTCACGTCGAGGTTTTGGAGGAGTCTGCAAGAGGAATTGGGTACGAAATTATGTTTGAGTACTGCTTACCATCCACAAACCGATGGTTAGAGCGAAAGAACGATTCAGACATTGGAAGATATGCTGAGAGCATGTACCTTCGAATTCCAAGGGAATTGGGACGAGCACTTACCTCTAGTAGAATTTTCCTACAACAATAGTTTTCACTCGAGCATCAAGATGGCACCTTATCAAGCCTTGTATGGACAGAAGTGTCGTACGCCGTCTTGTTGGCTTGAAGCCGGAGAGAAGCAGTTTATGGGCCCCGAGATAGTCCATGAGACTGCTGAGAAATTGAAGGTGATTAGGGAAAGAATGTTAGCAGCTCAGGATCGTCAGAAGAGCTATGCTGACAAGAAAAGACGACCGATAACCTTCGAAGTTGGGGATTCCGTTTTGCTTAAAGTCTCACCGTGGAAGGGACTTATACGATTTGGGAAACAAGGAAAGTTGAGTCCAAGGTTTATTGGACCGTACAAAGTTCTTCAGAAGATTGGGAACCAAGCTTACAAGCTGGAATTGCCCGAAGAACTCAATGGTATTCATAACACCTTCCATGTGTGTTATTTGAGGAAATTCATGGGAGATGCTCCCGACATAATTCCAATCTCAGAGTTAAGAATGGATGAGAATAAGAGGTTAATCGAAGAGCCCGAGGAAATTGTTGACCGTAAGACTAAGAAGCTACGACGCAAGATGGTTGACTTAGTGCTAGTCTGATGGAAACATTCGAATGGGCCAAATCTCACTTGGGAAACAGAGAGTGACATGATGAGTCGCTACCCTCATCTGTTTGTTGATGCATGATTCCGTGACGGAATCATCCTAAGGGGGAGAGAATTGTAATGCCCGGGTTTCGGGGCTAAGCATTTTTAGATGATGTAATAGTGTAGGTCAACTATTGTAACTCTTTTTGATGTAATAAAGATGAAATATTCTAATTCTATGTGAATTATGTGTATTTGTGTGCTTATTACTTTATTATAAATATATATTTAATAAAGAATAAAAATAAGCGTCAAAATTAAAGTGTGAGATAAGCCCTATATCTATACATAAAGTTTTAGTGGTCGAAACAAGGATTCCGAGGATATAAAAAACGCCAAAATCCGAGTTATAACGAAGAAGTTATAGCTCGTCGAAGTTTTACGGCAAAACCGACACGACACCGGAAGACGTAAATAGTGAATTTACGATGAAGGGATTTTTAGCCTTAGTTATCTAAACCAAAGTTGTAGTATATGTTAAACTGAGAACATCCATAAAAAGAACGCCCAAATCTGACTTCGTATGAGGAAGTTATGATTTTTCGAAGTTTCGGCTTAGCGGTGTACAGCCCGAAGTTCGCGTATTAGATCGTGCGGTTTTTAGCCGACACAACCTAGACGAGAATTGAAGATCTCGTTATTAGTAGTGTAACGATAAAAAGACAGACGGAAATGGACATCGGATAAAGAAGTTATGAGATTTTAACGGACCAATCCTGTCCCGGCCTGTTAAAAATATAACTTTAAAACTAAAGTCAAAATTAGCCGACGGAGTCTAAACGAAAGTTGTAGAGTACGTCTCCACCTACGCGTGGATATAAATAACGTCAAAAACGGAGTTCGTATGAACGAGTTACAAATTATAATACCATATTTACGTATTAAAATAAAGTATAAATCATACATATATATATATATATATATATATATATATATATATATATATATATATATATATATATATATATATATATCATTAGAAAGGTATCGACGATGAGGTCATTATAAGACTAATTGTCACACCCCCAAACCAAGGATGGCGGAAACGTCCGGGGGTGGAGGACTTCATGTACAGTATCATAACAACGTGTATAATAGTGCTCAAAGTAAATACAACCAATCATAAATATAATTGAAAAAGTTATACCAAAGTATATGTTTACATGATTCAAAATCAATTACATTATGATGACAAAAATAAATTGTTGACGGTTTAACGTCCCATCCTCAAAGCGATGAAGTTTTCCTGTTTCACTGATTTCCTGAGAATACAATTAGTTTTGAAAAGTGTCAACAATTAAGTTGGTGAGTTCATAAGAGTTTTGTTTGAAGTAGAAACCGTTTTCCTTGTAAAATCGATATAGTTTGATTTCCAGAAAATCCAATATTTTCTTAGTTAAGTGTGAATAGAAATATTCCTATATGATGCATTAATGAACCCTAGAATGACCCGTAGAGTTCCTCTATAATCGTCCAACGTATATAAGTTATATAAGGTTTAAATTAGATAAAACGTTGAATATAGTGGGTCTGCCCTAGGTCCACAACCCAACGAGGAACAAAAGATGAGGTGGGCACCACCAATTCTAGGCCAATCAAGACTAAATTCTTATATGACTCAAACATATACGCTCAGCGATTATAGTTGAATTCTAACAATTCTAGATGAAATATAGTTTGATTTCATAATAACTATCTTAAGTGAACCTGGTACTTTGTATCGGTACCCCCTTTTTGTATAAAGACCCGACACTTTGTATTTGTACCCCTTTTTATATAAAAACCGACACTTTGTATTTGTACCCCTTTTTGTATATAAACCCGACACTTTGTATTTGTACCCCTTTTGTATAAAAACCGGCACTTTGTATTTGTACCCCTTTTTGTATATAAACCCGACACTTTGTATTTGTACCCCCTTTTGTATAAAAACCCGGTACTTTGTATTTGTACCCCCCTTTTGTACGAGTATGTTATGTAAATGATCATAAACTATACCTATTATAGTTTATTAAAATGTTTGAAATGTATATGTACCCTAACTATACCTATTATAGTTTAGTATATTTCCTTGTGCTGTTTAAGAATCCCACTCTATGTAAGTCAAACGTATAGTACGATATAACTATGATTAACTTGCTTTGTTTTGTACTAATGATTATGATGGAGGATTCTTATAAATTCAGCAAGTATTTTCCAATTATATAAATATATCATAATAAGAAATACATGTAATATATGAAGTTATCAAAGATTTAACACTTTGCTCAACATGTTACAAAGTGTTTTGATAGTTAGAAGCTGTTAATTAATTCTTAGTCTTTCATCACTGTTTTATAAAAATCATAGAAAAATCATACGAAGTCGAAAACTAGATCCGTAAATTCTGAGAGTTCCTAAAATGAGTCTAGTTTACTCAAAATTTTTATCATGATTTTTGGAAGCTTTTAACTTGTCTTAAAATGCTCATATTCACAGACTGGTCCGGGTTTGTGTTTGAAAAGATAGGCTGTTTTGTAAAAATCACCATAAATCGTAGAAAAATCGTATGGAGATGTGCAAGTAGTCATTTTAAAGCTAAGAAGTGGAAATACTTGCACCTAAAACATTTTTCAAAAATAAAATGTTTAAGTTGTCCAAAACAGTCCATGAATGGAGTGGAACTTTTCTGATGAAGGCTGTTAGAAAATTTTAGTTATGTTCTTGGTGTTTTAACTTGTATTCCCCCCTTAAAAACTTGAGAAAACATGAAAATGTAGGGGTATGAACTCACCTTGAGTGATTTCAGTGGATGGATGATGGAGAGAAGGGGTGTTCAACTCAAGAACACTAGGGAAGATTGCTTGAAGATTTGAAGATCTAACACAAATATGATGGAGTTTGTGTAAGATATCTTTGATTTATGTGGAAATGAGTGAGATAATCACAAGGAGAATGGATTATGCTTACCAAATGTGGAAGAACACTTGATAATCAGCCTTGAATCTCGAGTTTGGTGGAGAAAAAGTTTGAGAGAAAAGTGGTGTTTGATACTTAGTGAAATGAGGCAAATGAGAGAAATGAGGAGAGAGGATGTTTGTTCCAGCTCTAAAAACGTGGGAATGGGTGGAAAATGAGTGCAAGGGGCATTGATATGACTTAGGTAAGGTGGGGAGGTATGGTTAGTCAAAGAGTGGGTGTGGGGTGGTTGTTTTTGACATTGGATAAGGCAAAGTCAACACTCCACCTTTAATAATTCACCCATTTGATTTTTATTATTTAGATAATGATTTTCATCAAAATATGTTTAACTTATGAATATTTAGAGTTTATTACGTTAAAATATAATTTCTGGAGAAAATCCCGCTTTAAAATCACGAAAAAACGGGCTTAAAATGTTAAAAATATCAAAAATGGGCTAAAAGTGACAAAATCCCGAAATTTGGCCGAGGTTCGGTCTTCTGATGCTGAACCGAGAGAGAGGAAGGCAGAAACCGATAGGGGAGAAGAGGGAGAGAAGGAACCGAGAGGGGAGAATAGAGACCGAGAGAAGAGAAGAGAAGAGACAGAGAGGAGAGAAGACAGAACAGAGACCGAGAGGAGGGAAGAGAACAGAGACCGAGAGTCCGAGTATAGACAGAGAGGCGGAGGCCGAGAAGGAGCAGAGACCGAGAGTCCGAGTAGAGACAGAGAGGCGGAGGCCGAGAAGGAGCAGAGACCGAGAGGGGCAGAGACCGAGGCTTTGTCTCGCATGCCTCAGCCAACAGAGGCTCGGTTCTGGTCCTGAGAGGCCTCTCTTCTTGGTTTCGGTTCCTAAAGCCTATTTTCTCGTTTTCTCCTCGTTTTAAGCCGTTTTTGACCCGGTTAAGGGTCGGAATGACCCGAATGATTCTAAAAAGTTACGGGAACTTTTGAGAGAGATTTCACAAACTTGGAGAGATTTGGGAGAGATTTGACATTCTTGGAGAGATTTCTCATACAAAGAGATATTTGAGAGAGATTTCACATACTTGGAGAGATTTGGGAGAGATTTGACATTCTTGGAGAGATTTCTCATACAGAGAGATATTTGAGAGAGATTTCACATACTTGGAGAGATTTGGGAGAGATTTGACATTCTTGGAGAGATTTCTCATACAAAGAGATATTTGAGAGAGATTTAGTGAAAACGATTGGGAGATGTTTCATTTGTGACAATTATGAGTGTTTGGCCCCGCAATGCATGGTTCTTGAGCCCCGTTAAGTCATGATTAAGGATCCTACACACTCCCGATGAGTATGCAACATGGTTTTATCGGTTTGGCTTGCCACTTACCACAGTTTTAGGTTAAGGAGATCTAGTTGTACGTACTTTTCGATTTATGATTTCTCATCAGAATAGCAAGTTGTTTAGTAAATACATAACGTAAGCCCTAGTATACAAGGTTTAGTTGAGTTGACTGGTTTGACTCGTTGACTTTATTTGACTTTGAATTTACCAGAATTTGACGGTTGTCACACTAATGTTGAGTTCTTTCGACATTAGTTTAATTCAAATATCGTTAAATCTATTTAAAATAGTATTATAAAGGGGTGTTTAGTTGTTTATATAACTATAAGGTCATTAAGTAATTATGGAGGGTAGTTTTTGTAAATTCAATTACTATAAATGAGAGGCTTGGGCTCTCATATTTCTTGCACCACTATCTTGATTCAAGAGTCTTTCTCTTCTTATCCCCCGAGCATTTCGGTCCCTTGTGATTCGACTTCTCTTTCTGTAGTTTTAGTATAGTAAGGTGAGCGCTGAAGCGCTGCACGAATCTTTCTTAGAAAGATTCAACAACGAATTTCCTCCCCTGCAGAGCCCAACTCCTAGCTAGAATCCCCTTGTAAGTAAGTTATGCTTACCGTATTTTAAATATAGTTTATATTTAAAATTAGTATTGTTATTATAAATTTATAGCAAATATTTAAGCTATTATTATGACTTATATAAGTGTCGTTATAATATCTTTTTAACTACTCGTGGTACGGTGAATCTGGTTTAAAGGGCCACATAGGGTTGTTGGATTTCAGAAGTGCTATACGCCAAAATGGTCATGCCCTCCGGTGTTTTATGTCTTGCCCGTGTTTGTACATAGTGGTTGGAAAGTATTGTTTAAACGCTTATATAATAATAATAATAATAATAATAATAATAATAATAATAATAATAATAATAATAATAATAATAATAATAATAATAATAAGACTAATAATTAGTCACGGTAATATTAGACTAAAATCTAGTGGTGATAATACTAGGTTTCGTCGAAGGAAATTATTTTAAAGTAAACGAAGCGCTGTCCAAGTATCGAGTCACCACCTTCTCAGGTGAGTACATAGTTACTTTCAGCTTACACATAGATATGAAGTATTTTATATAAATTACCTGCTATGTGTGCATATTATCTGAATACTTGCTATCTATGTTGGATGAACGTTTTATACATGTTTTCAATGATTTAAACTGTATATGTATTTTATATCTACAAATTGTGTTGGGTAAAAGATGGGTAGATGTAATAGTTGTTGTGTGACAAAATAAAATAATGAGAGGCCTCTTTATAGATGTTAATGATGATCCAGTCATCTAGCGGAGTATAGATGACGACCACGGACTATTCTAGACAGTCC
Source organism: Lactuca saligna (assembly GCF_052625555.1). NCBI lineage: Eukaryota > Viridiplantae > Streptophyta > Magnoliopsida > Asterales > Asteraceae > Lactuca > Lactuca saligna. The sequence goes on along the minus strand of NC_136421.1, from coordinate 267,656,679 downwards.
AGTGGAACACTAGCAGGCTCGCAACCTGTAGGTGTTTATTCGAACTGTGTGTTTATTTGAACTGTGTGCTCACCATATGTACTCCATCCCCCACATGGTTGCCTTAAGGACATTTGTTGCTAAGAAATCCCCTTAGCAGTAATGTCCATCCCGATGATAATCCTTAGGATAGGTCCCTTATGATAGATGTTTAGGGACGTAATGTGAGGATAACGGGAACGGGTAATCGGGTTTGTTTAATTTAAGGAAGTTAATAAACTGATTTATTGTGGGTTGAAAACCCTATGTGCTCACCAGGATCTGAAGCCTGACCCACTCAGTTTTATGTATTACAGGTAGTGGCGCTTGAGCATATATATGATGTTTGGATGAGGGATTACGGATATAGGCCTGTAGATATGAAATAATGTAGTAAGGCTTGTATTGTACTGTTTATGCTTTTGATCTGTATGAACATGACATCCTGAGTCTTTTAATGAAATACATTTCTATGGAAATGCTTTTGATAAATCTTTATCATATTATTGTTTTGGGACAAATTCCGCAACACTTTTATTTAAAATGTTACTTTGATTTTTAAACAAAGCATAAACAAACCGGTCTTTTCTGGCCGTGATTTTGGGGATGTCACACAGCTTCTCCTAGGTCTTTCATAGCGAAACACTTCCCAATCTAGGACTTCACTTCCTGCATGGTTGGGAGGTCATTTCCTATGAGTAATATGTCATCCACATACAGTACCAAAAAGCTAACTATACTCCCACTAGCCTTGACATATACACAAGATTCATCTTCACTCCTCGAGAAGCCAAACTCTTTGAATTTCACATCGAAACAAAGATTCCATCTGCAGGGTGCTTGTTTCAATCCATAAATGGATTTCTCGAGCATACACACTCTATTAGGGTACTCTGTACTGACAAAACCCTCTGGCTGACTCATGTAAACATCCTCAGCCAACTTTCCAGTAAGAAAAACGTTTTTGACATCCATTTTCCATATTTCATAGTCATGAAATGCAGCAATGGCTAGCATAACCCTAATAGACTTAATCTTTGCTACCGGTGAAAAGGTCTCATCATAATCAACTCCTAGAGTTTGAGAAAAGTCATTTGCAACCAGTCGCGCCTTATAAGGGTGTACATTACCATCCATATCGGTCTTCTTCTTGAAGATCCATTTGCACCCAATTTTCTTGCGACCTGGTACATTGTCAACCAAGTTCCAAACTTGATTAACATACATGGACTATATCTCGCTGTTCATTGCCTCTTTCCATTTAGCAGACTTTGGGCCTGCCATGGCTTCCTCATAGCTGTTAGGTTCATCCAGACTTACCAGTGTCTCATCACTGATAAGTGTATCACCTTCTGTGGTAATATGGAAACCATAGTAGTGCTCAGGTGCATTCCTAACCCTCGTGGAACACCTTAGAGGTATGGACTCGTCAACTGGATCAACTCCTCAGGTTGACTGATAGGGTTTGAAGTTCCTTCACCACTTGACTCTTGATTCGAGGTCAATTTGCCTTCAACTGTTTCCTTCGCTTATGAACTCTCTCTCTCTCTCTCTCTCTCTCTCTCAATACACCCCTTCTTGCTACAAAGACCACATTCTCACTCCGTTTGTAGAAAAGGTAACCAAAGGATTTATGTGGGTAGCTGATGAAAATACACCTCTCACTTCGAGGTTCGAGCTTATCGTGAGTCTCACGCCTCACGAAAGCTTTACAGCCCCAAATCTTGATGTGGTCTAGATTAGGAACTTTTCCAGTCCACATCTCATGAGGAGTTTTGGAAACTTTCTTTGTAGGGACTAGATTAAGGATATGGGTGGCAGTCTCTAAGGAATACCCCCAGAATGCGATTGGTAGCGTAGCTCGACTCACCATGGAACGAACCATGTCCAACAAGGTTCGATTATGCCTTTCAGCCACACCATTCAACTGTGGTGTCCTGGGAGGTGTCAAATTTGAGACAATACCACATTCCTTAACATAGTCAAGGAACTCTGTACTAAGATACTCAACACCACGATCGGATCGAAGCATCTTAATGTTCCTGCCTAATTGATTCTTGATTTCTTGTTTAAACTCTTTAAACCTTTCAAAAGTCTTTGATTTATGCTTGATTAAGTAGACATATCCATATCTACTATAATCATCTGCAAAAGTCACATAATAACGATTAGCATCCCTTGTGGCAGTTTTGAAGGGTCCACACACATCTTTGTGCACTAGATCCAACAAGCCTTCACCCCTTGCAAAAGAACTAGTAAAGGGTGACTTTGTCATTTTTCCATGTAAGCAAGATTCACAACTATCATCTGACTTTAGGTCAAATGACTCCAAGACTCCATCCTTTTGGAGTTGGCTTATGTGTTTCTTGCTTACATGTCCAAGGAGATAATGCCATAATGATGCTTTATCGAAGTTATTATTATTAGAAGAATCAATACACAACACATTATTTCCTAGGTTATCTACAACAGACACAGCTTCATACACACATGATAGGTTTTATGCATAAGAACAATCCTATGTGCTCATACAAACCCTAATGCTTGGATCTAGGTTTCTCTATTGTACATGTATTGAATCCAAGACTTATAAACCCTAATATAGCATACATATATCAAAAACTAACATATAGAATCAGATCTACATCTTTACCTCTTCAATGGAAGCTTGATTCTTCTTTCTTAGAGCTTAGAGTTATAATTGTAACTCCTCTAACGGCTTACAAACACCACAAGCAAGAAGGAAACTATTTGAGAGAGGTGGGAGGATGCTAAATTCGGCCCTAGGGTTTCCTTGGCAGCAAGTGGCCGAATTTGGGAGCTAGGGGTCCCTATTTATACTGCTAGATACTAGGATTTCACTCAAAACCCTAATGGATAACTTACCCATCAAGCAGCCCAAGGAACCTTCTGGAATAAGGCCCTTGGACGAAAACATGATGACCCTTCATCATAATTTCGTTCCCCCTTATTCCATTAGGTTTCCTTTGCCCAAAACTTAACTATCACTCATTTGACAGTTTATACCCATTTATTTAATTAATCTCTTTTAGTCACCAAATTAATTCCTAATTAATTTATGACAAATATTAATTAAATAATATGATTTCTCTTTTTATATATTAATCTTATAATATATTAATAAATCATAATATCCTCTCTCTATATAATATGATTTCTCTTTTTATATATTAATCTTATAATATATTAATAAATCATTATATATTAATCTCCTCAAAGGTTTCTGACTTTTCCTTGATTAAGTAGATATATCCATATATGCTATAATCATCCGTAAAAGTCATGTAAAAGCGGCACGCATCCCTTGTGGTAGATCTAAAGGGCCCACACACATCGGTATGTATGAGATCCAATAGACCCTCACCCCTTTCACAAGTGCCAGTAAAGGGTGACATGATCATCTTCCAAAGTAAACAAGATTCACACATGTCATCGTTCCTAAGGTCGAATGACTCCAACACTCCATCCTTTTGGAGTTGGGCTATACGTTTCTTGTTGACATGGCCAAGGCGACAATGACACAAGCATGCTTTGTCTAGGATAGTAGACAAATGAATAATTAATACATCATTTCCTAAATTATCAACAACCATCACAGATTCATAAGTCCCAGTACAAGGTAATGCATTGAAATAAAAGACACCAGTCAAATAAACATTAATAGAACCATTACTATTATCAAAAGAATATCTGAAACCTTGTCTAAACAATCCATGAAATGAAATAATATTTCTTGCCATATTTGGCGAATAGCAACAATTTTCTAAATCCAACCCTAACCCATTACTCAACGCTAAAGAATAAAATCCGACTCTGGTCACAGGCAATGATCTTCTGTTTCCCATAATCAAGTTTATCTTCCCATGTTCCATCTCCTTACTTCTTCTTAGGCCCTGCAAATCAGAACAAATGTGGTAACCACACCTTGTATCAAGAACCCATGAAGTAGAAAATGATGAGTTATTAGATTTAATATAATACATACCTACGAAGGTGGGCATAATCTTCCCATCCTTTATGTCTTGCAGATACTTAGGGCAACTTTGTTTCTAGTGGCCCTTCTGGTGGCAGTAATAGCACTCTGCTTCTTTGGGGTCGGAAGAGGGTTTGACCGAACCAGCTTTGGTTCCACTAGAAGAGGAACCATCTTGGGTCTTACCCTTATGGTGTCCCTTACATGGATCCTTCCTCTTTTTTCCCTTTCCTTGACCAATTGGCAACACAGGAGCAGTCACAGCAGGGGATGGTGCAACAGATTTGTCTTTAAGGTTGCTCTCAGTAGTCCTCAGCAGTCCTTGGAGCTTACTCAATGAGACCTCTTCCTTATTCATGTGATAGGTCATTCTAAACTGGTTGTATCATGAAGGCAAGGAGTGGAGGAGTATGTCGATAGCCAAATCCTCATCAAACTTGACATTAAGTTTGAGAAGACGATCAACATACCTCTGTATTTTCTTTAAATGAGAGGTTAGGGATTCTCCACTCCCCATCTTAGCGGTGATCATGTTAGTAATGATCTCATAGTTCTCTTGCCTCGCGCTTTGGTGGTACATGTCCAAGAAATCCTGATGCATTTCATTCGGATATATGTCCTCATAGGACTTTTGGAGTTCGAGGCTCATGGTGGCGAGCATGATGCAATGAACTTTCAGAGCATCACGCTCGTGGGCCTCAAAAGCGGCTAACTTTTCAGGAGTAGCAACATCTGGGATGATCTTCTCAAGCTTTTCATCAAGGACATATTATTTTTCCTCGTAGCGAGTGATCATGCGAATGTACCTTATCCACTCATTGAAGTTTGACCCATCAAATGTCACCTTTTGACATAGGTACATCAACAAGAATGACCCAGAAGCGTTGTTGGTGTTGTTTGCAGACATCTGAAAAAAAAAGGAACAAAGTTTGATTAAAAATGGGCCCCTAATTAAACATCCAAATGAGAAATTAGGGCTAGGACCCAACAACATTATTTACAACTTAGAAAGGGATGTCGTACTCTAAAAGTAAATAATTTGAAGGTAAGTGAATGACGATTCACTAATTCTCACCATGAAAAATGAAAAAGAGATTAAGTTTTAAATGTATTTGAAAACTCCTAGATCTTTGAGATTCATTGAACTTTTCAATAGCATGTTTAAATCTCGATGTGCATTTCAAATTTGCGACCAGGATGCTGAGGATCGCAAACAAGTTGTGAATAACCATGCGAATCAACATGGTGCACTCAATGTCTCTATCATCTAACCAATGTGCCGGTTAGCCACGCACGCTCCATTGATCTATGATAAACATCGAGCCACCCTTTGCCACCAATGCCAATCCCAAACTAGTGTGCCGGTTAACCACGCACGCTCCACTAACGTTTGACAAGGGTACAAAGTGTAATTCCATGGAATAGCATCATTTTCATATTTTTCCTTAAAGTAACTAAGATTAGGAATTTGAAAAAACATGTTAGTTACTTTGCAATATTCATTATACTTGTAAGGAGGTATTAAGTGCCCTATCCTATCCGTTCGGCTAACGACCCTCCACCAATCAATCAAGTGGTGGGTGTGAGTGTACACCCATTAAGCGTCAATTTATAGGCAGCAACATTATACCCACCTTATAGATCGACTTCCTGAATGAGGCCTACTAGCGATAAGACTATCTTTGATTGAATCCAAGTTTAGTTACAAGATAATTACCAAATAATATATATAATCCAAATTTATCATATAAACAGCTATTATTCAAAAGATTTGAAATTATCTATTGTTTTGGCAGGGATAATCATTCTATTACAATAAAATTCGGATTTTATTTCAAAAAATGATTTATGCATTAATCCCATGATAAAACAGCAACAAAATCCTAAAATATCCTCTGTCTGACAGCTAAACTCATCGAGTCCACATTGGAACTCGTAGAGTTCATCCAACCCGTCGAGTTCATCAAACAGTTAGCACAAAAAAAAAACGATTTTCAGCAATCAAACAGTTAAAGCATCACATACAACATACACCAATCAAGGCTCTGATACCATTGATGGGTTTTATGCATAAGAACAATCTTATGTGCTCATACAAACCCTAATGCTTGAATCTTGGTTTCTATATTGTACATGCATTGAATCCAAGACTTATAAACCGTAATCTAGTATACATATATCAAAAACTAACATATAGAATCAGCTCTAGATGTTTACCTCTTCAATGGAAGCTTGATTCTTCTTTCTTGGAGCTTAGAGTCACAATTGTAACTCCTCTTATGGCTTAAAAACACCACAAGCAAGAATGAAACTATATGAGAGAGGTGGGAGGATGCTAAATTAGGCCCTAGGGTTTCCTTGGAAGCAAGTGGCCGGATTTAGGAGCTAGGGGTCCCTATTTATACTGCTAGATACTAGGATTTCATTCAAACCCCTAATGGATAACTTAGCCATCAAGCAGCCCAAGGAACCTTCTGGAGTAAGGCCTTTAGACGAAAACATGATGACCCTTCATCATAATTTCGTTCCCCCTTAGTCTATTAGGTTTCCTTTTCCCAAAACTTAACTATCATTCATTTGACAGTTTATACCCCTTTATTTAATTAATCTCTTTTAGTCACCAAATTAATTCCTAATTAATTTATGACAAATATTAATTAAATAATATGATTTCTCTTTTAATATATTAATCTTATAATATATTAATAAATCATAATATCCTCTCTCTCTCTCTCTCCTTAAATTACCTTGTCAAGTTGCTTTGGTGAAGGCAACCCAAAAGGACCATGTATGACCGGGTCAAGTACATACAAAATATAGTTATAGACTTAGACACTAATCCAACAACACCATCACAAGGTAATGCTTTAAATTAAAGAACATTATTAAAGAAAGCATTAATTCCACCAACTTCATTATCAAAAGAAAAGGTAAACCCTTGTTTGCACAAAGCATGAAAGGAAATAATATTTCTTGCAATTTCAGGCGAGTAACAACATTTATTCAAATCTAATGTAAACCCACTACTTAGTAACAAAGAATAAACTCCAATCTTGGTGATAGGTGAAGCTTTCTTATTCCCCATGATCAAGTTTATCTTTCCATGCTCCACATTCTCACTTCTTCTTAGTCCCTACAAATCAGAATATATTTGAATTCCACAACCTGTATCAAGGACCCAAGAATTAGAATAGGGTGAATTATTAGACAATATTGTGTATATACCTACATGGGTGGGTTTTACTTTCGCATCCTTAATATATTGCTGGTACTTTGGGCAGTTCCACTTCCAATGCGACTTTTCATGGCAATAGAAGGATTCAGCCTCTTTTGGATTAGAAGAAGGAGTGATGAAACCTTTCTTGGTTCCAATTGAAGAGGAGCCATCAAGGTTCTTACCCTTGGTACTCTTCGAAGGGTTCTTCTTCTCTTTCCCTCTACTTTTCCCGATTGCCAGGACAGGGGTGAAGTTTGGAGTAGGAGTAGGAGTGGTAACAACCGACTCACCTTTAAGACCTGTTTCAACGGTCTTTAGGAGTCCTTGAAGCTTGTTGGGGGTAACTTCCTCCTTGTTCATGTGGTATGTCATGCGGAATTGATCATAACACGAGGGTAAGGAGTGCAAAATGATATCTATTTCCAACTCCTCGAGGAAGTTCACATTAATTTTCAGCATACGGTCCACATACCTTTGCATTTTCTACACGTGGCCCGTTATGGGTTCACCATCCTTCATCCGGGTTGTTATCATGGAGGAGGTGATTTCATATCGCTCTTGACGAGCACTCTGATGGTAGCGGTCCATCAAATCTTGGTGCATCTCAAAAGGATAGTAGTCCTCATAGGACTTTTGGAGCTCAGCTGTCATAGTGGCCAACATGATGCATGCCACTTTGTTAGCATCTCTTTCATGGGCCTGATATTCAGCGATCTCCTTTGGAGTAGTAGTCAGCTTGGGTTCTTTAAGCTCCTTGTCGAGGACATATTATTTGTTCTCATACTGAGTGACCATCCTGATATTCCTGATCCAATCTATAAAGTTAGATCCATCAACGATGACTCTCCCATAAAGGTTCATGAGAGAGAAGGAGCCGATAGGATTTGAGCCAGAAGCAACATTGTTGGTTGACCTCTGAAAAAGAAGAAAAAACAAGTTTAGATTAGATATAAAGATAGTCCTTAATAAAACACCCAAATGTAATATTAAGGCTAGGACCCAATTACAATATATTATAACTTAGAAGAAGGATGTCGTAATCTAAGCTATAACATATTTGAAAGGTAGGTGAATGACGATTCACCAATTTCCACCATGAAAAACGAAATATAAATTATTAGGTTTTAATTGGTTTTTAGAAACTCCTAGATTCTTTTGAGATTCATTGAACTTGTCAATGGCATATTTCAATCTCGAGTATGCCCTTCAGGTTTTGTGACTGGGATGTCGAGGATCACAAAACAAGGTGTGAAGTAACCATAAAAATTACTTGGTACCCTTAATGTTTTTCACTCAATCGATATGTTGGTTAACCACACACGCTCCACCGACCTCTGAAAAACCTTAAGTCGCCCTTTGCCTACCTCGTTAAGTCCAAGTTAGTCTACTGGTTCTCCACACACGCTCCACTAACGACTTAATCAAGGTGCAAAGTGTAATTTCATGGATTAGAAACTTATTCACATTTTCCTAAAGTAACTAATATTTGTAATTTAATAAAACATTTAGTTACTTTATAATAATCATTATACTTTTAATGAGAATTTAAAGTCATTGTCCTACCCGTTCGGCTAACGACCCTCCACCAGTCAAGGAAGCGGTGGGTGAGAGTGGACACCCATTAAGCTGCCATTTTATAGGCAACAACCTTATACCCCCTTATAGAATGGCTTCGTGAATGAGATCTAGTAACGGTAAAATAACTTGATCTTATATATATATATATATATATATATATATATATATATATATATATATATATATATATATATATATATATATACATATATTATTAACTTATAATATTATAAAGTACAAGGGTTGAATTTTAACTTTTAAAATTCTAGGGGTTGGAACTAAGGTTTACTAGATGACTTTACATGTTCCAAAACTTGAGGGCAAGTTTTGTAACTTTACAAAACTTTTCAATTCATTACTTATGAGTTATTGTTTATTAAAAATGAAGACTCTTCATTTTTTGTAACTTATGTGTTCTTTTAATGGATTTATTACAAAGTGACTTTTGGTTATCCATAACTTGAGGACAAGTTATGGACTCCATTAAAACACATCATGATCATGAATTAACTACCAATCAATAGCACATAATTCCTATGATCTTGCAAGAATTCATAAGACCATGAATATTCATATAAAAATTTCAACAACATATGAACACATATAAACATGAAGTCTTGATATTAGCCATTGTAAATGGATTAGAACAACCATTACACCACCTAAAAAAAGTTTTAAAACACCAAAACAGTTTAGGGTAATGTTTCTATTCCATTTCCAGCATCAAAAATCGAAAATCAACACACTATATGACCAACTCGTCGAGTGCAAGAACCAACTCGCCGATTTGGTCAAAGATTCGCTTGGACTCGTCGAGTCCCCCCCATGGACTCGATGAGTCCACTGTTCATACAACAAGAATTTTGACTTTTTTTTCACTATTTTGCATCAAGTATCAAACAAACAAGTCTAGGCTCTGATGCCACTGTAGGGTTTAGAGCATTCTAACACTCCTAAGGTGTACATGCAACCCTAGAAACCTTGGATCTTGTTTTTCTAAAATACATGGAAAATTTGATTTCCAAGGTTCTTAATCCTATCTAGCATACATGGGGAACTTTAAACATAAAAGATAGCTAGAAATACATACCTTGTAGTAATTTGGATTCCTTGAAAACCTTGTGAGCCTAGCACCCCAAGTGTGATGCCTCAAATATCTCACCCAACACCAAATGCACTTGGAATATACTTGAGAGAAATGTCACACTTGTAAAATCGGCTTGCCCTCTCCTTTCTTACTTAAGTTCCGATTTTGGTGAACATAAGGAGCCGTATATAGTGTGTTACAATTAGGGTTACACCATGTAAACCCTAATTGTCATGACTTTTCATTTTCATGACCCATGGGTTCAACAACCACCATGGAGCACCCTATAGTTTTAGCCCAACTTGATAATCCATGAAGCATTAGCCCATTATATAAGTATGGATGATTTACACAATCAACCGATATATTTAATTAGTATCCTTTTTGATCACCTAATTAATTCTTGATTAATACTAATTAAATAATATTATTAATAAATTAGAACTTATAACATATTAAGAAACCACAAGTGTTATTTCTCTCATTTTAGTCTATCCAAATGTATTATGCCATGCAACCCAAATGGACCATGCGAAACCGGGTCAAGTACATACCAAAAATAGTTATGGACTTAGACACCTTATCCAACACATGTAACACCTGGTTCCTGGTACATATTTAACTTAAATTTATTCCTTTTTATAGAGCAACTCGACGAGTTGGGCCCAAACTCATCGAGTAGAGATCATAAGGGTCGCATGATTTAAGTAACCTACTCGACGAGTTGGGAGGCCTCAACTTGACCAGTAGGCTGGCAGGGATGAAACGCTGATTTTCGAGGTTTGCACCCTATTTAAAAAATTTAAACCATTCATGATGGCCTCATTTCCAGCCTCCAAGTCCCAAATCGTAAATCTCAAAAACCCTAAATCCATTTGAGTGTTTGTGAGCTATTTTTTAGTGTTTTGGTGTGTATTTGAAGCTATTGGAAGAAGGAAGAGCTTAGACACACAAGAAGGAGCATATAGATCCAGGATCCTTGCCTCATCCATGACATTTTGCTGGTATAAAGCTTAAACCTTTCCTTGTAGTTGCTTAGATCTCCTTTTGGGGGTTACTTTACTAGTTTTGGTCCAACAAACATGATTCTTAGGATTTGGATGTCCCAAATGGGGAATACTTCAGATCTAGGGTCTTGACGGGTTTCCATGGAATAAAGGTGCCAACTTTATGGCCATGGAAGCCCCATGCAACCTTTAGACCATCATTTTGGTCTTTTGAAGCTCCTATGGTCATGCATGTGGATAAAGTTTAAGACTTTACATTATCATTTTGTCCCTTGAGTCCAAATCTATGACCTCATGGTCTATCTTGAAGTTATGATGGCTTTTGGAGTTGGATCTAAGCCATTTTGAGTTAGGGTTTGAGTTTTATGCGTTGGGAGAGGACCTTAATTGGTAAATTTGGAAAGTTTACCCTTTTAAGTGTATTTCCAGTTTGGATCCGGAGTTTAGGGTGTAGATCTGATGAATAAGGACTTAATGCACTAAGAAGAGTTGACAGACAGGTGAACTCGATGAGTCCATAAGGGAACTCTGCAAGTTGGTTTGGAATGTTCCCGATTCTGTTGAAGGAACTCGACGAGTCTACAAGGGAACTCAACGAGTTGTACTAGGAAAGTCCAGTTTCTGTTGAGAAGGAGGAACTCGGTGATTTTGAGGATAACTCGATGATTTGGATCGCGATTTCACGATTTTGTGACTCATGGGAGCTCGGTGATGAGTGTTTCTAAGATATCGGTGATGAGGGTTTCTAGGATATCGGTGATGATTGGAAATCATTTGAGGAGCATTCTGAGGCTAAGGTTGGTGATGAGGGTTTCTATGATATCATTGATGATTGTTCGGAGGGTTGAAGTTTCGTTAAAAGGTGGTTTAGTAAAATGTTGTTGTTTGCGAAAAGTTGGTGGTGGATGTCGATTGAACTGTTGACTCAAGAGGTCTATGGCATTTTGGAACTCTTCCTCATCATCTAATACGACATCTACTTCATATGATTGCAGTGAGTTATCATATGAATGTCGATATGATCAATCTATGGGATAAGGATACTAAGGTGCTTTGATGGCATACTGAGGAGTTTGAGCCATTAAAGCAAGAGATCCACCCATATCTATACATTCTTTTAACGTTGTGGATTTTTAAGCTTGAAGATCACTGTAAAGTTTGAACAGTGAAAGAGTTTGGATCTTCCTGTCTCATTGAAGTATCATTTTTGAAGTCGTCCAATGTCTTCCTAACCTATTATGAGGTTGAATCTCTTGAAGTAGTCATCAAGACTTTTACTAGGTAGAGCTTTGAAGTTTGTGAATTCGTTGAGAACAGCAGTAAGCTTCTTGTCTTGAGCTTGTTCAAACCCTTGGTATAGATTTTTGAGTACTTTCCAAATTTCTTTGGCAGATTCGCAGTTGATGATGATCTCAAAGTTGTCTATAGCAACGCCACATGAAACTTTGTAGAAGGAAATCACATCTTTCCCCGTCTTTTCGAGTCATCATTCGTAGGTTTGTTCATGGCTGCTAGACCACCTCCAAGTATTGCCTGAGCACCATTAGTTACAAATACGAGTGAGAATAGGAACATGAGGTCATTCGTCTACCGATCTCCAAGCACCTCTTTCGAGTCTCTTTAAATATCTTTCCATTCTTTGGGACCAATGATGATATTTGTTTGCAACAAGTATTAGAGCTCTATTAGAACCTCCAACACTGTTTGAAATGTTTAAAAAACAAGTGTGTGCCATTTTTCCTTGTTTTAATGAGATTTAATGGTATAAAAGTCCTTTTAAATAAGAGTTTTTTTTTTTAAGAAAACCTTCGATTTTTTGAAAGGAGTTAAAAGGGAACACTTTGGATCTGATACCAATTATTGAGAGACGAAATTATTAACAGTTAGTAAAGAGATAATATATTGCGGCATAATAAGTTAATCTCAACGGATCTTTGTTAGCTCAATAATAATAGTTAGATTACAGAAAAGTAAGGAATGTAAATAGAAGCAAGTGATATCAATAAGCATTAAACTAGTAGACACTTTGTTGAATCGTAACATGGTTTGCATGCAAACACAAGTAAGTAAATGAGGAATAACATAAGTGAAGAGGGACTCAGATAAAGTATCAATCAGATAGCTTTAGATAGTATAGAGATGAATAAATCATCTATTGATAAGTTCAAAATTGGTACATAAACATGAAGTGCAAACCTCTATTTATAGAGGTCCAAAAGTTACACGGAAATAATAAACAGTTAAAAATTGACTAACTTTGGTGACACTGAAGGGTACACCAGATAACACTAAGTTTACACGCATAGTCAGTAAGATAACTTGTAACAGACTTCATGTTCTCAGATGTTTGGGTCTTCATCTAGTCTTCAGGCTCCATAAGATGACAAACAGTCTTCAGTATCCACCACTCCGGTTCACACGAGCATTTGGGTCTTCGAGTTCATTTTAGTTGCCGAGGGTCACTTTCTTGTATCAATAGACCAAACCCTATAAACTAGGGTTTGGGGATCCTTTATGTACGCCTTGCGTACACGGTGTACACTTAGTGTACTAAGCTCCACCCAAGTATGCCCAGGGTGCACAACGTACGTCCAACCTACTAACGCTTTGGCCAAAAATCACCAAAATGCCAATATGGGCCATACTTGCAATTGAAAGTACATCATCATCGGGATGTTACAATCTTCCCTCTAACATAAAACACTTATGAATCACTTTTCAAGCTTCAAAACTATCATACATAACCAAGGGTTCGATTTTAGAATTTGGAGGATATAAAGGTTGGTCATGAGAAGGCCCAAGAGGGTTTTTGTTGCTTAAATAGTGGTCACATTTAAAGTATTAATTAGGTTTTTGGAGACAGCACAAGTACACTTGGCGTACACATATGTACACCCAGTGTACTTAAATATTGACCCGCCCCAAAGCTTCTTGACTTACGCCTATCGTACAGGTTGTATGCCTATCGTAAGGACCTTTTATGAAAACTTTGAAAACACAAGGACTGAAAAAGGAAATTACCTGACAACAGGTGTTACATTGTACATCCTCCATTGGCTCTGCATCATGTAATGGCTTCTCATCCTCAAATGGTTCCTCCACATTTTCAGGTGTAAGTGGGCTAGGCATCCAGGGATCAAACTCTTCCTCTTCCGTCTATGACACTACCTAATCACTCTCTGGGGAAGGATGAGATACTCACAAATATCTTCCATCAATGTGCTCTTGAAGATCACATTGCTCCGACCGCCCACATCCACTTTGATTTTTTCTAAGGGGGTATGTCGGATAAGTGCATTTAGATCATCAACCTCAAGATATGGGTAGAATACTTATTTAGTGAGCTTGGTCATAAATCTATCTAAGGATCCTAGCTAGTCGAACTATAACGCCAATCCATAAATCCTCAAGCGCTTAGCTTGCCAACTACCGTATCCAGGTTTAAGAATGTGTTGGTCAAACCATAATAAAACTTAGTGCACATTCCAGATCTAGTTGTGGTATGGCCGCAATACTTTATTAATCGTAGGTAGGGTTTTTAGGTCTAAAACCTTGGGTTTACAATTTAATAGATATTGTACTATGTAGATTTTTTGAGTTCGTATATAACTCTATATCTTGTTATGTCTGGTTTAGTGTTTTTATTTATCCTATGGTTTATACTTCAAGATTATCAAGTAGGGATCAACCAGATGAGAGTGTCGAAGGCTAGGATAATTTTAGTGTAAAGCTGTTCTGAAATCCAACAACCCTAGCAACAATTCAAACTACACACCTCTCCCTTCAGTAGTCTATCCATATGTTAATAAACAATTTTTACTTTTATTAGGTTTAACTAGTTTACAGTATATGTCTGTAACGCCCGTAGATCCGGGCTAGTCAATTTAGAGACGATAGGCATCAAAAATGACTTTTTGATGGAAGATTATCTAGAAGGATTAATCTTAACCAAGTTGTAGTATATGTCACAAGGTTTCCGTGCATATAAAGAACGCCAAAATCCGAGTTATAACGAAGAAGTTATGACCCGTCGAAGTTTCGCGACAGAACCGGCACGACGCAATGCAACGTAAAAAGTGAATTTACGTTAGAGCGGTATTTAGCCGAAGCAATCTAAATGAGAATCGAAGATCTCATTGTTGGTATCGAATCGATAAAAAGTTAGGCGAGAACGGACGTCAAACGAAGAAGTTATGAATTTTTAATGAAAGTTTCTGTCCCGGCCTATTAAAAATAAAAGTCAAAATTAGCCGACGGAGTCTAAACAAAAGTTGTAGATTGTAGTCTCACCTTCGCGTGGATATAAAGAACGTCAAAAACGGAGTTTGTATGAAGAAGATATGAATTTCCGAAGATTATTAAATAATTTGTATTTATTTTTAATCTTTAATTCGGAAGCATTATCCGAAGGAGTCACCGGTCTGATCCGAGGTACGCCCCGCGTACTCCGAAGGTGTCGACATCGCAGCAAGTGGCTTCGGATACGTAAGCAGTGACGCATTCGGACTCGTACGCCCCGCGTACTCCGAGGCTCCAGCCTCCTATAAATAGGATGCGAGGGTAGCCGACCCAAATGCCAATTTCCTCTCTTCTCTCTCCCGTTTTGCATCGATTTGCGTGCCAGAAATACCCCGAATCCCCGGTATCATACTCGATCCCCGATGCGAGTCCCGAGATCCCGAAGATCCCGAGAAGTGCGGTTCCCGAGCCGATGCTCTGCCCGCGAGAAGTTCGATTTTTGAAGAGATCTTCCAGATCTGCTGAGGATTACTACTTCTGCAAGTCGTAGTGCTGTCCGATCATCTTCTGATCAAGTGAGTGTGTAGTTATTTTCTTCTAACGCATAATTATTAAGTATTTTCTATAAAATACGTGCTACGTGTATAATATAAAGTTGTTTATATGTGTGGGTGTATAGTCCCTTTCATAAACACGGGTATAATACAAGTATTGTTTGAATGTATTAAGTATATGTTTGGGAGAGTGTATGTTTACTTTCTTCTAACACATAAATATGAAGTATTTGGTATAAGATACATGCTATGTGTTTATATATTGTTGTTTATTTGAGATGAGTATGGAATGAATGTTTTATATAGTTTTTAAATGAGTTAAACTGTATGTGTATTCTATATCTACAAATATGTTGGGTAGAACATGGGTAGATGAGATAGTTGGTATGTGATAAAGTGATGAAGTATGAAAGATGATTAAGAATGATATTGGTAGATGCACCTATTAAAGAATGTCATAAAATTAGCAGATGTGCTGGAGAAGAATGTCGGCAGATGCGCCAAATAGAGATTTTCATAATAATAGCAGATGCGCTTATAGAGTAATTCTGGAAGATGCGCTTATAGGATAATGTCGGCAGATGCGCCAAATAGAGATTGTCATAATAATAGCAGATGCACTTATAGGGTAATCTTGGCAGATGCGCTTATGAGATAATGTCGGCAGATGCACCTAAAAGAAAATGTCATAAACCTGGCAGTCGCGCCTCATAATGTATGACGTAATCCTGGCAGAGGCGCTTAAAGGATGATGTTGGTAGATGCGCCTTATGTAGCAATAGATTTTTGTGCTAATTCCTTTGGTCAATCCTAGGAATGAATGAATGACGGGTAGTTGAATTCTTAGGGTAAAATCCTAAGAAATAAAGGAGATAATGGGGATGGGTAATTGGGTTGATTGTTTGATGGTTGATTATAATAATTATATTATTGTGGGTTGAAAACCCTATATGCTCACCAGGCTCCCAAGCCTGACCCTCTCATTTTTCTTTTCATTACAGGTAATGGCACAAGGGTATAAGTTGGTGGACTTGACAAGAGATTTTGGGATTATAGATTAGTAGTTATAATTAACTATTGTAAGATCTATTTTATATTGTTTATGCTTTTGGTATGTATCGGAACATGACATCCCGAGGTTTTATTATATAATGGAAATACATTCTCTTTGAGAAATGTTTTGATAAATGGTTATCATATTTTATTTTGGGAACAAATTCCGCAAACGTTTTATTTAAACGATCACTCTGATTTATAAAACAAAGCATAAACAAATCGGTCTTTTCCGGCCGTGAAATTGGGGATGTCACAGTTGGTATCAGAGCATTAGTTTAAGCGAACTAGGAATTTGTAGGATTTCTAGACTTAAACTTAGAATGCTAAGTGGAATTTTGAGAGGTGTGTCTGTTATGTTTTAGACATGAGCACTAGTTTATTTTAGGGAAGTTGCCTAAAATGCTTTATGTGCTAAATGTTATATGTTGCCATATATGATATTATTTGTTCGGATCTATGGTCTGTTGCCGACCGGATCTGGAAACCTTATGTGTGTAGGATTCTAAGCGTACGTCTACGATATTAGAACTAGCATGTAAACGTTTCGGAGTGATAAAGATGATTTGAATATCTATCGTGAATGAGGATCTAATTTCACCTTATTTGGTGTATAGATCAAAAATGGTGAGAACAAGAAGTGGAGTTGGAAATGCTGATGAAAACAGGAATCAACCACCAGTGATTGAACAAGTACCTGTCGTAGCAGCAGCACCTGAGCCAATAACCATGGCTGGTGTGCAAATGATGATTCAGACAATGTTGGATCGTCAGATGGATGAAACTAGACGGTTGCTTCAACAGAATCGTGAAGAACTGTCAATTCGTGTGGAGGAGCCTGAATTAAATGAAGGGCACTCGGAAGGTGGAAACTTCAGTGGGTCTGTTGGTCAAGCCAACCCACCGATAGTTAGGCAAGACAACCATGGTGGAAGGAATGATGGAATGGGATGCAAGTACAAGGACTTCCTAACTTGCAAACCATCGACCTTCAATGGAAAGGAGGATCCGATTGGAGTTATGGATTGGATTTCCGAAATGGAGTTAGCCTTCATGACTTGTGGCTGCAGAGGCAAGTTGCAAACTATCTATGCAGTACGTCAGTTCAGGGGTGGGGCTGTTCGTTGGTGGAACACTTTGGGGAAGATCCTAAGTCCTAATGAGCCACTGCAACTGACCTGGGCAGAATTCTTGGTGCAATTCAAGCGCAAGTTCTGCTCTGCTCAAAATCTATTGGAGTTGGAGAATAAGTTTCTGATATTGAAGAAAGGTAGCATGTCAGTGGATGAATACACTAATGCCTTCACAGACAAGATGGAGTTTGCTTTACGCATCATCCCAGACGAGCTGACAAAAGTCGACCGGTACGTAAAGGGACTCCCTTGGGAGTATGCGGTGCCAGTACGTCAGGCACCTACCTTAGAGGCAGCTATTTGGGCTGCCAAGTCTGTTGAGAATATGATCAAGGGGAGGACTGACAGTAAGGTTGAAGTTGGCGAGAAGAGAAAGTTGGAAGGAACTTCAGGTTCTAATGAGAAAGGAAAATTCTCAAAGTTTGGAGGAGGAGGAAGGGATGAGGCAAGGTGGTGCGATAAGTGCAAAAAGAAGCACTCAGGAAAATGTGGCGTGGAGGTGACATGTTTCAAGTGTGGAAAGCATGGGCACTATGTCGATGAATGTATTTTCAACAAAAAGGTGTGTTATGAATGTAAAGAAGAGGGGCAGTTCAAGCAAGACAGCCCAAGGAAGAATCAAGCAGCAAGGCTAGAGGCGCCGCCAAAGCTAAAGGCAAGAGCGTTTCAAATGATCCTTGATGAAGCAGATGGCAATGCAAGGAATCAGGAATAAGGATCTTATATCTAAAGATCAAGTTATAAAGTAGTGATATGAAAAGTATCATGTATGTAGCCTATTAGAGGCATTGTATAGGGTGAACTGGAACTTTTGTGTAATCGTTTCAAGGAATTTATATAAACCCTAGTTTTGTTAACTGATGTGTTGAATGATTGTCTGATTTTCTTGTATGGTGACTTGGTCGACTACGAGACGATACTTGGGACGAGTATGAGTAGGTGTGAAAGGTAGTAGATGCATATACTACCGGAAGCACAGGACTCACACTTGGATCAGGGAAAGTCACAAGGTTACCAAGAAGCTAGTGATTGATTCCATTTTATTCTGGTATGTCATTACCATTGTTTCGGTAATGACTAGTAATATGGTTCTTGTTCCGACCATAGTGGTCATATTTAAATTTGAGTTCGACGGCGAGGAGTATGTACGTGGTCTAGAGGACCGAGTTAGATGTAACATCTGACTTAAGTCAGAAGGTTGAAGTTAATGCGATTGATAGTGTCGCTCTCGTTGTTAAAAGAAGTTTGTAGGTAGAAATGCTACATGCTGAAATGTGATTATATCACATTAGAATATGAAGGAAGGTATATTCCATTCTGGAATTTAACTTTATTAAAGACCGAGTCTAAGCGTCGCATCGTGCGATGAGAGGTCGATAGAGCACGACCCATCGGTTTGTTACAATAGATAAATGAAAGTAATTATCCTAAGAAGAAGAAGGAGTCCATAATAACGACTTATTTGGTAACTCGAGGGTTACGATTGAAAGTACAACATAGTACGATAGGCAGATGCAAGATTTGGGCATCTTCTGCGATCAAGAAATCCGTAGAGTTAAATACTCTTTAGAGAAAACACGGAAGTTACGGTTATTACCTAGCATGAATAAATAATGTGTGGAATCATTATGAAAGTCCTATTTCGTTGATGATTCCGGGACGTAATCATCCTAAGGGGAGATAATTGTAACACCTGTAGATCCGGGCTAATCAATTTAGAGACGATAGGCATCAAAAATGACTTTTTGATGGAAGATTATCTAGAAGGATTAATCTTAACCAAGTTGTAGTATATGTCACAAGGTTTCCGTGCATATAAAGAACGCCAAAATCCGAGTTATAACGAAGAAGTTATGACCCGGCGAAGTTTCGCGACAGAACCGGCACGACGCAATGCAACGTAAAAAGTGAATTTACGTTAGAGCGGTATTTAGCCGAAGCAATCTAAATGAGAATCGAAGATCTCATTGTTGGTATCGAATCGATAAAAAGTTAGGCGAGAACGGACGTCAAACGAAGAAGTTATGAATTTTTAACAAAAGTTTCTGTCCCGGCCTATTAAAAATAAATAATAAAAATAAAAGTCAAAATTAGCCGACGGAGTGTAAACGAAAGTTGTAGATCGTAGTCTCACCTTCGCGTGGATATAAAGAACGTCGAAAATGGAGTTCGTATGAAGAAGATATGAATTTCCGAAGATTATTAAATAATTTGTATTTATTTTTAATCTTTAATTCGGAAGCATTATCCGAAGGAGTCACCGGTCTTATCAGAGGTACGCCCCGTGTACTCGAGTACGCCCCGCGTACTCCGAAGGTGTCGACATCGCAGCAAGTGGCTTCGGATACGTAAGCAATGACGCATTCGGACCAGTACGCCCCGCGTACTCCGAGGCTCCAGCCTCCTATAAATAGGATGCGAGGGCAGCCGACCCAAATGCCAATTTCCTCTCTTCTCTCTCCCGTTTTGCATCGATTTGCGTGCCAGAAATACCCCGAATCCCCGGTATCATACTCGATCCCCGATGCGAGTCCCGAGATCCCGAAGATCCCGAGAAGTGCGGTTCCCGAGTCGATGCTCTGCCCGCGAGAAGTTCGATTTTTGAAGAGATCTTCCAGATCTGCTGAGGATTACTACTTCTGCAAGTCGTAGTGCTGTCCGATCATCTTCTGATCAAGTGAGTGTGTAGTTATTTTCTTCTAACGCATAATTATTAAATATTTTCTATAAAATACGTGCTACGTGTATAATATAAAGTTGTTTATATGTGTGGGTGTATAGTCCCTTTCATAAACACGGGTATAATACAAGTATTGTTTGAATGTATTAAGTATATGTTTGGGAGAGTGTATGTTTACTTTCTTCTAACACATAAATATGAAGTATTTGGTATAAGATACGTGCTATGTGTTTATATATTGTTGTTTATTTGAGATGAGTATGGAATGAATGTTTTATATAGTTTTTAAATGAGTTAAACTGTATGTGTATTCTATATCTACAAATATGTTGGGTAGAACATGGGTAAATGAGATAGTTGGTATGTGATAAAGTGATGAGGTATGAAAGATGATTAAGAATGATATTGGTAGATGCACCTATTAAAGAATGTCATAAAATTAGCAGATGTGCTGGAGAAGAATGTCAGCAGATGCGCCAAATAGAGATTGTCATAATAATAGCAGATGCGCTTATAGAGTAATCCTGACAGATGCGCTTATAGGATAATGTCGGCAGATGCGCCAAATAGAGATTGTCATAATAATAGCAGATGCGCTTATAGGGTAATCTTGGCAGATGCGCTTATGAGATAATGTCGCAGATGCACCTAAAAGAAAATGTCATAAACCTGGCAGTCGCGCCTCATAATGTATGACGTAATCCTGGCAGAGGCGCTTAA
Organism: Lactuca saligna; assembly: GCF_052625555.1. Lineage (NCBI taxonomy): Eukaryota > Viridiplantae > Streptophyta > Magnoliopsida > Asterales > Asteraceae > Lactuca > Lactuca saligna. Next base: position 267,635,399 of record NC_136421.1, on the reverse strand, counting down.
AGGATGATGTTGGTAGATGCGCCTTATGTAGCAATAGATTTTTTTGCTAATTCCTTTGGTAAATCTTAGGAATGAATGAATGACGGGTAGTTGAATTCTTAGGGTAAAATCCTAAGAAATAAAGGAGATAATGGGGATGGGTAATTGGGTTGATTGTTTGATGGTTGATTATAATAATTATATTATTGTGGGTTGAAAACCCTATATGCTCACCAGGCTCCCAAGCCTGACCCTCTCAGTTTTCTTTTCATTACAGGTAATGGCACAAGGGTATAAGTTGGTAGACTTGACGAGAGATTTTGGGATTATAGATCAGTAGTTATAATTAACTATTGTAAGATCTATTTTATATTGTTTATGCTTTTGGTATGTATCGGAACATGACATCCCGAGGTTTTATTATATAATGGAAATACATTCTCTTTGAGAAATGTTTTGATAAATGGTTATCATATTTTATTTTGGGAACAAATTCCGCAAACGTTTTCTTTAAACGATCACTATGATTTATAAAACAAAGCATAAACAAATCGCTCTTTTCCGGCCGTAAAATTGGGGATGTCACAATGTCCTAGGTTATAGCCGTAGTTCCTAAGAAATTACTATTTCGCTATAACCTGAGGCTCTAATACCAATCTGTCAAACCCTGCTTAGCCAGCGGCGAAAATGCCAGACAGTGCGACGTGGGATTAATTGGATCTTGGCAATCAAATATATTGAACATTACACACAAGTATATGAAAAACGATATTTTTTTTTTGAAAAGTATGTATTACGTTGTTTTAGTAGACGAAACATACATCTTAAAAAGAAATTAAACATTGAACAAACAGGAACAACTTCCAACATTCTTCTATGACGACTCCCTCTTCAGACCGCCCTTTCTCTACACTCATCTCCTTGAGAATATATGTATTTTGAAAACGTCAACAGGTTGTTGGTGAGTTCACATATTTTTATTTGTTTTCTTCTTTATTTGATCTTTTAAAAACTCTTTTCTTTTTTGGAATAATCTCTTTTAAAACATCTTATTTTATTATTTGAAAATCCTTACCTCCTAAGTATTTTAGGGTGTTTTATTTATCCTAGGTCTATCTAAGTTAGGATATCTTAACATTTTAACTAGTTGAATGTGCCCCTCTTGGTAGTCGCTTCCCCTAAGGTTGTTAATCGCATTAGCATAAACCCCTATAATCGGCGTTGTAGAATTATAATAACCCCGCACGACGTTTCATCGGACGCTGTAATACTAAGTTATTAAGCAAGGATTGTAACTAGCAATCGCTGGTAGGGGTGTCAAACCTCGTATAGATCTATAAATATATTTTCATATCTCTTTAAGATTAACGATTATAATCCGAGGTAGCCGAATTTAATCAAGACTAAAAGATGAATAATTTAAGTTAACTAAGAGTTTAACCTTTGTATTTTATCTTATATTTGAAACTTTTATTTTATTAAAAACCCTTCATAATTATCGTTATATACCTTTAGTATATATGATTATTGTTTATTTATCTCATGATCATCTTTAATTATATATATATATATATATATATATATATATATATATATATATATATATATATATATATATATATATATATATATCAAGGCTGCATAAATCGGAATTAATCGTAGATTAATCGTTTTATGTACTCCAACCAACTAGGATTAATGATGCTTGACATAATTAGTGATTCATCCGGTTTGGTGGATTAATCGATCTTAGCGGGATTAATCAGTCAACAAAAAGTAAAAAATAACAATAAATAAATAAATAAGGTAAAAAATGTCAAAAAAAAATCATAAAATTAACTTTTTTTTTACTCCAAAATTACCAAAATTTTAAATATTATAAAAAATATTCATATTTTTGTATTTTCAAATTATAAAATTTCATATTTTCTAATTTTGAAGTACTTGTTTTTCTTAAGATATATTAACTTTTGATTAATTTTAATACTTTATTAATAGTTTATAATCCCCGATTAATCTCTGTCAAAACCGATTAACCAACTCTCCTTTTGACGGCATTAGCAAAAACCCAACCGATCCATGGATGCCATTTTGACGTAATTAACTTTAACTACGTGTTGATTTTTACTTTTAACTGAATCCATAACTCCTCCAATCTGATTCGGATTTTTACGAATTTAATATCCTTGAGATCATGATGGAACAAGTATTGAGACTTCATTCCATTTATTTAGGTGTTTATAAGTTTAGAATTCTGGTATGATTCTTGTTAGGGGTTTATTATATGGTATTTAATTTATTGGTTCCATACTTCAATTCATTTGAAATACTCGGAACCCCAATCAAAAAATTGTATTCTCTTCTCCATTCTGTCTTTTATAATTGAAATTTTATGAATTATAATACAACTCGCCTTTTGGTGTTTTCCTTCAAGGATTTCCACCTAATCTTATGCATTCTTGGTTTGTTCTAGCTGTTCTGTTTATCATGACATTTATAGCACGAATCACTTCTCTAACTTAGTAAAGAATGTTCATTCTCACATTATTCCTTGATAAGACAACATTCAGTTACACTAGTCCTAATATGTTGAAGGAACTACGTACTGCCCAGTTTAAGGACCTTGTTTGTATACATCTTGTACGGATGTACAGTTTTATATTAATCTTGGTTGTTTCTCTCACTCGTATTCTTGATAGCTTTCAAAATGGCTTGTTTTACCACATGTGCATCAATGTCATCAACGTGTCCCTCATTCTGCAAAACCGTAACATTTATCAATATAAAAGTTGGATTGGAGAACGAGACTTACCTATAAATAATTGCAAAAATAAGCAGTTGGGGTGTGCAAAGTTGTTTACAAAACAAATGGAAAGGCAAGTATGGGACATTTTTCTAATTCTCAAGAAACAGAATTTACAAAACCAATGCATGTGTCGTTTCTACCATTGACGTACATAAAAGCAATCGAACTAGACCTGTAATAATATGAACAATTCTTTACGAATTAACATATCTGTCTCTATGTGTATAAGAATAATGTTTAAGTGAAATTAAATCATATATATACGAAAACACATCTAAACAAGTAAAATAACTTCTTACTTCGCTTATGGCTTGGAGATGGAACTTATTGGAAGAGGACACAGCAGCATCACATACGTCAAGTCCAAGCTCCTCAAAGGCTTCCAGGATTGTGACAAGTAGACCAGGGCAATCCTCTTCAGAATACACATTAATTCGAAAACCTTTATCTAGGGTTTCTACTCTGACTTGCTAAATTTTGGAAAGAAAAAATATATTTAAGATACAGTATGAACGCAACGTGAAGTATTATATCATGTTTTGGAAATGAAACAAGAGTTTACCATAGGTAATGAACTATATTCGCTCGAACTTGTGATATCTTCATTAAGTCTTTCTACTTTCTTTTTCAGTTCCTCGATATACTTTGATGCATCTACAATAATTGATGTTTTGTGAACCTGCAAGTCATGATAAAACCAAGCATCATATAAATCTGATTTATGATTAACAGTTAATTACCTTTTGTTCAACAGTACGACAACATCTACATCAAAGGATAATCATGTAATTAAAAAGGTACACATAAGTAGCATGCGTTCAGAAGTGGTGCACTATAAGGGTAAGCAAGAAAATCGGAAAATCTATGTACATCAATATGTTTTCTTGTGGGCCGGGTCTCACTAAACAATCAAAATATTAAAGCCAAATAATTCGACTCAGATAAATTTCTATATGTGCAACATCTAAACTAAGAAGTTTACAGCATTTGAATGGGAAACCGAACGAAGTTGTTTTATCTTCTGATATAAAGCAGATCTTTCCTCCTCCTTAGAACCCATTATTGTATAATATATCTCTAAGAGCTAGCAAACTTTCATATGGGATCTTTCATAAAGAATGAGAGATATAAAGAAGAAGAAGATGGTTTAAAACATATAGTTGTGGGCTTCGCATGAGTACCAAAAAAGCTCTCAATCATCATATAGGGTAACACATAAACAATAAAATATGTTTGTGCAATTACAGAAGCACCCTTCTACCGGGATTTACAGTGGGGCTAGCTATTTAAAGTAAAATAAAAAATATATAACGCGGAAAGATGACAAAGTTGTCGGAAACTGTATGCTTGTTCACCAGCTAATCTGATCACAATTTCATGGGATTATAACCAGTATTCTATTAAGACTTAAACAGTACTTCTCCCAAAAGTTGGATGTGTATTAACCTTAACGCAAACATATGTTCTGACAGCATTCACAAGATCAATAGTGTACCAGATAAAGTCATACCCAATTTCAGTCACAAAAAAAATATTTAGAATAAACTCTAACACAAGTACTTCAATCACTCAAAATATGGCCGGTAAATTTATAACTATTAATGACTAAATATGACATTCTAAACCTTTGGTGCATCGACAAGATTGTGGTGCTAGTTATCTCGTAATTGCAGTGATAATTTATTAGATGGTGTTAAAAGGCATATTTCTTTTTTGCAGGTCTTTAGTAGATGTAAAAAGGTGCAGTCCTAATTTCAAGAGTTGGGTTAAGATTGCTACCAAACAATTTTATCCAACAATCTTGGAATTACCAATTAACATATCTTAATTGTTATATATAACAGGGATAAGGTACACAAAATGTTATATATATATATATATATATATATATATATATATATATATATATATATATATATATATATATATATATATATATATATATATATATATATATATATATATATATATATATAGAGAGAGAGAGAGAGAGAGAGAGAGAGAGAGAGGTAAGTTCAATTGAAATTAAAAATAAAATAAAAATCTTCATATTCAACCTAAACCATATATTTTAAGATTGCCGCTCTAACCCTCTGGTGTACCGATGCGACAGACCTGATATAATCGAAAATGATTAGATAACGTCATATGTTTCTTTCTCCTCCGCCACCATCCCCACCACCACTACGTACCACCAACTCTGACATCAGCCGACCTCATCACTGTCACTTCCGTTACTTATACCACCGTCTCCTCTATCACCACCATCTTTTCTGCCTCTAACTGTCATAATAATATATGATTACTGAGTCTATAAGCAGACATATATATATATATATATATATATATATATATATATATATATATATATATATATATATATATATATATATATACATACATTGTTGTAAACTCGTCAACTTGGCCGAATACTTCTCCGAATACTCGTTACCCGGCCCTTGCCGAGGCAAGTTACAGAATTTTGAGTACTCCCTGATCGGTACCTTACTGAACTGAGCAGTGTTGTAAAACTCAGACAACTCGGTGATTAATATGTATAATATATTTAACGATTTATTATATAACACAAACACATGTGATTATTACTTTATATTTATCTTAATTTTTCATTAATTATCCACAAAGTGAAACCATTATGTGTTTTTCAGTTTTTATGTATTCATATATATATATATATATATATATATATATATATATATATATATATATATATATATATATATATATATATATTTCAATCAACTTATGATTTTAACATATATAATTTTCCTAAAAGTATTTCTACATTAATTACCGAATCCGAATACTCCCGAGTACTTCTGAGTACTCGGTACTCAATAGTCGACCGAACAGATACCAAGTAACGAGTTCTCTCTCTCTCTCTCTCTCTCTCTATATATATATATATATATATATATATATATATATATATATATATATATATATATATATATATATATGAGCATTTATGATTATGCATATACTGCTGTTGTCGGTACATCGAAGCGTTAGAGCTGCAAATGAGAAATGTATAGCTGAGGTTGAATCTCAACATCTCTACTTTTTTTTTTAATCTCAAATGAACCGTCCGCCATATATATATATATATATATATATATATATATATATATATATATATATATATATATATATATATATATATATATATATATATATATATATATATATATATATATATATATAGTTAACTTAATTTGAGATGCGTCTAAATTTGTGATACCGTTAGACCACTTTTTTTAATTAAATATTCTAATATTTTGTTATTCAAAAAAATATTATATATTTAGTATTCTGATATTCTAAAACAACATTTTTATCATATTTACATTGAAATATTCTAAAAGCATATAATATTAGAATATTGTACATATTATATTTTTACAATAATTAGAATATTAGAAAATTTTACTGTAAAAAATTGGTCTCACCGTCTCATAAAATTATGTCCGTCTCAAATGAACTTATATATATATATATATATATATATATATATATATATATATATATATATATATATATATATATATATATATATATATATAGATCCGGTAAGAAATTTTTTTTTATAGGAAGGTAAGAAGTTTTTTTTTCTACATAGTTTTTTGACGAACAAAAAAAATGAATCACTAGATGATTCATTTTTAAGATGATTCACAAGAAAAATTCTTAAAAAAACATCTTTATGATTCATTTTTAAGTAAATTAAGAAAAAATTCACTTTTATGATAATTTTAGTGAATAACAACAAAATCATTATATAAATGAATCATCTAGATCTTTTTTTGAAAATTTATTCTTGTGAATCATCTTACAAATGAATCATCTAATGATTCATTTTGTTTGTGTGCGAAAAAAATATGTAGAAAAAAAACTTCTTACCTTCCTACCAAAAATTTCTTTCTTATTTGATCTTGATTCTCTCTCTCTCTCTCTCTCTCTCTCTCTATATATATATATATATATATATATATATATATATATATATATATATATATTCAAGTTCTCCATATACTTACATTAAGTTTATTTTACACCTTGTCACCGGGATCAACATGAATTAGTTTCAAAAGTTATATAATATAAAGTTTAATGGATATGACTCAGCTTGAGGATTATCATAATATTCAGATTACGACAATCTGCTTTTGGGTATGGCCCAAAATATGACAGGAGGGACAAATTCAGATTTGCTAGGCACGTTCAGTAAAACTAATGCAGTTTGATTCACCGGCTTGAATGTAACCCATTTAGTGATCGAATTTTTTCTAATTTACCGATCTTTTGCCACAGGAGACTATGGGGACAAAAAATGACAGTGACTATAAACAAAGACAAGGGGAGTGATGGTTCAGTCTATCGAATACCCCCGTGAGATAGTTTTGGATGCATTAACAGCTAATGCTGGCAACGGAAACACATACTTACAACACAATTTTGTTTGACATCTGACAAAAATTCTCTCTTCTCTCTTCTTTCTATGTGTCGCTGTCTGAAGTCCCCACACCATCATCACGAGATACATCACAATCACCCCTATCTGTCAATTTTGTTTACCTTGGTTATTCTTTTTCCGTTGGTTGATATCTTGCTCATGATTGTACCATCTATAGTGCATGTTTTTCCCATATTGGTGGTAGAAACTTGCTTTTCAATTTGGAAGATGAGATGCATGGAATTTGTAGATGATGGCATTAAAACTAAGGACTTATAGCCGAATCTATAATTCATTTAGCTCTAAATAGTTAAATGGATTTATATATTATTGCCATCTAGTATTTTATGTTTTTTATTCTAATTTACTATTTAATATTATAATACATTAACCCTGTAAAGTTTAATAAATTTTGAAGTTGTCACCATCATATATTTAAACACAATTGTTAGTTTATAAATAAAGGATACAGTTGTTAAAAAATATAATATTTAAAAATACATTAACTAAAAATTATAAAACCTAAAACATTCAATGCCTAGAAATACATTAATTAAAAAAAAGTATGTTTGATCTTGAGCTTTTCACAACGTTTATTCAAAATCTATCACCTCTCTTCCTTCATTCACTACATGAAATAGATGTATTACCGGTGACAATGTCGCCGGTAAAAGCCAAATTTGTCGTTGTTACTAGTATTCCCAACATGTTGCCTCTATTACATCGTTGCTAAAAATCCGTTGCTAAGACTCTTTTATCGTCAATAATACCCGTCGCCGGTAATATACGTCACTGGTACTACCCCAAGTCTTAGGTAATATCGACACTATAAGAAAAAAAACCATTAGCGACGACAAAAGTCGACGATAAAGATTAGCGAAGTCGACGGTAATGGTAATAGTTGTGACGTGTCGTCGGTAATAAGTCGCCGCTACTGCTTTATTGCTATTGATCAAAATGTCACCGGTAAAGAGATTTGTCGCCGTTAATGACCATGTCGCACTAGTATTTTGCATCGTCGTTAATGCTCATGTCACCACTAATAGTGTCGTCGGTAATAATATTTTTCATTTTTAAATTTTTATTAATCAACGAATTTTGGTATCAAAAAACAGATACATTATGACATTAAATACAGAAAAAAAAAATTACATAACATCCTATTAGATACCAAATACTGTTATAATAAATTTCATACCAAAATAAACAAAGGTTTACAATTGTAACAAGTGTCAAAGTGTGAAGTGTGACGACAAGTCTAACATACAACACACACATTAATTATCTGACATACCACCATCTCTGTTCCCATCGTTTCCTCCCTGGTTATTCCCCGATTGAAAAGATGCATAAAACTACTCCCTATAAGTCGGGTTTTTGAGCATTGCCTAGAGATTTTCCAACTACATAATAAATAATATTATATATAAACTTATAAGTTAAATTATCAAACATAAACAAAATACTGCCAATGTACAATACTATTTCTTGCACTTAAATACAAGATATACCAAATGTACATTGTTATTTCTTGCACTTGGGACAAAAACACAATTACCAAATCAACATACATTTTATGATGCCAAAGCAGATTGTTATTTTTAAACTAGAGATATAAAACCAAAGGATATTTCTATTTTTTACACTTGGGACAAAAGCCCAATTAACAAAGCTTTTAGAAAATAATTATCACAAACCAAAATTTCCAAATCAACAAGTATTTTATGATGCCAAAGTAAATTGTTATTTTTAAACTAGAGACAAAAAACCAAAGTACATTGTTCTTTATTGCACTTGGGACAAAAACCCAATTAACTAAGCTTTTAGCAAATAATCACCACAAATCAAAATTACCAAATCAACATGCATTTTATGATGCCGATGTATATTGCTATTTTTAAACTAGAGACAAAAAACCAAAATACATTGCTATTTCTTGCACTTGGGATAAAAACCCAATTAACAAAGCTTTTAGCAAATAATCACCACAAACCAAAATTACCCAATCAACATGCATTTTATGATGTTGAAGTATTTGTTATTTTTAAACTAGAGACAAAAAATTAAAATACATTGTTATTTCCTGTACTTGGGACAAAAGCACAATTAACAAAGCTTTTAGCAAATAGTCACCACAAACCAAAATTACCACATCAACATGCATTTTATGATGCCAAGGTGCATTGCTATTTTTAAACTAGAGGCAAAAAACTAAAATACATTGTTATTTCTTGCACTTGGGACAAAAGCACAATTAACAAAGCTTTTAGCAAATAATCACCACAAACCAAAATTACCAAATCAACATGCATTTTATGATGCCAAAGTATATTGCTATTTTTAAACTGAAGACAAAAAACCAAAGTACATTGTTATTTCTTGCACTTGGGACAAAAGCACAATTAACAAATCTTTTAGCAAATAACCACCACAAATCAACATGCATTTTATGACGCTAAAGTACATTGCTATTTATAAACTAGAGACAAAAAACCAAAGTATATTGCTATTTCTTGCACTTGGGACAAAAGCACAATTAGCAAATCAACATGCATTTATTGATACCAATTACCAAAGTGTTTAGAAATTAATCACCGCAAATAAAAATTACCAAATCAAAATGTATTTATTGAAATTAAATAATCTTGTTTTACATGTGATGGTTGTGGTGGTGGTTGTCATGGCTGTGGAATCGGCGGGATAGTAAAAGGTTTCCAGTTGATACCTCTGATACGGCCACATCGTTCTCCTAATACTTTCTCGAAATGAACTCTTTCTTAAGCGTGTGTTAACTCTCTTCCACCTTCTAGCCGTTGCATTTGTTCTAGGAGCTCTTCTACTAACCGATTCTATATTTCCCAAAAGTGATTAACAATTAAGTATAAATAAACACTTAATTATATGATAAAATTATAATAAAATACTTACGTATTGTTTTTCCGTGTCCAAAGTAACAAATAGATCATCCCTATCAGTATGAGCCTTGCAAAATGTTTCCACTCTCTTAAGGTTATGTTTAACATTAAAAATTGGATTATATTTTCAATAAATAGTTACATGTATCATATGTTACATTCTTATAGAAAGTACTCCTATATGAGCTCGACCCCTCACGATTCACGGTCGTTTGCATTTGATGGACTTTTTTGTTCCTTGCTGAAGTAATTTTGTGTTCATGTATTTAGAAATACTCAATTGTTTTCTTCCAATTATCAATATTCATACCATCTGGAGGGTTGGCTAATGCTCTCGAGATATCTTGATACCCTCCGATTTCCATAAAATATTCTTTTGCATCAACTTTACGCTCTCGATAACCTTTTAACAAAGTTGCTTGAAAACTCTTTGTCAACGGATGAGCTTCTGGATCCCAGTACATCTGATCTAAATCAAAATTTGTCTACCAAAAGAAAAAAGTTAACCAAGTAAAAACCAATCAAAATTAAGCATATAAAATATTTTTATATAAATAATCTACCTCTAAATATTATAAAACTGTATCCTTTATTGCAGAGGAAACTTTTTTCCAAATCCATTTATCAAAAGGTACCATCTCCCACTTTATTTTTCCAACTTCTTTTGCAAGCATGTCTTCCGGCTCTCCTATGGGATCATATGTCATATCCCTATCATAATCCATGTTAATCGGTTTGCCCTTATTCTGTAAGAGCGCTCTTTCAAGCTTAATATTTTTGGCTTTGCCTCGGCCTTTCCTACGTTGCTCAACTACAAATATAATCAAAAATTATTAGAAACGGTATTTAATTTATAATAACTGAATAAAAAAAGTAAATAAGATTTCATAATTAGACTTACGGACCAGCTCATGATGACCAACACCTCTACCACTTGGGAAAGGTAGTCCTCAACTCCATCGCCCCCATGTCCACGGCCCATAACAGCAACCATGGTGTACACAAATCCATATCGACATCATTTCCTGAAAATTTATAAGATATACAGATACGATTTTTATTACAAATACACATTACATAGGAATACACATTTACATAGGAATAAACATTTCTATTTAAATTAGGAACCAAATAAAGTTCATGTTACAAATATGCATTACATAACAACTATTCTAATCATAATCTTCCTCATATCCTTTAGTGTCTTCTTCGGTATCATAATCAGAACCAGTCTCAATTAGTCTCGCAATCAGAAACATCATTGACTCTACCAGTTGGCGGAGGAACTTTAGTTGCACTTTCTACATTAACAACGACTCTAGAAATGTTTCGAAAGTACATGTTGAAATTGATAAAAAAAAGTGGAGCATTAGATGAAGGGATATTTGATCTACGTCAACATTATCAACATTTTTGTGTGAGCCATTATCAACATTTTGGACAGAGTCATTGTAAGCAAGTTGGACGGGATATTTGTTCAATGGTAGATCCCAAATACTGTGATGATTAACATGCTCGACAACACACCGATGGCTATCGTTTTGGTTTGTTCGAGAAGATCTCTAATGTAGAACAATTATTTGGCTTGTGAAACATATATGAGTTGATCATCTTTGTATCATTCGGGTCGTGTGTCGATACTGGTGAAATTATCACTAGAAATAATTCTTGTTCAAGTATCTAACCACTTGCAATGAAATACTATAGTTGAATAATTATGTGTATACCTCAACTCTATAATCTCTTCTAACTGGCCATAATATTTCTCACCTTTCTCACCCACCACTATAACCCCAAAGTTTTGTGTTGTGCGTTGTGCATCACGACTAAGTACCATAAACCTAACACCATTGACTATGCATACAGTGTAAGTATAAGCATTCATTTGCGGACCCATTGCAAGAGCTGACAACTCTTTATGGAATTCTAGAGAGTTTTCTGTTTTTTATGAATCTAGGAAATATAAAGTAATATGTTTTATGTATTCTTTAGATTAATGAAACAAATTTGTTTCTTAATTTGTGTTACCTTTTCACGAAACCAATTAGGAAGTTCTCTCTTGTCATCACTTTGGGGATGTTCAGATTTGAATTTTCTACGTTGATGACAAAAAGATATAAATGTAAAAAGATAAAAAAAAAAATTAAGGATGAAAGTTAGAGATAAGAATAGTTACTTGATATATTGTCTGACTTCTTCACAACTATTCAATACAAACCATTACATGTTACATATTTCTGTTAAATTAAGAGTTTTGATTTGAGTTGTGCTGGCCGGCCAACATATAGACTCAAACATCCAAAACTTTGCCTTTTCAATGACAACGTCTTCATTTCTTTCAAGATGATTGAATTGAGTGAACAAAACGATAAAGCTTCTTTAGCAACATAACCCTCAGCTACAGAACCTTCTAGCCTCGCCTTGTTTCTAACATAGTTCTTTAGTTTTTTCATATACCTTTCGAAGCGATATATCCATCTCATACATATCGAGCATCCGACAATCGCTTCATCAGGTAAATGAAAAAGTAAATGAGCCATAATGTTAAAAAACGTTGGAGGATAAATCAATTCTAACTTGCACAAGATTGCAATAATGTCTGCTTTTTCTTTCCTCACATCCTCCACCTTCAATGTTCCAAAACAAAGTTGCTTGAAAAACATACAAAAGTCTACAATAGGTGTATAAGTGTCTTTGTCTAACAACCCTCTAACTCCAATCAGAAGAAAACGTTGCATAAGAATGTGATGGTCATGCGCTTTCAACCCAATAATGTTAGACTATTACGAGCTGGCCAGTTGTTTATTGTCCACAAAAACATAGCTCTCATCGTGAAGAATGTGTTTGTCGCCGCATCTTTAATAAATACGCCCGAGTTCCATAAACGTTTAAGTTCTTCCACCAATGGCCTAAGGAAAACATCCATGTCCTTAACAAGATTTTTCGGTTCGGGAATCAACAAAGTCAACATGAATGATGAAACTTTCATACAAAGCTAGGGTGGCAGATTTTATGTGGTGAGTATGACCGGCCATGTGCTATATAGATTACACATGTTTCCAAATGGATTAAAACCGGCAGCTAAAAGACCTAGGCATATGTTGTGGGGTTCACTCAAGAAGTCAGGGTACCTTTTATAAAACATATTGCCAATGTTCCCCATTAACAGGATGATGCATCACACCATCTTCTGAATGTCCGGTACTATGCCAAATCATATTCTTGGCAGTCTGCCCCGAACAATATAAATGTCGTAGTCTAGGGGTCACTGGAAAGTACCGTAACACCTTATGAGCTACTTTGTTACAATTGTTGTTTTTATCGATCCATCGACTCTCTTTACAAACGGGACAAACTTTCAGTGAATCGTGTTCTTTCCAAAAGAGAAAACAATCGTTTTTTGCACACATGTATCGAGTTATACCCCAGATAAATAGACATCAGTTTCTTTTTGCATAGATAATGTGAAAGGGTAACCTTGTTTCCTTTGGAAAATGCTAACTGCAACAACTCAAGGAGTTGACCAAATGAAGTATTAGTTCATTTGTTGTTCACCTTGATATGGATTAACTTTGATAGAAACTCAAGGGAAGAAAATGTGCAACCAGGATACAATTTAGTTTCCACTTCTTCTAACAACTATGCAAAATCATTATCCACACCACTACCCCTTGTATTCGGGATTCCTTCATCAATGTTTGTATCATTTTTTATCAACTCCCACATCAAATCATCGATTTAATCGACCATTTCGTTACTTGGCAAGATGAGTAAAGGAATAAAAGATTCACCATGATAGATCTAAGTTGTGTACGACATACTAAAACCATTTATAAATATATGGCGTTCCACTACGATCGGGTACTTAAAGTAACGGTTATCACATTTTTGACATGCATATCTGATTTTACCATTACTATCAATGTGTGACTTGGACTTCTCGATAAAAGCTTTGAGTTCTGCTTGGAACTCGGGATAGTTTCGATGTGGATTATCACTCCAGCTTTTATCAATAGACATGATGTTGCTGAAACATAATTTCGGGTTTAGAGTTTAGTCTACGGAATTAGCATTGTTTTTTTTTTACAATCTACGTTGTTTTTTTTTTTACAAAAATTAACATCTTACTTTATTTGTAACATTGTACTTTTATAGCATCTTACGGTTGTACCTTTTTATATATTTTTTATTTATAACATTTTTGTCAATTATAGCATTGTACTTTAAAAAATTATATTATGTTGTTTTCTATTGATTGTAGTGCTTTACTTTATGTTTTCGAAGACATGCATCTTACTATTGTACCTTTTTATATAATTTTTTTTATTTATAATATTTTTTTCATTTTTTTTCAATTATAACATTGTAGTTTAAACAATTATATATATATATATATATATATATATATATATATATATATATATATATATATATATATATATATACACCATAAAATTAGGGTTATTATGTTGTTCTTTTTTACCTTGTTGCCTTTGTGAAATGTTGATTGCAACATCTCAAGGAGTTGACCAAATGAAGTATCAGTTCATTTGTTGTTCACCTTGATGTAGACTAAATTTGATCGAAGCTCAAGGGAAGAAAATGTGCAACCAGGATACAATTTAGTTTCCACTTCTTCTAACAACTGTGCAAAATCATTATCCACACCGCTACCCCTTCTATCTGGGATTCCTTCATCAATGTTGGTATTATTTTCTATCGACTCCCACATCACATCATTGATTAAATCGGCCATTTCATTACTTGGCATAATGACTAGAGGAATTAAAGATTCACCATGATAGATCCAAGTTGTGTATGACATACTAAAACCATTTATAAATATATGGTGTTCCAATCCGGTCGGGTACTTGAAGTAACGGTTAGCACATTTTTGACATGCACATCTGATTTTACCATTACTATCAATGTGTGACTTGGACTTCTTGATAAAAGCTTTGAGCCATGCTTGGAACTCGGGATAGTTTCGATGTGGATTACCACTCCAGCTTTTATCAATACACATGATGTTGCTGAAACATAATTTCGGGTTTATAGTTTAGTCTACGAAATTAGCATTGTTTTTTTTTTTTTACAATCTACGTTGTTTTTTTTTTTTACAAAAATTAACATCCTACTATATTTGTAACATTGTACTTTTATAGCATCTTACTATTGTACATTTTTATATATTTTTTTATTTATAACATTTTTTGTCAATTATAGCATTGTACTTTAAACAATTATATTATGTTGTTTTCTATTGTAGTGGTTTACTTTATGTTTTCGAAGACATGCATCTTACTAATGTACCTTTTGAAGAACTGAGAAAAATTCAGTAAACCTAGACTAGAGCAGTCCAAGTGTTGAAAATACTGAAACAGAGTTTCAAAATCATCAAGTGGCAAGTAATGCGGAAAATAAAGATTTGTGAATCACAAAATTATTGAGTAAAAAGTTTTTTATATGTTCAAGATCAATGATTAAAAAGTGTCTCATATTCATCAAGATTCAGTTACAAGTGTTTGAATGATAGACAAGCTAAAACACTCAAATGGCTCTCAGAGAACTAGTCTAAACAACAATTGTGCCAGAATGATCTGAAATGAGCAAGGAAGAGCAACTTTATAATGGATCCCAAGGGGTCTATTTATAGGCTTTAGAAAAGCCCATGACATGGCTTGACCAATCAGGTGTTGACACGTCATCATGACTTAGTCATCAGTTGACAGCTTTGCCCTACTTAACGGAGAATGGATGGAATATTCCAATTCCATTAGTATTCTGTTAGGGTTCCATCCAAGTTATGAGTCTTCATAATTCTTGAACCTCCTTGTTCAACATTGAAAAAGTGATGATCAACATGAGCATCATGTTGTTTAATTGTCTTCTTAGATGTCATCAACTTCTAGAAGTGTTGTTGATCATGTTGAGTAGTTTCTTGAATGTTAAACTATGTCTTGAACTTGAAGATGTACCACCACATGTTCATGATGGACGATGGAAGAAATTCATGTTCCTTTGAGCATTTGTACGTGCCTTCATTGTACATGATGAGTCATGTGCAGTTTTGTTGATCCATCAATGTGATCATGTTGATCCATTTACTTGAGTTGAGCCACCAAGTATTCATGTAGAGTAATCAACTCTTGTTGAGCCAAAGAGTTGTGGATAAGTCAACAATGTTTCTGATGAGCCATCAATATTCTAGATGATCCATCAACATCTTGATGCTCTACATATGATCTAGATGTGTCATCTGAGATCATGATGATCCAACTAGCTTTCAGCAAGTGATCCATGTCAACAGCAGGTGCTCCATATGTACAGCCTGTGCTCCAACATATGATTCTTCAAACACTTGTTGAATCTTCAATATCTTTCCAACCTGAAACATTCTGATAATGTTTATTAGAAAATGTAAATCAATACTCAACTTATTTCAAGTGACTATCACATCAAAATATTTTCCAACAGTTTCCCCTTATATGATGGTTACTAAAATAAGGAGTTGTAAAAAGTGTGTAAAAGGAAAATATTGATTTAACATTTTCCCCCTCTGCTTCAATGGAATTTTCTGTTGAAGCAAAAACACAAAAAAACTTTTAAAAATTATTCGAGAGAATGTGTTCCTCGAACTTGAAAATCTTGGTTAAAGAAAATTTTAATCTTCAACATGTCAATTAAAAAAAATTGGAATGATAAAAAAAAATTCGAATTTGCATGATCCAAACATAAATTGTTTTGTTAAGATAGGAAAATAAAGTGACAAATAGGAATAACTTGCAAACTCGTGGTTTATTTTATTTAGGCCAGAAGTTTGAAGAAAAGGGAAAGTGTTGAATAGGAATGAGAAACTTGATCTTTTTCGACAAACTGAAAAATAAATAAAAACTTTGATATTTTGCTAACATCATACATAAAGTGTTATGATAAAGCAAAGTAGTTAAGTCTTGACCTTAAAAGACTTGTAACATATCAAAAAAATAAAAACAAATAAATAAAATAAGAATGAAACTTCATGAATCTTCTCATAAGACCTTTTTCTAAATTCTGTATGTTTCTTTATTTCAGGTTCTGTATACCTATTTTTTGGAACCTACATTTGCTTAGGTTTACCCTTCTTCTTCTTGGAATTCATGTATCTTGCTTTGTAGAAAGAAATCCTGTCCATGAAGACACATATGACTTTCTGAAGTGATTCTCACATCTCCTCAGTACCCATGATTTTTGATTTTGGTGCACTTTGTCTTCATTAATCAACATTTTTCTGTAGGGTTTCATCCCATTGAAAGATCTACTTGATCTGGATGAAATATTAGGAGGCATTCTCTTTGTTGCAACACCAATATGAAGAACCTTAACAATATCATCTTTCTTTTCCGGTATAACATCATGAACTTTGGTGCAGGGATTTTCAACAACATTCGGAGAACATCGATCATCAACAACATCTTTCTCCTACTCTATTTTTTAGGACTTCCCAATCATTTTTACTTAGGGATATCCATCTGTATCTGGAGCAACATGAACACTTTCTTCTTCCTTTTTATGTTTCGTTTTCATTTCTTCTTCTTTATCTTTAATTATCAAATGGATCATATATATTTGAGTTATCAGAGATATCTCACTCATAATAGGATGCCACTCTCATTTAAATCCTTGAATGTACAACATTTCAGAATACAAGTTTTGACAAAGAGCAAATGAAGCTTCAGAAAAACGTAGATTTAACATTGTATCTTCAATAAAATCAAATTTCGACCAAAAGGCCAATGGCCTAGCGGTAAGGAGTGATCCTCTCATAGGAGAGGTCATGGGTTTAAGTCTCGGTGGAGATATAGATGGTTATTTAGGAGTATGTTAGTTAGTTTGCCGTTTCAAAAAAAAAAACAAATTTCGAAGATAATAAATGTAGATCTGACGTGAGAAACTACATATCTAGAAAAAAAATATTCAAAAACTCTTCAAAAACCTTTCGGATCTAGAATGTTTCTTCACAGGTCATTCAGATCTGGTGTAGATATAGAAATTCTAGAGTATAGATCCAAAAATAACTAACAAAACTTACACCAAATTCGTGCGAAAGATTCAACTACGAAAATATGCAACCTCTGATCTTTAAAACTTGAAAGAACAAATATTCTTCAAGATCAAGCTCTGATACCAATTGTTGGAACCTAGACTCACACAATACAAGATGACAATGCGAAAATTAAGAACAGTAGATGAATCAATCTCAGATAAACAAGAATTCAGTGAAATATTTCTTTAGTCATATGATCGTCAGATCTGATTACAATGGAGAAATCTCACATGAACAAAAATGAACTCCCATCTTCTCTGTGAATGAGAAAAACGAAAATTCTAGAGTAAAAAGAGGATCTCACAAAATAAAAAATAACCTAAACTTTTTATAGTCCTAGGGTTTAAAATCTGAAAAACCCTAAAACTATTAGGTCAAAAGTAAAACTTCATCTATCAAACATTTTAATATCTAACACCTTTTTATATAATTTTTTTTATTTATAACATCTTTTTCATTTTTTTTTCAATTATAACATTGTACTTTAAACAATTTTATATATATATATATATATATATATATATATACACACACACACACACACCATAACAGTAGGCTTATTATGTTGTTCTTTTTTACCGTCGAGATTAATTTTTATTTATTTATAGCATTGTATATATATATATATATATATATATATATATATATATATATATATATATATATATATATATATGTAGCAAGTAAAAATTTTAAAAACCTAAAAGGACATGAAAATGTAACAATTTCTAACTTTTGTTTTAAAAATACACACGTGACTTGGAAAAGTAGATATTACAATTTAAAAAAATTAAAAATTTTTATTAATGTATTTTTTAATTAATATAATTACATTTACTTGTAATTTATATAGGCAAAACTTGTAAGTATTAAATAAGAAGGTCAAAGATCCAACAAATCGCTTTTTTCCACACGGTTGTTTTATTTATAGTAGATGTACAAACATATACATGATTATTGAAAAAAAAATGTTTGTTTCTTTTAATATGTTTAGGGATTAACTTTTGTTGAATAAAAAACTAAATAAAGCAAAATTAATAATTTGGTATATCCATAAAAAAACATATCTTACTATTGTACCTTTATATATATATATATATATATATATATATATATATATATATATATATATATATATATATATATATATATATATATATATAAAACATTTTTTTGTTGTGTTTCCAATTATAGCATTTTATTTTACACAATTATATTATATCATTGCTTTCTATTTTAGGGTTTACTTTATGTCTTCAAAGACATGTATCTTACTATTGCACATTTTTATATAATTTTAATAATAAATCTATTTTTAATATATATATATATATATATATATATATATATATATATATATATATATATTAAAAGTAGAGTTATTATGATGACATCGAGATTAAACAATATATATACTTTTTATTTATAGCATTGTATAAATATGTTGCATATAAAATTTTAAAAACTAAAAAAAACATGAAAATGTAACAATTTCTAACTTTTGTTTTAAAAATACACATGTGACTCAAAAAAGTAGATATTACGATTTACAAAAAAAAAAGTTCAAAATTTTTATTTATGCATTTTTTTAATTTATTTTAATTAGAATTACTTGTAATTTATATAGGAAAAAGTTGTAGGTATTAAAAAAATGTCAAAGATCCATTGATTTTTTCCATTCGTTTATGAAAAACAATTATATTAAATAAATCAAAATTAATAATTTGGTATATGTTTAGTGATTAGATTTTTTCCGTGTGTATATATATATATATATATATATATATATATATATATATATATATATATATATATATATATATATATATATATATATATATATATATATATATATATATATATATATATATATAGTTAGGTTCATATATAAACACTATATTTTGTATGATTGTATAACCAATTTTTGACCAATAAGTTAATAAATATTTGGTAGTAATTAACATATAAATCAATAAATGCATTTTCAATTATAATCTTATAATTATTGCAACTCATTTCATTAAACTTCGCTCCTATAATTTTGGTAAGTAGTTTAAATTGAATTCTTTAATATACGTATCAACAAAGTTGGTAACAAAACTCATATATCGTGCCGAATCGAATGTTCATTCTTTTAGAATTCATACAAAGAATATATTAGTTTATTGCATATTCTTCAAGATTATGTTACACAATGTAAGATATTTTTATGTGTAAAAATAATATTTTCTTATTATGAAGAATTTTCAGTTGGTCTATAGTTTTGATGAATCGGTGTAAAAAGAATATTATATATACTTCAAAAAAATATGTTATAAAGTATTAATTGATCGTCTTAAAGAATGATTTTTTTTCACATATCTCATTAGTTTTATAAAAGTAGTTTAAAAATATTTATTAGTCAATGCATTCTTAAAGAAAGAAATGTAATTCTTAAAGAATGAAATAAGTTTCAAGTAAATTTTTTATTTTTAAAGAATCAAATCGCCCGATTCTTTAATTTTGTACTTTTCTAAACTTTGTATAAAAATATTGTGTTAACATTTTGTAAGACTATTAGTGAAATCATCTTATTTTTATAGAAATAAATATGTTATGAAACTTAGTAATTCTTAAAGAATGAAATCTATTTCGTTTATATGGTTATCGTGTAAAAAAATATTGCAAAATTTTTAATACATGATTTTCTGTGAATTGGTTTTAAAAATAACAATCTGGATTTTATTAATATATTTAACTTGGTTTCCTAAAATATGGTTACTTCTTTTTTATCTCATTTAATAAAATATCATAATTACTCTTTAATAACCTTATAATTAATTGATTGTAATTATATAGTAATTGTATAATAATCATAGTCATTAATTTTTTTAATCCAATGATGATGATTTGGTCACACATTTATACAATATTTGAAGTTCACATTTAGTCCTAACCATATATATATATATATATATATATATATATATATATATATATTTCCAATTATAACATTGTATATTAAACAATTTTATAACATTTTTTTTTTGTTTTTTTTCAATTATAGCATCCTACTTATACCAAAACCACATACTTTCACATAATACATAAAAGCATCAAATACACATACTTTCACATACATATACCACTTCTACACCAAATATACATACATTCACATACATACATAATAACATCCTACTTATACCAAATACACATAGTTTCACATATATAGATAATAACATTCTACTTATACCAAATACACAAATTTTACATACATATACCACTTATACACCAACCACACATACATTCACATACATACATAATAACATCACACTTGTACCAAATACACATACTTTCACATATATAGATAATAACATCCTACTTTTACCAAATACACATATTTCACATTCATATACCACATATACACCAAACACACATACATTGACATATATACACCAAATTTATATAGATTCACATACATATATCAAATATAAACACATGCCAATTTTCACTTAATTTATACAACTACACATATTTTGCAATTAAACTCAAATTTCACAATAAATAGAAGTAAATAGAACCTGTGTTGACGGAAATCGACCAAAATGGTATAGTGGTGGCAGTAGTCGCAGGTGGTGGTCGGGAACTCAATCAAAAACTAAAGTTGACAATTTTTTGCAATCAACCAACAAAATAAGCTTAAAATTGATGTTACAAGACAAAAGCGAAAGGAAACTAAGCTGGAAATACCTCTCAATCACCGGAAATTACTCAATGTCGCCAGAAAAATTGGTCCTTACCGGAAATTATTCAATGTCGTCAGAAATTACTCAGTGGTGTACTCGCCGGTATCACACGTAGGTATTTTCTTCTTGTGAATCGATGAATCGATGAAGGATATGCAGAAGAGAAAAATGTAGCAACGATAATGGAGTCAACAAAATAGAAAAGGAAAAGATGTCGATTTTTTTGGGTTAACTACGTCGACCTTTAGCGGTGACACCTTTACCAACTACGTTTGAGGCTTTAGCGGCGACTTTTATCAATAGCGGCGACTCTTCGAAAGGAATTATTGTCGTGTCATTTATTCGATCTTTAGCAGCAAAAGTTGTAGGTCTTTAGCGTTGACAAGAGTCGTCAGTATCGCTTTTGTGCATCGCATGAGTACCCCAGCCGTTTGATTATGAACAAAATCGGACGGTTCTTGTTTACCAGAACGTTAAAGTGCGGATCCATTTCATGGGCCTTTAGCGGTGACACCAATAGCAACAACATGGACCTTTAGTGACGATTTTTCAATATGTCGCCACTAAAGGTCCATATCGTCGCTATTGGTGTCGCCGCTAAAGGCTTTATTTCTTGTAGTGGTGACCACTGATAGTACTATATGTTGCCCAATAAAACTTTTGTGTTTTTTTTAAATATTTCTGTTAATCTCTAATCTATAAAAACAATATTTAAATCTATAAAATTAATATTTAAATTGCATAAATGTAGAATCCACATTTTCGTATAAAATAATTAAAAAAATTCATAAAATTAAAGTCGTTCCAAACGTACAACGTTAATAAAATACAAACCTAAACATAAAGTAGTTATTCATCCTTGCCATCTCCGTGGTATTCGGGCCCATTGTTTTCCTCATCATCACACCCAATATCCTCACGGTCTCCACCCCTACCTTTTTTACATCGATGAAAACCATTTAGAAAGTTTCTTACTATATGTTAGCTTTCTAATTATAGCATCCACGAGATCGACCAGCTAAAAAATAAATATATGGACATTAATAATTGCATCCTAATTGTCAACATACCATAATATCAATAAACATAAACCAAACTACATACCAAACTTATAATTTATTATCAAAACTAGCAACATATCATATGCAAAATTATCAACATACTAAAATACCGAACTACACATAAAACTTCAATTACCAAAGATATAAAAATATCAAACTTTAATTTAATCATCAATACTAACAACATACCAAACTACCAAGTTACCAATATATCAAACTACATATCTAACTTCCAATTATCAAAGACATTAAACTAATTTAAACTAAAATAACAAAGTAAGAACATAAACCAAGCTTCCAATTACCAAAAAATATATCAAGTAATCAACGAGTATCAAAATTACTAAAGTAACATGCATTTACTAATCTTTATGTGTGAGTGTGAAATTAAAATAAATTGGTTCATGTTGCGTTTACCTTTATTTGTTGTAATTGTAAGGGCTCTCCCTCACAATAGTATAAGGTTATTTTTGGCATGCTTACATCCAATACCTTTGATATGACCTCATCGAACACCTAACAATTTTTCAGATGGCTCTTTCTCAACCATTTGTGTTAGGTTACTTATGTCAGGTAAAGCTCGTGTTTGAAATGAAGTATGAATTCCTCTCCCGCAATTATAGCAAATCAACTTTTCAAATCCTGCATCTTTGCAAATTGAAACTTTTGTTTTCTATAATTAACATTGCTAACTTGCAACACTTTCCATAATAATTATACTCCCACTAGAATTATAATTATTATCTCACTAGAAAAACATGTATGCTCCCACTAGCTTTGACATGTACCCAGAAATCAGTTGAACTTCTAGAAATCAATACCTATTGTCTTTGTTATCAAAGTTCAGATTTCTGATATGAGATGCTTCGATAAGACTTTATCTAGGCTTCTTAAAATCATACACCTTTCCTTAGATAGCTCCCATATGTGTCTAAACAATTTCATATTTTACAACCATAAATCTGTAATGTTTAGACCCTTTTCCATTTCTTACAATTTAAATTATGAAAAGGGATGTCGTAATCATAATCGATTTTTAGAATGTAATTATCACAACTGCTATCTCCTTAAAATCTACTTAGTGAAAGCGTTTCCTCACCATCATTTTCATGAATTGGAGAGAAACCTTATGACACTTAGATTTTATGGTGTATATGTTCCTATCCATGGGAATTTGTCATAACCATAATCACAAGACAAGGTTAGTGACAAATCCAAACTTATATGAACTGAAATTGTTCAATCTTAATTTTTTGCCATCTGGTAATAAGTGGACCTACCATTTCTTCCTAGGTTGTTATGCAAACAACTGAGAACTCATATGCATAGTCAACTTTACTAGAACAGGCACAGAAACAAGAATATGTTAACTCGATAGGTTACAAACCTGCAGTCGTGTGCTAGTGTTTAACAATAGGTTTACTCTTGATTAGTTCTTGAAACATTCAAGATCTTCAAGACTCCCATTGACCTCTTGGAATATAAGGTTCTCTTGTCATGATCTGTAACACCCGCAAATCCGGGGTAGTCAATTTATAGACAATGAGCATCAAAAATGAGTTTTTGACAAAAGATTATTTAGAATAAATAATCTTAACCAAGTTGTATAATATGTCTCAAGGGTTCTGTACATATAAACAAACGCCAAAATCTGAGTTATAACGAAAAAGTTATGGCCCGTCGAAGTTTCGCAACGGAACAGGCACGACACCGAGAATCGTAAATAGTGAATTTACGATAGAGCAATATTTAGCCTTAGAGATCTAAATGAAAATCGGAGAATATGTTAAACCAAGTGCATCCATAAAAAGAACGCCTAAATCTGACTTCGTATGAGGAAGTTATGATTTTTCGAAGTTTCGACTTAGTAGTATACAACCTGAAGATCAAATATTAGAACGAGCGGTATTTAGCCGATACGGATTAAAAGGGAATTGAAGATCTCGTTAATACTAGCGTAATGATAAAAAGATAGGCAAAAACGGACGTCGGTTGAAGAAGTTATGGATTTTTAACGGACAAATCATGTCCCGGCTTGTTAAAAGTATAAAATTTAAAATAAAGTCAAAATTAGCCAACGAAGTCTAAAAGAAATTTGTAGAGTACATTCCCGCCTACGTGTGGATATAAAGAACATCAAAACAGAGCTTGTATGCAAAATATACGGATTTTTGAAGTTTGTACTCGGATTTACGAAGCCTGATGCAATGATGATAACGTGGCTGAGTCCAATCCATCTGATGCTGATCAAAGAACTCGCTTCGGATCGCAACACGTAGCCTTCACCTATGCCCAACGTCTACAGCTCAGTACGCCCATCGTTCTGACCCTTTGCGTGGTTTCGAGACGTCCACGATGACCCACCCCCTTCGCGACACGTGATGTACGACCGAGGCTACACCCCACGTTCGAGGACCTATACACCCGATGTATGTCCGAGGACCAGCCTATAAAAGGAGCTGTGAGGGCTGGCGACTTTCTTGCACCATTTCCTCTTCTCTCTCTAAATACTTTCTCTCTCTAGGGTTTCTAACCCCCCCCCCCCCCCCCCCCGTAAAGCCTAGGTGAACCCCTAGCACCCGAAGGAAGCCTCGAGGCTCCCGGAGTCTCGAGAAAAAGCAATCTTTCGGTTCGCAAACGCTGCTCCAAGCGAAGTCCGATTTTCTATAAAAGCCGTTGTTTTGACGAAGGACATTGTTTCAAGAGTAACAAAGCGTTGTCTAAGATCGAAATCACCAGCTTGACAAGTGAGTACATGGTCCCTTTCATATTACACATAGATATAAAGTATTTTATATAAATTACGTGCTACATGTGCATATTATCTGTATACTTGCTATCTATATTAGATGAACGATTTTATACATGTCTTAAATGATTTAAACTGTATACGTATTTTATATCTACAAAATGTGTTTGGTAGAACATGGGTAGATGAAATATGAGTTGGATGATGAGATAAGAAGTGATATAGATTATGTGATAAGGGTGAGAGGTGAAAAATGAGAGAAGCCTTTTACCCAAGTGTTAGCCCCGTCATCTAGCAGAGTATGGATGACAACCACGGACTATTCTAGACAGTCCAGTGGAACACTAGCAGGCTCACAACCTGTAGGTGTTATTCGAGCTGTGTATCCACCAGGTGTACTCTAAAAACCCATTGACATGTATTGCGAGTGGATTCTCGGAAACGATACTGTCGATAAACGAGATAAAAACCCATTGACATGAATTGCTAGTGGATTCTCGGAAACAATACTATCGATAAACGAGATAAAATCCATTGACATGTATTTTGAGTGGATTCTCAGAAACGATATTGTCGATAAACGAGATAACCCTGGCAGCCATGGATTTAGTGCATGTTGAGTAAACCTTGGCAACGATGGATTTCGTGCATATTCCTTAGGATAATCCTTAGGAAAGAATGAACGAGGAATAGCTAATTCTTAGGGAAAATCCTTAAGCGTAAAGAAGATAATGGGGAGGGGTAATTTGGTTAATTGTTTGATGATTAAACATAATAATTATATTATTGTGGGTTAAAAACCTTATGTACTCACTAGGTTTCCCAACCTAACGCACTCAGTTTATTTATATCACATGTGTTGATATGAAGTCACATTACACTGAGGGATTAAGGAGATATAAATCACTAGTGATAATGAATGTTAGTTCTGTTTATGGTTTATGTTTATGTATTGATGATGACATCCCAAATGCTTTAAAATGAATAAAAATACTTTTCTTCGAAAATGCTTTGATAACTTATTTGTCATGTTTTAGTGGGAACAAATTCTGCAACATTTTTATTAAAAGAAGGTACTCTGATTTTTATAAAGCATAAACAAAATCGGTCTTTTTTGGCCGTGAAAATGGGGATGTCACATGATCCATTATTTGACAAACAAATATTCAAGAGTTAGTGCAGATTCTTATCAAGATTAGCACTTCACACAATTGGCCTTAGTTGATCTTTGTTTTATCCAAAACACCACAACTTACCAATTTCAAATGTACAAGAGTAGAAAACTTTTACTCTACATTTGATAAGTGTTGTAAACCCTTTTTAATATTATGTCACTTAAGGTTAAAATCTTGGAGTATGACTCTAAGACTTCTTTTGGGAACGAAGTATGACTCATCTTCTTGATTTAAACTTTTTCAAAAATTCAAGATTCCTTTTCTTGGCCATACAAATGCAGTAACATGTCTTTAGAGGATCAATTGTGATATGGTTTTTCCATAAACATTAAGATGATCATAAAACACGATTCTAAAGTACTCTCCCATCTTTTCAGATTGGAGAAACTTTTATCTTTCTGCCTAATTTGATTATTCTCATTCGTTCTACCATACATTGAACCTTTTCTAATGTTTCAGAATTATACTTAAACTTGTAAACATAACCATATTTATTAAACTTTAGTAAATCATAACAAATAGTGTTATCGATCTTTATGTTGGACCTGAGCAGTGCACACCTAGTGTACCCGATCCCTAGTCATTCACTTGACTCACATATACATATGAACAAGGAATTAGTTTTAATTTCCTGAACATGAAAATTCTCATTCATTATACAATACAACTTGCATGATTCCAAGTTATTGTTCAATTGAAACTTGGGTGATAAGAATCTTTCCTGATTTGGCAAATTTTTTACATTACCACAAACGAAAGAGTCAAATCCATATTCCTAACATAGAAACATACAAACATCAATTTACACTAATGCCATTGCAAGGAGATATAATAAAAATATAACATAATTTTATTTATTTATAAAATGTGGAAAAAACTTTTCCTTACAATGCAGTTACAAATGAAAACTATGTTATTAGATAAGTATGATAGTCACTAGTACATCGAAATCTAAACTACAAATCAAATAACGAAAGGATAATTAAACTATTAGGAAAATATGGGATTTTCCTAGGGTAAAATACAACTCGTAATCGAATTGGCAACAAATGATAACTAAACGGTTTTTACATAAGAAAATATGGGATTTTCTTAGACAACAACTTTTTCAGAAAACAAAAGGGGAACTCATTCTTTTCGAAACTAAACCGCTTATGAACTCACCAACTTTATGCTGATTTTCAAAATGCTTGTATTCTCAGGTCAGCATTAGACAGGTACACAGCCACCTTTTGGAGAAGACGGAGCATTAGAAGAATCGTCTTCGTTTTTGTTCATATGATATATGTATATAACACTTGTATAACTTTTCTTTCAAACAGATGTAAAGAATTCTATGTAATGTAATGTTTTGTGTTTACTGTGTTACTATGTACATTGGATTTGATACTCAACGTGGAGTCCGCCCGAAAATGTTTCCGCCTTCGGTTTTCGAGGTGTGACACGGTTAACCACATACGCTCCACTAACGACTTAACAAGGTGTAAAGTGCAATTTCATGAGTTAGCACCATGTTCACATTTTCCTAAGTAACTAAGATTTGGGAATTTATAATTGTTTAGTTACTTTATATTTAGCATTATACTTTTAATGAAAGGAGAATTAGAGTCCTATCCTACCCGTTCCGCTAACGACCCTCCACCAGTCAAGAAAGCGGTGGGTGAGAGTGGACACCCATTAAACTATCATTTTATTGGCATTAACCTTATACCCCCTTATAGACCGACTTTGTGAATGATGCCTACTAACAGTAAGACTAACTTTACTCTTATATATATATATATATATATATATATATATATATATATATATATATATATATATATATTAAACCCATAATATTATAATAGTATAAGGATTGAATTTTAAACCTTTAAAATTCTAGGGTTTGGAACTAAATGTTTCAAAAGTTAGACTTTTACATTTACAAATTTCAAAACTTGAGGTAAAGATTTCTAACTTTCAAAACTTTTGGAATCCATAGCCTATGAGTTTAATAAAGATTTTATGAAAATACTCTTGACATTCCATAACTTGAGGACAAGTTATGGAGTTCATAAAAAACCATTTATGAGAAAAAGACTCTTCCAGTTCATAACCTATGACTTTGATGAATTCTTTAAAAGAAAACATTTCATTTTCCATAACTTGAGGACAAGTTATGGAATTAATCAAAATCATTTAGATCAAAATTTCTAACAAGAAAATCAAACAATTTCTCTATTATCTGAATTAAACTCATAAGAACAAGACAATTCAAATCAAACAGATTTCATGCAATTAGCCTAACCATCTAAACTAATACAAAACATGAAACTTTGACAATTATCTTTTAAATTGGATAGGCATGATCGTTACCACATCAAAAACAAGTTTATAACTTCAAAAACAGTTTAGGGTAATGATCCTAGTCCAATTCCAACCAAAAAAACTCGAAAAACTGCATTCTGGGGCACTAACTCGTCGATTTAAAGAACAAACTCGGCAAGTTGGTCAGAATTGTGCTTGGACTCGGCGAATCCGCCAGTGGACTCAGCGATTCCGCCAGTGGACTCAGCGAGTCCACTATCCAGAACAGCTAAAAATCGATTTTTCAAGTTTAAAAAAAAAGTAGCATCAAGTGTAATTAAAAACAAGCATAGGCTCTGATACCAATGTTAGGTTTTTAGCATTCTAACACTCCTAAGGTGTGCATGCAATCCTAAATACCTTGGCTCTATGTTTTCTCTATTATACATGTAAACTTGAACTTTCCAAGGTATTACCCTAACTAGCATACTAAACTTTGATACTTGGGTAATAAAACAAGTTAGATGACATACCTTTTCTTGTAGGTGGAAGCCTTGGACCTTTAAGAACTTAGTGCCCCAAGTGTTGCACCTCAAATGGAATCACACAACACCACCAAAAATGGAGGAACATGAGAGGAGGTCACTTGCACTCATAAAATCAGCTAGCCCTCTTGTGTTTCCACTAGTGCCCATTTCATGAGCTAGAGGGGTTCTTATATAGTGTGGCAAACTAGGGTTACACCATGTAAACCCTAATGACTTTCCATATCCCTCATGCTCCATGGGTTAAAACCTCCATGGAGTATCCATAAGTTACCACATGGGGTTAGCCCAACATGAAGAACCATGGATCATAAGCCCACTTTATAAGAATAAATGATTTACCAAATCAACCCCTTATAATTAATTAATCCCTTTTGATCACACAATTAATTCCAAATTAATTCTTGATCAATACTAATAAAATAATATGATTTCATATTAATATATCAGAACTTATAATATATTAATAAACCATAAATAACCTCTTCTTAATTATCCATCCTTCAGATTCATCCAGTACCATCCAACCCAAATGGACCATGCTACTCTCGGGTCAAGTACATACCAATTATATTTATGGGCTTAGACACTAATCCAACAGTTAGAACTGGGGAGATTGATGATGCGGATTAGTAGTCCAACTTTTATCAATACAAACAATGCAACTGAAACAATGTTTAGTGTTTAGGGTTTACTCTGTGGGAAATAAAAATCAGATAGAGGATTGATAAACTAGATGATTCGAAAAGTATCTCCGAAACGGGAACAAATAATCAAAAATGGATAGAGTATACAAAAGGGTAGGCTTTTAAATCCACTTTTTGAATACCTTATGTGATATGTGAACGTTTATTACGTGATTCTCTGTTTAAGAAAAATTCGGCAACATTTCCCCGATGAGTAAAAAGAAAATGTCAACTGAATCTTTCTTAAAAAAGAATCATGTAATACATGTTCACATCCTAAATGAGATAAAGTATTCAAAAAGCAGTCCCAAAATGGGAATTGCCAAAAATTAATTTTAAATCAATTTCGGGCGGCTATTTCTAAGCTCGTGATTATGAAGAAGACATGCACATGAATAGAATTTGGAAGAATTTCTTTTTTGGTCATTTATAACATCTTGATTTTTTTATTTTTGTTATTTATGCCATTTGATTTCTTTTAAGTTTACTATAATATCATTATATATATATATATATATATATATATATATATATATATATATATATATATATATATATATATATATATATATCCATGAGCATAGGGAACATGACTTTCTTAAACAAACAATCATGTAATACATGTTCACACCCTAAATGAAATAAAATATTCAAAAAGCAGTCCCCAAATGAGAACTGCTGAAAATTAATTTCTAAATCAATTTCAAACGAGTATTTCTAAGCTTATGATTACAAACAAGACACACAAATGAATAGAATTTGGCAGAATTTTTTTTGTCATTTATAGCATCTTACTTTTTTATATTTTTGTTCTTTATGACATTAGATTTTGTTATAAGGTTTCTATAATAGCATCATACTTTACATAATATATTGTTTTTTCTATTTAGTCCTTGAACTTTTGCATATATATATATATATATATATATATATATATATATATATATATATATATATATATATATATATATATATATATATATATATATATTATTTTTAATATCACACTTTTTCCTATTATAGCCTTGTATTTTCCCATATTTTATTATTTGATTTTGTTTCATGCTTTTTATAATAACATTATATTTTAAATAAGCGCTTAAAAGTTAAGTAATTTTTCAATCTATACATACATACATATATATACAAGTATACTTAAACATACATCCTACACATATTGCATATACATTATAACATCATAGTGTTTTTTTTTTTTCATTTTTTCAATTATAACAATGCACTTTCCGAATAATCCCTTATAAGTTAGGTGATCATACATATACATACAAATATACTTAAACATATACATACATTAAACAAATAAATTCCAAATCCGATAAAATACAAATATGCATACAAATTAACATATTACAATACACTTATACAAATAAAAATAATACATATCTATACATAATAATCAACATATTAAAATACACTTATGCATAAATTACAATCACAAATGGAAAAACAAATACACCAATATAAACATATACACTTATACATATAAATACACTTATACATATAAATACAAATCCATATATGGCAAACAAATACATATATAAACATACATAATTTCTATGTTTTTCAATGTAAATAAATGCATTTATACATCCATTACACGTATACATACTTACAAATACACATACAAATATATATATATATATATATATATATATATATATATATATATATATATATATATATATATATAAAATACAAATACACACATACATACACACACACACACATATATATATATATATATATATATATATATATATATATATATATATATATATATATATATATATTAAAGACTATGTTAATTTTGTGAGACATAAGGACGTGATCTTAGTCACTCATCTTGGAGATCAAAAAACATAAATATAAATCTAAAATAACAAAATAAAAGGAGAAATCTAAAAAAAATCTGATTATTATTTTTAGGGTTTAGGTCATTTTTGGTCACTTAACTATTTTTAAGTTTTAAAAGGTCATCAAACTTTTGACTTTGTGCTCATTTAGTCACTTAACTTTTGGTTTGGTCACTTAACTTTTAGATTTATGCTCATTTAGTCACCTAACTTTTAAACTTGTGCTCATTTAGTCACTAAACTTTTGAAAAAATTTAAAAGTTTAGTGACTAAATGAGCACAATTTTAAAAATTAGGTGACTAAATGTGACCAAATCAAAAATTAAGTGACTAAATGAGCACAAAGCTAAAAGTTTGATGACCTTTTAAAACATAAAAATAGTTAAGTGACCAAATAAGCACAAAACCAAAAGTTAAGTGACCAAAAATGAACTAAACCCTTATTTTTATCATTTTATTTACCCAAAAAATAATAAAAAAAAAACTAAAAACTAAAAAAAAAAGTAAACAAAGTTATAGTTTTATTTATAGAATTAAAAAATGATATATTTTCATAGAATTACACTGTAAATATTCAAATGTAATTTTTAAAATATTAAAATGTTTTAGTATTCTACTGCATTTGTTATATATGTTAAAATATTCTATTATTCTACCAAAATTGTTAGAATTCGTAGAATATTTTAATATTTTATTAGAATTGTTTAAATATTTGTAGTCTAATATTCTAGTAAAATATGTGAATATTTTAACAATTTTCTTTGTAATTTTCATAATAGAATATTTGACAGATATATAAAAAACGGTAATTCTTTTATTAAATTTTTAATATTTTTTGGAAAATATAAATGATGAAAATAATAAAAAGAACCATTTCTAAAATTTTCAATCATTTTTAATTTAAAAAAAAAATATATTTTTTATCTCCAAAATGAGTGACTAGTATTGTCTTTTAATATCTAACAAAGTATAATGGTCTCAAATGAACTTTTATATATATATATATATATATATATATATATATATATATATATATATATATATATATAGTAAAGGAACCGAGTGGTGTAATCTGACGGAGAAGAGTGGTGATGGTGGTATTTCGGTAGCTTTTCAGCTAAATTCCAACAAAAAAACAAGAAAAACCGGCAAGAGATTGCAATAATCGACGAGGGTTCCAACAATCTGACTCTTATGTTACTACAAGACGAAAAATAAAACGAAATCGACAGAGAAGGAAAAGAAAACTCACCTGTGGTCGTTAGTTCTGCTTCCCCGTCGTCGGTTTTACGATTCCTCGTCGCTAGTGATGTGAACCGTCGACGGAATTGACGAAATGATAGTAAAAGCTGACTAAATTGACATGATGTTTCGGTATTCACCTGTGGTATCAACAAATAAAAATGAAGACAAAAGAAGAAAAAGAAAGCAACTCCTTTTTATGTGTATATCCCGTCTAGCCATTAGCAGCGACATCGTATTACCGATGATGGAAATGAATCAGTGACGATACAATTGAATTAGCAACTACGCGTTTTAGAGGGAATATATCGTAGTCGTTTTTCAATCATCAACAACGACCGCCGTCACCGCTATTGCTATGTATGACGTGTATTCTTAGTTGTTGGATTAGAAACAAAGAATTAGGAACAAATCGACGGCTGAGGTTTAATATTGGGGATGGACACGGATGGAGGTTAAACACTTTTAGCGCCGACGCCTTTAGTGTACGACACACAACATTAAAGTTTTAGGTTGCTGCTAAAGGTTGTTGTCGCCATTAATGGTGATTATTTTTGTAATGTATTATGTTTTTTAATAAATAAAACTAAGCTTTTCAGTGAAAGTGATGTAGATCGTATCTTTATTTTAAGGTTTTTAATAAATAGTTATGATTTTTTTTCAAATTAATTTTGTATATATACAATAGAAACTTCACTAAAATTTTTAAATTTGAACCATATTAGCGAAAAAGCTATCTCTTATTGTTTATTTACAATTTAGCCCTCAAAACCGATCGTAACAATGTACACCAACTATTTTGCAATTGTTTACCGGTTTTTTAGGCGTAATAGCGCCAAACTTTAAAGACATTTTATAGATTTCCATAATTCTTTAATACCTTCAACGTCACGTCAAAATTCTAATAATTACGCATGGTTTATTCATATCCATTACAATATTCAGTTATTCACAACTAAAAATGGATTCTTAAGTCAGTCCAAAAGAGGTTATATGTACGTACGTCTCCTATTGCAAATCAAAGGAAAACAAAAAAATTAATTAGGATAATTACACCGTGCAGTATACTCAAAACTCTCCCCCTGTTTAGGCAAAGGCACTTGAAAATGTTGATCTATTTCTAAACAACCAAATCGTCCCATAACAATTCCCAAAAACAGTGATAAAAAATAGCCCCGTATTTGGGTTGGGTTTGGTGTTATTTTAATTGTGGTGTATTTCTAAAAACCAAAAGTCACATAACAAGCCCATAAATACTGATAACAAGCCCAAAAATACTAATAAAAAATCTCCCCTTATTTGGGTTGGATTTCCAACCTATCATTTGGTGTTCTTTTGATTGTGCTCTACGACTGATCAATGATCACATTATAACAACCAATTTATCATTCTTTCTGAAATCTGATTACTCTTTTAGGGACTCAGTTGTACAAAGTTTATAAAATAACATATAATATTAAACTCTTGACATTGTATTCAACCACCCGTCCTCCCTCTGTAATTATTTAGTGTCATATTGTTAATCTTGTAGTTATACATGACACATGACCAAAGTTTGCGCTAAATTCCCGATTAAATCCATTATTGAAATTAATCAGCTGGAACAAATGTCACCTGTTTAGTAATGGGGTAATTAAGTCTTTGATGTCGGCATGCATACCATATTTTTTGTTGTTTCAATGGTCTAAGATAATTTCGAAAGATTGTTATAACTTTTTTTTTTTTTTGGAAAATGGCAAATATCAGTTATAACATTTAGTCCGTGGAAAAAAATTGAGATAATAATGTCAGGATCATAATTAAATTTGGACTAGTAAAATATTGTTCCTTTTGGGGTAGAGAAATTTCATATGGTACAAAGAGCTACTAGAGTATATATTCTAGAGAAATACAATCAACATACAAAAGAAATCAATCTGAATCCTCTGTATCCTCGTCTTCTTCCTCATCATCTTCATTGCTATCTTCACTCTCTTCTATAATATCCTTACTACCACCACACTTGCTCCCTTTCATTTTCTTTTTTTTACGATCCTTGTTCACTTCATAAAGAATCACCATGAGTACTACCACAAGCACGTAATCAACATTTGGGGACACGGTTATTGCAAATGTGTTCTCTTCGGACTCAATGCATGTATCAATATGATTATTGTGCATCTGCATTTAGTCACATTGACCTAGAGATTAATCCTTGCATCAGAGAGATTTCAGAATCTTTATAACGATTCAGGTGAATTGAAAGTAGAAGCTCTATATGTTACCTTGGCAAGGATAGTAGCACCATCATACGAAGAGACTGTGCAAGATCTTTTCTTCCAGTCTCCTACAACCTTATAATCACCTGTGGTTTCCTCTTTGTTTTCTGCTAAGAATACATTTAGCTCCGTGAGTTTTTGAATAACTGACGACTTTTTTGTACTAAAGATCAAATCTTTTGCGCTTGTGCTCTCTCCTCTGAAAGCTTGCCACCTTCTATGCATGGTTACACGCTGAAAAAATTTACGTACCATGGGTTTCTCAATTGCAATTAATTAAAATAAGTTATCCGACATCCTTCTTATTTATATTAAGATTAGAGTGTGAGAGATGAAAGGAGAAGCATATGAAATATTTTGTTATCTTAGAAATGAAGAGAAAATGTGTATTCGCATAACCAAAAGAAGAAGATTAATCGCAAGAATGCAAAAAAGGAAATTACGAATTATCGAATTCGAGATTATTTAAATGTATACGATGTAATGGTTTCTTTTCTATTGAAACATCAACGTGGTTGAGAAGCCTACTATGCTTCCTTAATTTCTAAACACATACCTGTTTTTCTAATGATGAGATCACACAAGCATCAAGTTGTATTAGGGAACAATGGTGAGAAAGTGGGAAAAAAAATGGATTAGATGACTATTGAAAGAGAAAACAATAAGAAACTATAATCAAGGAACAAAACATGATGTTATCCTGCCTAGCTAGCGCTATAGTTCAAATTAAAAAGAAAAAAAAAAGGCCAACATCCGAGAAAAATTGCCATGAAGATTTTATTACGTAATGTGATTTTTGATAGAAAAACAATAATTAAAAGCGTCTGGAAAGTACACAATAAGAACGTAAAAGATCGAAGAAAGGATCGAAGAAACCTTTTTCTGAAATGTGAGGATCGGAGCTTCTGATGCATCTAGCAAGATATGACGATCGTGAAGGCTAAAGTTTTTGTCCTTGATTATGAATAACACATTTCCATTCACGTCCAAAACACTGCTAAGATTGCCATCTGCAACAGTCAACGAGTTTCTGACAATGGCAAGATCCACCTGGTAAGGTGAAAAGAATCTTGGGTCCACCACTGTCATCGTTGTTACTCGTATGCCAACGACGGTGGAGCATGAACCCCGGGCATGTAAGATGATGGCCTGGTGTGATCAACACCGCCGCGAGTATGGAGGTTCATTAGCACTGTTGAAGCGCCTTGGTCCCTCTTTCTCTCTTTATCTCTCTTTATACGTATATCTCTCAATTGGCCAATTCCCTTTCAAGAATAGGCTATGTATATGTGCGTCCACAGATAAATGGTTAGTAGTAGTGATATTCCCGAGAAATACTCTCCGATACCTATATATCTATTTTCATTTGAAGGAGATGATTTCGGTTTAAGAGCCTTTGATGGGTTGGATTTTGCTTGTTTCTTTTGATGGGTTACGATTTTATTTAACCCATGATGTGTTTTGTTTGTGGAAAAACTTGGTGACTCCGACGACAACCATCACAAAGGGTTTGAACCAGGTATTAATGAATGATTGTGTTTTTGTTTATGTTGAATATTGTTCCTTAATTCTTTTACATATAGTTTAAGCGATTGTATGTTCAACGATAGGTTTAATAGTCACGAAGTTATACTTTGAAACTGGATTTTGTTACTAATTTTACTCTATTTGAAGTAGACATCATGGTTCGTGACTTTTATGTCAATCTTATGAAGAGAACTTATTGGAGAGACCATGAGGAGTTGCATCTATTTAACATAATATTAAATCATGAAATCAGAAAGCTATTTTCAGGTATTGCAATCTCATCCAACTTTATTTTTAGGTCAATTTAGCATAACATGTGCTTGATGAAATGTTTAGGAGTAAAAGGTTAAGGAGAGATCTGTTAAACAAGAATGATACACCAACTGAAAAATGACACGATAATATTTCTTTTAATATTACACATTCCTATGTAATATCTTGTTATAAAAAGTGTATACTCACATTACAGAGAAGCTCTCCTTTTCAAGGAATATCTTGTGCAAAAAAATGCAAAGGGTACGTCACAAAATTTCCATTTTTAATTTTTCAAAAATATTTCTATTACTTAGATTCACCATTGTGACTACTTAAATATTTGTCAAATTGGTTGATATTTTATCATTAGCAACTCAAAAGAGTAAAATAAAAAATATTAGCTTAAATATAAATGGGTCAGACTAATTGAAATTTATCCAAATTGTATTCAAATAGGTATAACCTATGAATTATTTTACTCGTAATGATTAGATTTTTTTTTCACTTAATATAGATTATTCTAAAGAATAATCATAAAAATAAAGAAAACTATATTTTGCACTTATATTGAAATTTGTTTTTCTTGTAGCATTTTCTCGGTTATTGTAATTTTACAATTGACTCATTGGGTAGTAGGTGGTCCTTTTATTAAAAGGTAAAAATTATGGTCAATTTGTTAAACAGGACCAACCATTTTGTGATTTTTTATATTTTATTTATTTATTCATATTTATTACATTAATTAACCATTCAATCTAATATATCATAAAATGTTCTTTGTTGGAATCCTAAAGTCACGTAGGACCTTGGAGACCAAGTAATCAATAAATATGGCAAGTTGGTCATGTTTCCTAATTGCAGTCTTATTCTACAAGTTAGGTAGTTTAGGAGTATATATATATATATATATATATATATATATATATATATATATATATATATGTATATGTATAGATACCGAGATATGGTTTGTACATAAAAACACAACATAGGTTTTGAGTTATTTTCCTATTAATCAAAGAGATATTTTGATTATTTGTGTTTTCTAAACTTGAATTGGTATCAGAGCTTGAGTCAAGAAGCTGTGAAATCAAATTCTTTATTTGTTGACAAGTAAGGCCAACATGACTGATGCAGGGGGTGAGGGAGGATCGGCTCCTGTGATTGTGAAGGAAACTGGGTCAACTTCAGTTCAATGTCCCATGTTGAATTCCACGAATTACACGGTCTGGTCACTGAGAATGAAGGTAGTCTTAAGAATTCATAAGGCTTGGAGTGTGATTGACCCTGGAACAGAAGAGAATGAAGAAAAAAATTACCTGGCAATTGGATTGTTGTACCAAGCGATACCGGAATCCTTGATTATGCAGTTGGGAGATGTCGATTCAGCAAAAGCCCTTTGGAACTCGATCAAAACAAGGCACGTTGGAGCCGACCGGGTGAAAGAAGCTAGACTTCAAACCCTAAATTCCGACTTTGACAGATTAATAATGGCAGAAAAAGAATCAATCGACTCCTTCGCCGGGAAACTATCTGAAATCGCCTCTCAATCGGCATCACTAGGTGAAATCATCGAAGAATCAAAGATGGTGAAGAAACTACTAAAATCTGCACCGAGGAAGTTCCTTCATATAGTCGCATCACTTGAGCAAGTTCTCGATTTGAAGACAGTCGGATTTGAGGACATTGTCGGTCGATTGAAAGCATACGAGGAGAGGGTGAAGGAGGCAGATGATAGCAGTGAAGGATCAAAGGCACTGTTTGTCGACGGTGGAAATCAAAGCTGGAGAAGAAAGGGGAAATCAATTAATCAAGGATCTGGTACGACTGGGAACAATTTACACGGTTCGAATGGGTCTAGATCCGGATCCTGTGGGTCTAATATGACAAGTGGATCTGGGTCTAAAACAAAACAGGCCCAAAGAAAGTCAAATTATAATCGATCCAATAGTAAGCCCAATTCCAATTCTGACCCAAATAATAAACCAAAAAAAGACCGATCCAAAATTATTTGTTACCGGTGCGATAAACCGGGCCACTTCGTGTCTCAATGTCCGGACCGAATCAAAAAATTACAAGAAAGTAATTTTGTTGAATATGACGATACCGATGATGCCGTATTTTTACACGAGACCGCATTTTTGAATGAAGAGAAAGTGATACCGTCTCGATACGACTCACACGAAAACGATGTGTGGTATTTGGATAATGGGGCGAGCAATCACATGACGGGGAACCGGTCATTCTTCTCCGAGCTTGACGAAAGCATAACCGGGAGGGTTAAATTTGGAGATAATTCGTGTGTAAAAATCAAGGGAAAAGGTGCTATACTTTTCCAAGGCAAGAGGGGTCAACAAAGGCTGATGACGGAGATTTACTACATACCGGATCTCAAGAACAACATTATAAGTCTCGGACAAGCAACTGAAGCCGGGTGTGATATTCGAATGAAAGACAACTATTTAACCATGCACGATGCCGATAATTGCTTATTAATGAAAGTACAAAGAACTTCAAACCGCCTTTATAAAATAAAATTACAGATTGGAGATCCTATTTGCCTTCATTCAAGACTAAGTGAAGATGCGTGGCGATGGCATGCAAGACTTGGGCACATTAATTTCGAGTCAATGAAAAAGATGTCCAAAAAGGGTTTAGTCAAAGGGTTACCGAAATTAGAACATGAGAATCAATTATGTGAGTCGTGCTTAGTCGGCAAGCAAACGAGAAAGTCCTTCCCAACCATGACGACATACAAAGCAAAACAACCATTGGAGCTTGTTCACGGTGATTTATGCGGTCCAATCACGCCGGCAACCAAGGGTCAAAACAGGTACATTTTTACACTAATTGATGATTTTTCACGATTTATGTGGATTTATCTCATAAAAGAAAAGAGTGAGGCGTTTACACACTTCAAAAAATTCAAATCTTTGGTGGAAAATGAAATTGGAAAACCTTTGAAAGTGTTTAGAAGTGATTGAGGAGGTGAGTTTACCTCTCTTGAGTTTAATTCTTTCTGTGAACAAAACGGAGTCAAACGCCATCTCACCGCCCCATACTCTCCACAACAAAACGGAATTGTGGAACGAAGAAACCGAACACTTATGGACATGACACGAAGTATAATGAAGGCAATGCATGTTCCAAACTACTTATGGGGAGAAGCGGTAAATCACTCAACAAATCTAATCAATCGAGTTTACACAAGAGTCCTTGGTGATACAACTCCATATGAAAAGTTGTATAAAAGAAAACCGAATTTAGAAAATGTTCGTATATTTGGGTGTCTAGCACATGCAAAAGTTGAACCGGTTAATCAAAAGAAGTTGGATGCAAGATCAAGACCACTAGTATATGTTGGCTCCGAACCAGGTACGAAAGCTTACCGGTTATTTAACCCGGTAACACAAAAAATAATCATGAGTCGAGATGTTATTTTTGATGAAACCAAAGGGTGGGATTGGATTAAAGAAGCAGGAACCAACAATGAAGAACCGGGCTCATTCGTAATACCATGGGACTATCCAAGAGACGATGCAAGCACCAACCAAGGAAACGATGTAAATTATGATCCAATTCAATCGGATCATGATATTGGAGATGAAGGGGAAGTACAAGATAATCAACAACCAAGTCCGGTAAATAATAATGTTCAACAAGGAGCTGCAAACCAAAGACCTTCGAGAGCAAGAATACCTCCAAGACGATTTCAAGATTATGAGCTTGATCTTGACAATCTCGAAGAACTCCTTCTAACAACCAAAGACGAGCCGGTATCGGTTGAAGAAGCGAAGAAAGAACCAGAGTGGGTCAAGGCCATGGATGAGGAAATCAAGTCGATAAACAAAAATAAAACTTGGACTCTTGTGAACAAACCTATGGGGGTGAGGCCAATTGGACTCAAGTGGGTGTTCAAATTAAAGAAAAATGCAGATGGCACCGTTAATAAATACAAGGCAAGATTGGTTGCTAAAGGTTACGTGCAACAACCCGGTATTGATTTTCAGGAAGTGTTTGCCCCGGTAGCTCGAATTGAAACCATTCGGTTTGTTATAGCCTTAGCAGCTACTCATGGGTGGGAGCTTCACCATTTGGATGTTAAAACAGCGTTTTTACATGGAGAATTAAAAGAAACTGTTTACGTGTCACAACCGGAAGGCTATATAAAGAAAGGCAACGAGCATAAAGTATATCGCCTTACAAAAGCACTATATGGTCTTAGACAAGCACCTCGAGCATGGAACACGAAGCTTGATGGGATTTTGAAGAATATGAAATTTCAAAAATGCATGAAAGAACCATCGGTGTACTGGAAATGTGAAGGATCTAACTTGCTAATTTTAGCAATTTATGTTGATGATTTATTTGTCACAGGTACAAATTTGAGCATGATCAAGAGATTCAAATTAGAGATGTCCAAGAACTTTGAGATGGCGGATCTTGGAAGATTAACTTATTACCTTGGCATTGAAGTTAAGCAAGAAGAATCGGGGATTTTTATAAACCAAGAATCATATGCTCAACGCATTTTAAAAGAAGCCGGTTTACATGATTGCAATCCGACCCACATACCGATAGAACCAGGAAATAAATTGTCGAAGGCCGAAGATGAACCCGAAATCGACCCAACACAATATCGAAAGGTGGTAGGATGTCTTAGATACCTCTTGCAAACAAGACCCGATATGTCATATACGGTCGGAGTTGTTAGCCGATATATGCAAAGTCCAAGAGAATCACATGGTGGTGCAATCAAACACATTCTAAGGTACTTACGAGGAACAACGGGATACGGAATCAAGTATGAGAGAATGGGACAAAAGCGGCTTATTGGTTATAGTGATAGTAGTCACAATGTTGACCCGGATGATGGAAGAAGCACAACCGGTCACATTTTCTACTATGGGTCATCACCAATTACATGGTGTTCACAAAAGCAAGACACCGTTGCTTTATCATCTTGTGAGGCTGAGTTCATGGCAGCCACAGCGAGTGCATGTCAAGCAATATGGCTTCAAGATTTTCTTGGGGAAATAATGAACAAAGCACAAGAGAAAGTTATTCTTAGAGTTGATAACAAGTCGGCTATCGAACTAACTAAGAATCCCGTTTTTCATGGAAGGAGTAAACACATTCACACAAGGTTTCACTTCATTCGTAATTGTGTCGAAAGGGAACAAGTGGAGGTGGAATACATTCCCGGTGAAGAACAAAGGGCGGATATTCTTACGAAACCATTAGCTCGAACCAAGTTCAAGGAAATGCGGAGCTTGATCGGGGTTGAAGAATTCTCTAGAAGGACTTAGAGATTCGGGGTGATTGTTGGAATCCTAAAGTCACGTAGGACCTTGGAGACCAAGTAATCAATAAATATGGCAAGTTGGTCATGTTTCCTAATTGCAGTCTTATTCTACAAGTTAGGTAGTTTAGGAGTATATATATATATATATATATATATATATATATATATATATATATATATATATGTATAGATACCGAGATATGGTTTGTACATAAAAACACAACATAGGTTTTGAGTTATTTTCCTATTAATCAAAGAGATATTTTGATTATTTGTGTTTTCTAAACTTGATTCTTAAGGTGGTGCTTCATCAATGTGATTTGGATGTCGAGGTTCGGGCAATGTTCTTTTGTACATTTGTGTCCTATAGCATGCAACACTTATCTTTTGTTATTTGTGTTTTTTCCAGGTTCTAAAACCATTTACTCTAATTATTTTTAGCCTTTAACATCATCCATAATGATCACTTTTTGAAAACCATAGTCAAGAAAAGTTTTCTATATTTGAATGTTTTGTAGAGCTTTAATTAGAACATGTGCCAAATAGATACATTTTGGATTTGACAACAAGAATAAGCACTTTGCGTAAGATTCATTTGATAAATGTGAAAAGTAAATATAATGAAAGTTTACTGCTATAAAAAAACAAATGGAAGTACATTGCTTATTCTTGCATTTAGCCTTGTAACTAGCAATGTACTATCATGTAAAATATGTTCACATGGAAAAATACATATCTTGAAAATAAGATGTTGTAATGAAAGTATATTGATATTTCTTACATGTAAGTCACAAAGAAATCAACAAAAAAATATATAGGATGTTATGTTTATTTGTTTGTTATAAACGCATCAATAGAAAAAACAAAATAGAAAAAAAGATTTTCCCCAATAAGTCTTCCATACATATAATACTTCCTACCCCTCCTTTGGAAAACAAGCATTGTTATATAGTTAAAGTTTATTACAATTTTATATCTGAGATACTACAATTATACTTTTTCATTTTTCCAAAGGTTAAATTTGAAGATTTTTTTTTAATAGATTTTGGAAGTGGTATGACGGATAATTGCAATTGATATGGACCCTTCAACCACACAATTAATATCAAATCAACCATCCATAGGTTTGCAACTTAGAGAAATTGGTCAGAATGCATGTATAAT
This sequence comes from Lactuca saligna, assembly GCF_052625555.1. Lineage (NCBI taxonomy): Eukaryota > Viridiplantae > Streptophyta > Magnoliopsida > Asterales > Asteraceae > Lactuca > Lactuca saligna. Next base: position 267,591,284 of record NC_136421.1, on the reverse strand, counting down.
AATAAGTAATCATAAAAAAATCGACCCCATTGCGTAGCATGTTTTTTTTCTAGTTGTTATGAAATATGTTAGATGCATAAGTTATCTTATCTACACTTTCACCTCTATTTAATTATAAATGCAACAAGAAATAAAACAAGGAATTACATGGTGAATTGGAGATTCAACACTTTGGAAATTCGATATTTTAACACTTAGGCCGAGTTCTTGAATTTTTTTAATGAAAAGAGACAAGAAAATGGCGGATGATGAAACAATAGTAAATGGAAGACAAAAACAAATGATTAACTGGGTGTTTGGCTAAGTTTATTTATAATGATAAACACTTCATAACTTATAGTTTATTAACTTATACCAGTGTCAAACAATGTTTTTAAAAAATTGTTTGTATTAGCTTATACAGTGGCAAACCGCTATCAGTTGATAAGACATTTTTAGTGTTTAGTAAAAGACCAAAACAAGACTTCATAGAGATGTTTGACACCTATAAGTTATAAGGACTTTTGTCAGGTTAGAAGTTAATAACTTATCAAAAATGATTTATCTCCGGTTCCACTCTGCTATAATCTATTTAAAAAACAAACAAACAAACAAACAAACTATCCAAACAGTCATTTTAACTTATATCGGTATGGAACTGGTAATATGTTAAGAAGCTTTGATTTTTAAGCTTAGCCAATGTCACACCCCAAAACCAAGAACGGTGTAATCGTATCTATGTAATAGTATTTCTATAATTGTATCTATGTAATTGTATCTCTATAATTGTATCTTGTAATTGTATGTAATTGTATTTCTGTAATTGCATTTCTGTAATTGTATCTCTTCATATAATATTTAATAGTATTTTTGTAATTGTATTTATGTAATCGTATCTCTTCATATAGTATGTAATGTATTAGTATAGACTCACGAATGAACTGACTCTTGTGTGATTCCTTGTACTTGGAATAGTAAGTAGTATCTCCTAACTATACCTATTATAGTTATTAGTAATGTACGTGTATAACTGAAAGTATGTCTTTACTACCCAAAGGTACTAAATGGACTGATGGAACTTTTATGTCTATATATGTACACATGATATATAACTAATATTTAAACGACATTCGGACAAATAGTCAATACCCTAAGGCCACATCCAAACAAGGAAAAGGAATTAAAGCGAGCTAGCATTCCTAAGTCCTTAAACATTACTTATATAACTATATATATATATATATATATATATATATATATATATATAGGCATGCAATTGACAATATAAAAGTATAAAATAAGTTTTGTAAAACCTTTGAAAAGTTTAATAAATAAGAATTGATGACTTGATGTCAGTTTATAAAATGATTTGAAAATAGTTTGTTTGATAAGAACAGTTTAAAGTATAAGAAATCTTTTGTTTGAAACACAATTACAACAGAGTTTGAAAGGAAAGTTACAATATGTATGACATTTTGATAAAGAGTTTAACATGTAAAAATGTTTTGGTAACTCATTTGGAAGTAGTATACTGAGTAAATAGCTTAAAATGTAGTAAATCCATTTGTATGCTAGTTATTAATCACATGTGATTGCTATATAACTACCATGATTCAACTTGTACCCCCCCCCCATAAAAGCATTTATAAACATTTAAAAACATTTAAAAGGTTAATTAAGGGGTATGAACTCACCTGCAGTTAGTGGATCGTATGGAAGTGTCGGACAAGTGTTAGGTGTCAAGTGAAGACTTGAACACACACAATGATCCTAATAACATAAAAAAAATATGTATGTATACAATTAGTGATTATAACACTAATTAGACAAGTATAAACACCCTAATGTATGGAAAACACTTTGGTCAAAGTGTTAGGAGGCCATTGGGTTGCAACAAAGGAGTGCAAGGCATTGTTATTGAGTTTATGGCCCATGAACCATACTTAATGGAGTTTATGGCCCAGGGGAGTTTACTCCTGGCCGTAAACACTTTAAAGGGTCATGTTTAGAGGCTTAAAGGTATGATGTCTTAAGTGGTTAAGTGTTCCAAGGTTAAACAAGAGGTTAGGTGAGTTTAAGGTCCAAGAATTGACCTTAACTTGTGTTTACGGCTTGGGGACCACTTCCCCATGAGTTTACGGCAGTAAACTCATGGTATGAAGTACCATTTTAATGTTTGAGGACCCTAGTTCAATGGTTGTTGGTTCTAGGCTAGGTTCAAGGCATAAGGAAGGAATAAAGGGCATCATTGCACCCTTAAAAGGAGTTTACGGCCTTGGGAGATCCTTGGCCGTAAACTCTCATTCAACCTTTGATTCTTGATGTTTATAAGGACTAAACATGTTAAACCTAATACATAACAAGTTAGAACAAGAGTACTTTTGATCTAGGAGCTTGAATGGTCGGTTTTGGCCAAGAACACTAGTGTGTGTTCTTGGTGAACCTTGAAGATCTACACAATTGGAATGATTTCACAAACGAAATCATGTAAGATCACTAGATCAAGCAAGATATGAACTAATTAGGACAAGAAACTTACTAGTTTTGAAGATCTGGGATGAAGATCGGGATAATAGTTGAGAGGATTTGGGAGGAAATCAGCCAAGGAAAAGAAAGGAATGAACAAATGGCCTTCACTTGATCATATAATGGTGAGTTTACGGCCGTAAACTCCATTGTGGTGGCTGTCAACTCATGGCCAAGGTGTTTCATGCTTGTTCTTTGTACTATAGCTTCAGCAGATAAATCCTGCCAATTATCCCTTAAGTGTACAATACTCAGAACGCTCAAACAGACTCCAAATTGTGCTAAATGATAGCAGTAATGAGTTTGACTTTTTAATGAAGTGTTATACTGAACATGATAGAAAATTTCGGGTTGTCACAGCCAAACACCTTTTAAATGTTTTCTTGAGTTAGAGATGAATGGAGTGAAATTGAAGGAATTAAGCCTTGTCTTGGATTTTCCATCCAAACCCGACAAAAAATGGGCATATATATATATATATATATATATATATATATATATATATATATATATATATATATATATATATATATATATATATATATATATATATATATATATATATATATATGGAAAAGTGAATATATCCTTAAGGGTATATAAGCTTAGGTATCCAAACTCACCATAATACGTCGTTTTGGTTGATATATTTATTATAATGTTCTTCAACTTCAATCCTTAGCTTGATTTACTTTCAAGATTTTCAAATTTTCATTATTATTTTCCTCTTACATCACATCTTTTTTACGAAAATCAATTAGGCTATATATATTATAGTTGACAATGAAAATTATGTAAGAGGAAAATAAATGTGAAATTTATAAAAATCTTTGAATAAAATCAAGTTAAAAGTTGAATTATAAGAACATTATACAATTACAATGTATATATATGATACAAAACGACGTAGTATGATGAGTTTGGGTACCTAAGCTTATATACCCTTAAGGGTATATTCACTTTTTCATATATATATATATATATATATATATATATATATATATATATATATATATATATATATATATATATATATATGTGTGTGTGTGTGTGTGTGTGTGTGTGTGTGGGTGGGTGGGTGTGTGAAAAAGACACATATTTTCTTCTTATCCTCTTCTATTTCATTGATTTTCCATTCTCTTAAGAAAAAACCGAAAGAACACATATCCTTATGATTACTTTAAAACTCTTCCATTTCACTCATTAAATGAACCGAAAAAAACAGTGTTAACAACAACATTCCTTCTAGTGGGTAGTTTTCGAACTAGAAACACATGTTGAGAGAAACCCTTTATTTTTATATACGAAAACTGTATATATTTAGAGCATCTCTGATGTAAGGTCGATAGGTGAAATCGAATATTTATCAGCAACCTCAAAAATAGTTTTGTACTATTTCAAAATATTTAGTTTTTTTCGAATAATTCAATCAATGGAGATGAAGTAATTGTTTTTTAAGTTTGTTTTTATTATAATTAACCTTCTTTTTTAATTAATAATATTTCACTTTATTTTTTATTATAGTCAAACTTTATATCTTTATTATCTATTAACTATATAATTTTTAAATAAATATTAAATAATATTTCATTTTAATGTTTGATATTAAACATTGAACTCCTATTTATAATATAAATAATATTTAATCACGTCGTGCGTTGCAGCACTGAACTTATTTACAAAATGGACAACAAAAGTGTAAAAATAAAATTTTAATCGTACAATTATGTACGGAAAAGTTATAAAAAATAAGGTTTGAAAATGTTTGTTCTTTGGTATAACGCCAGGTTTGAAAATGTTTCTTTGTTAATCCAACACCACGTATCACAATTAATTAAAAGATTGTAATTTTAAAATGTAATATTAATATGAATGACAATTATTAAAAAATTATGTAAGGGAGTAAAAACGTAACCTTCAAATATTCTAACAGACCAAAATCAAAATAGTAAAAATTTAACTTTGAAATTATAAAAGGTAAAAAGAGTTACATCAAAATTACTTTAATGGGAAAATATAACTATAAGAATATGGTGTGAGGAGAGTGAAAATCATTATTCTCAGAGACATCAATATTTTGTATTTTGTATTAAATGTTTTATAAATTATAATATCACGCTCCCTCCATCCAAAAACTATTGTCCACGGGCAAAAAAACATACATATTAGAAGCATTAATTACCACTAGCTTTATAAAATAAAATGATGGTTTTGGATCTATGATTTTCAAATGAATCTACAACAAAAGCATGCAACATACATGAGAGTGAAATTTTTAAAAACAAAACACGATGAAAAAATAGGGAGAGAAGGACGATAGTGGTAGATTTGAATGTTGGTGGTAAAGGCCATGGTAGCGGTGTCGATTTCAGAACAATAGTTCTCTACGGAGGGACATAATCAAAATGGAGAGACAACTGAAGGTGGTGCAGTAGTGGTGGCTGTAGAGGTGGAGGCTCAATGTTGGCGACGGTTTTTGAAGGTGCGACGGTGGTCAGGTCGTTGATTTTTGGTGAAAGGCAGCTCCAGAAAGGACAATTTCAGATCTATGGTTTTACAGAGATGGGAGATGAAATGCAGATGAAAGTGAGTAGGACGACTCCTCATTGGTGTATGATTATCCACCATCGGAGTCTAAAAAGAAGGAGGCTGATGAAAATTAAATAGGATTAGGGTTTTGTGGGGTGACTTTTTATATCTAGGATTGATAAAAACTTAGAGAAAAATACTTCCTTTTGATTGGTTATTTTTAATTCATATTGATCATTATTTTATACCATTAGATGCATTTGATATAAAATTAAGATTAAAGCTCATTAGTTTTACGATTTTGGTCTTAAATTTTTAAATTTTTTTATTATGGATGCATTATATATATATATATATATATATATATATATATATATATATATATATATATATATATATATATATATATATGGGATATCTCCAGAAAAGTCCCGATATTTTGGGTAAATTTTTAATAAAGTCATAAATTTTATTTTTTGAATAAAAAGTCCTAACTTTTTCACCTTTTAAATACAAAAGCCCAAGAAACACGCTAATTTATTCACTTTAGCCCTTTTTGACCTGTTCAGCAAGTCATGGGACCAAATTGTTAATTTTTCGAAAATAACGGAACTTTTTTGCAGATTTCATCAAAATTTTTATATGAAGCATAAACATATATATATATATATATATATATATATATATATATATATATATATATATATATATATATATATATATATATATATATATATATATCAAGTTTTACGTATTTGTGTATTTTTTTGTTTTTATATGTATATATTTACGCATTTTTATGTATTTTAAATATATATACGTATTTTTTACTTATTTATATGTATTTTAGACCATTTTGCATATGTTTTATGTATTTTTATGTGTAATTTTGTATGTATTATGTATTTTTACCTAATTATGTATTTTTAAGCTTTTTATATAGATGTTTATATATTTTAAATGTATCAACATATTTTTTACGTATTTACAACTATTTTTAAGTATTTTACATATTTTTTATGTATTACGTATTTATGTATTCCTTTAAGTGTTTTATATAGATGTTTTTGTATATTTATGCATTTTAAATGTATAGACGTATTGTTCTAAGTACTTATATGTATTTTTTTTAAACTATTTTACTTATTTTTTGTGTTTTTTTTTTATGTATTATGTATTTATATGTATTCTTTTAGTTTTCATATATAGATGTTTATGTATTTTTATGTATATTAAATGTTTATTTGTATTATTTTTACGTGTTTATATATTTTTACGTAAAAATAATACACTTTAACAATTAATGTACATAAAAATACATAAACATCTATATAAGACAACTAAAAAAAATACATAAATACGCAAAAATATATATAAATACATAATACATAAAAAAGACATAAAAACACACAAAAAAATATGTAAAGTACTTAAAAAATACATATAAATACGTAAAACAATACGTTTATACATTTGAAATACATAAATATAAAAAAACATCTATATAAAAAACTTTAAAAAAATATATAAATACATAATACATAAAAGATATGTAAAATACTTAAGAATAGATATAAATACGTAAAAAATACGTTTATACACTTTAAATACATAAACATCTATATAAAAAGCTTTAAAAATACCACATATACGTAAAAAGATATAAAAATACATAATATATAAAAAATACCACATAAAAATATATAAAATGGTTAAAAATACATATAAATAAGTAAAAAAATACGTTTAAACATTTAAAATACATAAAAATACGTAAAATATACTTATAAAAATATAAAAATTATAAAAATACGTAAAAATAGATATAGATATGTAAAAAATATGTTTATACATTATATAAAAATTTTGACGAAATCTGCAAAAAAAATCTCTTTATTTTCGAAAAATTAACAATTTGGTCCCATAACCTGCTGAACTGGTCAAAAAGGACTAAAGTGAATAAATTAACCGGTTTCTTTGGCTTTTCTATTAAATAGGTGAAAAAGTAAGGACTTTTTTATTCAAAAAAATAAAATTTAGGACTTTATTAAAAATTTGCCTAAAATATCGAGATTTTTCTGGAGATATCCTATATATATATATATATATATATATATATATATATATATATATATATATATATATATATATATATATATATAGATATATATATATAGAGAGAGAGAGAGAGAGAGAGAGAGAGAGAAAGAGAGAGAGAGAGACACACACGCTAGTAGTGTACTCGCGTGATACATCGTCAACGATTAGTTTTGAACGATAGTTAACTTATTTAGATTCTCGTTAAATTGTTTTGTTTCTGTGTAAAGTTTCCCTTTCACTAGACATGATTATCGGGGATATAATAGAAATACCAAACTATTTTGTTTTAATAATACGTGGTTTTTAACTAGATACAAAAATATGAACATGACAACTTTTTTAAGCAACTTATATTTTAATTTGAATGAAAGTTTAAACAAATTGATTGTTTAATCATTAACAATTATGTTGGATTAGTTTGATGTGTTTTTTTTATTTAAATTTGCATATTGACCTTTATATATGCATTACTCTTCATATTAATATCTTTACGTTTTTTTCTTACATATATTACTAATTTTCTTTATTAAGCATGTACCATATTCATTTATTTATTTTAGTGAAAAATATTATCACTATTTTAATAATGATAAATTTATTTGTTATTGGCATTAATTTTATTTCTAATATTACCAAAGAAAACAAATGATGTTATTAGTTCATGTATATATTAAGATGGTGTACAATACAAATATAAATAATACTACAAATTGTATTGTAATGATAACCATTAGACTAGTCTGTTTTTATTTATATTATTACAAGTAGATTTTTAGTAGAACATTCAATATGATCCAAAACAATTCTTAAATATATTATTTGCCATTTTTTTTTATCTTAAATGTATATATCCATCTCTACGTAATACACAAAAAATAATTATTATTATCATATGTACCTCTCAAACTAAGTTTTAATTCTTTTTATTATCAAAATAATATCTATGATATTTTAATAGTTATAATATTATTATTATTCGTCAGTACTATATTTGTTGGTTAAATAAAAAAATATTACTTGAAATTATCATATTGTAAATATGGGTCTACGAAATAAAATCAAAAAATATAATGAAAAAAATAAATTGTTTATTAATCGGAGCTACGAAATATTTTACCTATGATTTCTTTTATTACAAGTTTTAATGAGATATACTACAAAATAATTGTCTTATTAAATCCTATTTGACATTTGCATGGTATTTATTAAAAATTTATTACAAATGCCAACTTTAAATTTATATAAGTTTCAAGTTTTGAAATATATATATATAAAATATTTTTTCTATATGATGGAGTTTTTTTAATCATTTATTAATTAATTATAAAATTATCATTATAAAAAAAAAAAAAAGACTATTCTACATAGTCTTAGAGTTTGTCTACCAATGTCTTGTATTCTCCTTTTATTTCTTTTTATATTAGTTATTATACATACAAGATATATTTATTTCTTACAACTAAAACTATTCAAGAAATTTTTTTGTATAAGATTTGTAGTTACCCGTCCACATAATAAAAGCAAAATGTCTTTATGCTTGCTTTTAGAATTTGTGGTTACTTTGTTTTGTTTTTCTACAAATTTAAAATTGCTTTCTAATTTTTTTCTACAAAACTGTAGAGCATAAAAATTGTTATTTTATGTTAATTTATGAGTATATATATATATATATATATATATATATATATATATATATATATATATATATATATATATATATATATATATATTCACAACTAAATCGAAATATTAGAGATGATTAAAAATATAATGATTAATAGTTTTAATTGTGATATATTTTAATGTTCACTTCTTATCGTCAATCATATAAGAATATAATGATTTTTATTTTTAACTAATAAATAAATCAAACACTAAAACTTAAAGATGATTGAAAAATTAGCTAAAATAAACCATCGATTTTCACCTTTTAAGAGAGATTTGTTGAAAAGATACAAAAAAACATTGTTCAGAAAACGAAGTTGGAAATATAAAAAAAAAACATGAATATCAAAAACTATAAAACATCTCAATTTTATATATATATATATATATATATATATATATATATATATATATATATATATATATTAAGATTGTGAAAAATTTCAACAGTAAACATCAAATGTGTTTCTCTATTTTGGTCCTTGTAGTTACATTCCAGGTCCCTATATTTTCATTTATTTGCCACTTTGCTTTTTGATTATTTACTGCATTCATTATCTTCTTTTCTTAACTTTTTGGCAGTTTTGGTCCTTATTTATGTGTGTGGTTGCAATTGTAGGTGGTTTTTTAGGGCGTCATATATTGTCATTTTGTAAATGGTTAGTAGTTACGTGTTGTTATGTCTTTCTTCACCGTTTTCTCATCCAATTGGATTCTGATTTCTGTACTTCTTCTCCACCTTTTCCTAACTGACCTCATTTTTCTATCTGTGTTTTTATCAGTCGTGTGATCGACTGCAACTGCTGGTCGTCTTTCTCCGACACTGAAGCGATAGATCTTGAAGCGCGTTTCATCTGGGTTTAGGGCTTCGAATCGATTGCTTCGATGTCCACCATCAGCTTCCACATCCAACGTTATCGTCATGTTGATCTGATGACGACGACTTTAACATTACGTACTTCTACCATCTATGTAGGGTGTTTCATAGCTTTGGTTTCCATCGAGGGTTGATTTGTATCTCCATCTTAACCTGCTCTAACATCGGTTATACAACTCTTTAATTCTTGCATTTTTTTGTTGATTTCCTGAATCTTGTTTGTTCATCACTCCCTTCACACCTTTCTTTTAAGATTTGCTTTTATTAATTTTGGATGTTTATGCAAAAGCAAGAATTAAAAAACCAAAAACCTTGAAGTGTCGGAAGGTACTCTTAAGCAAAGTCGACTCCAAAATCACATTTATGTTCTTTATCCACAGTAATCGTAAAACCCCAAATTATAATTATAGTGTTGATAGCTAAAATTACTGATAGTAATTTCGAGTTTTCGTTGTCAAATGTTGTTTTTAGAATGTATTTAAGATTATTAAATTAGGCACCTGTTGCATTAAGAATGACAGTATTGATATTGATCGCATCCACCCTGGTCTAGGTATCTTTCTCAATTCAAAGTCTAAATCTTTAAATAACATTTCAACTCAATCAAAGCTTCTAATCTTTGTTCTTCTAGGTGGTGGTATGTATACTTCAAGAATCATTATATTAACTTGAAATCCAAGTTTCACTTTTCTAACAATGGGTGTCTGTCTTTTTTTTCTTTCTTTCCAGAACATGAACCTTTTATTTACGGATGAAAAACTTAACCTTTCAAGGCTTTGAAGTGAGTTAATCACATAAGAATGTATCTGTTTCTTATGTGATTATTTGTAATCCAAGAATTATTATATTAACTTGAAATCCAACTTTCACTTTTCTAACAAAGGGTATCTGTCTTTTTTTTTTTTTTTTTCTTTTTTTTGCAGAACATGAACCTTTTGTTTACGGATGAAAAACTTACCCTTTCAAGGCTTTGAAATGACTCAAATCACATAAGAATGTATCTGTTTCTTATATGATTATTTGAAATCCAAGGTTGGAAGTTGTTTATTGCATTCATAAAACTCATAAAGGTCTTTATTTTTCCATCTGTACTTTTTTTTTTCTTTCTCATTTGTTTGATGTATCTTAAGTGTCAAAGGTTGTCATGACCAGCTTCCAGTAAGTGTGCTTAAATGAAGACTTAACATCCAACCATAAAAGGTTAACGGTTTATTCTATTGTAAAGGCATTATTGGTGTTACCAATTTTATTCAATGTTGATTTTGTTGTTAATCCATCTAAAGGATCAAACTTATAATGTTAACAATTCATTTCTCCATTCAAATAATAACAGCAGCTCTGACTTCGGCTAAAGAACCTTATATAAATAGAAATAAAGGCCTGCTACTTTACCCATTTTTTCGTGTTTTTTTTTTGTTGCCAGGTTTTACAATTTTGTTTGGTTTATTTTCAGTATACATCAATTAATGCTTGGAAATAAGTGAAAACTTGCTGGAAAACAACTAGACCGACCGATACCACCGCCACAAACCCAGTACGCCAGGTTTTACCATCTTTGTTAGTGTTATTTTGCATTTTTATTTTACATTTCAAATATATGTTGTTCGTTTAGGTTAGAGATAGGTTTTAAAAAGGATACAATCCTTTTAGTGGGTTTCAATCTCCAATTAGGAGTTATCATTGACAACCAAATGGATTCTGCAGGGGAAATAGGGTATATTCATTTCCTCATATAGTTATTTTTATTTTTATTTTTATTCTTTTTTTTTTTAAATGAGATGGTTTTCTGAAACATAACAATGGGGTTTCGGATCTCCTTATGTGTTTATGGCCACTACAGAATCATAACAAAGGTAAAGTGTACATTTAACCATTAAATATTTAAATCAAAACTCTAAATCATACATTTATGTTTTTTTTTTTTGTTTTCTACTCTTGCAACGCCAAAAAATGGAATTGGATTGTTCCCATATGTGGGGTTTGCTTATACAGCAGCTAAGGGCCAGGATAAGGATCAATTTGGTTCAAATAAATCAGGTAAAGAAATAACCGAAGATGTAGATACAAATCAGAAAAAAGATGATCCTACGGGTATGAATAATAGAACGTAAATTTCCAATTTCGTACAAAAACTACGACATTTCTTTTTTGTAAAATAATTCCAGCTAAGAAAAATTCATCTTTACACGTTACACATTCAAATTCTGCACAAACGTCCATCGAACAGGTTCATTTTCTTTAATTTTGCTTTAAATCATATGTTAAATGATTTTGTTTTGGCCGTTCATAGGAGAACTTGGTTTGTGCTATAAAACTGAAGAAGGTGTTTTAAATTTGATTATTACAACTTCAGGTATTGGAATTTGGGAATCATATAAGTCGTTTTTTTAATAGAGATAATTGGGTGATTTTACGTTTATATCAATCTATATGATCATTGAAGATCACAGAATCTATTGTTGAGGATGATTATTATTGTTTGGCCTTAACGTTCAAGTTTAGATATGCGAATGAGAAGTTTAGCAATCAATATATGGCAACAGTAGGAATCGATTTCTTGACAAAAGAAGTGGAATTTTAGGATAGGCTCTTCACTCTACACGGAGCCCTAATTTGGTTGTTCATCAACCACAACCAACAGTTGCATGTTAACCCTTAAAGGACATACTAATGAGAAGCCATGTTATTACATTTACTATATTCTCTTGATGATAATATTCTTCTGATTTTCTCATTTATCTGTTGTTAATGGATTCATTACATGTGATTCATAAACATATAAGGTATTATGCCTATGCCCTATTTCTGTTTATCATTTTGAGAATTTGAAATTTTAATGGAATGGTGATTACAACTTTGGTTTCCACTTTCTTTTGAAAAGAAATTGAGTTTTTACTTTGTGGTTGACAAAAACATGGTAATCAAACTAATGAATATTAAACATAATACCATTTAACTATAACAAAAAAACAATACTTAAAGTTTTGGGAAAAAACGACATTGAAGGCTTCCGACCCCTGCAAAGCGGGGGACACTTTTCTAGTTATGATTAAATTCTATTTTTTATTAGTCTAACAGACTCTTTAATTACATAAAAAAAATATACAAAATATAAAAGTATATATTGTATATGACAAAAGTATAATTTCTTGGGTTTCCATTTCAACCGGATAATGAGATCACGATTTGGAATTTTAGATTTTGATCATTTGAAATAAATTGCTTGGTTTTGTATTCTAAAGTTAAAAGTAGAAAAGTTATTCTCAAAAGTTAAAGGGTAAATGATACAAAAACACATTTTTTTTACACAGAAATTCGATTTTGACACCGTGTTATTTTTCTGTTAATTTTGACACTGTGTTTTCCAATTTGTTGCAATTCTGACCATTTGACCGGTTAACCAGGTTACATGCTCACGTGGCATGATGACGTGTCAATTTTGATGATGTGGCATGCTGACATGATATGCTGATGTGTCAAAATTGGTTTTTTTTTTCCACAAAAAACACTAAGTTTTCACTTTTTTTCGATTTTGACACTAAGTTTAATTTTTTATTTCAATTTTAACACTATGTTTTTTTTGTTCCAATCGAACATCGTTTATCAAATTTTGTTCAATTTTGTCTATATTCCATTTGAAAACGTATAAATATATTTTTTTTATTACATTTTAAACCGTATAAACATATTTTTTTCGTTTAAAAACCACATTTTTATTTAAATACAAAGTGTTTTTTTTTTCTTACATTCAAAACATTAGTTATATCACGAGAATCAAACTAACAATAAGCTTCTAATAAGATATAAAAATTTGATGGGTTGCAAACTTGATATCCGAGTTTTGATCGACTACACGCCTCCAAACCTCCAAACACATTTTTAAGTTGCATATTTAATATAAAATATAATTTTTATATAACTAATACATATTTATATATAAAAATATGGTTTGAGTGTACAAAAAAAATTGTATTTGTATAAAAGTATGGTTTTTAAATGAAAAAAAAAACATATTTATACGGTTTAAATGTATTAAAAAAATATTTATAGGGTTTCAAATAGAAAATTGTCAATATTGAACAAAATTAGAAAAAAAATGATGTTCGATTTGGAACAAAAAAACATAGTGTCAAAGTTGAAATAAAAAAAATAAATTTAGTGTCAAAATCGAAAAAAAAATCAAAACTTAGTGTTTTATTGAGAAAAAAATTCAATTTTGACACGTCAGCATATCATGTCAGTATGCCACATCATCAAAACTAACACATCATCATGCCACGTCAGCATGTAACCTAGTTAACCGGTCAAATGGTCAGAATTGTAACAAATTGGAAAACACAGTGTCAAAATTGACAAAAAAAAACATGGTGTCAAAATCGAATTTCTGTGTAAAAAAAATATTTTTTGTGCTATTTACCCAAAGTTAAACTAACAAATATGTCGGGTACTAAAAAACATAAATCAGTTTAATTCAAATACACAAACAAAAGTTTAACTTACAATCTACATTTCAAAATATAAAAACTCCAAACTTAATAACCTATTTCAATCATAATAAACATTACCAAATCAAAATATTAACAAACAAAAATTAAAGTAAATAAAAATTTTATAGTAATGTTTCAAGAAACAGTAAAAATTAAAGCTGTGACTACTATTTTACATTTTTGATCTGAACAATAAATAACAAAAATCTGATACATCATGTATTTTAACCTAGATGAAATTGTTTGAAACACAAAAACGCCATCAATACATTTCTAGAATGCATACACCTCTAGTTCTTCATTTTCGGTACAATATAAATATTTATCATCAAAACCTAAACCACACAACATACAGACAATAATCTAAACATAAGACTAAATGAAATAAAAAAATCAAACCAAAATGCAAAAAACCATAAGCAAACGTCACATCCAAAAAATATATTGCAGGATGATATAATATTGCGTAATATTTTTCTTATAAGATCTAAAATCATCAATTGGATTAGCACTATTGTTCTAAACCAAGTTTTCATAAAAAAATCTCATAACAAAAAACAAATAATGGAGATATGAGAAGATCTTACCCTTAATCAATAATCATAACTATTATTATTGAAAAGAAACACATATCTGTTTCCACGTTTGGATCTTCCTATCCAGATCTAATAGAAAGAAAAAAATAACACCGATTTCCATCTACAAATAAATATGTCTCACATACATCGATTAGAATCTCATATAAACCTGTATCACATTAATCGATTTCCACCGATTTGTTAGGTGGAAGTTTGGTGAATTGTAGATAAATGAACGAGAAAAGCTCGTCGATTTGCAAAAATTAAATAAAAAGCACACTATGAAACCAAAATGTCAAATATAGAATAGATATGGAACAGATCTTGAGCAAATGACCAACATGATACAATTTTTGTTTTTCGATCTATGCTTTTCGAATGAATCTACAACAAAAAGCATGCAACTTACATGAGATTGAAAATTTTAAAAACAAAACACGATGAAAAAAAAAAAGAAAAGGACGGTACTGGTAGATCTGAACGTTGGTGGTGAAGGCCATGGTAGCGGTGTCGATTTCAGAAGGATAGTTCTCTACAGAGGGACATAATCAAAATGGAGAGACAACTGAAGGTGGTGCAGCAGTGGTGGCTGTAGAGGTGGAGGCTCAATGTTGGCGACAGTTTTTGAAGGTGCGACGGTGGTCACGTCGTTGATTTTTGGTGAAAGGCAGCGGCAGAAAGGACGATTTGAGATCTATGGTTTTACAAAGATGGGAGATGAAATGCATGTGAAAATGTGTCGGATGACTCCTCATTGGTGTATGATTATCCACCACCGGAGTCTAAAAATATAGTGGCTGATGAAAATTGAGTAGGATTAGGGTTTTGTGGGGTAGTTTTTTATATCTAGGATTGATAAAAACTTAAAGAAAAATATTTCCTTTTGATTGGTCATTTTTAATTAACATGGATCATTATTTTATACCATTAGATGCATTTGATATAAAATTAAAGGTTAAGATTGAAGCTCCTTAGTTTTAAGACTTTGGTCTTAAATTTTTTAAGGTAGTAGTGTACCCGCATGATGCAGCAGCGGCAATTAGTTTTGATCGATAATTAATTTATTTAGATTGTCCTCAAATTGTTTTGTTTTTGTGTACAGTCCCCCTTTCACTGGACATAATTATCGGGGATATAATAGAAATACCGAACTACTTTGTTTTAATAATATGTGGTTTTTAGCTAAAAAAAAAAAAATATGAAAATGACCACTTTTTTTTTTTTTTTTTTTTTTTTTTTTTTTTTTTTTTTGAAGAGACTTATACTTTAATTTGAATGAAAGTTTAAATTTGTTTAATATTTCACCATTATGTTGGATTAATTTGAGGTTGTTTTTGTTGACCTTTATATATGCATTACTCTTCATATTAATTTCTTTATATTTTTTTCTTAAATTTATTACAATTTTTCATTATTAAGCGTGTATCATATTCATTTATTTATTTTAGTGAAAGATATTATCACTGTTTTTATAATGATAAATTTATTTGTTATTGACATTTATTTTATTTCTAATATTACCAAAGAAAACAAATGATGCTATTAGTTCATACATATATTAAGATGGTGTATAATACAACTATAAATAATACTAAAAATTGTAATGATAACCATTAGATTAGTTGGTTTTTATTTATATTATTAAAAGTAGATTTTTAGTAGAACATTCAATATAATCCAAAAGAATTCTTAAAATATAGTATTTGCCATTTTTTATCTTAAATGTATATACATGTCTCTATATAATACACACAAAATCATTATTTTTATCATATGTACCTCTCATACTAAGTTTTAATTCTTTTTATTATCAAAATAATATATATGATATTTAAATAGTTATGATATTACTGTTATTCGTCAATAATACATTTGTTGGTTAAATAAAAAAATATTATTTGAAATTATCATTTTGTAAATATGGGTCTGCGAAAATAAAATCAAAAAATATACTGAAAAAAATAAATTGTTAATTAATCTGAGCTACGGAATATTTTACCTATGATTTCTTTTATTACAAGTTTTAATGAGATATACTACAAAATAATTGTCTTATTAAATCCTATTTGACTTTTACATAGTCTTAGAGTTTGTCTACGAATGTCTTGTATTCTGCTTTTATTTCTTTGTATATTAGTTATTATACATACAAGCCATATATATTTCTTACAACTAAAACTATTCAAGAAATTTTTTGAGTATGATTTGTAGTTACCCCTTTTATTTCTTTGTATATTAGTTATTATACATACAAGCCATATTTATTTCTTACAATTAAAACTATTTAAGAAATTTTTTGAGTATGGTTTGTAGTTATCCGTGCAAATAAAAAGAAACAAAATGTCTCTATGCTTGCTTTTAGAATTTGTGGTTAATTTGTTTTTATTTTTCTACAAATGTAAAATTGTTTTCTAATTTTTTTCTACAAAATTGTAAAGCATAAAAATTATTATTTTATGTTAATTTAGAAGTATATATATATATATATATATATATATATATATATATATATATATATATATATATATATATATATATATATATATATTTCACAACTAAATGGAAATATTTACGACCAGAGATGATTGAAAATATAATGATTAATAGTTTTACTTCCTATCGTCAATCATATAACAATATAATGATTTTTATTTTTAATTAATAAATAAATCAAACACTAAAACTTAAAGATGATAAAAAATTAGCTAAAATAAGCCACCGATTTTCACATTTTCAAAGAGATTTGTTGAAAAGATACAAAAAAAAAAAAAAAAAAAAAAAAAAAAAAAAAAAAACACTGTTCAGAAAATGAAGTTGGAAATATAAAAAAACACGAATATCAAAAACTATAAAAGACCTCAATTTTAATTATGATTAAATTCTCTTCTTCATTAGTCTAACATGCCCTTTAATTACAGAATATAAAAGTATATATATTATATATGATAAAAGTATAATTTGTTAGGTTTCCATTTCAACGAGCTATTGAGATCACGATTAGGAATTTTAGATTTTGATCATTTATTTTCAAAAGTTAAAGTAATAAATATGTCACCTACTAAAAAACATAAATCACTTTAATTCAAATACACAAAAAAAAAAAAGATTAATTTACAATCTACATTTCAAAATATAAAAACTCCAAACTTAATAAGCTATTTCAATCATAATAAACATTACCAAATAAAAATATTCAAAAACAAAAATTAAAGTAAATAAAGTTTTTATAGTACAATTTTAAGAAACTATAAAAATTCAAGCTGTGACTACTATTTTACATTTTCAGATTCGAACAACAAATAACAATAATTTGATACATAAAGTATTTTAACCCAAATGAAATTGTTTGAAACACAAAAACGCATTGAATACTTTTCTAGAACGCATACACCTCTAGTCCTTCATTTTATGTACAATATAAATATTTATCATCAAAACCTAAATCACACAAAATACAGACAATAATCTAAACATAAGACCAAGTAAAATAAAAAAAATCAAACCAAAACGTAAAAAACCATAAGCAAACGTCACATACAAAAAATATATTGCAGGATGATATAATGTTGCGTAATATTTTTCTTATCAGATTTGAAATCATCAATTAGATTAGCACTATAGTTGTAAACCAAATTTTCATAAAAAAATCTCATAACAAAAACAAAAAAGGAGATATGAGGAGATCTTACCCTCAATAAATAATCACAACTATTATTATTGAAAAAAACACATATGTGTTTCCATGTTTGCATCTTCCTATCTAGTCCTCATAGAAAAAAAATAAAATAAATAACACCGATTTCCGTCTACAAATAAACATGTCTGACATAAATCGATTAAAATATCAAATAAACCTGTATCACATAAACTGATTTCCATCGGTTTGTTAGGTGGGAATCTGGTGAATTCTAGATAAATGAATGAGAAAAGTTTGTCGATTTGCAAAAATTAAATAAAAAGCATAATATGAAACCAAAATGTCAAATATAGAATAGATATGGAACAGATCTTGAACAAATGACCAACATGACAGATTTTTGGAGTAACCATACAATTTATGTTTTTGGATCTATGATTTTTGAATGAATCTACAACAAAAAAGCACGCAACGTACATAAGATTGAAATTTTTAAAAACAAAACACGATGAAAAAAGAGGGAGAGAAGGACGATAGTGGTAGATCTGAATGTTGGCGGTGAAGGCCATGGTAGCGGTGTCGATTTCAGAACGATAGTTCTCTACAGAGGGACATAATCAAAATGGAGAGACAACTGAAGGTGGTGCAACAGTGGTGGCTATAGAGGTGGAGGCTCAATGTTGGCGACGGTTTTTGAAGGTGCGATGGTGGACAGGTCGTTGATTTTTAGTGAAAGGCAGAGGCAGAAAGGACGATTTGAGATCTATGGTTTTACAGAGATGGGAGATGAAATGCAAGTGAAAATGAGTCGTACGACTCCTCATTGGTGTATGACTATCCACCACCGGAGTCTAAACAGATGGAGGCTGATGAAAATTAAGTAGGATTAGGGTTTTGTGGGGTGGTTTTTTATATCTACAATTGATAAAAACTTAGAGAAAAATACTTCCTTTTGATTGGTCATTTTTAATTCAAATGGATCATTATTTTATACCATAAGATGCATTTGATATAAAATTAAAGTTTAAGATATAAGCTCCTTAGTTTTAAGACTTTGGTCTTAAATTTTTAAATTTTTTTTATTATGTATACATTATAAAGTAGTGTATATATATATATATATATATATATATATATATATATATATATATATATATATACACACACACACATACACACACGTGCACACACATACACACACATAGTAGTGTACCCGCGTGATGCAGCAACGACGATTAGTTTTGACCGATAATTAATTTATTTAGATTATCGTCAAATTGTTTTGGTTCTCTTTATAATTTCGCTTTCACTTAACATAATTGTCGGGGATATAATAAAAATACCGAACTATTTTGTTTTAATAATACGTGGTTTTGAGCTAAAAACAAATATATGAACATGACTACTTTTTTTTTTTGAAGCAACATATACTATACTTTGAATGAAAGTTTAAATTTATTTAATCTTTCACCATTGTGTTGGATTAGTTAGAGGTGTTTTTTTATTTAAATTTGCATGGTGACCTTTATATATGCATTACTCTTCATATTAATTTCTTTACGTTTTTTTTTTCTTACAAATATTACTAATTTTCTTTATTAAGCGTGTATCATATTCATTTATTTATTTGAGTGAAAGATATTATCACTGTTTTTATAATGATAAATTTATTTGTTGTTGACATTTATTTTATTTCTAATATTACCAAAGAAAACAAATGATACTATTAGTTCATACATATATTAAGATGGTGTATAATACAACTATAAATAATACTAAAGATTGTAATGATAACCATTAGATTAGTCAGTTTTTATTTATATTATTACAAGTAGATTTTTAGTAGAACATTCAATATAATCCAAAATAATTCTTAAATATATTATTTGCCATTTTTTTTATCTTAAATGTATATACATGTCTCTATATAATACACGCAAAATCATTATTTTTATCATATGTACCTCTCATACTAAGTTTTAATTCTTTTTATTATCAAAATAATATCTATAATATTTAAATAGTTATGATATTATTGTTATTCGTAAATACTATATTTGTTGGTTAAATAAAACAATATTACTTGAAATTATCATATTCTAAATATGGGTCTGCCAAAATAAAATCAAAAAATATAATGAAAAAAATAAATTGTTGATTAATCGGAGCTACGGAATATTTTACGGTTTTACCTATGATTTCTTTTAATACAAGTTTTAATGAGATATACCACACAATAATTGTCTTATTAAATCCTATTTGACATTTACATGGTATTTATTTAACAATTTATTATAAATGCCAACTTTAAATTTATATAAGTTTCAAGTTTTAATATATATATATATATATATATATATATATATATATATATATATATATATATATATATATATAATTTTTTCTATATGATGGATCTTTTTAATCATTTATTAATTAATTATAAAATTGTCATTATAAAAAAAAGACTATTCTAAACTTTAAACATGTATACATACTTATAGAGTTTGTCTACCAATGTCTTGTATTCTCTTTTTATTTCTTTTTATATTAGTTATTATACAAACAAGACATACTTATTTCTTACAACTAAAACTATTCAAGAAATTTTTTGAATATGATTTCTAGTTACCCGTCCACATAAAAAAAACAAAATGTCTTTATGCTTGCTTTATGGTTAATTTGTTTTGTTTTTTAAAATTGCTTTCTATTTTTTTTTTCTACAAAACTGTAAAAGCATAAAATTTGTTATTTTATGTTAATTTTGAAGTATATATATATATATATATATATATATATATATATATATATATATATATATATATATATGGCACAACTAAAATCCAAATATTTACAACTAGAGATGATTGAAAATATAATGATTAATAGTTTTACTTGTCATATGTTTTCATGTTTACTTCCTATCGTCAATCATATAACAATATATGATTTTTATTTTTAATTAATAAATAAATCAAACACTAAAACTAAGAGATAATTGAAAAATTAGCTAAAATAAGCCACCCGTTTTCACCTTTCGCAGAGATTTGTTGAAAAGATAAAAAAAACATTGTTTAGAATAAGAAGTTGGAAATATTAAAAAAACACGAATATCAAAAACTATAAAAGTCCTCAATTTTAATTATGATTAAATTCTATTTTTCATTACTCTAACAAACTCTCTAATTACATAAAAAAAATATACAAAATATAAAAGTATATATATTGTATGTGATAAAAGTATAATTTCTTAGGTTTCCATTTCAACCAGCTACTGAGATCACGATTAGGAATTTAGATTTTGATCATTTGAAATAAATTGTTTCGTTTTGTATTCTAAAGTTAAAAAGTAGAAAATTTATTCTCAAAAGTTAAACTAACAAATATGTCAAATAATAAAAAACATAAATCGGTTTAATTCAAATACACAAACAAAAGATTAACAACAATACATTTCAAAATATCAAAACCCCAAACTTAATAAGCTATTTCAATCATAATAAATATTAACAAACAAAAATTAAAGTAAATAAAGTTTTTATATTACAGTTTCGAGAAACTGTAAAAATTAAAGCTGTGACTACTATTTTACATTCTCAGATCTGAACAATAAATAACAAAAATTTGATACATAAAGTATTTTAACCCAGATGAAATTGTTTGAAACACAAAAACACCATCAATACTTTTCTAAAATGCATACAACTCTAGTTCTTCATTTTCGGTACAATATAAATATTTCTCATCAAAACCTAAATCACACAACATACAAACAATAATCTAAACATAAGACTAAATAAAATAAACAAATCAAACCAAAATGCAAAAAACCATAAGCAAACGTCACATACGAAAAATATATTGCAGGATGATATAATATTGAGTAATATATTTCGTATCAGATTTGAAATCATCAATTGGATTAACATTATTGATCTAAACCAAGTTTTTATAAAAAAAATCTCACAATAAAAACAAAAAAAGGAGATATGAGAAGATCTTACCCTCAATCAATAATCATAACTATTACTATTGAAAAGAAACACATATCTGTTTCCATGTTTGGATCTTCCTATCTAGACCTAATAGAAAGAAAAAGATAGCACCGATTTCCATCTACAAATAAACCTATCTCACATAAATCGATTAGAATCTCATATAAACCTGTATCACATAAACCAATTTCCACCGGTTTGTTAGGTGGGAGTCTGGTGAATTCTAGATAAATGAATGAGAAAAGCTCGTCGATTTGCAAAAATTAAATAAAAAGCACACTATGAAACCAAAATGTCAAATATAGAATAGATATGGTACAGATCTTGAACAAATGACAAACATGACAGATTTTTGGAGTAACCATACAATTTATGTTTTTGGATCTATGATTTTTGAATGAATCTACAACAAAAAAGCACGCAACATACATAAGATTGAAATTTTTAAAAACAAAACACGATGAAAAAAAAAGGGAGGGAAGGACGGTAGTGGTAGATCTGAATGTTGGCGGTGAAGGCCATGGTAGCGGTGTCGATTTCAGAACGATAGTTCTCTACAGAGGGACATAATCAAAATGGAGAGACAACTGAAGGTGGTGCAACAGTGGTGGCTATAGAGGTGGATGCTCAATGTTGGCGACGGTTTTTGAAGGTGCGATGGTGGACAGGTCGTTGATTTTTAGTGAAAGGCAGAGGCAGAAAGGACGATTTGAGATCTATGGTTTTACAGAGATGGGAGATGAAATGCAAGTGAAAATGAGTCGTACGACTTCTCATTGGTGTATGACTATCCACCACCGGAGTCTAAACAGATGGAGGCTGATGAAAATTAAGTAGGATTAGGGTTCTGTGGGGTGGCTTTTTATATCTACAATTGATAAAAACTTAGAGAAAAATACTTCCTTTTGATTGGTCATTTTTAATTCAAATGGATCATTATTTTATACCATAAGATGCATTTGATATAAAATTAAAGTTTAAGATATAAGCTCCTTAGTTTTAAGACTTTGGTCTTAAATTTTTAAATTTTTTTTATTATGTATACATTATAAAGTAGTATATATATATATATATATATATATATATATATATATATATATATATATATATATACACACACACACACACACACATACACACACACGTGCACACACATACACACACATAGTAGTGTACCCGCGTAATGCAACAACGACGATTAGTTTTGACCGATAATTAATTTATTTAGATTATCGTCAAATTGTTTTGGTTCTGTTTATAATTTCGCTTTCACTTAACATAATTGTCGGGGATATAATAAAAATACCGAACTATTTTGTTTTAATAATACGTGGTTTTGAGCTAAAAACAAATATATGAACATGACTACTTTTTTTTTTGAAGCAACATATACTATAATTTGAATGAAAGTTTAAATTTGTTTAATCTTTCACCATTGTGTTGGATTAGTTAGAGGTGTTTTTTTATTTAAATTTGCATGTTGACCTTTATATATGCATTACTCTTCATATTAATTTCTTTACGTTTTTTTTTTCTTACAAATATTACTAATTTTCTTTATTAAGCGTGTATCATATTCATTTATTTATTTGAGTGAAAGATATTATCACTGTTTTTATAATGATAAATTTATTTGTTGTTGACATTTATTTTATTTCTAATATTACCAAAGAAAACAAATGATACTATTAGTTCATACATATATTAAGATGGTGTATAATACAACTATAAATAATACTAAAGATTGTAATGATAACCATTAGATTAGTCAGTTTTTATTTATATTATTACAAGTAGATTTTTAGTAGAACATTCAATATAATCCAAAATAATTCTTAAATATATTATTTGCCATTTTTTTTTATCTTAAATGTATATACATGTCTCTATATAATACACACAAAATCATTATTTTTATCATATGTACCTCTCATACTAAGTTTTAATTCTTTTTATTATCAAAATAATATCTATGATATTTAAATAGTTATGATATTATTGTTATTCGTCAATACTATATTTGTTGGTTAAATAAAAAAATATTACTTGAAATTATCATATTCTAAATATGGGTCTGCCAAAATAAAATCAAAAAATATAATGAAAAAAATAAATTGTTTATTAATCGGAGCTACGGAATATTTTACGGTTTTACCTATGATTTCTTTTAATACAAGTTTTAATGAGATATACCACACAATAATTGTCTTATTAAATCCTATTTGACATTTACATGGTATTTATTTAACAATTTATTATAAATGCCAACTTTAAATTTATATAAGTTTCAAGTTTTGATATATATATATATATATATATATATATATATATATATATATATATATATATATATATATATATATATATATAATTTTTTCTATATGATGGATTTTTTTAATCATTTATTAATTAATTATAAAATTGTCATTATAAAAAAAAGACTATTCTAAACTTTAAACATGTATACATACTTATAGAGTTTGTCTACCAATGTCTTGTATTCTCTTTTTATTTCTTTTTATATTAGTTATTATACATACAAGACATACTTATTTCTTACAACTAAAACTATTCAAGAAATTTTTTGAATATGATTTCTAGTTACCCGTCCACATAAAAAAAAACAAAATGTCTTTATGCTTGCTTTATGGTTAATTTGTTTTGTTTTTTAAAATTGCTTTCTATTTTTTTTTTCTACAAAATTGTAAAAGCATAAAATTTGTTATTTTGAAGTATATATATATATATATATATATATATATATATATATATATATATATATATATATATATATATATATATATATATATATATATATGTCACAACTAAATCCAAATATTTACAACTAGAGATGATTGAAAATATAATGATTAATAGTTTTACTTGTCATATGTTTTCATGTTTACTTCCTATCGTCAATCATATAACAATATAATGATTTTTATTTTTAAATAATAAATAAATCAAACACTAAAACTAAGAGATAATTGAAAAATTAGCTAAAATAAGCCACCCGTTTTCACCTTTCGCAGAGATTTGTTGAAAAGATAAAAAAAAAAACATTGTTTAGAATATGAAGTTGGAAATATTGAAAAAACACGAATATCAAAAACTATAAAAGTCCTCAATTTTAATTATGATTAAATTCTATTTTTCATTACTCTAACAAACTCTCTAATTACATAAAAAAAATATACAAAATATAAAAGTATATATATTGTATGTGATAAAAGTATAATTTCTTAGGTTTCCATTTCAACTAGCTACTGAGATCATGATTAGGAATTTTAGATTTTGATCATTTGAAATAAATTGTTTCGTTTTGTATTCTAAAGTTAAAAAGTAGAAAATTTATTCTCAAAAGTTAAACTAACAAATATGTCAAATAATAAAAAACATAAATCGGTTTAATTCAAATACACAAACAAAAGATTAACTTATAATCTACATTTCAAAATATCAAAACCCCAAACTTAATAAGCTATTTCAATCATAATAAATATTAACAAACAAAAATTAAAGTAAATAAAGTTTTTATATTACAGTTTCGAGAAACTGTAAAAATTAAAGCTGTGACTACTATTTTACATTCTCAGATCTGAACAATAAATAACAAAAATTTAATACATAAAGTATTTTAACCCAGATGAAATTGTTTGAAACACAAAAACACCATCAATACTTTTCTAAAATGCATACAACTCTAGTTCTTCATTTTCGGTACAATATAAATATTTCTCATCAAAACCTAAATCACACAACATACAAACAATAATCTAAACATAAGACTAAATAAAAGAAACAAATCAAACCAAAATGCAAAAAACCATAAGCAAACGTCACATACGAAAAATATATTGCAGGATGATATAATATTGAGTAATATATTTCGTATCAGATTTGAAATCATCAATTGGATTAACATTATTGATCTAAACCAAGTTTTTATAAAAAAAATCTCACAATAAAAACAAAAAAAGGAGATATGAGAAGATCTTACCCTCAATCAATAATCATAACTATTACTATTGAAAAGAAACACATATCTGTTTCCATGTTTGGATCTTCCTATCTAGACCTAATAGAAAGAAAAAGATAGCACCGATTTCCATCTACAAATAAACCTGTCTCACATAAATCGATTAGAATCTCATATAAACCTGTATCACATAAACCAATTTCCACCGGTTTGTTAGGTGGGAGTCTGGTGAATTCTAGATAAATGAATGAGAAAAGCTCGTCGATTTGCAAAAATTAAATAAAAAGCACACTATGAAACCAAAATGTCAAATATAGAATAGATATGGAACAGATCTTGAACAAATGACAAACATGACAGATTTTTGGAGTAACCATACAATTTATGTTTTTGGATCTATGATTTTTGAATGAATCTACAACAAAAAAGCACGCAACATACATAAGATTGAAATTTTTAAAAACAAAACACGATGAAAAAAAGGGAGGGAAGGACGGTAGTGGTAGATCTGAATGTTGGCGGTGAAGGCCATGGTAGCGTGTCGATTTCAGAACGATAGTTCTCTACAAAGGGACATAATCAAAATGGAGAGACAACTAAAGGTGGTGCAGCAGTGGTGGCTGTAGAGGTGGAGGCTCAATGTTGGCGACGGGTTTTGAAGGTGCGATGGTGGTCAGATCGTTGATTTTTGGTGAATGGTAGCGGTAGAAAGGACGATTTGAGATCTATGGTTTTACAGAGATGGGAGATGAAATGCAGGTGAAAATGAGTCGGACAAATCCTCGTTGGTGTATGTTTATGCACCACCAGAGTCTAAAAAGATGGAGGCTGATGAAAATTGAGTAGGATTAGGGTTTTGTGGTGTGGTTTTTTATATCTAGGATCGATAAAAACTTAGAGAAAAATACTTCCTTTTGATTGGTCATTTTTAATTCACATAGATAATTATTTTATACCATTAGATGCATTTGATATAAAATTAAAGGTTAAGATTGAAGCTCCTTAGTTTTAAGACTTTGGTCTTAAAATTTTCAAAATTTTTATTATGTATGCATTATAAAGTAGTATATATATATATATATATATATATATATATATATATATATATATATATATATATATATATATGGAAAAATAAATATGTGGATATTATGTACCTAAGCTTAGGTATAGAACATTTTAAACAATGTAGTTTTAAACAAAAGAAATCCAATTTCATTTTTTCTTAGTTTTGTTTTAATAAAATATGTAACACCCCGATTTCCCATGTTTGAAATTCGAGGTTTTCATGCATATTATAGGACCTACTCGACAAGTTGGTTGCTCCAACTCATCGTGTAGAAGAGATCAGCCCATGTAGATTTTTGAAGTAAACTCGACGAGTTGGAGGGTCCAACTTGACGAGTTGAGACTGTTTAGTGAAAGCCCTAATTTTCGTGTTTTTGCACTCTGTTTAAAGAACATATTACCCATTGTAGCCTCATTCATCGTCATTTCAACCAAAGAAAACCCTATATCGAGCATGGTACCCTCTTGGGTGTGTTTGAGAGCTTAATAGGTGACTTTTGAGGAGTTTTTGGAAGGAGACTTGCAGATTTTGAAGCTTGGATCAAGAAGGAGGCTGTAGATACAATACCTCATGTGTATTAGCTATCAAACTGAGTTATAAAGTTAATACCTTGACTTCGTTATACTTAGATCTTCTATTACGAGTGTTTATGACCATTTTTGGGACATTATGGAGTCATTCTCGGGTTTGAGCTTGTCATAAGGACATGGTTTCAAATCTGGACTCCTCTAGGCTCCTATAGTCATAAAGTCATCTACTTTATCAAGCTTTGGCCCTTCTCCATGCCCTAAACCCCTTCTTGAGCTTAGTTTTGGGTGTTTAACCTTGTGAGGCCTTATGCATGAAAACTTAGAAAATTTATATGATAATTTCATCCTAGGAGGTTGGATTTCAAGTTTGGAGCATTGGAATCGACTGGAATGAGCTTAATGTGTAATGGCTGAAAAAATCGACGAGTTGGATGTAACACCCCAATTCTGGTATGATATTTATATTGTTATTTATTGTTATATTTCTTCAAGTTTAAGGGGAACTCGACGAGTCAATAGCTGGACTCGTCGAGTAGGGTCACGATTTCGAGCACGTTTATGGACTCGGCGAGTCTGCCAGTCTGGATGAAACCCTAATTTTAAGGGTTTGCACCCTATATAAACAACTTTTGGGGGCCTCAAGTCAGCCCCCATCACCCCTCTGAGCATCTTACTCGAACCCTAGAGCCCTCTTTGCATTTTTGTGTGATTTTGGTGTGTTCTTTGAAGATTTTGAGAGATAAAAGAAGGTAGATCAAGAAGAGAAGAAGGAGATTCTAGATCCTTGAGGAATTTCAGAAGAAAGTAAGGTATATCTTGGACCTTTTCTGTTTCTATGCTTAAATCTCCTTTGTGAAGCCATTCTTAAACCATTTCTTAGCTTAGTAGTAGCATAAAGGACTCATGGAGTTGATTAACCTTCAGATCTAGCTAGATTTGATCTCCAGGAGCTTAGATCTAGCACCTTTATGGATCCATTTTGCATGAAAGCTCTAGATCTACTATTATAGTGTGCTTTTAACCTTAAAACCTCCATTTGATGTTATTTACACGTAAAGTTGGAAACTTTACGTGTAAATCAAGTCCCAGGAACCCAGATCTATTAATGGCATGGATTAGTTTCAAGCAGAATCGAGTGTATAGTATTTACATGCATACAACTCGGCGAGTCCCCTGTGTTTCCTTTCTCGAGTTATGCCGAGTGGAACCAGTGAGTGAGAAGTGGACTCGATGAGCTAGAGGGTTAGACTCATTCGTGGAAGAACTCGGCGAGTCAATGCCCTAACTCGGTGAGTCAAAGGCCATTTTCATACTTCAATAACAAACTCGACGAGTTGTTCATAAAACTCGGCGAGTCACAGCTAGAATAATCATCTGAGGAAGGAGAACTCGACGAGTTGTTCATACAACTCGGCGAGTCGGATGCAGATTGTCAGAGTGTTAGTAGCGAAGAGGAACTCACCGAGTTTACATCAAACTCGATGAGTAGTAGCGAGTGGAATCAAGGAAGTAAGAGTAAGGACTCGACGAGTTGGTGGCCCAACTCAACGAGTCAGGTCAACTGAATGTTGACTTTGATAGTTAGGTTGACTTGGACCAGAGGTAAGAGAGTCATTTTACCCTCAGTATTATTATTAACAATATTTGATTGATGGTGCTCATGGATATTGTAGCCGGGGTGAAACCGGAGACGCATCAGACAGCTTCCGAGCAGTCCTTTCAGCAGCTAGGCTACGAGGTGAGTTTCCTTCTAGTAGGAACGGGTCTAAGGCCACAATGCCGACCCGTTTAGTTAGTAGTAGTTTCCAGATTTCGGTCCGATGCAGTTGTTAGTGTGTTTGATGCCTTCGTGGCTCAGACAAGATTTATGTGTTAGGTGTTATGGGCTATGGCCTGACGTAGTATGCAATATATGAGTTTATGATTATATGTGTTATGCTAGTTGATATGTGTTTATGCTATGATATGCTATGCTTAGTTAGTTTCCGGACTTCGGTCCGATGTAGTTAGTTTCGGACTTCGGTCCGATGCAGTTAGTTTCGGACTTCGGTTCGATGCAGGGGACAAGGTCCCAGTCAGCTCCGGACATCGGTTCGATGCAGGGTACAAGGTCCCAGTTAGTTCCAGACTTCGGTCCGATGTGGTTTCTGGGCTTCGGCCCGATGCAGTGGGCAAGGCGCAGTACGTGTTTATATGTTATTTTATGGTATGTGGTAGTTTGGGGGAGCTCACTAAGCTTCGTGCTTACAGTTTTAGTTTTGGTTTCAGGTACTTCCGCAAGTAAGGGGAAGAGCTCGAGATGATGGCATCGCACACACCACAGCTTCAGTCTTTATCCTGGGAGTTTGTTGATTTGTAGTTTGATTTGATACAGTTGTTTCACGACATTTTATTACGAGTTGAGATATTTGACACATGGTCTTTATGATATGACAAACAATATATGATTTTTATTACTATTTAAAAAAAAATTTGGTCGTATTTTTGGGATGTTACAAGTTGGCATTAGAGCCTTGGTTTGAGGGATTCGGGCACACTTCCGGGTGTGTCTGAACTCAAACTAAGGAAATGGTAAAATGTTTTTCAAAAGAAGCGAGTTTTGTAAAACTAAAAAGAATTTCTTTTAAAAGATAAAAACTTTGAAAAGAGAAAAGGGGTGTGGCGCATGCGATCAGCCGAGCTCAAATAAGTACTCCCATATTACCCATACAAGTTATATTACGAATATCAGCTTCAGTTTCAGTATCAGTAGAACAACATGCTAGTATAGAACTAAGGATCTAGGAGGATGCCTTATATGTCTGCTTTATGTGTTTCAACCTTATAAGAATTGCATGCTAGCATAGAGTAGTCAGCAGTAGGATAGCCTGTTTAGGTTATGCCTGCTAATGTGAACTTAGCATTGTATGCTAGTATAGTTTCCCTCTTATGAGGATAGAATTGCTTGAGTGGTATCCTATGTCTGAATGCTGCTTGCTTTGTGCTTTGTGGGACTCTAGGTGATGGGGTTAGCCATCAGGTGAATGCATCACGTCACATGTGAATAGGGTTGAATAATCTCAGAGTGCTAGATTTAGCCCTATTGCGCAGCTCTTGCCTGAGTATAACCGCTGTAGGGATGAGTCTTTACTTGAAGGATTATCTGAGCCTCGCCACATGTGGTGGTATTCA
Source organism: Lactuca saligna (assembly GCF_052625555.1). Lineage (NCBI taxonomy): Eukaryota > Viridiplantae > Streptophyta > Magnoliopsida > Asterales > Asteraceae > Lactuca > Lactuca saligna. The sequence goes on along the minus strand of NC_136421.1, from coordinate 267,560,162 downwards.
GGTGATGGCTAATTGGCATCACATGGAGGCTTTCAGCAGCTGAGGACTCGATCGGGTATAGTCATAGAATTCCCTAGGGCAAGCCTAGGATAAGAGTAGTAGAGATTATTAGCGGTAATAGCGACTTGGTGGAGTCAAGGTAGTACTTGAGGAAAGTACGGATAAATGTGGAAGGTAGTATGGGCCCGTACTACTGGAAGCAGAGGATCCGTACTCAAATCAAGGAAAGCTGAGATGAGACCGGGAAACTTGTGGTAGTAGTGATTCCTCGAGATATATCAGTGTTCCTGACATTTATTATGTTGTGTTTCAGAATGGTGGAATTACGCCCTAGACTAGCAGTCAGCAGTTCAGGTGCCGGAGGGGGATCAGGATCAGGCCCGGAGGCCAGGCCGTTGGATGAGCAGACTAGGGAGTTTCTCTCTTCAGAGATTACTCGCACCATACTTGAGCATACTCCTGTGATCTTTGGTTCGATCAAGGAGGGTATCTTGGAGTTGATGGATGAGAGACTGAGTACTTTCCGTGCTGAGGTAGCGGCCATGATGGGGTCGCACACGCTTACCTTCACGGAGTTCCGTGCATATGGAGCTCCAGATTACCACGGGGCACGAGACCCCATAGCGAGCACCAGATGGTTGGCAAATGTGGCCAATGCCTTCCGCACTAGCAGATGTCCTGAGGGGGACAAGGTCAGATTGGCATCCTGTTTTCTGAAGGACAGGGCACTAGATTGGTGGGATGAGATTGGTGATGCCATCGGGATGACGTAGCCTTGGATACCATGACCTGGGCAAACTTTACAACAAGATTCAGAGCTGAGTTCACACCGGTTATTGAGGTGCAGCAGTTAGCACGCGAGTTTCAGGATCTTACCCAGACTACAGAGATGGTGGCGGAAATTACCGCTAAATTCAGGGAGAGGGCACTTCTTATTCCTTAGTACGCGACTGGTGAGGAAATGAAGAAGGCTCATTATCATGAGATGCTGCGGAGTGATATCTTCCAGTTCGTGAGCCGGTCCAACTGCAAAATGCTGGATGACATGATTGCTAGGGCTCGAGAGAGAGATTGACCTTGAGATAGAGAGGAAGAGGAAGCCGGAGACGGCTCCATGTACAGGGAATGCGGGTAAAAAGCCCAAGGGTTCAGATTATAAAGCTAGGAGTCAGCAGAGCCACGCTCGGTGTGGCAAGTGTGGGAGATTGCACGACGGGGCGTGCAAGGCAGGGAGTGTCGGTTGCTACAAGTGCGGCCGAACTGGGCATATGAGCAGAGATTGTACAACCACTACCACCGTCGTTTCAGCATCAGATCTGATTTGCTTCCATTGCAATCAGAGGGGACACAAAAAGTCCCAGTGTCCGAGTTTATCTACTGCAGGGAAGGTGTCAGCACCAGCTCTTGCTACTTTGAGGGTTTCAGATGGCCGTCAGGGCCGAGGCGAGATGCTGGTGGCGAAGAGTAGGGCTTTTTAGCTGACAGCAGAGAAGGCGAGAGCGACTCCTGATGTGGTGGCGGGTATGTATTCTTCCCTTATCTTAGTATTTATTTCTTCATTGTTTCTTATGGTTATATATTTGGTATAGGGTCGTTCTCGGTGAACGACATCTCAGCTACGGTATTGTTTGATTCGGGAGCTACCCGATCATTCATCTCTCTTGCACTTAGCAAGAGGTTTAGAAGAGCTCCGGGGGAGCTAGATTGTCCACTTGAGGTTGAGATTGCAGCTGATAGGACCATTAGGGTGGCAAGGGTGCACAGAGGGTGTTCTCTACAGTTGTTTGATGAGCAGTATTCGGTGGACTTGGTCCCTATTCCCCTGCAAGGGAATAAAGTCATAGTAGGCATGGATTGGCTGAGCCCCAATGGGGCGGTGATAGATTGCGAGCTACAGTTAGTGAGGGTACGCACTCCCAGTGGGGGAGAGTTAGTGATTCAAGGAGAGAAGCCACATCGGGGGCCAGTTCTGTGTTCAGCAGCGAGGGCAAGACGCTACTTTTAGCAGGGTTGTGTCGGCTATATTGCCTATGTTTCAGATGCCCGGGAAAAGAGCAAGATGTTAGTTGATGATGTTCCGGTGGTGCAAGATTACTCGGATGTATTTCTGGAGGAATTGCCGGGGCTACCTCCTGAGAGACAGGTTGAGTTTGGGATCGATCTAGTCCCTGGTGCGGCCCCGATAGCTAGGGCACTATATCGGTTGGCTCCCCCAGAGATGGAGGAGTTGTCTACGCAGCTGCAAGAGCTGCTGGACAAGGGATTTATCAGGCCGAGTAGTTCGCCCTGGGGTGCACCGATTTTATTTGTGAAGAAAAAGGATGGGTCGCACCGTATGTGTATAGACTACCGGGAGTTGAATAAGGTAACGGTGAAGAACCGTTACCCACTTTCGAGGATAGATGATTTGTTTGATCAACTTCAGGGAGCGTCCTGGTTGTCCAAGATTGATTTACGCTCCAGATATCACCAGATGCGGGTCAGAAATGAGGATGTGCAGAAGACCGCCTTTAGGACCAGGTATGGTCATTATGAGTTTGTGGTGATGCCATTTGGGCTCACCAACGCTTTGGCCGCTTCATGGACCTCATGAACCGCGTGTGCAGGCCGATGCTGGATCGGTCTGTGATAGTATTCATAGATGATATCTTGGTGTATTCCACGAATCAGGAGCAGCATGAGGAACACCTGAGAGAGGTGCTAGAGGTTTTGAGGAGGGACAAAAACTTTTCGCGAAGTTCTCCAAGTGTGAGTTTTGGTTGCGTGAGGTGCAGTTCCTTGGTCACCTCGTCAACCAGAGGGGTATTTTGGTAGATCCAACCAAGATTGAGGCTGTGATGCAGTGGGAGGTTCCAAGGTCTCCATCCAAGATTCGGAGTTTCCTAGGACTGGCAAGGTATTACAGGAGATTCATCCAGGATTTCTCCAAGATAGCAGTACCGCTCACCCGACTGACCAAGAAGTCGGTAGCGTTTCGTTGGGGGCCTGAGCAGCAGGTAGCATTTGAGACCCTCAGACAGAGATTGTGTGAGGCACCGATTCTTACCCTACTAGAGGGAGTGGAGGATTTTGTAGTCTACTGGGATGCCTCGATCACAGGTATGGGAGCAATGTTGATGCAGCGAGGCCGTGTGATAGCTTATGCCTCGAGACAGTTGAGGCCTCACGAAGCTAATTATCATACGCATGATTTAGAGCTGGGGGCAGTGGTGTTTGCCCTCAAGATTTGGAGACATTACCTTTATGGGGTCCGTTGTACCATTTACACGGATCACAAGAGCTTGAGGTACCTCATGGATCAGCCAAATCTGAACTTGAGGCAGAGGCGATGGTTGGATGTGTTGAAGGATTAAGATTGTGAGATCCTTTATTAACCGGGGAAAGCCAACGTAGTGGCCGACGCCTTGAGCCACAAGGTAGTAGCGGCCCCGATCAGGGACATTTGTTTGAGGATGACGGTGATTGCTCCATTATTGGAGCAAATTAAGGTGGCACAAGGAGAAGGCCTCAAGGAGGAAAGACAGAAGTGTGGGAGAATCGTGGGCCGAGTAGCTTCTTTTGACTATGATAGTATAGGATTGTTGACCTTTCACGGGAGAGTTTGGGTGCCGTACTGGGGCGGAGTACGGCAAGTGTTGATGGATGAGGCCCATAAGTCTCGATTTTCCATTCATCCTGGGGCTACGAAGATGTATAGAGATCTTCGACCCTATTATTGGTGGCCATGCATGAAGCGGGATGTCGCCTGGTATGTGGAGAGGTGCCTGACCTGCAGGAAGGTTAAGGCAGAACACCAGAGACCTCACGGCAAGATGCAGCCGTTAGACATTCCAGTGTGGAAATGGGAAGACATTACCATGGATTTCATCACAAAGCTTCCCCAGACTGCGCGTGGAATGGATTCTATATGGGTTATTGTGGATTGGTTGACGAAGAGCGCTCATTTTATACCGATTCAGGAGAGCATATCAGCAGAAAAGTTAGCTGATATTTATGTGAGGGAGGTAGTGGCACGTCATGGAGTGCCTGTTTCGGTGGTGTTAGACCGAGATGTCCGTTTCACTTCCAGATTCTGGAAGCGGTTTCACGACGAGATGGGTACTCGTCTCCATTTTAGCACCGCTTTCCATCCTCAGACGTATGGACAAATCGAGAGAACGATTCAGACCCTCGACGACATGCTGCGGGCATGTGTTCTAGACTTCGGTGGCAGTTGGGATACGTACCTTCCGTTAGCGGAATTTTCGTATAACAACAGTTACCACGTGAGTATCGATCGAATTCCTTTCGAAATGCTCTATGGGAGGAAGTGCAGGACCCCGATTTGTTGGGGCGAGGTCAGTCAGCGAGTCATTGGGAGCACCGAGGTGGTGCTCAAGATGACAAAATTGATCCGACAGGTTTGTGGCAGACTGTAGACTGCTCAGAGTCGGCAGAAGAGTTACGCCGATAGGAGGCGTTCATATTTGGAGTTTCAGGTGGGCGATATGGTCCTCCTGAAGGTTTCTCCCTGGAAGGGTGTTATCAGGTTTCGAAAGAGGGGCAAGTTGGGCCTTAGGTCCATTGTTCCTTTTAGGGTTTTGGCCCGAGTGGGTCGGGTTACTTATCAGTTGGATCTTCCGTCAGAGCTTAGCCAGATCCACAACATTTTCCATGTTTCTCAGCGGAGGAAGTGTTTGGTGGACGAGTCAGCAATAGTGCCCATTGAGGATATTCAGGTTGATAGAAGCCTAAATTATGTCGAGAAGCCAATTGAGACCTTGGATCGGAAGGTGAAGACCTTGAGGAACAAAGTGATTCAGTTGGTAAAGGTACAATGGCAGCACCGGAAGGGTTCTGAGTGGACGTGGGTGTCCGAGGAGGAGATGCGGGGGCATTACCCCCGAGTTGTTCTTAGATTCGGCAGCAACAGACTTCGAGGATGAAGTCTGAGATAAGTGGGGTAGGGTTGTAACACCCCAATTCTGGTATGATATTTAGATTGTTATTTATTGTTATATTTCTTCAAATTTAAGGGGAACTCGACGAGTCAGTAGCTGGACTCGTCGAGTAGGGTCGCGATTTCGAGGACGTTTAAGTTGGCGATTCGGCGAGTCCATATTCCGGACTCGGCGAGTCCGCCAGTCTGGATGAAACCCTATTTTCAAGGGTTTGGACCCTATATAAACAACTTTTGGGGGCCTCAAGTCAGCCCCCATCACCCCTCAGAGCATCTTACACGAACCCTAGAGCCCTCTTCGCATTTTTGTGTGATTTTGGTGTGTTCTTTGAAGATTTTGAGAGATAAAGGAAGGTAGATCAAGAAGAGAAGAAGGAGATTCTAGATCCTTGAGGAATTTCAGAAGAAAGTAAGGTATATCTTGGCCCTTTTCTGTTTCTATGCTTAAATCTACTGTGTGAAGCCATTCTTAAACCATTTCTTAGCTTAGTAGTAGCATAGAGGACTCATGGAGTTGATTAACCTTCAGATCTAGCTAGATTTGATCTCCAGGAGCTTAGATCTAGCACCTTTATGGATCCATTTTGCATGAAAGCTCTAGATCTACTATTATAGTGTGCTTTTAACCTTAAAACCTCCATTTGATGTTATTTACACGTAAAGTTGGAAACTTTACGTGTAAATCAAGTCCCAAGAACCTAGATCTATTAATGGCATAGATTAGTTTCAAGTAGAATCGAGTGTATAGTATTTGCATGCATACGACTCGGCGAGCCGTTCTTCTGACTCGGCGAGTCGAGTCGTGAGTCCCCTGTGTTTCCTTTTTCGAGTTATGCCGAGTGGAACCATTAAGTGAGAAGTGGACTCGGTGAGCTAGAGGGTTAGACTCATTCGTGGAAGAACTCGACGAGTCAATGCCCTGACTCGGTGAGTCCAAGGCCATCTTCATACTTCAAGAACAGACTCGACGAGTTGTTCATACAACTCGGCGAGTCACAGCTAGAATAATCATCTGAGGAAGGAGAACTCGACGAGTTGTTCATACAACTCGGCGAGTCAGATGCAGATTGTCAGAGTGTTAGTAGCGAAGAGGAACTCGCCGAGTTCGTGCGATGAGTAGTAGCAAGTGGAATCAAGGAAGTAAGAGTAAGGACTCGACGAGTTGGCAGCCCAACTCGATGAGTCAGGTCAACTGAATGTTGACTTTGATATTTAGGTTGACTTGGACCAGGGGTAGGAGAGTCATTTTAACCTCAGTATTATTATTAACAATATTTGATTGATGGTGCTCATGGATATTGTAGCCGGGGTGAAACCAGAGACGTAACAAACAGCTTTCGGAGCAGTCCTTTCAGCAGCTAGGCTACGAGGTGAGTTTTCTTCCAGTAGGAACGCGTCTAAGGCCACAATGCCGGCCCATTTAGTTAGTAGTAGTTTCCGGATTTCGGTCTGATGCAGTTGTTAGTGTGTTTGATGCCTTTGTGGCTCAGACAGGATTTATGTGTTAAGTGTTATGGGCTACGGCCTGACGTAGCATGCTGTATATGAGTTTATGATCACGTGTGTTGTGTTAGTTGATATGTGTTTATGTTATGCTATGCTATGCTCAGTTAGTTTCCGGACTTCGGTCCAATGCAGTTAGTTCCAGACTTCGGTCCGATGCAGGGAACAAGGTCCCAGTCAGCTCCAGACATCGGTCTGATGCAGTTAGTTCAGGATTTTAGTCCGATGCAGGAGACAAGGTCACAGTCAGTTTCGGACTTCGGTCCGATGCAGTTTCTGGGCTTCGGCCCGATGCAGTGGGCAAGGCCCAATACGTGTTTATATGTTATTGTATGGTATGTGGTAGTTTGGGGGAGCTCACTAAGCTTCGTGCTTACAGTTTTAGTTTTGGTTTAAGGTACTTCCGCAAGTAAGGGGAAGAGCTCGGGATGATGGCATCGCACACACCACAGCTTCAGTCTTTATCCTGGGAGTTTGTTGATTTGTAGTTTGATTTGATACAGTTCTTTCACGACATTTTATTACGAATTGAGATATTTGACACATGGTCTTTATGATATGACAAACAGTATATGATTTTTATTACTATTTAAACAAAATTTTTGGGTTGTATTTTTGGGTTGAGTAGCTACTTAGGAAGTGGTATGTACAATCAGCCAGAGTCCGAGCGGTGATTTCCCGAAATACCCTTACTTGATTGTATGTTAATATTATAAGCTGATAGAACTGCATGCTAGTTTACGACTAGAGATCTAGTCAGAATTACATGCAAGTATGCCTGCTTAGGAGAGAGGACTTGTTACCTATTATGTGAGCAAGTAGTGTCATATATGTATGATTAGAGATCTCTAGGAGTTGAGAGATATGATTGTCTGGGTTTGGTGATGCCTTTTGTGTTGTGGATAGAGCAATTGGAGTTGTATGCTAGAGTGGTTTTATGTGTTGGTGGAAGTTACTCGATGCCTGAATGTTGCTTGCTTGTGCTTTGTGGAGCTCATGAGTGATACGAGTTAGCTAGAATAACTAATAAATATTGCGAGGATTTCTTCAGAACCTGATGGCAGAGAAGTGTAGGAACCTAGGAGAGCCTAGGGAGTACTTTCAATCCGATGAGTGCACTATTTAGAGGTGAGTATTTACTGGGGAGCAAGCATGTGGATTGGGATTGGTCGATCGGGAAGGTTGAGTAGCTACTTAGGAAATCTGGGACGATCTGTGTGGAAAGTATGGGTAGATGTGGAAGGTAGTATGGGCCCCTACTACTAAAAGCAGAGGACCCGGTTGGAGCCAATGAGGTGAGAATTTCGAGGGTTTTCTGCATATTATAGGACCTGGTCAACGAGGTGGTTGCTCCAACTCGTTGTGTAGAAGAGACCAACACGTATGGATTTTAAGCAAACTCGATGTGTTGGGTCCAACACGACTAGTTAAGGCTATTTAGTGAAAACCCTAATTTCCAGGTTTTTGCACCCTATTTAAAGAACTTATAACCCATTGTAGCCTTCCTCGTCATCATTTCAACCAGAGAAAACCCTAGATCAAGCTTGGTATCCTCTTGGGTGTGTTTAAGAGCATAAAAGGTGACTTTTGAGGAGTTTGGAAGGAGACTTGAAGATTGAGAAGCTTGGATCAAGAAGAAGACTGTAGATCCACCACCTCCTGTGTATTGGCTATCAAACTGAGTTATAAAGTTAATACCTTGACTTTTATACTTAGATCTTCAATTTAGAGTGTTTATGGACATTTTTAGGACATTATGGAGTCATTCTCGGGTTTGAGCATGTCACAAGGACATGATTTCAGATATGGACTGATCTAGCTTTGTCACACCCTAAACCAGAATGGCGGAAATGTCTGGGGGCGGATGGAGTGACTTCATGTACAGTATCATAACAATTGAATAATAATGAAACATAGCAACCCAAACATTCATACATTGATAATACAAGTTTACAAATTTGTTTGTTCAAAAGTTAAATACAAATCACTAAAAAGTAGATAACATGAAATAGCGACTCTGACCCTCAGGAAGGGTTGGATACATTTCTACTAGGCTCCTAAGAATACCAGTGATTTTGAAACGCGTCAACAATTAAGTTTTTGAGTTCATAAGCATTTTTGTATGAAAAGAGTTTGTAACTATTTTGTGTAAAATGATTTGTATACTTGTAGAAGATCCAATATTTTATTAAATAAACTGTAGATGTATGTATTTTAGTTGTATCTTCTCCTTGTAAAATAATAGCATATGTTTCCAAAAAATCCAATATCTTCTTAGATGTGAAATGTAGTCTTAAACTCTAAGACCAAAAATGTATGAGTATTGTTGTACTGAACAATGGTAGGTAGTTATATCTTTTTATAAAACTAATGAATTGTAAGCTTCCCGTAAACCGAGATAGTATCGTCAATCTCTATGTGAGATATTATAAACATGCTAAAATAACTGTAATGCTTGAGCGACGTTCTTCAGGTGTCGGAATTGGTAAGACATTTATCACCCTAGACTTGCCGGTCTAATTATAGTGAACAACTGAGGTGTGGGGTTGTCAATCCCGTATAGATGTATACACAATGGTCTCGCTCTCCTTCCAGGAGATTCTGGTTATAATGTAAGACTTAAGGTGTACACTAGGTAGGTACGGTGAATAGAATGTCTCACAAGAGCATTAACTGATTTATATGAACTATAAATCCTTGTTCTTGTAAAATGAAATAAGTATATCTTTGAACAATTTTATGTATCTTCAAAAATGTAGGTGTGGTTTGTAACTTCTAGACTATACCAATTATAGCATACTTGTTCCTTTGAAACTATTTATATAATCTTTTATATAAATATAAATGCGTTTTTTTTCTTGTATCAAACATGAAATCAAAACATAATATATTTGGGTTGAAACCTACCAAGTTAGTAAATGGCTATGATGTAATCATTTATGCTAAAAAAGCTATCATTTAGAAAGGTTTCCAAAACCATGTAGTTTTATAATCATAAATTTTCTTATGGTTTTATATTATAGATTATGTTTATTTTTAAAAATATGTATATCACAAATATTTATACCAAAAACTAGTATAAACCATGAATTATACAAATAATATTTTATGTATAACATAAAGATGTAAACATGAAATTATTTGTGGGATAAACAAAGTTTTACTTGTATCCCTCCCCCCCTAAAACATGAGAAAGCTTGAAAATATGGGGGTATGAACTCACCTCGACTGATTTTGTGTGGGTCGAATTGAAGTGGTGGAGTGAATATTTCGAGTGTAAAACACTTGAAGAGTTTGACGAACTCTTTGAAGCTTATGATACCCTAAGGATGTTAAGACATAATATTATGTGTAAGTAGGATGAAATCCACATAATAATGGGTAGAATCACTTGAAATCTCGAAGATTACTTACCAAGATTTAGGGATGATACTTGAAGAAATAGCCTCTTTAAAGCTTAAAGTTTGAAATCTAGAGAGGAATTGAAACTTTATAGTAGGTGGAATGGGACTTTATGGTATAGGAGGGGATAATATCATCCTTAATAAAAGGAAGGAGGTTGATTAAATACATACTTGGATTACTGGAGGTTAATGTGTAGATGTTTGGTGGGTAATACGTGGGTTATTGGAAATTGCATGGGAAAAGGGTAGGATGTCACATATTAAGGTCAACCTTATCTACTGGAAGCATTCTTAGGTGATTCACTTTAGTTTGCGGCCATAAAGAAGGTGGTTTGACCTAAATCCCTTGGTGCATGACCCCACTTATTTATTTTAGCCAAATAATGATCCATTAAGGTAGTTTTCGGCCAAGGAATGATCCATTAAGGTAGTTTTCGGCCAAGAAGTGGCCCATTGGAATGATTTCAATCTTGGATGCTTGGTTTAGGGGTTGATTTCGGTTTTGGATCATCCACTAAGGGTGATTTCAGTTTATGAGTATTCTAGGGTGGATGGGGTACTACGCTAAGCACTATAAAACCATGTTTTAATTTCATGATTTCTATTCCAACTATTTTGACTAATTTTGCTTTGATAAAACTTATTTACTTCCAATATGATTTCCATAGTATAAATATATACCCATATATATATATATATATACACTTATGTCCTTTTGGTTTTTAAGGTTTTGTTGTAATAGGGTTACAATTTAGATCTTGGTTGATCCAAATCATTCGGGTTGTCATATCATCCCCCCGTTAGAGGGAATTCCATCTCGAAATTAGCATCTTGGGATTCTCTTGCAACTAGGAGAAAAGTTGTAAGTATCTTTGTTTCGTCTGGTCTCTTCATTCCTAGGTTGATTTTAGGTCCTTGCTTGGTGTTCCAGCAGACCTTCTCTATTGGTATTTGACTTAGCGCTTTTTGTTTCCCTGTCCATGATCTCCACATGTTCCTCTTTGGGGTTCAGGTTCTCGTTTACTTGGATTTCGTCGAGTGGGGCTACGATAGTTTCAGTGATCAGACACTTATTAAGGTTGGAAAAGTGGAATGTGGGGTGTACGATGCTGAGTTCTTGTGGTAACCAAAGTCTATGGGCTACTGGACCTATCCTAGCAAGGATGTCGAATGGCCTAATAAAGATCGCGTACTTGACGCCTTAGAGGTAGTGTCTCTTGACCTTAAGACGAACACTACAGTCACTAAGGTTAAGGTTGTGTGTGGTGCAGCTCACCTTATGAATTTTAGGTTGTCTTGGAAGTTTCTTCCTACGGAATTCTGAGCTAGTGGTATGTCGACCTTTTCTATTCCTTAAAGTTGGTTGAAAAAGTCGTTGATTCGGAAAAGGGGATATTGATCCTTGATGAGGGTTTGTTTGGCTCTTGATAGTTAATGGTCCTATGGACCATTCTCCCTTCCTCTTTACGCGTCAAACGGGTGCTCTATGAGGTTAGAGGCTCGGTCTGATAATTTCCTTACTTTTTAGGTTGTTCCATCGACCGAACAATTTATGTATTTATGTTGGTGCTAAGTGACGTTGGGGGTTTGGCTACGAGAATGGTTCCACGAGTCGAGTCGATTCTGAACTCAACTTGGCACATGGGTGGTATTTCCGAAAGAACTTCTGGGAACACCTCGGGGAGTTTATAAATCTTGAGGATACCCTTAATGTCTTCTTGTTTCTTACTTCTATTGTGGATTAGGAAAGAGCGTGCTACCTCTTACTTAGGTGATTATGAGTCTATATAAGGTACGATTTGAAGGTTTGTCGTTATAGGTTGAAAAGGGCTTCGCTAGTCGGTTGGTTAAGGCGAAAGGTCTCTTCGTGGCACATAAAATTGGTATGGTAAGGACCTATCCAATCCATGTCAAATAACGACGTTGGAACCGCTTATAGTAACATATGTTAAGTTGATTTGGAAGGGTGATGATTGTTTAGAACGATGGCATATTCTTTGCGTATAGTGTATCCTTGTTATTACTACTGCGAACATTCTGTACCGGAATTAGTGTGTACTTGCAGTACGAGTGTTTTGATAAATAGTGATTGAATTTCGTAGTACGATTCCTACTAGGTCTCTCTATAATAGTTTGGTGTAAACTAGTCGAATGAGTAACTCTGCCCCAAGTCCACAACCAGACAAGGAACATGAAGTAATGTGGAATCACACATTCTAAATCTGTAGAATCTTTATTATATATGACTCTTATGTTTACGCCAACCACCATAGATAACCTGTCAGAGTCCTTAGTTTTTATATGAAGGATGTGCTTTATTCAGGTGAGGAGGTAATTTATGACTATGATGTGTCTCCTCTCGGATCTATGGTTGATGAACTTTAATTGGTACTAGTTTTAGTGGAAAGTTTTAGGCTTAGATTTGTTATTTGGGAAACGTATCGATAACTACTAGTGGTTCCGGGAGAGTCTTTCCTGCAGTGATCACAAGTACCCTTCCATTACTATCAGCATTCATGTCCTTGGCTCTTGGGCACTCCCTCTTGAAATTACCAGTTTCACCACAACCATAGCAGGTTTGGACCGCTCTGGAACTGGCAGCTTGGGTGACTTGTCAGGTTGGCACTCTACAAAAGCGAGTGGTATGTCGTTTTTCTATTGTAGTTCTTACAATGCAGCACCTGACAGGATCCTTTGTGATGGAAGTTACACTTGTAGCATTCGTTTGGGTTCCTGGCATATGACATCATCAACACTGAAGTAGTAGGGGTAGTGGTGGCATGAGCTGCCTTAATATGTTGTCTTTTGGCAGGTACCTGAGTCGAACTACTCCCTTTCTTGTTCCAAAAATTTCACTTCTTGGGTAATTTCCCTCTGTCGCTGGAGTCCTTAGGTTTGTGACTTAGGGTGTCCTTGCAGGAACACACCTGCTGGTGTCCTTAGTTGTCATTAGGGTTGGTACCGCTGGCACCGTTCCCGTTTCCGTTTGCATTGTTAGCGCTAAGTTGTGCCACGACAACTATCACAACGGTAGTTATGGTGGCTTGAAATGTAGTGAGGTCCATTTGAAGAACTGGGGTTTCGACGGTGGGTTGGTTACCTTCTTGTTGCGACATGATTCTGTTGTATGGCACGAAACAGGCTCGTAAGTAACTATAGTCGTTGATAGTTGTATCTCATCTATATATATATATATATATATATATATATATATATATATATATATATATATATATATATATATATGCATTTGTGTACATACATATATAGATCAGATGTTTTGTTGTTTGATTCCCAAAGGTATCGATAATAACATCAAAATGTACTTATGGTAATAGGTAATAAGTATTATGCGAACACAAGTTTATCAAAATAAAACATAACTGTAAATACATTTAGTGACTCTGGTTACATGGGTCTTGGAGGACGTACCTCTCTTGAATTTACTACTTCTAGTTGCAATGAAAGATGTATTAACCTAAGACATAATGCGAGTAGTGTAGTCACTAACTTAATTGGCTATACTAGTCTATCATATGCCAAAATGGCGCACAAGGTGCCCAGCCATTTCACTCATTTTGCAAATGGCCTCCTCCACTCTCTGTTCTGCGAAGGATGACCTAGCCTCAGCTGCAAGGATCTGTTGCCTCATGGCGACCACTTCCTCCTCAAAGGAGTGTAGACAGTCGGTAAGGTCCTCCTGCTCTGTTCGCTGGTTCAGTATTGTTCCTGAACGGTGTTCTTTTTCTTTACGGAGGTGTCGAATTCAAATTGTCGCATTTCGGGCTTCTCCTCCAATCTCCATTACTTCATGATTGGGAGCTTGAACGTAGGTACCTAGACGAGTTACTGGTTGTATCATTAGAGGTAATGCTTGATTGGTGAGGGTGTTGGGGTCCGGGGTGTGGTTTATTGGGTGCATGCCTAATGCGGATTGTCGTTCGTCTCCTCTAGCCTAGGCATGTAGTTGAGTTGCCCCTTGTGGAGGTGCATCCCGGACAAGTAGATATTAGCAACGAATCTTTGCTTTGCATGAGAAATATTTTCTTACTAGGTATGTTCATCCGAAGAGAACTCTTATTGGATGTTTACATACCTGGATGAGAGAGAGGTGAAAGGATCTCTTGCCCGCTCCTGATTGGGTAAGGCTCACTAAGGATCTCTCCGACGCCTTCATCCTCGTCTGACTCCTCATCAGAATCCTCCCTCTCGTAGTCCACCTCTTTGTATTCTTCAGGACCCACTTCTTGGTTCCCCTCATGAACCTATTTTGGCTCCTCCTTGATCCATCCGTTGGCTACTATGGCAGGGCAGTGGGGATCTTCATGGTGAAATTCACCCATGTTGTCTGTGCGGGAATAGAGGTATGACAAATACATAGGGGGTGTAAGTGTTTGGTTATATAGTATCCTAAAATACACCTATAGTATTTTAAATATTGCGTTGGATTCTGGGTATCTTGGTGTTGGTAAGTGTAGACTCGTCGTTTACTACGACTATTTCCTAGCATATGCTAGTTACACCTCGGATAAATATAGTTGATCATGCTATATTTATTCAAGGTCTAATTACATATCCTGAGGCATACCCGTAGTTTTCAACTCATCGTACTACTTCTATTATGCTCTCATTATGACACCGTTTTAGTGTGTATGTATTTATACTTTTATAAAATATTACTATATTTAAAAGTATAACTCTTGGTCATAGTGTTTTAGTCCCATAGTATTTATGGTTTGTATATCTTGTATGGTTTGGTATACTAGTTCACTATAAACAATGCTCTGATACCAATTTGTCACACCTGGAAACCAGAATGACAGAAATGTATGGGGGCGGATGGAGTGACTTCATGTACATTATCATAACAACTAAATAGTAATGAAACATAGCAACCCAAACATTCATACATTGATAATACAAGTTTACATCGTCTACAACTTTGTTTTTTCAAAAGTTAAATACAAATCATTCAAAAGTAGATAACATGAAATGACAACTCCAGCCCTCGGGAAGGGTTGAATACATGTCTACTGGTTTCCTCAGAATACAAGGGATTTTGAAAAGTGTCAACAATTTAGTTGGTGAGTTCATAAGCGTTTTTGTATGAAAAGAGTTTATAACTATTTTGTGTAAAATGATTTGTCTACTTGCAAAATATCCAATATTTTATTAAATGAACTATAGATGTATGTATTTCAATTGTATCTTCTCCTTGTAAAATAATAACGTATGTTTCCTGAAAATCCAATATTTTCTTAGATGTGAACTGTAGTCTTAAACCCTAAGACCAAAAATGTATGAGTCTCGTTGTACTGAACAATGGTAGGTAGTTATATCTTTTTATAAAACTAATGAAGTGTAAGCTTCCTGTAAAACGAGATATTATCGTCAACCCCTATATGAGTTATTATAAACATGCTAATATGACTGTTATGCCTGAACGACATTCTTCAAGCATCAGAATCGGTAAGACATTTGTCACCCTAGACTTACCAGTCTAACTGTAGTGAACAACCGAGGTGTGGTGTTGTTAATCCCGTATAGATCTATAAACAACGGTCCTGCTCTCCCTCCAAGAGATTATGGTTTAATGCAGGACTCAAGGTGTATGCTAGCTAGGTATGGTAAAGAGAGCGTCTCACAAGAGCAATAACTGACTTACGTGAACTATGACTCCCTTTTCTTGTGAAACGAAATAAGTATATCTTTGAACAATTTTATGTATCTTCTAAAATATAGGTGTGGTTTGTAACTTCCAGACTACACCAATTATAGCATATCTTGTTTTGTTTGAAACTATTTATATAATCCTTTATATAAATATAAATGCGTATTTTGTCTAGTATCAACACATGAAATCAAAACATAATATTTTTGGGTTAAAACCCTCCAAGTTAGTAAATGGTTATGATGTAATCATTTATGCTAGAAAAACTATCTTTTAGAAAAGTTTCCAAAACAATGTAGTTTGATAATCCTAAATTTTCTAATGGTTTTATATCATAGATTATGTTTATTTTAAAAAATATGTATATCACAAATACTTATACCAAAAAATAGTATAAACGATGACTTATGCAAATAAGATTTTACCTATAACATAAAGATGTAAACATGAAATTATTTGTGGGATATTTTTTTTTACTTGTATTCCCCCCCCCCCCCTCCCTAAAACACGAAAAAGCTTGAAAATGTAGGGGTATGAACTTACATTGAGTTATTTTGTGTGGGTCGGTTTGAAGTGCTGGAGTGAAGACTTCGAGCCTAAAACACTTGAAGAGTTTGAGGAACTCTTTGAAGCTTATGATATCCTAAGTATGTTAGCACATAATATGATGTTTAAATAGGATGGAATCTGCATAATAATGGGTAGAATCACTAGGAATCTCAAAAATTACTTACCAAGATTTAGGGATGATACTTGAAGAAGTAGCCTCTTTAAAGCTTGAAGTTTAAACTCTTGAGAAGAATTGAAACTATATAGTATGTGGAGTGGGATTTTGTGGTATGGGAGGGGATAATATCTTCCTTAATAAAAGAAAAAAGGTTGATTATATACTTACTTGGATTACTGGAGGTTAATGTGTGGATGTTTGGTGGGTAATACATGCGTTATTGGGAATTGCATAGGAAAACGGTGGGATGTCACATCTTAAGGCCAACCTTATATACTGGAAGCATTCTTGGGTGATTCACTTTAGTTTTCAGCCATAAAGAAGGTGGTATGATCGAAATCCCTTGGTGCATGACCCCACTTATTGATTTCGGCCTAACAATGATCCATTAAACTTGTTTTCGGCCAAGAAATGATCCATTAAGATTGTTTTCGGCCAAAAAGTGGCCCACTAGAATGATTGCGGTCCTAGATGCTTGGTTTAGGGGATGATTTCGGTTTTGGATCATCCACTAAGGGTGATTTCGGTTTAGAAGTATTCTAGGTTTGGTGGGGTACTAGGTTAAGCAATATAAAACTATGTTTTAATTTCATGATTTCTATTCCAACTATTTTGACTAATTTTGCTTTGATAATATTTATTTACTTCCAATATGATTTCCATAGTATAAATACCTACCCATATACATATACTTATGCCATTTCGGTTTTTAAGGTTTTATCGTAATAGGGTTACAATTTAGACTTTGGTTGATCCAAATCTTTTAGGTTATCACAATTTTTGGATGTTTTAGCCTTGTGAGGCCTTGTATGCACATAAAGTTAGAAACTTTACGTGATAACTTCATCCTCAGAGGTTGGATCTAAATTTTGTAGCATTGGAATCGACTAGAATGAGACTAATGTGTAACGGATGAAGAACTCGACGAGTTGGGTATCCAACTCGACGAGTTAAGGGTTTTCCTGTTTTTGGGATTCAGAGTGAACTCGACGATTTGGTGGGACGACTTGATGAGTGGTTAGCATTTTTTGTCGGTCTTATGGACACTGCATGGACTCGACGACTTGGCCAACAACTCAGCGAGTTGACTCGAGTTTTCATGATTTACTAAATTCGGAAGGAAGTCGACGAATCTACGAGCTGCACTCGATAGGTTGACTATGGACTTTTGTTGACTTTAGGGTTATGGTCTAGTTGTGGACTTTGGAGGCCATGGAGGGATAAAATAGCCTTTTTCCACTTTTCTAAGGTTATTAGAGACACTTAGCCATCATTTTGAGGATGTTGATATTTGATTTTTATTAAAGATATATGTGATATATGTTAGGCGGATTCTAGACCAACAATTTGAGTATGGGATATACCTGCTTTACCTTGCGAGGTGAGTCTCCTCATTATGCTTACCTGAATGGTATTTACTGTACGACCAGAGGGTCTTATGTGCTTATATTGAGTTATGTGATATTATGCATTTGTCTTTGTGATTTATGTTGTATATTATTTTGTGTTTTTATTGAGATAGGACCAGAGGGTCCAAACTGATTCGTGAGGTCAGAGGGTCTTCACTGAGATACAAGACCGGAGGGTCCAACCCGAGCCGTGACACCGATGGGTCTTCACTGAGACACATGACCAGAGGGCCCTTATCGAGATATAGTCATGAGAGGCAAATTATTTGTGTGTAGTATTTTAGGGAACTCACTAAGCTTCGTGCTTATTGTGTTGATTTAAATGTGTTTTAGGTACTTCTATAGATTCTGGGGAGGCGAAGGCACGATTGTACACATCCATCGGCTTATGGAGATTTGAGGATTTTGTGATACTCTAGTATTGTTTCGATAATAACTTACAATTTATGTGATGACTTGAATTTATGAGTAATATTTTGAGAATTAAAATAGAAAAAATTGTCTTGAATTTTGAGGGGTTACAAAATACCATTGAATTAAGTTCAATTATGGAATGAAAAAGATCAATTATTTCAAATAATTATTGAAGTTTATCAAGAAAATAAAAAACAAATGTTTTTAACGAATATAACTCAAGCATTTTTTTCTTTCAATTGAAAAGCTATATCCAATGATTTTGTGAAAATATTGTTTGAGTTATAACATGTTCTTCTTTTATATTTTATTCTATTAATTTTTATTTAGAATTTAGTAGGGTTGATTAAATGTTAACGACTTTTAATGCTTTAAGTTCTTTGACACAATAAAGAAAAAGAACATGAATTTGATTGATTTAGTATGTCAATTGATTAAGGAAGAATAGTAAAAGAGATATCATGATTAGTTTGGATATAAATTGATCAAAACTACATTGTTTAGAGGGTTCTATATATAAGCTTAGGTAGATGATGGTCACATATTCCCTATGCCATATATATATATATATATATATATATATATATATATATATATATATATATAATCAAGGTTATAAATATCGTTCGACAGTAGCTCGACGATCGACTGATGATAATTGATTAATCGGACTAGGCGGGATTAATCGGGGACCCTAAATTATTAATAAAACTATTTAAAAAATTAATCATTTGAAAATTTAAAATTTTAGAATTTTATAATTTTGAAAATTTTAATATAATATTAAGAATTGAAAACTTAAAATTGTGAAAATTTAAAATTTTGGTCAAATATTTTAAAAATAAAATTTTTGAATTTTTTTTAAATATTTCCTCTCTATGATCATTGAGAGGAAATATTTACAGTATCACACCCCCAAACCAGAACAACGGAAACGTTCGAGGGCGGGGGACATCATTTACAGTATCACAACAATTGCATAATAGTAATCAAAGTACAACAACCATGATATTGATAATGTACACTTTTTACATCTTTGTTCAAATAAATGTATACTTGACACCAAAATTTATTGCAAAAACCAAAAGATATGACTGTATGAAGCTCCGTCTTCTCAAAACCTGTGTGGGTACCTATCTACTGATTCCATGAGATTACAAGTAGTTTTGAATGAAGTGTCAATAATTAAGTTGGTGAGCTCATAAGCATGTTTGTATTTGAAATCTGTCATTTGCTCCTTCAAAAATGTAAGTGTGTTCTTCCATAGAATCCTATATTTTCTATTGTAAATGTATTATAGTCTTAATACCATAAGACCAAAATGTATAAGTGTTGTTATACTCTGAAATAGTATATCATAGTTTTATTATTAAATAAAACCATATGAAATGAATGTTCCTCTTTAATGTAAGTTTCTCCATAATGGAAAATAGTATGTTTTAAATGTACATGTATGAAAATTCTATAAATGTATGTGCCTGGATCCACCATATGTAATGTAATGTATTGTATTGTAGTTTTATTATTTAATAAAACTATATGAAGTTGTTTACTTATTCTTACACTAATCGTATTGTTCAATACCAAATTGTGAGTTATCAGAATCATGCTTG
This sequence comes from Lactuca saligna, assembly GCF_052625555.1. Classification (NCBI taxonomy): domain Eukaryota; kingdom Viridiplantae; phylum Streptophyta; class Magnoliopsida; order Asterales; family Asteraceae; genus Lactuca; species Lactuca saligna. Next base: position 267,540,482 of record NC_136421.1, on the reverse strand, counting down.
ATGACCTAAGATGGCCTGAACACGATGATCTTCAAGCATTGGAATCGGTACAACATTGAACACCCCAGGCCTGCTGGCCTAACTGTAGCTAATAGTTTAGGTGTGAGATTGTCTCTCTTGTATACATCTATACACAAGTGTCATGCTCTCCCTCCAAGGGACTTTGGTTATAATTTCAGGACTTTTGTTGGTACTTAGATAAGTATGTGAAGTGTGTCTCACAAAGCTATGATGACGGTTATGTGTAGAATAATGAAAAGTCCTTTTTGTAATGAATAACGGTATTTATATCCCATAAACTATATCTATTATAGTTTATATGTTTGTTTTCCATAATGTATTCTAAACTTTGTAATATAGTGCATATGTTCCATAAACTATACCTATTATAGTTTATATGTTTCTTTCTATATTGTATCTCAAACTTGGTAAAACGGTATGTAAGTTTCATAAACTATACCTATTAGATAGTAATGATGATAACTTCATCCTCGAATAAATGACACTACCCCAAGCCCACAACCAAACAAGTTACATGAAATAAAGTAAATTCACTAATTCTAATCATGTTGAATCTTAGTTATATAATTTAAATATATACAACCAAACAAGGAACATGAAATAAAGTAAAATCACTAATTCTAATCCTGTTGAATCTTAATTATATAACTTATATATATATATATATATATATATATATATATATATATATATATATATATATATATATATATATATGTTTTTAATAACAACAAGAATTGATAATATTTTAAATCATTTAAATATTAATAGAATATTTCTTGTGTTATACTTTATTCCCCCCTAAAACAGTGTAACATCATGAAAATGTAGGAGTATGAACTCAACTTTTATGTAGTCACGGTTAGTTAATTAGATAGTAACAGCGACTTCGAGCTAGAACATGGGAAGCTAATCGTGCCCTAGTTGTTTTAAACACATAATAATGTGTACATATTATGATCTAACATATATATATATATATATATATATATATATATATATATATATATATATATATATATATATGATTGTTATAACACTATTTTTATAAGGACTTACAATGATTTCTTAAGAATCTAACTTGAAGAAAAGAAGTTCCTTGGAGTCTTTTATCTTTAAACTTTGAGAGGAAATGGGTTTGTATCTTGACAAAAAAAATATGGAGTGAATGTTTACTGGAAACATTAACTGTTTCCAATTTGTATCTTACATAGGAAGGAAATGATAGGCGGTTGAGGTAATGTTTATGTTGGTCAATGGAAATTTATCACATTGGGAAGTTATATATGGAAAGATATTATGGGTGTTTTAGGCCACAAACTTCACATGGAAGGAAGTGATTTTGGTCCTATGTGGAGGATACCAAACCAAAAACATAAATTTGTTTAAAGATGCTCAAAACCGAAAACGCTATGCTTTTAGATAGTTAAAACCAAAATCACAATTGATCCAAGATTCTCAAAATCGAAACCACCTATGTAAGGTGTTAAATTTGGATTTTAACTTCACCTGTTGACTTATGTTGACTCGTAACATCTTATATAACACATATATATGCATGGATTTCAATATAAGTATATATAACTTATACAAGTATTGTTTCCAAAGTATAAATACATATATTAACATATATAAGTATAAATTCTTGGCATCCAAAGTTCTTAATGTATTAATGTTATAGTGTTAATTCACTTGTACATGGTTGTAGTTTACACTTTCATTTGAACAAGTTTGACTTACATTGACTTAAGATAACGGGTTATTACAACCGCCAAGCCCGAGTTTGACCAATTTTCTCCAATTTCTGCCAAGCACCCAAGTTGTAATCGGTTCAAGGCCACCAAGGTCGATTTCTACAACACTGATATATATATATATATATATATATATATATATATATATATATATGAGCTAGGTTGTTGTCTTCTAATTGTCTATTAGGTGCATGTAGGATTGATTGTGGATCAATCATTTTAATATTATCAGAAAGTAATTAATGCATATTACATGTTGAAGATATAATAAGTACTTGTTATATATTTAAAATTTAATAGACATTAATTTTTTTTTCTTAAAATAACTACAATCAGTGGTCCACAATAAATCCTACATGCATACAATAGATAGTTGAAATATTTGAATCTAACATATATATATATATATATATATATATATATATATATATATATATATATATATATACCTCTAAAGGTATATAAGTTTAGGTAGCAAAACTCACCACACTAAATCATATTATATTACCAGTGCATTGTATTCGTAATATATATATTAAAATTTAACTCCTAACTTGAAATACTTCCAAGATTTTTATAAATTTTACAATTGTCTTCTTGATACATAATTTCATTCTCAACTATATAATATATATAGTCTAGAAGGTATTTGGTTTAAAGATGTGATGTAGGAGGAAGAAAATATTGAAAGTAATAAAGTTATTGTCGAAGTTTTAGAGCATTATAACGCATATATGATACAAAACGCCGTATTATGATGAGTTTGGGTACCTAACCTTCTGTATTAAGTTGTAGTTCTTTCTACATTAAGTTGTAAATAAACAGTCATATTATGTATATATAAATAAACACTCATGTTAAATCTTACTAGTGTGTCACCTAATGGTGGGTCGAAAGTAGAAAGTGAGAGTCGAAAGTTGTGTCTTTCATTATGTGTCTGTAGGTGTTGAAAGCTAAGCACTTTTGATATCTTATCTATTTACAAGGCATAGTAGTTGTGATACGTTGTGTATAGTCTCTTTAGTTTTTTGTACGGCTGTTTTACCCTATAAATATGGTAATTACTTAGGTCAGAGTATCAGTTAGAACACTCTCATATCACATTTTACACTCTCACTATTTTACTCTTCATAGGTGTGACATCCCCATTTTTACGGCCACAAAAGACCGATTTGTTTATGCTTTTGGTTGAAAATCAGAGTATCTTTTAAAGAAATATGTTGCAGAAATTGTTCCCAGAAAAACATGATAAATATACTATCAAAGCATTTCAAAAGAAATATATTTTATTACTTTTTAAAACATTGGGATGTCATCGTCAATTCAGAAACATAAGCATAAAAATCCCTTACATTCATTTACACTAGTGATGTACATCTCCTTAGTCTCTCAGTGTAATGTAGCTTCGTATCAACACCTGTGATACAAATAAACTGAGCGGGTCATGTTGGGAAACCTGGTGAGTACATAGGGGTTTCAATCCTACGATGTCATTTCATATATATATAATTGAGAACTCACAAAATATACAATATCACCATATATATAAGAAACTCTTACCCCACCCTGTCGATCCTCACAACGATACTATACATACTCTTAGACCTTAAAATATATCTCTTCACTTAATCCATACTCCTGAATCTAATCCATGCTGTCGGATCAATAATTGTGCCCATTCCATACTCTCGGACTAGGGACAAATGTCTAAATCCATACTCCCGGATTAATGACAACTGACTATGACTTAATGCATACTCCCGGATTAATGACAATTGACTATGTCCAATCCATACTCTCAGACTAGGGACAATGACCATGTTTAATCCATGCTCCCAGATCAATAACATATTTTAAAGTTCTATTATCTGTGTATATCTCACTCGTACTCATAAGAAGATACTACCGAATATTCCCTAAAATTAATTTAGGTTTACTCTTTATCCTAAATCATTATATATAATCAGATGTGTTCTTTAACACGTATTTAAGACAACATCAAATAAGTCACACGTAAACATATATTTGATACTTCAATCAATACTTGTATTAAAATCATGTTCATGAAAGGGACTATTCACTAACACATAAACTCTTCAATAAATATTTAACTCTTTAACATATATTTAATACTTTAATTAATACTTGTATTCAAATCATGTTCATGAAAGGGACTATGCACTCACACATAAACTCTTTAACAAATATTTAATACTTTAATTAACACTTGTATTACAATCATGTTCATGATAGGGACTATGTCACACCCCCAAACCGAATTGGCGGAAACATTCGGGGGCGGAGGATGTCATGTACAATATCACAACAATGCATAATAGTAAATAAGAAAAAACATCATCCATTGAATTAATATTATAATTCAATACAACTGTGCTCTGTGTAATTGTAATAAGACACCAAAAATGGATAATCAAAATAAAGACGAGTTTAAAAGTGCTCCGTCTTCTCAAAACCTGCCATCGGTACCTTTCTACTAATGACCTGAGAATACAAGTTATTTTGAAAGAGAGTATCAACATAAAATGTTGGTGGTTTCATAAGTTTTTAGTGTCCAATGTTGTATCAGTTTGAAGAAAAGATTTTGTAGATGTTGTAAATATTTGTAAACGTTTGTAATGATAGTTCATCGTAAATGTTTGAATCTCCTAGAAAATCCTATATTTTCTTCTAAAATGTAGCCTTCTACCAAGACCCAAATGTTCTGAATGTTTGCTTCTTGTAAAAGTGTGTATTTTCCCAAATGTGACTATCATTAACAAAATATAGTTTTACATTATCGTTTATGTGAGAAGATCACAATGTGAATGCAATGGGAAAATAATAAAGTACTATAGTATTGTATATTGTATATGGTAAATACTGTAGTACTAATTATCTTAACACAATTATTAATAAAGGTAAAATGTGATATAGCTGTAACCATGCTTGATTGACTAGTGCTAAACACGAAGCTGAAATACATCGAAAAGTCATGACATTCGACACCCGTAGACCTGTATGTCCCACTGTAGCTAGCAGAAAGGTGTAGGATGGTCAGTCCAATATAGATATATACACAAATTCATGCTCTCCCTCCAGGAGACTCTGGTTACAAAACAAGACATAATAGTATGATGCCATGCTCCGAAGTAGTGGCATCACATTTATGTTATAGTGTTCTTGTATACATATAGTATGCTCTATCTGTATATTGTATGCTCTCTTTGTATAGAATATAGTATGCTCGTCCTTGTTTCTTGTTATAGTATGTTCTTTCTGTTTCTCATTATAGAATGTTCTTTCTGTTTCTCGTTATAGTATGTTTTAACTTACTCATGTATGTTTCATTGTACTAGAAATAGTGAGTAGTAATCTCCTAAACTATACCTATTATAGTTTACTAGTAATTTTGTTTGAATGAATGAGTGTGTTTTATACACCTTTGCTACACCAAGGTGTTGAACTTAGATAAAAGCTTATATATATATATATATATATATATATATATATATATATAATATAATATAACTATGGTTCAAACGACACTTGGACAAACAACTTGGTACTCTGAGTCCACAACCAAACAAGGAACATGAAATAAAGCGAGTTATCAGTCCTAAGTCTTTACAATCTTACTTATATAAATATGTCTACATAGACATGATTTTGACAATATATAAGTTAAAAGATTTTAATAAATAGCTTTATCATAAATGAGTTTGGTATAAATGTTTTGAAGTAGATGTTTGCTAACATAGTTTTGAAGTATAAGAAATATATCTATTTGTTCTAGTTATTAATCACATGTGATTGATATAATAACTATAGTGTTTCAACTTGTATTATCCCTACCCATAAAAGCATTTAAAATCATTTTAAAAGGTTAGTTAGATGTATGAACTCACCTGTAGTGAGTGGTTTGATTGAAAGATCAGAAAAGGATGCTGAGTGCTAAGTGAAATCTCGGGCACAAGTGGATCCTAATAAGCATATAATGACACATATATGTACATAATTAATGTATGCTCAAATTAATCATGAAGGGAAACACCTTAGGGAGTAGGATTCACTTGAATGTAAGTGTTATAAATCATATATGGTTGTGTATAAGGGGTGTATGTCCACATAATGGAGTTTACGGCCAAGGGTTCATGACCCTTTGTGTTTATGGCTATACGGTCTACGGCCCTATGAGTTTATGGCCGTAAACCCACGAACTCTTGTGCCAAAGAGGTGTTTTAAGGTCTTACAATCAACAAGGAAGTGTTCTAGACCCAAATCCAAGCCCTAAGAAGAGTTTATGGCCAACTAATAGCCTTAACAAGGGTTTACGGACAAAGGAGATGCTCTTGGCTGTAAAATCCTATTGTTATTGGGTTGTGGTTGATTTGAAGGATGTAAATCAAGGGGTTCTACTAGATAAAAAGTATAGGAAAGAGATACTTACGATATGGAAGCTAAAAAGGGTTGATATCGGCCTAAAACACTAGAGTGTTCTTGGTGTTCTTGAAGATCTACCCAAATACCTTTGATCTATGTTTTCTCTATTATACATGAAAATATCAACTTTCCAAGGTATTGTACTGTGACAACCCGAAATTTTCATTTATACAAACATCAGCTATTCAATAGAAGCTAGTCCAATTTCTGTAAATTTCAGACTTGTCCGAACAAGTTTGTGTACTTTAGGGTTTACGTTTCTGGACATATCTGGAGAATGAATGCTCCTATGATCGTGAAACTTGAACACTGTAAGTTTCACAATATTATAGTCCGACTCCCGGAATAAAAATATTTTCTGTCAAAATATTCCAGGACTATAAATAGTTTTCAGAACTAAATTAGTTCATTATTTGCAATTCCAACTAGAGAAAAGCCAATTCTCTCTGACGGATCTTCGGGTTTTCATCCCGGATTGTGAGTCTACTTTCCTAAACATGTTTTAATACTTGTTATATGCTTTATAACATCATTTATATGTCCAAAACACAAGATCCGTGAGTTTACCGCCCAAGAACGTTCTTGGGGAGTAAACTCCAAAATGGAACTTTAATGCTTTCTAGACCCATCCACGTGTTAGAGGACTTATCAATGACATTGTGTATGATCTTTATAGCCTAGGAATCATCCAAGAAACATAAGTTCTAGGAGTTTACGGCCAAGGAACTCCCTTGGGCCGTAAACCCCTTTTCAAGGGCTTAAATGCCCTAAAACTTTCCCCAAATGCTTAAGGACTTTAACTACTAATACTTGTACTTGTTTAGAACATCAAAAGTTCATCAAAATCACAAGTTAGTAGGAGTTTACGGCCAAGAACTCCTCTTGGGCCGTAAACCCCTTTTTGTGGGACAAAAATCATTCCAAGCACACCTAAGGCCTTAAGACAATTTACCTTGAACTCTTGGGACTTGAATGGAGAGAAAAGTACATCAAAAGCACTCCTTGAAAGGAGTTTACGGCCAAGGAACATATCCTGGGCCGTAAACTCCAAGTGAAGGCACAAAAGTGTGCCTCTTGTCCCCATAAGCCTTAGATAAATTCATGAAAACAATCCTTGTTGTTTAAGTGCTTCAAATCAATTAAAATCCAAGAGTTTACGGCCGTAAACTCTAGGATGAAGGACTTTAGGCCGTAAACTCCCATATGGAGTGTTCTAGAGCCTTAAACTACTTCATGTGTTATTCCAACAAAGCTAGGAGTGAGCTAGGACCAAGATAGCACCATAAAACACCCAAAACTACCCTTTGAGGAGTTCACGGCCATAAACCCATGAGTTTACGGCCGTAAACTCCAAGATGTGGGGTTTGTTGGGTGGTGAACTCCTATGCAAGGCCATTTGATGTTTCAAACCCTTTTGCCTTGTCCCGTAGCAACTCAGATGCAACCATTTGAACCTTAAACACTCATAAGAGTGCTTACATGTTCCTAATTGTATTAACTTACTTTGTTAAGTTATTATGTGGCTAATTAGTTATATATATGCTTATTATATGATAACTAGGCTCGTACGTGTGAACAAGTCTCCGTTTGACACTTAGCACGGTACTCGATACCTCAATTCAAGCGACTCACCACATGTGAGTTCATACCCCTTGAATCAACCTTTGAAATGATTTTAAATGTTTTAAACACTTTATGGGGGGGGGGGGGGTACAAGTCAAATACTTATAGTTATTGCTTCAATCACATGTGATTGCCTTTAATCACATATGATTAATAACTAGGAAAACAACGATTTTTACAAATGTTCAAACTATTTATCAAACTGTTTCACTTCAAACGTTTTACAAACTCTTTTTTACTTATCAAATGCTTTTATTAAACTTTGTTCTACTTCTTATAAATTGCATGCCCATATACGTATAGATGTATAAATAATGTTTAAAAGGCTTAGGAAAGCCACCTATCCTATTTCCTTTTCCTCGATTTGGATGTGGTCTGGTGGAGTTTCGGGTGACCATCCGAAGGTCGTTTCAACATTAATTATATATAATATATACATGTATAGACATAAAAGTACTTCCAGATTCATATTTATCAGTACATCATAGCTTGTTACCATCGGGGTAACACAGAACAACACATATACAATGATACTAGAAACAATACATATACATATACTAGAAACAATACATATACAATGATACTAGAAACAATACATATACATATACTAGAAACAATACATATACAATGATGCTAGAAACAATACATATACATATACTAGAAACAATACATATACAATGATTCTAGAAACAATACATATACATATACTAGAACGAGAAACAGTACATATACATGAATACTTTATTATTGTGATTTAAATCGGAGCATGACTTAACTTTCATGGCTCGAGTTGTAGCCAGAATTCTCTTGAAGGGAGAGCGTTGAGTTTGCGTATAGATCTATACTGGATTGACAATCCTACACCTTGCTGCTAGCTACAGCCGGACCTGCAGGTCTGCGGGTGCCAAACGTCATTCCGTTATTACGACCATTCATTTGTCGTTGTTACTAGTCAATAGTATGGTGCAATTTATCACGTAATGCCTTAATATAAATCCGGTTTAAGGTAATTAGTACCGCAGTAGCCTTATAATACAAAGGCTACAGTACTACATTAATTTACCCATTACATATTTTAGTGATAACCTCACTTAAACGTTTATGTACAAACTATATTTTGTTAAATGATAGTTACATTTGGGAAATTACACACTTTTACATCAAACGAACATACAAAACAGACAAGCCTTGGTAGAAGGCTTCTTTAATAGAAAATATAGGTTTTTCTGAGAGATTCAAACTTTTACAAACAGTTGCAAACTTTTACATACATTTTACAAACTTATACTTGATACATGTTCAAACATTTTGAATGACAAATACAGACACTAAAATACTTATGAACTCACCAGCTTAATGCTGATAAACTCTTTCAAAATAACTTGTACTCTCAGGTCGTCAGTAGACAGGTACCGAGACCAGCTTTTGAGAAGATGGAGCGCACTCAAGACTCATCTTATTATTTTGATATACGTTATTTTTGGTGTCTATAATGTACAGAACACGCTTGTATTAAAATTATATATTTAATGCAATGGATGATGTTGTTTGCTTATTTACATTTACTGTGTTGTGATACTTGCATGACGTCCTCCGCCCCAGAACGTTTCCGCCGTTCTTGGTTTTGGGGTGTGACATGTACTATTCTAGCATACAAAACTTTGAATAACACAAGTTAGAATAACATACCTTTTGTTAGTGCTTGTCTTCATGAAGCTTGAGTACCTAGTGCCCCAAGTGTGACACCTCAAATGGTTCACACAACACCATAAGCACTTGGAATAACTTAGAGAGAAACTTGAACACTCCATGAAATCGTTTAGCCCTCACCCACACACATAGTGCTAGTCCACGATTTCTTAAGCCATGGGATTCTTTTATATGGTGGCTATTAGGGTTACACCATGTAACTCATGACTTGACCCATTCCTTATGCTCCATGGATTTTAACCTCCATGGAGTATCCATGGTTCACCCCATGGACTTAGTCCAACATAAGGAATCTTGGATCACAAGCCCACATATATAAGAATGAATTATTTACACAATCAACCCATATATTCAATTAGTCTCCTTTTGAGCACTTAATTAATTCCAAATTAATTCTTGATCAATACTAATTAAATAACCTTATTAATATATTAGAACTTATAATATATTAATAAACCTTAAGTGTTATTTCTCTCATTTTAGTCTATCCAAGTGCATGATGCCATGCAACCCAAATGGACCATGCTGGGTCGGGTCAACTCTTACCAATTATAGTTATGGACTTAGACATTAATCCAACAGTCTCCCACTTGGATAAGTCTAAAACTATTATCGCAAGTATGACTTCAAAACCTGACTAGCAATCGTAGCTCTCAAAAGCTTCTGTCGAACTCTGACCTTGTAGATGAACTCTGACCTTTGTCAATGACTTGTCCATTAGATAAGGGATCATATATTCCTTCATTCTAGATATCATATGGACTGAGACATGGATTATAATCATTCTCTCTGTCCATTTGTTATTTCCTGATTTCTAATTTATGATGACAGACTAATTGAACAAATCAAATCAGTTCTGGCCCGGCCGAGCACTTCCATTTGTCATCATCAAATCATCGAGGGGCCCACAGATATCGCTTTTATCCCGAAGGTAAAAGGAATGGATAAACTTCGACTCATATGCTTGTACTAACTATTTGTTGAATCATACACAAAGGCACGTTTTATAACATCGAGTTACTAATGCGTTTACGTGCAATCAATGTATAACCAACTCATAGTCAACAAATCATATCTCTAGGTTTGAAGAATATAAGATATTATTGTCTCATGATTCACTCGTGATAAAATCCATGAAGTGAATCCAAATGAGCGTGGGTTGAATCCAATACTTAGTCCTTATGAGTACTCATGAATGTTGTAGCAACTATTGCATTGTCTAAAGCACTTTAGAAAAATCATACAAGCCAAATTCACGACAGTCTTGATTCATATCTACTTCCAACATATGACCGACTGTGGATGGTTTAAATAACTTGGTCATTCGGGAGAATGACCCAGTTATTCTGGAAGTCAAAACATGCAAAGTGAAACACAAAATAATACTAGTCCTATATGGCCTCAACACTTTGAGCGTAAATAAAACACCTTTTATCTAAGCACCATATTGATCACTCATTATTCATGTTTCGATTAATCAACTTAATACTTGAATTGAAACAGTAGTGATGCCATGCTCCAAGCATGCATACTATGTTTCTCTAAACAAAAGCTATGCCATACTCCATGTATGCACACTATGTTTACATATGTTCATCTCTTTGTGAAATGTATATCAATTGAACATGACTTCTATGATTCTCATTTCACAATCCCAATCCTTATTGTAAATGTAAGAATACCAAGTTCTTGTCATTTACCGTAATCTACGCAATGATCCTCTTGTAATGATATTCACACAAGTCACAAAGACTTGGCAACAAACATTACAAAGTATTCCAATGGAAAGCAATTCCATGGAGATGAAGTCTCAAATTTAAAGTACATTCCTTTGAACATCCTTCTTTGCATAGATTCAAAGAATAACTTCCACCTATGGAAACAATTCCATATTCCCATCTTGACCATCACTTTTGAACAAGAGTTGCCTCTTTCCAAAATATGTCAATAAGATCCTTACTCTATACTTCCAATTGTCCATGAATAACCAAACTTTGGAAAACCCCAAATTGTTCTCGACGATTGCTTAATCATCTTAGTCATATCCAGTTCTAATCCATTTTCCCTTCTTAATGCCCTAAGCATTAGGAAAATTTAGAATGGATGAATATTATAACACATGCAACCGATCCTATATCCGAAGCATATGGGATACGATTCATGCTATAATATTTTTTATTTGCCATGTTCTCATAATTCGAACTATGAAGAGGGATGCCGTAATCATAATCAAATTTTGAGAAAGCAACATATATAGAAATTCCTTATGTTGAACCATTTCAACATAACATTCATATATATTCTTGACTAAAGTTGATTAAAATCTCAATCTAAGCTTGTCGAATTGAAATCAAGTATAAATTTCTCTCCCTTAATTATAGTAAAACAACTTTTTCAAAGAGAGTTGAAACTTTTGTTTTCTATAATTAACATTGCTAACTTTCAACATAATCATCATGCTCCCACTAGCATAATGATTATTATCTAACTACCACAACACTTTATGCTCCCACTAGCTTTGACATGTACCTAGAAATCAGTCAGATTTCAGATACTAGATTGCCTTGATAAGACTTTATCAAATCATACACCTGGAGTCTAACCCTTTCCTTAGATAGCTCACATGTGCGTCAAAACCTTTGCCATTCTCATTAGTTAGTGTGTCGGTTAACCACACTCGCTCCACTAACGACATGAGAATGCAAACTTCACACTTGCTATCCACTTAAATCTACTTAGTGAAAGAGTTTCCTCACTATCATTTTCATGAATCGGAGAGAAACCTTATGACACTTAGATTTAATGGTGTATGTGTTCTTATCCATGTGAATTGTCAAAACCATAGTCACAAGACAAGGATAATGACAAATCCAAACTCATATGGTCTGAACTCAATCTAATTTCTTGCCACCTGGCAGCTCAAGGGCTTGCCATTGCTTCCAAGTTGTTATGCAACCAGTTGAGAACTCTTTGAACTCCAATGCAAAACCAACTTTAACTGGAATGGGCACATAATATGTCAACACGATAGGTTACAACCTCAAGTCGTCGTCTAGTGATTAAAAAAACTCTTGATTAGTTCTTGAATCTATCTTAAGATCCTTTTAAGGCTCCCACTGACCTCTTGACATATAAGACTCTCTTTGTCAAGAACCATTCCTTGACAAAAACGAATATTCAAGAGTTAGTGCAGATTCTTATCAAGTTAAACACTTCTCACAATTGGTCTTAGTTGGTCTTTGTTTTATCCAAAACATCACAACTTACCAATTTCAAATGTACAAGAGTAAGAACACATTTTACTCTACATTCAACAAGTGTTATAAACCTTTCTTAAGATTATGTCACTCAAGGCTTAATCTTGGAGTATGACTCTAAGATTTAATTTTGGAACGAAGTATAATTTATCTTTTGATCTAACCATTTCAAAAATTCACGATTCCTCTCCTTAGTCAAACAAAATGAACTAAGGTGTCCTCAGATGATCAATTGTGACATGGTTTCATAATCACTAAGATAATCATAACACAAAATACACAAGTACTCTCCCATCTCTTCAGATTGGAGAAACTTTTATCTTTCTGCCTTATTTGATTCTTCTTTTTCATTCTGCCATACATTGAAACTTTTCCAATGTTTCAGAATTACACTTAAACTTGTAAGCATAATAATATTTACTAAACTTTAGTAAATCTTATCAACCTTTGTGGTGGACCTGACCAACACACAACCAAGTGTACCCAATCCTTTAGTCCTTCACTTGACTCACATGCGAATGTGAACAAGGAATTAGTCTTAATTTACCAAAGATAAAAATTCTCATTCATCACACAATACAACTTGCATGATTCCAAGTTTCTATCCAACTGAAACTTGGGTGATGAGAATCTTTCCTTATTTGGTAAACTATGACACTACCACAAATGAAAGAATCAAATCCATTTCCTATATTACTTATCAATGGAAACATATAATCAATAATTTTTTTCACAAATGCCATTGTAAGGATACTTAAAATAAATAAAATCAAAACCATTTTTCTTTTATTTTAAAACTTTGCGGAAAAATTAATCCTTACAATCCATATGGAAAACTTGTTGTTATATATTCCTAAGCAATATATCATAACTCTTAAGTAACAGCTCAAAATTCTGATCACCGAACCATGCGATCGAAATCCATCTTCGCGATCAGAATCAGCATATACTTCCTTTAAGTTTCTTCACTTTTTTCTTTGATTCTTAAAACATCAACATGTGACCTCGTCACATTATGCAATAAGAAACTCATAATAGAAACTTAATAGAGTTAGACAATGGACTTTACCTGAAGTAGAGTCAAACCTATTGACTTTACCATCCTTAAGATGTTTCAGGTAAATTTAGCAGCTTCGCAACCAAAATCTTTCCTTTGGCAACAGAATCATATGGACTCTTTGGAAACGTACATGGAACTATCACAGACTTAACCTTTCTCTTTACCATTTGGTCAATCGAGCTGACTATGGCCGATCCCTTTCCATTGGGAAGAGAAAGTTTTTCCTGGACCTCCAATGTCACCATTTTCAATGTCCAAATAGGTTTGGAAAGTAGATCTTCCAATCCAATTTGCTTTACTAATGCTCCAAATCATTGTTGATTTAGCATCATCGAGCAAATAGGTAAGATCATTAAGGGTCTTGTCGCGACCTGTCATCAGGGAGTGACTGAAGAACCAAGTCAGCAGCCAGCTACCTCGAGACTTCGACACCCGACTCTCCCGACTTGTCAATGTGTGGCTTAATCCCCAAGATCTAAGCACATATAAACTTTGCTTGCCAATAGGGATTGAGTGACTTAGAACTTATCAAGTCTTAAAACTTGTGGGATAAGGAGATTTATTGGAGGAGGTGGGTTAAGTGAAGTATGATTTCTGGTCCCACAAATGCCCAACAAAGGGATTAATCTTTCACCTTCATTGCCATTTGGGATATCATCTTCATTAGGAAGCTTGTTCCTAAAGATTTGGGAAGACCATAGCTGTCTAAACTAGACATCTATAATGGGAGAAATTCAAGTTAGTTGATTTAAAGTCCTTAATACAACACCCAGTATGAAGTATTAAGGCTAGGACCCAATAACCTATTTATAACTAGAAGAGGGATGCCGTAATCCAAGTTATAAAATAGTTAAAGGTAGGCAAATGACGATTTACCAATTTCCACCATGAAAACGAAATATTTTATTATTAGGTTTTATTGGTTTTGAAACTCCTAGATCTTTTGAGATACATTGAACTTTTCAATGGCATGTTTGAATCTCGATTGTGCCCTTTCAAATTTGTGACTGGGATGCCGAGGATCACAAACAAGGTGTGAATAACCATACAAATTGACTTGGTACCCTTAACAATATTACCTAATCGATGTGTCGGTTAACCACATACACTCCACCGATCTATAATAAAGTCAAGTTACCCTTTGCCACTCTTACTAGTCCATGTTAGTGTGTCGGTTAACCACACACGCTCCACTAACGACTTGGTAAGGTACAAAGTGTAATTTTATGGGCTAGCACCTTTTCACATTTTCCTAAGTAACTAAGATTGGGAATTTGTAAGTGTTTAGTTACTTAGTATTTTTCATTATACTTTTAATGAAGGGAGAATTATAGTCCATTCCTACCCGTTCGGCTAACGACCCTCCACCAGTCAAGGAAACGGTGGGTGAGAGTGGACACCCATTAAACTGTCATTTTATAGGCAGTAATCTTATACCCCCCTTATAGACCGGCTTCGTGAATGAGGCCTTCTAACGGTAAGATTGACTTCCTCTTATACATATCTATATAATTAAAATTATAATAATAGTATAAGGGTTGAATTTTAAACTTTTTTAAAATTTCAATGTTCAATTTGGAATTAAAGTATACATGAGGAGTAACTTTTCAAATTCCAAAACTTGAGGGCAAGTTTTGAAACTATTTCAAGACTCTTTAAATCATAACTTATGAGTTTAATGGTTCATTAAAATGAAGACTTTTCATTTTAATGTAACCCCTTATTCTTTAAAAACACTTTAAAGAAGTGTCTCTTCAACATCCATAACTTGAGGACAAGTTATGGAGTCATTAAACTATTTAATGAAAAAAACCCTTACATTTTATGTAACCTACGAAACTTTTATTAGTTTTTAAGATTCATAAATATGACTTTTCACATAACTTGAAGACAAGTTACAAAAACATATTTTATGAACTTCTTTTAGACTAATATGGATTGAAAACAACTAAAACATAATTTTTTTCATTATCAATCTAAACTAACTCATAAATCAAGGAAACATAAAATTCTTGAAAAAATCATAACTTGAGGACAAGTTATGAACTCCATACAATTTTCAACAAGATCATGAATTATATCAACAAACTATTTGCACACAATTCCTATGATCTAACAAAACTCATAAGCATGATTATTCATAATCAACAATTTTCAAGAATAACATGAACACATATAAACTTGAAACTTCTATTATGGCATTGAAATTGGTTTAACATAATCATTACCACATTCAAAACATGTTTTATAAGCCCAAAACAGTCAAAGGTAATGATTCTAGACCAATTCCAGCACCAAAACTCGTAAATATGCTGTCTGGGGGTCCAACTTGTCGAGTGCATGAACAAACTCAGCGAGTTGGATGCATTTTTCCTTGGACTCGGCGAGTCTGCTGGGCTGACAGCACCAAAAGTCGATTTTTAAGCAGTTTAAGCAAGTACAACAAGAAAACAAGCCTTGGCTCTGATACCACTATTGGGTTTGGAGCAATCTAACACTCCTAAGTGTACATGCAACCCTAAATACCTTGGATCTATGTTTTCTCTATTATACATGCAAATATCAACTTTCCAAGGTATTGTACTATTCTAGCATACAAAACTTTGAATAACACAAGTTAGAATAACATACCTTTTGTTGGTGCTTGTCTTCATGAAGCTTGAGTGCCTAGTGCCCCAAGTGTGACACCTCAAATGGTTCACACAACACCATAAGCACTTGGAATAACTTAGAGAGAAACTTGAACACTCCATGAAATCGTTTAGCCCTCAGCCACACACATAGTGTTAGTCCACGATTTCTTAAGCCATGAGATTCTTTTATATGGTGGCTATTAGGGTTACACCATGTAACTCATGACTTTACCCATTCCTTATGCTCCATGGATTTTAACCTCCATGGAGTATCCATGGTTCACCCCATGGACTTAGTCCAACATAAGGAATCTTGGATCACAAGCCCACATATATAAGAATGAATGATTTACACAATCAACCCATATATTTAATTAGTCTCCTTTTGATCACTTAATTAATTCCAAATTAATTCTTGATCAATACTAATTAAATAACCTTATTAATATATTAGAACTTATAATATATTAATAAACCTTAAGTGTTATTTCTCTCATTTTAGTCTATCCAAGTGCATGATGCCATGCAACCCAAATGGACCATGCCGGGTCGGGTCAAGTCTTACCAATTATAGTTATGGACTTAGACATTAATCCAACATAAATGACTCAAGCAAATACTTCCTAACAACTGATCCTTGGATTTACTAGGGTTAGAACACTCAAATAGACTCTAAACTGTGCTAAACAGATAGGAGAACAAGTCTGACTTTGATTGAGTTGAATGGTTGTACAAGATAGACATTTCAGGTTGTCACATCATCCCCCCATTTGAGGGATTTTCGTCCTGAAATTAGAGTTTAAGAAATTAAGTAGTTACAAATTACTAAGCGAAAAGATGAGGATATTTCAATTTCATTTGATCCTCGCGTCCCCAAGTGAATTCAGAACCCGTCTGGTATTCTAGCGAACCTACACTATCGAGATACGACTTTGTTTCGTTTGCTTGACCTCGATCCACGATCTCTACCGGTTCTTCCACGAACTTGAGCCTCTTGTTGATCTCGATCTCATCGAGTGGGATTACAAGAGTCTCATTGGATATACACTTTTTCAAGTTCGAGACGTGGAAAGTAGGGTGTACGTAACTAAGTTCGCGGGGTAGTTTGAGTTTGTAAGATATAGGGACGATTCTAGTGATAATGTTGAAAGGCTCTACGTATCTTGGATTTAGCTTTCCACGCTTTCCAAAGCGTATCAAGACCTTCCAAGGTGATACCTTCAAAAGAACAAGGTCACCAACCTAGAATTCCAAAGGTTTCCTTTGTTTGTGTGTGTAGCATTTCTGTCGGTCTCTAGAGGCTTTCAATCGTTCACGAATCAAAACGATCTTCTTTATCGTTTCCTGAATGATCTCCGAACCTGTGAGAGTGTTGTCAGGAACTCGTCCTCTAGATAACTGGGTGTCACCCACCTCAGCCCAGTACAGAGGGGATCTGCACTTACGACCATAGAGGGCCTCGAATGGAGCAACCCTTATGCTCGAGTGATAACTCTTATTGTAGGAAAACTAGACAAGTAGTAGATGAGTATCCCATGCCTTCCTGAATTCTATCACACAGCCTTTCAACATATCTTCCAAGGTTTGGATAGTTCTCTCACTTTGTCCGTTGGTCTGCGGATGGTAGGCTGTACTCATGTCCAACCTAGTTCCTAGGGAACTTTGTAGCGATTGCCATAATCTTGAAGTGGATCTACTATCTCTATCTGAGATAATGGATATAGGGACACCATGCAGTCGTACAATCTCCCTAATGTATGTTCTTGTAAGTTTCTCCATCTTGTCAGTCTCCTTGATGGGTAGGAAATGTGCAGACTTTGTTAACTTGTCCACAATCACCCAAATGGTATTGAGACCACCCATTGTCTTGGGTAATTTGGTTATGAAGTCCATTGTGATTCGCTCCCACTTCCATTCCGCTATCTCCGGTTGCTATAGTAAACCTGAGGGTTTCTGGTACTCGACCTTAACCTCTATGCAAGTAATGCATTTACTTACGAGGGTCACAATCTCCGCTTTCATGTCAGGCCACCGGTATAGCTTCTTTAAGTCGATATACATTTTATCTGAACCTGGGTGGACGGAATATCGAATGTTATGTGCTTCAGTCATGGCCAAGTCTTTGAAGCCACTGTGTTTCGGTGTGCAGATCTGGTCTATGAGATATAAGGGAACGCCACCCTTGACTTCCAAGTTTTTATCCATCCTTATCATGGATTCACCCGCCACATTTTCAGGTTTCAAGGCTTCAAGTTGAGCCTCCTTAATTTGTGTGGACATGTGCGAATGGATAGTCATTGTCAATGATTTGACTCTACAACCAAAATATTATTTCCGACTTAGGGCATCTGCTACCACGTTGGCTTTACCAGGATCATAACGAATTTCTCATTCGTAGTCATAAAGTAGCTCAACCCACCGTCGTTGTCTCATATTGAGCTCCTTCTGGTCGAATATATGTTGTAGACTTTTGTGATTTGTAAAGATAGTGCTTTTCATACCATACAAGTAGTGTCTCCAGATCTTTAGAGCGTATACAACTGCTCCTAACTCAAGATCATCAGTGGTGTAGTTAACTTTGTGCGTCTTCAGCTGTCTTGAGGGATAGACGATAACCTTACCTCGTTGCATCAGGATACAGCCGAGCCCTTGGTTGGATGCATCACAATAAACCACGAAGTCCTCTATCCTCTCTGGGAGGGATAGTATTGGTGCGGTGCGTAAGGCATGTTTCAGTGTTTGGAATGCCTTCTCTTGCTTCCCTTCCCAGTCAAAGGCCATGCCTTTTTGGGTTAATGTAGTAAGCCGTTTCGCGATCCTAGAGAAGTTCTGGATGAATATGAGATAGTAGCCAGCGAGGCCTAGAAATTGATGAATTTTTGTTGGCGTCTTCGGTGCTGACCAGTTATCAAAGGCTTTAATTTTGGAAGGGTCCACATGGATTCCTTCCTCGTTAACCACATGACCTAAGAATTCGACTCTTCGGATCCAAAATTCACATTTGGAGAACTTCGCGTAATTCTTCTATGACTGTAGTGTTTCTAAGATTGACCGCAGATGCTTACTGTGGTCTTCCTTACTATGAGAGTAGATAAGTATGTCATCGATAAATACAATGAGAAACTAATCCGAGTAAGGATGGAACACCATATTCATTAAATCCATGAATACTGCAGGCGCATTAGTCAATCCGAATGGCATCACTACAAACTCGTAATGTCCATAACGAGTTTGGAAGGCTGTCTTCGGAACATCCTCCTCTAACACTCATAATTGGTGATTCCAGGATCTCAGATCAATCTTTGAAAAGTGGTTCGCCCCTTGCAGCTGGTTGAACAAATCGTCTATGCGAGGAAGAGGGTAATGATTTTTGACGATTAACATGTTGAGTTCTATGTAGTCGATACACATATGGAACGATCCATCTTTCTTCTTCGCGAATAAGACCAGTGCTCCCCATGGTGAGAAGCATGGTCTTATAAATCCCTTGCTGAGCAGTTCGTTAAATTGACCGGATAGTTCCCACATCTCAACTGGTGCTAGACGATAGGGAGATTTGGCTACTGGGGTAGCCCCTGGAACTAAGTCGATTCTAAACTCGACTTATCGTTGTGGGGGAAATCTCGGTAGTTCCTCTGGAAAGATATCAAGAAAATCATGTGCGTCTGGGATACTCTTTAGTTCTTTGGTCTCTTGGCTGGTATCGACAACATGAGTAATGAATGCGTGACATTCCCTTCGCAGAAATTTCTGGGCTTGAGTACTTGAGATGATACAGAAGTTCGTGTCGGGTTTGTTGTCGTAGATAATAAGGGTTTCGCTAGACGGAAGATTAAGACGAACAAATTTTCCATAACACATGATGGCGGTGCGATGAAGACTCAACCAATCCATAGCGATTATGACGTCAAAATTTTTAATTGAGACGGGCATGAGGTCTATTGGAAAGGAATGGCTATCTAGAGTTAGAATACATCCAATGTATATACTGCTAGTTCTCTCGTTTTTTCTGTTAGCCATTTCTACAGTGAATGGTTCCTTAAGTACGCATGACTGTTGTTTAAGTAAGTAAGCAAATTTCTGATTCACGAAACTCCTCTCTGCTCCGCTATTAAATAGTATGCATGCGTAAGAGTTATCAAGGAGAAACGTACCAGTGATCATAGTAGGGTCGGCTACCGCTTCATCGTGGCCTATAGCCAAAACTCTTCCTACTCCACCCGTGCTTCCTACCTTCGGGCAATTTCTTTTGTAGTGGCCCACCTTGCCACATCCGTAGCAAGCCTGGTCCACACCAGCACCGGGGATTTGGTTGATTGGCCTTGCCGGTGATTTGCAGAAATAGACAGTGTGTCCCTTCCTGTTGTAGTTAGAGCACTGCATTTCCCGGTAGGGTCCATTGTGATGGAAATTGCACTTGGTGCACTTGGGTAGACTCCCTGCATATTGCTTTGCTGGTACAGGGGCAACAGGGGTTGTGGAAGCACGGATGGCCACAACCTGTTGGTTCTTGGAAGAAAGTTAAGCTGATTTGCCATTCTTTCTGTCCCATTGCTTCCTCTTGTTGTCGACTGGTTTGGCTGGTGTTGAGACATCAGTTGTAGTTGTTGTTGTTGGAGGAGGAATCCCATGATCGATATGCCTTTGGGCCAATTGCTTGGCACTATCAAAGGTCACAGGGTTCGATGCCAGAATGTTTCCTTGATATGGGGGTACCAAACCCTAGATGTATCTCTCGATCTTTCTGCTTTCGGTGGGGACCATGTTTGGACATAGGGTCACCAGATCGCTGAATTTGGTTGTATAGGCCATTATGTCGTAACACTTCATCTTAAGACTCCAAAGTTCCTCTTCGAGTTTCTGAACCTCGCCTCTCGGGTAGTATTCCTTTGTCATCAGCTCTTTTCAGTGTCTTCCAGGCCATAGCGTTAGCCACTACCGGTGAGAGTTACTTATCATGGCTAATCCACCGTGTCAGGGACCTTTCAGAGAAGGTGCATGCAGCAAATTTTACTTTGATTCCTTCGGGGCAGGAGAAAATCTCAAAGATCGACTCTGTTCTTTCGAACCACTAAGAAAGTGCAATCATTCCTCCGGTTCCATTGAAGAACACTGGTTTTCAATTGATGAAGTCTTTATAGGTACACTCCCATGTACGTGTTTGGCTTTCACCATGGTTAGATTTGGTACCGGTTCCAGCTCCACTGGCGCCACCAGAATTTACTTGCTTCATGGTTGTGGTCACAACCACGGTCACAACATCCTGGAACATCACCACATCGAACTGCAGATGGGGTGGTAGTGGAGCTTGATTTACAGGCGTGCCTCTGTTTGGATGCTTGCGAGGTGGCATCTTTTATCTATAAAAGATAAAATGCTAATAAGACTTCATTTTAGGGTTATCAATAGAAATACAGTGTCAGAATATAATTTAAAAGAGATGATCACTTAATGGAAACTATTTCTGCCATTATAGTAGGTATAGGAGTTACATAGAGTTCAAAAAATTTGACCACAGAGCAGGTCTTAAAACATACCAACAGAGGGAAAATTTCACAGCATAGAAGTTTTAGTTACAGTACTTGAAAGACATGAATATTTTAGAGGAAAAGTGCTACATAGAGCATAGATACGAAGGCTATTCCTTAAACCAAAAGAGAGGACGAGTAGAGGATCTTCTACCGGTGACGGGTACCCCTCGGGTGAACTCTCAAGCTTTCCAGTTAACTCTCCATGTCAACAAGGTGTTGTTCATATACTCTTTAGCATACCTGAAGTTCTATGACTTTAGCCCGAGTCCCAACAAGCACTTGCTGCAGGGCCTCATTTTCTCTCATAGACCTCTCCCGAACATCTTCAAGACGAATGGTGCGGACTGTATGAATTCTCGCATTGGCAACCACTTCCATGATTTGGTCGATGGCTTTCCTACCCTGTATTTCGTTTTGAGCAACCCTGCGAACCAGGATTGGCAGGACTCTGTCTGCTGACCCTATGTCGCTCAGAGCGTAGAAGCTTTTGTGTCCATTGTATGCCATCGGTTGATCCTGCTCTTGACTCCATGTTTCCAAGCTTTCCACCCACGAAGGCGTCGAGCCTTAAAAAGCCTGATGAGGGTTAGGATTTGGGATAGGACCCACTGGGGGCAGATTATTGACTTCGGGCTCGGAGCCAGATTCCTCCGAAAAGTTCTTGGCGAAGTCAACATCTAAGGGGATTGCAGGTTCTTCTTTTTATTTGGCATCGAGCCAACCAACATTTACTTGATTTGGGAAGTATGGGTCGCTGGGGAGATGGAATCCAACCATGATATCTACGTAAGAATAAGGATAAAAGAAATAGTTAATAAACGTACTAATTAAGATAATTATAGGATGATCCTTAGTAGTAACTTCAATACTCGCGTAGTGCATACCAATCATATGTAACCAGAAATATAGTAGTCCTTCGAATAACTAACCCTAACTCCAAGTCTACAACCAAACAAGGAACAGGAAATAAAGCAAATATCATAGATTCTAAGTCTGTGACACCTTAGTCACAGATAACCTTAGCGTATTCACTCTGCAACTATTGTCCTACTAGTAAAGACCTTTTTAGTTCTCAAATAAGTAATTATGGTAACAAAAATAAACTCCTATACTATTTGAAGTTTTATTTTATGTTCTAATGTTTTCAGTGTAGTAGTCATGGTAAGTTTTTAGACTTGTTGCAAACTCCCAAGGAGTGGCCAAATTCCTCCCACCAGTCACGAACATCATCCCTTGTAAGGCAAGATGAAAATCGTACCTTCGATCCCTTAGGGAAAAAACTAGTCCTTTCAGCATTCTTCAAGTCAACAATCCACCACCTACTAACAATAAGTTCCTTTCTCCCGAAGAACTTTGGGGCTCTGCAAGCCTTGAACTCCTGAAAAGAGAGAGTCTGTACCCCCAACTTTCATGTCGCAATCCTAGATCGGAGCGCTCCTAGCCGCTCATCCAACAGCTCTATGATCCTCTCCTTTATGGTACCAAATAGCACAGGAGTCGCAATCAAAATACCATGAGTGATCTCAGACGAAACAAACTTGTGAATCCTCTCATCAATCGGCTCAGTGCTAGAGCATAAACATGAACCAGAACTAGAACCTCCTCCATGAGTGCTCATCACCATACGTCAAATCAACCATGCAACTAATAAAAATATTCCAAAGAATCCTCATTCCATAGGCTCCCTAAAGTCTCTGTGCCTTTCCTCAATTCTAATATGGTTCATGTGCTTTCAGTAGTACGGGCACAATACTACCTTCCACACCTATCTATACTTTCCTTAAGAAGCATCATGAATCCTATAAGTTTCCTTCTCAAATTGGCATTCCTAAAACCCGCTAAACAACACATCCATGTCAATTAAGACACTTCCTAAGCTCTCCTAGGATCCTCACATACCTTTCCATCAGCTGCTGAGGAACTCTTAATAATGTCAACTAAATAATTTATGAATAAAATTACATGCAACAAAGCTTAAATAATCCTTTGACTAAAAGACTCAACCCTACAACAACTGGACTCAAAAAGAGTTGCGCAACATGGTCAAATCAATAACTCTGAGATTATTTAACCTTTATTATATGTAACTAAACATATTCATGTAATAATTAACATACATCAATATGTGTCCCACAAAGCACAAAGGTAGTATTTGGGTATCGTGAAATCTAACTATTGTGTCAGGTAATGTTGGGTCGAAAGTAGAAAGAAAGAGTCGAAAGTTGTATCTTTCATTATGTGTCTGTAGGTTTCGAAAGCTGAGCACTTTTGATATGATATCTGTTTAGAAGTCATAGTAGTTGTGATACGTTGTGTATAGAATCTTTATTTTTTGTACGTCTGCTGTACCCTATAAATATGGTAATTACTTAGGTTAGAGTATCAGTTAGAACAATCTCATATCACATTTTATTCTCTCACTCTTCTACTCTTCATACATGTGACCACAAAAGACCGATTTGTTTATGCTTTATGTTGAAAATCAGAGTATCTTTTAAAGAAATATGTTGCGGAATTTGTTCCGAGAAAAACATGATAAATATAGTATCAAAGCATTTCAGAAGAAATATATTTTATTCCTTTTTAAAACATTGGGATGTCATCGTCAATACAGAAACACAAGCATAAACAGACATTATATTCATTTACACTAGTGATGTACATCTCCTTAGTCTCTCAGTGTAATGTAGCTTAGTATCGACACCTTTGATACAAATAAACTGAGCGGGTCAGGTTGGAATGCCTGGTGAGTACATAGGGGTTTCAATCCCACAATGTCATTTCATATATATATATATATATATATATATATATATATATATATATATATATATATATATATATATATATATGAGAACTCACAAAATATACAATTTCACCATATATATATATATATATATATATATATATATAAGAAACTCTTACCCCACCCCGTCGATCCTCATAATGATACTATCCATATTCTCAGACCTTAAAATTTGTCTTTTACTTAATGCATACTCCTGAATCCAATCCATCCTCTGGGATCAATAACTGTGCCCATTCCATACTCTCGGACTAGGGACAAATGTCTAAATCCATACTCCCAGGTTAATGTCAAATAATTATGTCCTATCCGTACTCCCGGACTAAGGACAACTGACTATGTCTTAATCTATACTCCCGGATTAATGACAACTGACTATGTCTTAATGAATACTCCTGGATTAATGATAATTCACTATGACCAATCTATACTCTTGGACTAGGGAGAATAACCATGTCTAATCCATGCTCCCAGATCAAAAACATATTTTAAAGTTCTATTATCTGTGTATAACTCACTCGTATTCATAAGAAGAAACTACCCAATATTCCCTATAATTAATTTAGGTTTACTCTTTATCCTAAATCATTATATATAATCAGGTATGTTCTTTAAAACGTATTTTAGACAACATCAAATAAGTCGCACATAAACATATATTTAATACTTCAATCAATACTTGTATTAAAATCATGTTCATGAAAGGGACTATTCACTAACACATAAACTCTTCAATAAATATTTAACTCTTTAACATATAGTTAATACTTTAATTAATACTTGTATTAAAATCATGTTCATGAAAGGGACTATGCACTCACACATAAACTCTTTAACAAATATATATCTCATTAACAAATATTTAATACTTTAATTAATACTTGTATTAAAATCATGTTCATGAAAGGGACTATGTCACACCCCAAACCGAATTGGCGGAAACAAGCAACAACATCATCAATTGCATTAATATTATAATTCAATACAAGTGTGTTCTGTGTAATAGTAATAAGACACCAAAAAAGAATAATCAGATTAAAGACGAGTCTGAAAGTGGTCCGTCTTCTTATAACCTGTCGTCGGTACCTGTCTTCTGATTTCCTGAGAATACAAGTTATTTTGAAAGAGAGTATCAACATAAAATGTTGGTGAGTTCAAAAGTTTTTAGTGTCAAATGTTGTATCAGTTTGAAGGAAAGAGTTTGTAGATGTTGTAAATATTTGTAAATGTTTGTAATGAAATTTTGTCATAAATGATTGAATCTCCTAGAAATCCTATATTTTCTACTAAAATGCAGTCTTCTACCAAGACTTGAATGTTCTGAATGTTTGTTTCTTATAAAAGTGTGTATTTTCCCAAGTGTGACTATCATTAACAAAATATAGTTTTATATTGTCGTTTATGTGAGAAGATCACAATGTGAATGCAATGGGAAAATAATAAAGTACTTAGTGTTGTATATTGTATATGATAAATATTGTTGTACTAAATACCTTAACTCAATTATTAATTAAGGTAAAAGGTGATATAGTTGTAACCATGCTTGATTGACTAGTGGTAAACAAGATGCAAAAATCCATCGAAAAGTCATGACATTTGTCACCTGTAGACCTGCGTTTCCCACTGGAGCTAGCAACAAGGTGTAGGATGGTCAGTCCAATATAGATCTATACAAAAAATCACGTTGTCCCTCCAGGAGACTCTGGTTACAAAACAAGACGTAGCAGTATGATGCCATGCCCCGAAGTAGTGGCATCACATTTATGTTATAGTGTTCTTGTATATGAATAGTATGCTCTATCTGTATAAAGTATGCTTTTTTTGTATAGAATATAGTGTGTTCCTCCTTGTTTCTCGTTATAGTATGTTCTTTCTGGTTCACGTTATAGTATGTTTGAACTAACTCATGTATGTTCAATTGTACTAGAAATAGTGAGTAGTAATCTCCTAAACTATACCTATTATAGTTTACTAGTAATGTTGTTTGAATGACTGAGTGTATCTTATACACCTTTGCTACACCAAGGTGTTCAACTGAGATAAAAGCTTTTATATCTATATACATATATATATATATATATATATATATATATATATATATATATATATATATATATATATAATATAACTAAGGTTCAAACGACACCCAGACAAACAACCTGGTACTTTAAGTCCACAACCAAACAACGAACAGGAAATAAAGTGAGTTATCAGTCCTAAGTCTTTTCAATCTTACTTATACAAATATATCTATATTGACATGATTTTGACAATATATAAGTTAAAAAAGTTTAATAAATAGTTTTAGCATAAAAGAGTTTGAGAAAAATGTTGTGAAGTAGGTGTTTGCTAACACAGTTTTGAAGTATAAGAAATCTATCTGTTTTTTCTAGTTATTAATCACATGCGATTGATATAACAACTATAGTGTTTCAACTTGTATTCCCCCCCCCCCCCCCCCCCACATAATAGCATTTAAAATCATTTTAAAAGGTTAATTAGGGGTATGAACTCACCTGTAGTGAGTGGTTTGATTGAAAGATCGGAAAAGGATGATGAGTGCTAAGTGAAATCTCGGGCACAAGTGGATCCTCATAAGCATATAATGACACATATATGTACATAATTAATGTTTACTCAAATTAATCACGAAGGGAAACACCTTAGGGACTAGGATACACTTGAATGGTAGTGTTATAAATTGCATATTATTGTGTATAAGCGGTTTATGGCCACATAATGGAGTTTACGGCCAGGGGTTCACAACCCTTTGTGTTTACGGCCATAGGGTTTACGTCCCTATGAGTTTATGGTCGTAAAACCATGAATACTTGTGCCAAAGAGGTGTCTTAAGGTCTTACAATCGATAAGGAAGTGTTCTAGACCCAAATCCAAGCCTTAAAAAGAATTTATGGCCAACTAATAGCCTTAACAAGGGTTTACGAACAAGGGACATTCTCTTGGATGTAAACTCCTATTGTTCTTAGGTTTTGGTTGATTTCAAGGATGTAAATCAAGGGCTTCTATTAGATAACAAAAATAGGGAAGAGATACTTACGATATGGAAGTTAAAAGGGTTGATTTCGGCAAAAAACACTAGAGTGTTCTTGGTGTTTTTGAAGATCTTGAAGATCTAAACCAAAAGATGAAGTTAATGGATGAAAACAAAGGGTGACACAACTTAAGGAGATGTATCAACAAATCAAAGGATGAAACACTTACATTTTTCAAGATAAAAATGAAGATCCTTATGATACTTGAGAGAGAAATCGGGTTTCTTGACTTGAAATGGTGAAGAATGAGGAAGAAATGAAAGAACATCATGTAAGTCACGAGTTTACAGCCACCATGAGTTTACAGCCGTAAACTCATGGTGATGTGGCCGTAAACTCCACATGATGAAGTTTAAGGCTTGGCTAGTGCATAATTTACTCAAGAAGATACTTCCTAACAACCGATCCTTTGATGTACTAGGCTTAGAACACTCAAACAGACTCTAAACAGTGCTAAACAGATAGTAGAACAAGTGTAACTTTGATTGAGTTTAATGGTTATACAAGATAGACATGTCGGGTTGTCACAAACTATGCACTCACACATAAACTCTTCAACAAATATTTAGCTCTTTAACATATATTTAATACTTTAAATAATACGTGTATTAAAATCATGTTCATGAAAGGGACTATGCACGCACTTGTGAAAGTAACGACTCGAAATTCGAGCAGCGCTTCGCTTCTTAACAATATGATTTCCTTCGACAAAAACTAGTATTATTATTGCTAAGTTTTAGTATAATATTTATTGCGACTAATTATTATTCTAGATTCTTCATTAACTCAAAGTCTACTTTCATGATCAATCAAGGAAGGAACAACCACGTAGGATCATATCGGAGGTAGGGTCCATTTGTTATACCAAGTATACTGTTTGGAAATCCCACTTTAAACACCTCACTAAATCATAGCCTGGACATCATCCCCTTAAGTAGATCAATCAGTATATCAACTTGGAATCACTAATAAATCTTATTTATAAGTTTATAATAATGATAATGAACTTAAACATAAGTTATACTTAAAGTAGGGTAAGCATAAATCATTTACTAGGGGGTTTGGTTAGGAGTTGGGCTTTGCGAGGGCGAAACTTCTGAGCGAAAGCTCTTCTTCTTGTAGCCTTCTGGCACATCGGGACTCGCCTCTAGTACTTAGAAGTTGCTAGGGAACGGGGACAGTGTTTGGAGGTAATGAGAGAGAAACCGTATGAGAGGTGTGAGTTTTTGGGGTGATTTATGCCTCTATTTATAGGCTTTCTGGGTTGATTCACATTGTGAAAAAGGTTGCTTACGTCGTGAGCCTTGCGTAGGCTCCAAGGCAAAGTCTAGTACTGACACGTGGCGCTAGACGCACGTAAAAAAGCCAATCTTTAAAAATTCATAACTTTTGCATACGAACTCTGTTTTTAATGTTCTTTATATCCACACATAGGTAAAGACAAGATCGATAACTTTCCTTTTTCTCCATCAGCTAATTCTCGACCGATTTTATATTTAATTGTATGAGAATATTACACTATTAAATGACTGTGTAAAATTCATAACTTCCACATACGGACTCCGTTTTTGTCTGTTTTTTATCGTTGAGGTCTTATTAATGAGATCTTTAATTCTCATTTAGGTTGCATTGGCCAAAAATGGATCGATCTAAAATTCGAATTCTGGGTTGTACACTGCTATGCCAAATCTTAGAAAAATCAAAAATTCCTCTTACGAAGTCAGATTTGGGCATTCTTTTTATGCACGCTCTCGGATAAAAAGTAGTTTATCAAAAATTCACTTTTTATGTTATGAAGTGCCATGTTGGTTTTACCGTAAAACTTCAACGGGCCATAACTTCTATGTTATAATTCGAATTTCGGCGTTCTTTATATGTACGGAACCCTTGTGACATATACTATAACTTGGTTACAATTACTCATTCAAAATAATGTTCCATAAAAAGTCCTTTTTGACGGTTATTGTCTTTAATTTGACTAGCTCGAATCTACGGGCGTTACAATATGTGAAATTGAGCCAAACAAATTTTATTTAGATCTATGTTTCTTGTGTTTCTCTTTCTTAATCAATTGATTCGTTCATCATTTTTAGCACACTTCAATTGGTATCAGAGCAAGATTCATATCATCTATTGAGGTTTTCTCGTATTTTTCATCTTTTTGAATCGTTCTTTCCGATTTAATATATTTCAGAGATTGAAACAGAAAACTGGTGTCAATCGATTGAGTTTTATCGATTATGCATTTTTTGAGTTAGATCAGTTGATCTCTAATTAATTTCTCTCTTTGATTTATATTTGATTCAAAATTTTCTTTCTTCAAAAACCATACATCCAAGACAACCTTCAACTTGAATATGATGATGAATTTTTGTTATTTGCTTGGATCTGCAACAAAAATTCTAATGTTGATTCAGGAATACTATAATTAATGGGTTGGCAGAATGGGGGATTAATTGAATGGTATTGATGAAGATTTAATAAGGTCAATCAACAAAGGTCTATTTCTTCTGGAGATGTTAATTATTGTTGGAACTGCTACTACTACTAAAGACATGATTACGCAAGGAAACAAGATAAAAGCAAATGACAAGAAGTTTTTTCATGAATTTCATGGAGCTCTTCCACCAATGGTTTACAAATATGTTCGTGGAAGTTCAACTGTTAAGAAAATTTGGGACACTCTGAAGGAGAAGTATCAAGGTAACGAGAAGACAAAGAAGAGTTTAGTCACTTAATGCATTTTGGATTTCGGTGAGTTAAAGAAAAAGGAAGGTGAATCAATCAAATCATATTATGATCGATTGAATGATTTGATCTCCAAATGTTCTTATTATGGAATTACTCGTTGAACACTCGAGTTTAAATTGACTTTTCTTATGGGATTAATAAAGGAATGGCAAAACATTAGTTTGATGATTAAAACATAGGATAACTTTGATGGTTACTCACTATTGAATCTTCACAACATCTTGAAATCTCATGAAAATGAGGTAAACATATCGTTGAGAAAAACAAATTAAGTTTGGGTGGACCATTGGCCTTGCTGTCGAAGGTCTCTACAAAGGAAGTTGAATTCGATGAAGAAGATGAAGATGGTGAAGAAGGATTCTCGTTCAAATACGATGACGAATCCGTTGCATACTATTCGAAAAAAAGTTGAGATTTTTTTTAAGAAGCCATTCAATGTAAAGTACAAAAACAGTTCTAAAGGAGTGTCGACGTCTGGGAGAGGAATGAAGGAAGTAGAAAAAGTTGAAAAGAAAGAAGTAGAGAGTTTTAATGATAATAAGAAAGAAATGAAGTTGAAAGGTGATTCAGGTTAACATTGTAACTATTGTAACGGATACAATAACTTAGCAAAAGACTGTATGTTGAGGAAGAAGGGAGAGAAGAAGGAAAAAGTGAAAGATGAAACTTACTATATGGAGAAGCTAGAAGAAATTTGTTCTCGAACAAATAAAGTTTCATTATTTTATAGGGGAAATGATGAAAAGGATGGTACGTATCAAATCTAGTTTTCAGAATCAAATGATGAAGAAATGTGTCACCCCATACATGGTGCTCTGTATAAAAATCTTGAGGAGGACAACATGGTGATGACTTTAGATGAGTAGAGTGAAGAGAAAGAATCTCTAGAAGGTGCTTTGTGTCGAAAGATGCAACAAAGTCACCTATGACAATGAAGATACGTGATCTTCTTACTTCATTTAAAATTACGTCGACTTCTTATAATGATGTTTTGACTGTTTTTTATAATACTTGTGCTTATCTTACTAACATTTGAATTTCCATTAATAGTGAAGCTGAGAAATCCTTGTCCCAGTTATATGAAGCTCGTAATAAATTAGAGGAAAATAAGGGATTAGTTGAGTCTCTAGATTTAATAATCACAAATCTTTTGTAGAAAGCGAGACAATTAGGATGGATAATATGATGCTAGTAAAACAAAGAAACATTTAATGAAACTCAGCAAAAAGACTATATTGAAAAGTAACTGAATTGTATCATTCGGCAGAAATATGTGATGAACAACATAGAAAATTACTTCCATTTCTTGCTTTGAAAAGAGAACGATTAGACGAAATCATATATGATTGTGAAAGTAAGATTGTCTATTATTATAAAATACCTAATGATTCTTATGCATATGGTATTGTAGATATAAATAAATGTTTGAATGCCAATAATCTTGTGAAAAATGTGAATGAGACCTTATGCAAAAATTAACAAGTGAAGATTTTGAACATGACTGAGAAGTCGACACTATATTCTCAACATTATTTTGTTGACATTGAAGATAATTCAGACGATATCAGTGAAATTGAGGAAGAGGAATGTGTTGATTTCTCATGATTGTCTATCGTGAATGTCTCTTCATTGGTTAGAACCAAATATAATATTGATCTAATGATGTAATTAAACAATGATCAATCTTCGACAACCAAAAACTATGGTTCTTAGGATTAAGTTGTTGTTGAGAATTATATGAGTGATGATGATGAAGTTTCGAATGAGAAACCAATTCCAAGTGTTGTTGAAGAACAAGTTTTCGAAGACTCAAAGGATTACACGAAAGTGTTGAAAGACGAAGGATCACATTATCTTGAACGAAATGCAATGGTTTATCCAAGGTTTAAGGAGTCTGATGATATTGTTTATCCAAATCAAGTCTTCATCACCAAAGGAAATGATGATAAGGTTGCTTCTGAACTAAACAAGTTAGTAAACAAAGACAATGTAAATGTGACAGATGAAGGATTTTATTCAAATCAATTAACTATTTAAATGGTTTAAACAAAAATTTGAATGTTTTTCAACATCAAAATAAAACAAAATGTGTTTGGGAAGTAAAAATAGAAAATTTTGTTGTTGGAAATAAAATTAAAGAAAAATGTGTCGAATCTTTGCCTAATGATTTAAAACATCAAAAGGCAAAAACATATCTTTCAAAAGAGAAGTGGAAAATTGCCTTCTGAAAAAGGAATTTCGTAATCAAATTCCAAAAGAAAAATGATTTTTGACAAGGCCAAAACCACGTTCAAAATAGCTTTCGACAAGGTCACAACAATTTCCAAAAACAAAATAATTTTCAATGAAATGTTCAAAATCGTGGATAATGGAGCTATGCTCTAAACCGAAAAAATTTAACAAGATTCACGTTTTCGTTATCAAAACTGATATCAAAATCGTTTTCAACACCAATTTCAAAAATCATCTCCCACAAGACATTTTGAGAAAATGGAAATCAAAGGAAGGAGAAATATGCCTTTTAAACCTACAAATCTAAATTTTCCATAACCATACTCAAAGCAAAAGATGAAAGCTTCATTCATCAAATGCATAAATGATATCAAGAATATTAATCATTGGTTTGAAGGAATGGGAAAACATTACCAATCACGAAAGTATTCTCAAGAGAAAATTCAAAATACCTATGAGAAATATTTGAATGAGTCAATGAGTGGAAGCACATCGTCTCAAGAGTCCACACCAAAAGTAGGAAATTGGAAATAAGTTCAAAAGAAGAAAACTGATGTCTGTCAGAAAAAGGTTGAAAAAGAGAAAATAAAAGTTGAAACTTCATCATTGCATGATTATATATTGATGCCTAAAGATGATGAAGTTGACTTAATTGACAACTTAAAATCGAAAGTTAGTAATTGGAGTTCGTATTTGAACAATATGTTTCGAACTAATGTCTAAGGACCTAAAAGGTCTTGGGACCTAAATTTGTCTAGCTGATTGCATGTACTATGTGACGAGCAATATAACGAAAATTGGTATATCGATAATGGATGCTCACATCACATGACTGGAAGGAAAGAAATTTTACAAGAATTTTGAAAGTTCGAAAATGTTGGAGTGGTCAAGTTTGGAAATAATCAAAAGTGTAAAGTCACAGGATATAGAAAATTTAAAAATGGAAAAATCACGGTGAATTAAGTCGTGTATGTTGAAGGATTGAATCATAATCTAATCAGTATTTCACAATTAGTTTTTGGAACAAGAAATTAGGTTCTTTTCGATGAGGAAGGTAGTACAATCTCATAGAAGGAAATGAAGGACGTTTTGTTGATGTCAAAAAGAAAAGGATACATGTTCAATCTCGACATGAAACCAATAGTGGGCATACCCTTCTTGTGCTTGATATCGACGCCTTTCTCATATTAACTTCAAGAATTTGAATAAACTTGTTCTTAATGATCTTGTTTGTGGCTTAGATGTATTAAAATTTGACAATGATTCATTGTGCACAACATGTGAACACGGAAAACAACTTTGTCAGGGTCATCCAATAATAATTGATTCAAAGATAATTGAACCATTGGAACTTCTTCACATTGACTTGTGTGAACCTTCGACAATTGTTAATGATATTTCAAGGTTTATTTTGGTTTTCTTTCTTTGACAGAATTTTGAAACTGTTCAAATAATGGTTGATTTTATCAAGAACATTGAACTGATTTTGAAAAGAAAAGTTCGTAAGATAAAAAGTGACAATGGAAAAGAGTCCAAAAATGAAAATTTTGATTCGCTTTTCACTGAATTGGGAATTTCACACAACTTTTCATCTCCGTACACACCGTAACAAAATGGTGTATTCGAAGGTAGAAATTGCTCCTTGTGTGAAGCGGCTAGAACGATGCTCATGTATGTGAACTTGCCACGGTACTTCTAGGAAGAGACGGTTTTGACTGCTTGCTTTACGCAAAATCGTTATTTTATTCATCGTTGATTCAATATCACACCTTATGAGGTAATATGCAAAAGGAAACCTATTGTTAAAATTTTCCATGTCTTTGGGTGCAGATGTTTCATCATGAATCTCAAGGATAATTTTCCAAATTTTAGAAGAAAAAAACTGATGACGAAATTTAATTATTATATTCTCACAATTATGTTGCTTATAGGGTGTTGAACAAGCGAACAAGGATGACCGAAGAAACTTACAATCTCACGTTTTACAATCATTATGTCAAGAGAATTGAACAAAAATTCATACAGAAGCCAATAATTTCTGAATCAAAAAATGAATCTGAACAAATGCTTACATTTGATGTTGATCTTGATTTAATTTTTGGTATTTCTGACAGGGTAATCATTGCGGAGATCAATGTTGAAGACATGATGAACATTCGACACTTACACATGAAGAAAATGATGCACATTCTTCATCAACCTCAAGAGTTCACGTAGAAAGAATGCAAGTTTTTATTGATGATCAAGTGGAGGGGGAGAACTTGGTTTCATCATCCCACAACGAAAGACAATATCCACATGTTGAGGGGGGATCATATGACAAACCAAGCTGATGTCAAGGGGGAGCATAACACAACGAATCTGTTGGTTGAGAGGGCGAAGTGGATCGAATCATGATGAAGATGATAATAAAGGTAATGATATTATTGATTTTACTGATAATATCTTAATTTCAGGTGAATCCTCAGACACTGAAGAAATATTTGAAGACACACATTTGGAATTTGATCTTGCATATCCACAGATGGACAAATGGACAAGACATCATCCAAAGGAACAAATACTTGTGATCCAAATTCGGGTGTTTTGACACTAGCCTAGATTCGATCCAAAAACCAAGTGTTAAATGTACATCTTGAATTTTGTGTGTTTAATGTTTTTATTTCAAAAATTGAACCAAAAATAGTCAAGATTGCATTAGAACATCCTAATTGGGTTGTTGCAGTGCAATCTGAGTAGGATGAATTTGAACGAAACAAGGTTTCGAGATTTATACCTAAACCTGATGACCTTTCGATAGTTGGACTAAAATGGGTTTTTAAGAATAAAAGTGCTAAAGAATGTGATATAGTTAGAAACAAAGCTAGGCTAGTTGTAAAGGGTTATTCTCAACAAGAAGATGGTGCTCTTGAAGATGGACGTAAAGTGTGCATTCAGTAATGGTGGTCTTGAAGAAATGGCATATGTCGAACAACCACCTGGTTTCGTTAAAGATAAATATTATGATCACTGTTATATCTAGGACAAGACACTTTATGGGTTGAGACAAGCACCTCGTGCCTAGTATGGAACTCTTACCAAAATTTTGAACATCCCTAAATTTAAACGAGGATCATTTGATCCTACTTTATTTCGTAAAAAGTAGGGGATCATCTAATGTTTGTTCAAATATATGTCAATGAAATTATATTTGGTTCAACTGATTCTTCATTATCTAAGGAATTTGAGGAGTTATTGAAGAGTAAATTTGAAATGAGCATGATGGGTAAGATAAATCACTTTTAGGTTTAAATATTGATCAAATCAAGGAAGGAATTTTTATCAATTAAGAGAACTACACTTGAAAGTTGCTCATATTTCGGATGATGAATTACACGAAAGTTAACTTACCCATGGCTGTTGGCACAGGCTTAAGTCCTTCGTTGGATCAGCCTGTTGTTGGTCTAAAGAGATATAGGAGCATGATTGGCTCGCTTTGGTATTTTACTACAAGACGACCTAATATTATGTTTTATGTATGTAATTGTGCCAGGTACCAATTGAACACAAAAGAACCCCATCTTACTACAGTGAAGAATATCTTTCGATACCTCCAGGGTACAAAGACATTAGGATTGTGGTATCCATCAAAATCTAGATTCTTTATCCAAGTATTTTATGATACGGATCTAGGGGGTTGTCAATAGGATCAAAAGAGCACTACTGGAAGGTGTCAATTCCTAGATAGGAAACTTGTGAGTTAGCAATCGAAAAGGCATACAAGCGTTTCTATTTCGACAGCCGAGGCTAACTACATCATTGATGCTGTGTGTATATCTCAAGTGATATGGATTCACAGCTAATTGAGTGACTAAGTAATTGCGTGACTATGCGATCAACATGAAGAAAATTCCATTATATTTCAATTATCAAAGTAAGATTCTCGTTTTTCATAATCTAGTTGAACATTCAAAAATAATACATATTGCTCTTCATTAACACTTCATAAAGGATCACGTTGAAGATGGGAAAATTAAGTCCATTTTGTCAATACAACAAATCAGCTTGCTGATATTTTCACAAAACTTTTGGATGAAAAAACATTTTTAAGGATTTTGAATGGATTGGAATAATGGAAGCATGTTCTATTTCACATTCTACATAATTTTTCCTGATTTGACATGGATATGTGTTTTACCTTATTTTCGATTGTTTGCATCACTTTAGATTAGTGGGTATAAATTTTGAGTGTTTTTCTAACTTATGTTTCTTGTTTTATTTCTATTCAAAGGTTACTATTCACATTAAGTATTTGACATCCATCGCATTCAACTTCTTTCTGAATCATTCAGCACAAGCTCATAATTCGTCTATGAAGGAAGACTTTCGATGTAAAACTCATCTTTGGATAAAGACAAATTTTGCAAAGTCGTGTTGGGAATGAAACGATCTTGGTAACGTTTTCAATTTCTTTATTCTTGTTTTGCTTTACAAAAATCAAAAAACCAAAAAAAAATCTTATTTTTATTTTTTCTTTACAAAAATCAAAAATCCAAAAAGGTTTCTTATTTTTATTTTTTCTTTATAAAAACCAAAAATCCAAAAATATTTTCTCATTTTTTATATTTTTTATCTATTAAAAACGAAAATTCAAAAATACTTTTGTTATGTTTGAATTTGTTTGGAATCCAATTGTAACAATGTGATGCATTTTCACATGCCACATGAGCACATTCAAAGGGAACATGTATGACTCGAAACTTTGATACTCAAGCCTCATAGACTCTTTGTGTTCGAAGCCTTAATGAAACTCTCACACGAATGTTTCTTCCCAATTAGGATGTATTTACATTAGTCGAAGAGCTATATTTATCTTCTCATGATGAGTAAATAGATTTATGCTATGTCCAAATCTTTCGCAAAGGTACAATGAGTTCTTCCAATCAATCTTTTTCAGCCAAAAATTCTTTCACGATCACACACTATAGCACATACCCAAGACATCTATGGTCGAAAACAACCAAGATATATGTATGTCACAAATTTGTGTTTATGATCCTGAATCATTTTCTTGTGATGACGGTGAAACCCAACAAAACCAATCTTAATGAGTTGACGGTGAACATTCTTGTTCAAGATTTTATGAAATACTTGTTTCAACGTACCACTTTCGATGTTCAAAATCCCATTGTCATGTCTGTT
The DNA here is from genome assembly GCF_052625555.1 of Lactuca saligna. Taxonomy (NCBI): domain Eukaryota; kingdom Viridiplantae; phylum Streptophyta; class Magnoliopsida; order Asterales; family Asteraceae; genus Lactuca; species Lactuca saligna. Next base: position 267,502,430 of record NC_136421.1, on the reverse strand, counting down.
CCATGATCATACTAAAATATACTAATCCCAAGTCATTTTTGCCTAAAATATCTTGATTATCATTTTTTATAAAATGAGATTTCTGCTTAACCATGTTTTCTGTAACGTTTGTTACTCAAAATTTTTGCTAACCTTACGTTTTCTAGACTACACTGGTTACCCATGTATTTGTAGATAAATGCTTCACACTTATGTTAAGTTGTGAACTTTTGTGAAAATGAAACCACCTTCGAAACTAAATAAAAAAGAGGCCCTTCAATACTCATCAACAAGTTTTCGATTGTAATTCACTGGAAACTACACAAGCAATTCGTCATCTCTGTTGATGCCAAATGAAGAGATCTTTTCCCAGGATCAAGTTTCCTTTATATCAAAGAATCTTTGATATCACAATAACCATATTTTTTTTTTTTGAAAATTTTCTTCTATCTTTTTTTTGTCACACTTGAGCACTGAAATCCTCGAGGATATAAGTATAACCAACTCTATCTTAGATTTTGGAAAGTCTGGCATACGATTTTGCATATCCTTTCCATAAGTGAATAAGGATAGCCTCCTTGCCGAAGGATGGTTCTCTCTTGATAACGAAACTTATGACGTTCTCTATTGGTTACGAAACTTATGATGATTCTTGTCTGATAAGGAGAAGTGAAAGATATGGTGGAAGTGATGGTTCAATATTTTCATGGGAATTTAAGAGAAAAATGATCATCACTTTTACACGTGGCAATTTTTATGATGACAGTTAAATAACCAATATTCCACATGGCATTCTTTCATTAGGAAACAGTTTGATTTTAAAGTTCACGCCAATTATATAAGGAAAAATTTCCTTCCAATTTCAAGTTTATGCTTTGTGAAAACTCTCAAAAACCCTAACTGCTCATCACCAATTTTCTCTCCAAAATTCTCTCTGATTAACTCAAATAGCTGCTACACAACACAATGTTGACCAAGTTACCACCAATGATGATGTGAATTCACACCCAACGATGAAATCTTGGTCTCTTTTTGTTTGTTGATATGTATCCGAATGAATTATAAATGATCATTCAAACTCTGAATAATTATGTTCTTTAATTCACATTATCTGGATCATTTTCCATTTCATTGCAATGGTTATCTATTGCTTCTTCAACGGTTATGAATATAACAAGATGACTAAAGTTGTTACTTTCTAGATATCGTCTTCCAAAATGAAGAAGCTTACACAGAAAAAGTTCGCACAAATATTGAATTTACCTTCTTCAAGTAATTTCTATGAAGCCTTAACTGATCAGGTTTTCCGTATGGTTAATGAGATGGAATATCAACCTACTCTTTTGATTATCAGTCATTTTAAGAAGTCAATCCTACCATGTGTTTGGAGTTTCCTATTTGGAATTGTTTTAAGGTTTTTGACAAGGAGGAGTTCTGGACCTGATAAGGCCAAGCTTGTAGACTTTTCCAAAATCGTGACGTGAAACAACTATCACGATCTTGATACAATTGTTAGAGGAACACCGTGAAGTCTCACAATTTCCTTCACGTAAGCATTCACAAGCTTATCCATAGAACATTTTTCATTGGCTGCTATGAAGTGTGCACTCTTGGTGAAATGATCCACGACCACCCAAATCATGTCGTGACCGCTCTTTGTTCTAGGTAGTTTAGTCACAAAATCCATGGTGATGTCTTCCCATTTACCCATGGGTACAGGTAAAGGTTCTAAACTCTCATACGTTTTCTGATGATGTGCCTTGACTCTTGCACATGTCACACACTCATCGAGCTTCATCGTTGGCCACCAGTAATAGGGTTTTAAATCCTTATACATTTTCGTACTGTCGGGATGAATCGAGTACATGGTTTTGTGAGCTTCTTCCATCAGAACATTTCTTAATCCTCCCGTCTTAGGTACCCAAATCCTATCTTGGAATACCTTCAACCCTAGGTTGTTTGTACCGAATACTAATGTTTTACCCAAACGTTCTTCTTTTCGGTCATTCTTCTCTAAATCTTCTTCCTGAGCTTTCTTTATACTCTCCACAATTGTTGAGACAACGTCAATTCTCAACGCTCTTGACCTTTTCTTTTCAAGGTTGACTTTCCGACTGAGAGCATCGGCAACAACATTTGCTTTACCAGGGTTATAAAGTATCTCACAGTCGTAGTCCTTGAGTAATTCCAGTCGGCGTCGTTGCCTCATATTCAATTCCTTATAATTAAAGAGATACTGGAGACTTTTATAATCAGTGAAAATTTTGCACTTCGTGCCATAGAGGTAACGTCTCCATATTTTTAGAGCGAAAACTACCGTTGCCAACTCCAAATCATGAGTAGGGTAGTTCTTTTCATGTTCCTTCAGTTGTCTTGATGCATACGCTATCAATTTATCCCGCTGGGTCAGAACACAACCTAAACCAATTCCAGATGCATTACTATAGACTGCGAAGTCTTCAACTCCTTTGGGTAAAGAAAGAATTGGTGCTTCACATAATTTCTTCTTCAACTTCTCAAAGTCTTCATTATGCTCTTCACTCCAAGTATAAGTAGCTCCTTTGTGGGTCAAAGGTTGTCAATGGAGTCGCGATTGAAGAAAAGCCTTAGATAAATCAACGATAATATCCAAATAATTCTAGAAAGCTTCAAATCTTCATAGGACCTTCAATAGTAACCTTCAAGTTACATAATAAATCTTTATTGAGGACTCTTTCTTCTTCTTGGAATAAGTACTTTCCTTCATGTTCTAATGTGATACAATCACAGTTCAACATGTATTATTTCTAACTAGTAACTTCTTTAACAATGAGTGTGATACTTCTATTGATCGCTTTCATCATCTTTTATTTCAATCTCCTGGCTTAAGTCAAATGTTACATCGAACTTGGTTCTCTGAACCACATAATAAACTCATCGTGGTCGGACTCAATTTGATATGAACTCTAAGCTCGGAATAACAATCATCTTCTTAGTCATTACCGAAACGATGGTAACGACAGACTAGAACAAAACAGAATGAAATAATAGCTTCTTGGTAACCTTGTGACTTTCCCTAATCCAAGTGCGAATCCTGTGCTTCCAGTAGTATAGACCTCTACTACTATTCACACCTACTCATACTCGTCCCAAAAACTGCCTCGCAGTCCCTAAGTCCTAAAATCACAAAACAATTTAACACATACGAATGTGTCCAATTAATCATAAAATTTTCCTAGACTCTACTAGGACTTCTTTCATGCGTATCTTCAATGATCAACTCTACTTCAACTTGGTTGGTGATGGAAATTCCACATGATTGGGACAACTTCAAAAATTACACCAGCCATTCTATTCATCAGACGACAAAACCAGGGTTTATTTTATTTCCTTGAAACGATTACACAAAGGTTCAAGTTTACCCTATACTATGCCTCTCATAGGCTAAACTACTTGTTACTATTCATATTACTACTTCGTAACTTGATCTTCGGGTATCAAGTCTTGACTTCTACTTCCTAGTGTTATTAATCGCTTCGTCAAGGCTATCTTGAAATTCCTTTGGCGTTGATGGTGCACTTGGCCTTGTTACTTCATTGTTCTTCGGACAATTCTTAGAAATGTGGCCTTCTTCTTTACATCCGTAGCACACCTTCTTGGCAATCGTACACTTATTAGCGTAATGCCTATTTCTTCACACTTTAAGCACTTCACCTTCCCATCACAATTCCTAGAGTGATTATTTTTACACTTCCCGCACCATTTTCCTTTATCTCTTCTTTTGCCAAACTTTGAGGATATGTTGCTCTTGTTGAGCCTTGAAGACCCCTCAAATTTCCTCTTCTTGCCAACTTCAACTTTGTTGGCAGTTGTTTGATTGATCATTTCCTCAATAGACTTAGCAACCCTAATAGTTGCCTCAAGAACAGATGCCTGACGTACTGGCACAATAAGTTCATCCTTACTTTGTTGAAGTAAATGTTTTGTTTCTTCCATCTGTTCACCTAACATCGTACGTACCATTGCCTGCACTCCAGTCATCGTTATTGGCTCAGGCTGTGGATTATCACTTCTGAACCCACTTTGAGTACTCGCCATTTCGATCTATACACCAATCGTAGGTGAATTTAGATCTTCATTTTCGTTAGATGTTAAGTCTTCGAAACGTTTATATGTTAGTTCCAATATCGTAGTCATACGTTTAGAATCCTACACACATAAGGTTTCCAGATCCGGTCGGCAACAGACCATAGATCCGAACAAATAATAGCATCATTATAGCTATAACACAAAACATTTAGCACATAGAAGCATTTTATGCATCCTTCCTAAAATAAACTAGTGCTCGTGTCTAAATTATGGTAGACACACATCTCACAATCATCACTTAGCATTCTAAGATTAAGTATAGAAATCCTATAAATTCCTAGTTCGCTTAAACTAATGCTCTGATACCAACTGTGACATCCCCAATTTCACGGCCAAAAAAGACCGGTTTTGTTGATACTTTATTTCAAAATCAGAGTAACCTTTTAATAAAAGAATTGCGGAATTTGTTCCAAAACAATAATATGATAAAGATTTATCAAAAGCATTTCCTTAGAAATGTATTTCATTAAAAGACTTGGGATGTCATGTTCGATACAGTACATAAGTATAAACAACACAATATAAACCTTACTACATTATTTCATATTTACAGGCCTATATCCGTAATCACTCATCCCAACACATCACAACTATGCTCGAGCGCCACTACCTGTAATACATAAAACTGAGTGGGTCAGGATTTGGAGCCTGGTGAGCATATAGTTTTTTCAACCCATAAATAATAATAAATTTACTAATTTCATCGATCAACAATAGATTTATTAATTTCTTCAAACCAACAATAACCCTGATTACCCATTCCCGTTATCCTCACTTTACGTCCCTAAACACCTATACAAAGGACCTAGTCTAAGGATTTTATCATCGGGATGGACACTACTGCTAAGGGGGTTCCTCAACAATAAATGTCCTAAAGGCAACCATGAGGGGGATGGAGTACATCGGTGAACATCAAGCCCACAAATACCTACAGGTTGCGAGCCTGCTAGCGTTCCACTAGACTGTCTAGAAAAGTCTGTGGTCGTCATCCATACTCCGCTAGATGATTGGAACAACAACAACATCGAGGCCTCTCATCATTTTAACACACATCAAATATTTCTTCTCCCCATGTTTTACCCAACATATTTGTAGATAAAATACATATACAGTCTATAACTGGTATAAAACATTGTATTCAACAATCATCTCAAATAAACAATCAATATAATTACACATAACACGTATTTTATAGAAAATACTTCATATCTATGTGTAAGATGAAAGTGACTATATACTCACTTGATTTGATGATAATCGGGGTAGCAATTCGTTCCTTAAAATGATCGTTTCTGATAAAACCGGGAGTTTTATTGAGAAATCCGGCTCTACGAGAGTTGGAGCTTCAAAACCGAAAAGATCAAATTTTCCGGGTTTTCGGGCACTTCGGGACATATTCCGGGCTTTAAAAATGATACCGGGGCTTCGGGGGAAGTCAAAATAGTCAAAATATAAGTTTAGGGGTGAAAAATGTCAAATTTCCAAAAGTACCCGGGAAGGCTCGCAGCCCCCCCTTTATATAGGGCGCGAGACCGAGGGCTTCGTGGTTGAGAAAGCTCCACGTAGCAGCTTGAGAGGTTCGGACACGGAGGGACGATGTGGCAGCGAAGGGGCGAGGCGCGTGGCAGCAGCGAGGGTGAGACACGGAGGCGGCTACGAGGCTCAGACGTGGCCCTGCGAGACTCGGACACGCGGTGCTACGAGGCGGCTTCTGATTGGCTGAGACATCAGTCCGAGGGAATTGCGACACGCATCGGATCCAGATTCGGCCACATCTTCGGTGATGCAGCAGCTTCGGCCTTGAGGCGGTTTCGCGAGAGGGGTGACGTGGCCGGCTACTGTTCATGCGAATTTTTCGAATTTTGAGCCCCGAACTTCTAAAATCCATAACTTTTGCATACGAGCTCCGTTTTTGACGTTCTTTATATGCACGCGTAGCTAAAATTATGTTCTACAAATTTTGTTTAGACTTCATCGGCTAATTTTGAAATTAATTTTAATATTATTATTTTTAACAGACCGTGACAGGAAAATCTGTTAAAAATTCATAACTTCTTCATCCGACGTCCGTTTTTGTCAGTCTTTTTACCGTTGTACTACTATTGACGAGACCTTCGATTCTTGTTTTAGGTTGTGTCGGCTAAATATTGCTTGATCTTAAATTCGAGTATTAGGTGTCTACTGTTAAGCTAAAACTTAGAAAAATCATAACTTCCCCATACGAAGTCAGATTTTGACGTTCTTTTTATTAAAATTCTCGGTTTAATGAATACTATGACTTTCGTTTAGATTGTTAAGGCTAAAAAGAAATTTATCGCAATATTTACTTTTTACGCTTCCCGGTGCCGTGCCGATTTCGTCGCGAAACTTCGACAGGTCATAATTTCTTCGTTATAAATCGGATTTCGGCGTTCGTTACATCTCCGAAATCCTTGTTTCGGCCACTACAACTTTCTTAAAAGATATCGGCATTTTCTAATATTTATTTTAAAGGTTTATTTTCATTATTAATTAATTAAATCATAATAATTAAGCAAATAAGCATATAATTCACATAATATTCACATAATTCCGCTTTATTACTTCAAATGAGTTACAAAGGTTGACCTAGACTATTACAACATTATTAATGCTTTTAGTCCAGAAACATGGGCGTTACAAGTAGCTCCTGCAACTGCGTAGACAACTCCTGCATCTCAGGAGGAACCAACCGATATGGTACCTTAGCTATCGGAGCTGCAGTAGGGACTTGGTCGATCCTGAACTCCACCTGTCTCTCCGGAGCTATCTTAGGAAGCTCCTCTAGGAATACATCCACGTACTCTCGCACCACTAGTACATCGCTCACCCTCGCCTTACCCGCCTCCTGGGTATCCATAACATAAGAGACATACCTTCTGCAACCCTACTAGAGGTAGCGCCTAGCCCTCGCTGTTAAACAAAAACTTGGTCAGTGTTGTGGCCTCTCACCCTGAATCAGCAGCTCTCCCCCACTTGGGGTCCTAACCCGAACCAAATGATGCGTGCAGTCGATGACTGCCTCGTTGGGGCTCAACCAATCCATGCCTATGATAACCTTGTTCCCACGCAACGAAATGGGAACCAAGTCTACCAGGTAGCGCTCCTCATACAGCCTCATAATAGAATCTCTAAAAACCTCTTATGCTTACACTGAGCGGTCGTCAGCAATCTCGACCTCTAGAGGACAATCCAACGTACGCAAAGACTCCGGGTACCTCTTGCTAAGGGCAAGAGAGAAAAATGATCGGTAGCCCCCGAGTCAGACAACACCTGCACTGGAATACCGTTCACGTGGAACGATCCTAAACAACACATAAAACATATATATAAATACTGTAAGCAACATAAAATAAGAGCTAGGGAGAAGAAAACATAGCTGTCACCACATCGGGTGTGGCGCGTGCCTCCTCGGCAGTCAACTGGAAGGCTCAGCTCCTCACTACTAGAGCCTTTGTCTTGCCTTGCCGACCATCGGTAATCCGCATGGTCGTTGGGGCTGGCGTTGCTGCTACCATCAATCTCAGGCAATCGGCCTTTTTATGGCCCTTCTGATTGTAATGGAAGCAAATCAGGTCTGATATTTGGAATGTGGGAGTGGTGGTAGTAAATTCCTTGTCAAAGTGCCCAACCTTACCCCACTTATAGCAGCCCGATGACCCTAGTCTACACACCCCCTCGTGCGGCTTGCTGCACTTACTGCAGCGGCTCCGGCCCTGTTGGCTATTCGACCTAGTTTCAGATCCCTTGGGTTTCTTCCATGAAACCCCAGTCACCTGTCCCTCTTCCGCCTTCCTCTTCCGGATGTGCTCCAAGTCAACCTCCCTCACCCTCGCCCTGGTAATCATAGAATCCAGGGTCAGGCATGTTGAGTAGTTGACATGCTCCCGAATATCAGCCCTCGATATGTCATGATAGCGGGTTTTCCATATCTACTTGTCCCCCGCATACTCGGGCACCAAAAATGCTCTCTCTCGGAACTTGGTAGTAATCTCCGGCACTATCTCAATCGTCTGCCTAACATCAAGAAACTCCCTAGCCAGCTGCTGAAGCTCCACAGCTGGCATGAACTCAACCCTGAACCGGGCCTCAATGGTTGAGGCTCCCAGAGAGTCACCAACCGACTCCCACCAATCCCTGGCTCTGTCTCTCAAACATCCAACAGCGTATCAAACCTTCGACCCTTCAGGGCAAAAGCTAGTGAACTGAGTAGACTCCATGTATGCAATCCATCGTCTGGTAGCAATGCGGTCCTTCACCCCGTGAAAGTATGGCACACTACACCCCCTGAACTCCTTGAACGATAGTGTGGGCAATCCTAACTGGCTGGACACCATGTTGCTCCTAAACGCGTAGAGGTGATCCTCCATCAACTCTATGATCCCCTCCTTGATCGACCCACAAATGACCAGGGTCACCTCAAGGATACCTCTCGTGATATCTGACATGATGAACTCGCGTAGCCTCTCATCCACAGGCTCAGAACCCGAACCCGAACCTGACCCTGATCTTGACCCTGATCCTGGTCCTCCCGCTTTGTGATGCGTAATCATCACCATTCTAAAATAAAATACATAAAAGTCAGGGTCATACATAATCTCGAGAGATCTTACACACTCTACAAGCTCCTTGGCTCTATCTCGGCCCTCCTTGACTCGAGTACGGATCCTCTGCTTTTAGTAGTATGGGCCTATACTACCTTCCACATATATCCGTACTTTCCTCAAGGATTGCTTCGACTTCACCAAGTCCATTCTTCTACTGTTGTACTCTTTGCTAATCTCATCCTAGGCTTACCCTAAGGTAACGCTCCAACCCATTCACCGTCATCAACTGCATAAGAAGTTCCTTTTACCTTTACCTAACTAACTCGTGAATACCATTACATATCATTAAGACCAGATAATTCTTCGAATGAGAGGTCATTTCCTACAACCATTGGACTTAGACAAGAGCTACGAAATAGGGCTAAACCTAACCTTCTGAAATTATTTAGTCCTTGTAATATGTAATGTAATGTATTCATTTATTAGTTAGCTAACTATAGCTAGAACTCATTGATGGGTTTTGAGCATTCTAACACTTCCTAAGTGTACATGCAACCCTAATAACCTTGGATCTATGTTTGTCTAATTGTCATGCAAAGTTGAATTCCAAGGTTATATTCCTATCTAGCATACATGGGGAACAATTTTAACATAAAGTATAGATAGAATAACTTACCTTGTTGTTGTTTGTGTTCCTTGAAACCTTGTGAGCCTAGCACCCCAAGTGTGATGCCTCAAATGCTTCACACAACACCAAATGCTCTTGGAAGAACTTATGAGAGTATACACACTTCTTCAAAATTGGCCAAGCCCTCTTGTTTCTTAGTGTAGCCGATTTTGGGTGGAGAATATGTTACTTATATAGTGTTGACACATCTAGGGTTAAACCCTAATGTGTCATGACTCTTCATTTCCATGACCCATGGGTTTGTAACTCCCATGGAGCATCCATGGAGCATCCTATGGGTGGAACCCAACTTGATGGTCCATGGAGCCTTTTAGCCCACTATACAAGATATGGATGATTTACATAATCAACCCGTATATTTAATTAGTTATCTTTTTGATCACTTAATTAATTCTAAATTAATTCTTGATCAAACTAATCAAATAATATTATTAATATATTAGAACTTATAATATATTAATAATCTCCAAGTGTTATTTCTCTCATTTAGTCTATCCAATTGCATGGTGCCATGCAACCCAAATGGACCATGCCGGGTCGGGTCAAGTACATACCAGAAATAGTTATGGACTTAGACACCTTATCCAACAGTCTCCCACTTGGATAAGTCTAATAATTATTACTGCAAGTATGACTTCAGGAACCGATCGGCAATCGTAGCTCTTTTCAAGGTTTCTCGAAACTGAGAAGATGATGGTACGCCATTTAAGATAAGTGATCATATAATCCTCTGTTCTAGATATCAGTCGGACAAATACATGGAACAATGTCTTACTTATTGTCCAACAATTTGTTTCCCGATTTCCGATTTGTTTGACAAAGAACTTCATTGAACACATCAATTTAGTTCTGACCGGGCCCGGTACATAGGTCAAAACAAAATCATTGAGGGGCCCAGATATCAGCTTCTAATCCAAGAAGGAACAGATAAACTTTGACTCATATGTTTGTTCTACTACTCATTGAATTACACATAAGAGCACGATTTTATAACATCGAGTTACCAATGCGTTTTTCGTACAATCAATGCATAAGCAACTTGTAAGTAACAAATCATATCTCTAGGTTTAAAGACTTATATGATATTACCGTCTCACGATCACTCGAGATAGAATTCCATGAAGTGATTCCAGTGAGCGTGGGTTGAGTCCAATGCTCAGAACTTATGAGCACTCATGATTGTTGTAGCCTTGTCCCAGACCTCTACAACCAAACATGACAGTCTTGATTCATACCTACTTCCGACATATGACCGACTGTGGAGGTTTGAATAATATGTTATACCAAACAAAATTATTCTGGAAGTCAAAACATGCAAAAGAAATATAGTAAACGATCGACAAGAGATAGTAACACTTTACTCATAAATAAAACACTTTTATTCATCATCAAATGTCAATTACACTTTACAAATTTCGAGGTTATCTAACTACTAAATCTAATATCATCCTTCAACCCTATGCTCCGAGCATGTTGGAGATGCTTAACCCGAGTCAATCCCTTCGTGAGGGGATCTGCCGGATTCTCATCTGATGATACCCTCTTTGCCACGAGGAGTCCTTCTTCGATCCGATGTCTGATGAAATGGTATTTTCTGTCGATGTGTCTGGATCTCCCGTGATCCCTTGGTTCCTTGGCTAAGGCAACAGCGCTTTCACTATCACAAAAAATTTCCATTGGCTCTTTAATAGCTGGAACAACTCCAAGCTCTCCAATGAAGTTCCTCAGCCATAAAGCCTCCTTTGCCGCCTCGCTAGCTGCAATATACTCTGATTCACAAGTAGAATCTGCCACTGTCTCTTGCTTGGAACTCTTCCAAGAAATTGCTCCTCCATTTAGGGTAAAGACCCAGCCCGACTGAGAGCGGAAGTTATCCCTATCAGTCTGGAAGCTAGCATCACTATACCCTACAACTCTCAAGTCATCACTCCCACCGAGGGTAAGGACCCAGTCCTTAGTCCTTCGTAGGTACTTGAGAATATTCTTTACCGCAATCCAGTGTGCCTTGCCAGGGTTCCCCTGAAACCTGCTAACCATGCTCAGGGCAAAAGCTACATCAGGTCGAGTACACGTCATAGCATACATGATCGATCCTACAGCCGAAGCATAAGGTACTCGACTCATTTCTGCTATCTCAGCCTCAGTGTTAGGGCTTTGTGTCTTACTCAGTTTGGCGTTACTCTGGATGGGCAACTCTCCTTTCTTGGAGTCTTGCATTCTGAATCTCTTCAGAACCTTCTCCAAGTAGGTACTTTGACTAAGTCCAATTAGTCTTTTACTCCGATCTCTCAAGATCCTTATCCCCAAAATATAGGCAGCTTCACCAAGGTCCTTCATAGGGAAACACTTTCCAAGCCAGGACTTTACTTCCTGCAGGGTTGGAATGTCGTTTCCTATGAGTAGTATGTCATCCACATACAGTACCAAAAAGCTAACTATACTCCCACTAGTCTTGACATATACACAAGATTCATCTTCACTTCTAGAAAAGCCAAATTCCTTGACCTTTTCATCAAAGCAAAGATTCCATCTACGAGGTGTTTGCTTTAATCCATAAATGGACTTCTCAAGCTTACACACTCTATTAGGGTACTCGTTGCTGACAAAACCCTCTGGCTGACTCATGTAAACATCTTCAGCCAGCTTCCCATTAAGGAAAGCGGTTTTGACATCCATTTGCCAAATTTCATAATCATGAAATGCGGCTATGGCTAACAGAACCCGAATAGACTTAATCTTGGCTACCGGAGAAAAGGTCTCATCATAATCCACTCCAGGAATTTGAGAGAAGCCCTTTGCAACCAGTCTAGCCTTATAAGTGTGTACTTTACCATCCATGTCGGTCTTCTTCTTGAAGACCCATTTGCACCCTACAGTCTTTCGACCTGGTACATTCTCAACCAAGTTCCAAACTTGATTGTCATACATGGATTGTATCTCGCTATCCATAGCCTCTTTCCATTTAGCAGACTCGGGGCCTGCCATGGCTTCCTCGTAGCTGTTAGGGTCATCTTGACTTACTAGTGTCTCATCACTAATAAGTGTCTCACCTTCTGCAGTAATATGGAATCCATAGTAATGCTCAGGTGCACTCCTAACTCTCGTGGAACGCCTCAGAGGTACAGATTCGTCAATTGGCTCAACAGGAGTTTCCTCCTCAAGTTGAGGGCTAGAGTTTGAAGTTCCTTCACTACTTGACTCTTGAATTTCTTCAAGATCAACTTGCCTCCCACTGTCTCCTTGGCTTATAAACTCTCTTTCTCGAAAGACTCCTCTTCTTGCTACAAAGACCACATTGTCACTAGGTCTGTAGAAGAGGTAACCAAAGGATTGCTGTGGGTAGCCGATGAAAATACACCTATCGCTTCGGGGCTCGAGCTTATCATGAGTCTCGCGTCTCACGAAATCCTCGCAACCCTAAATCTTGATGTGGTCTAGTTTAGGTACTTTACCAGTCCACATCTCGTGAGGAGTTTTGGCAACTTTCTTTGTAGGGACTAGATTAAGGATATGGGTGGCAATCTCTAACGCATACCCCCAGAATGAGATTGGTAGCGAAGCTCGACTCATCATGGAACGAACCATGTCCAACAAGGTTCGATTACGCCTCTCAGCCACACCATTCAACTGCAGTGTCCTAGGAGGTGTCAATTGTGAGACAATCCCACATTCCTTTAGATAGTCGAGGAACTCTGAACTAAGATACTCACCACCTCGATCGGATTGAAGCATCTTAATGTTCCTGCCCAATTGATTCTCGACTTCCTGTTTAAATTCCTTAAACTTCTCGAAAGTCTCTGCCTTATGCTTGATTAAGTAGACATATCCATATCTACTGTAATCATCAGTAAAAGTCAAATAATAACGATTAGCATCTCTTGTGGCATGTTTGAATGGTCCACACACATCCGTGTGTATAAGATCCAACAAACCTTCACCCCTTTCACACGAGCCTGTGAAGGGTGACTTTGTCATTTTTCCAAGTAAGCATGATTCGCAACTATGATTTGACTTTAGGTCAAACGACTCCAAGACTCCATCCTTTTGGAGTTGGCCTATGCGTTTCTTGCTTATATGTCCAAGACGACAATGCCATAATGATGCTTTATCCAAGTTATTATTATTAGTAGAATCAATACACAAAACATTATTTCCTAAGTTATCTACAATAGATACAGCTTCATACACACCATCACAAGGTAATGCTTTAAAATAAAGAACATTATTAAAGAAAGCATTAATCGAACCAACTTCATTATCAAACGAAAAGGTGAAACCTTGTTTGTACAATGCATGAAAGGAAATAATATTTCTTGCCATTTCTGGCGAATAACAACATTTATTCAAATCTAAATTTAACCCACTACTTAGCGATAAAGTATAAACTCCAATCTTGGTGACAGGTGTAACTTTCCTATTCCCCATGATTAAGTTTATTCTTCCTTGCTCCACATTCTCACTTCTTCCTAGTCCCTGCAAGTCACAACAAATATGAATACCGCAACCGGTATCAAGGACCCAAGATTTCGAATGGGGTGAGTTATTAGAAATGATAGTGTAAATACCTGCATGGTTGGGTTTGACTTTCCCATCCTTCACATCCTGCTGGTACTTTGGGCAGTTCCGCTTCCAATGAGCTTTTTCATGGCAATAGAAGCATTCAGCCTCTTTTGGGTCAGAAGAAGGAGTAATGAAACCTTTCTTGGTTCCACTTGAAGAAGAGCCATCAAGGGTCCGAGCCTTGGTACCCTTTGAAGATCTCTTTCTCTTCCTCCCTCGACTTTGCCCGATTGCCAAGACCGGAGTTGAGTCTGGAGTAGGAGTGATAGCAACCGACTTCCCCTTAAGACCTGTTTCTGCGGTCTTGAGAAGTCCCTGAAGTTTGCTGAGGGTGACTTCTTCCTTGTTCATGTGATATGTCATATGGAATTGATCATAACACGATGGTAAGGAGTGCAAAATGATATCTATTGCTAGCTCCTCAGGGAAGTTCACATTAAGCTTCAGCAAACGATCCACATACCTTTGCATTTTCTGCATGTGGCTCGTGACGGACTCTCCGTCCTTCATCATGGTTGTTATCATGGAGCAGATGACTTCGTACCTCTCTTGTCGTGCACTTTGATGGTATCTTTCCATCAAATCTTGGTGCATTTCATAAGGGTAGAAATCTTCATAAGACTTTTGGAGTTCAGCTGTCATGGTGGCCAACATGATGCAAGCCACCTTGGTTGCATCTCTTTCATGAGTATGAAAGTCAGCGATCTCCTGGGGAGTTGCAGTGGACTCGTCAATTTCCTTAAGCTCCTTGTCAAGGACATATTGTTTGTCCTCGTAGCGGGTAATCATCCTGATGTTTCTGATCCATTTATTGAAGTTGGATCCATCAAAGGTGACTTTCCCGCACAAACTCATAAGAGTAAAGGAGCCATTAGGATTCGAGCCAGAAGCATTATTTGAAGACATCTGAAAGAGAAGAACAAGTTTAGTTTAGATTTAAGAGAGTCCTTAATAAAACACCCAAATGTAATATTAAGGCTAGGATCCAATCACAATATAATATAACTTAGAAGAGGTATGCCGTAATCTAAGCTATACCATATTTGAAAGGTAGGTGAATAACGATTCACCAATTTCCACCACGAAAACCGAAATATTAAATATTTAGTTTTTATTGGTTTTAGAAATTCCTAGATTCTTTGAGATCCAATGAACTTTTCAAAGGCATGTTTCAATCTCGGGAGTGCCCTCCAGGTTTTGTGACTGGGATGCCGAGGATCACAAAACGAGGTGTGAAGTAACCATGCAAATCACTTGGTACCCTTAAAGTTTATCACTCAATCGATGTGCCGGTAAACCACACACGCTCCACCGATACTATAATAAACCTTAAGTCACCCTTTACCTACCTTGTTAAGTCCAAGTTAGTGTGCCGGTTAACCACACACGCTCCACCAACGACTTAGACAAAGTGTAAAGTGTAATTTCATGGATTAGCACCTTATTCACATTTTTCCTAAAGTAAATAAGATTGGGAATTTAATAAACATTTAGTTACTTTATTATATTCATCATACTTTGAATGAGAATTTATAAGTCCTTGTCTTACCCGTTCGGCTAACGACCCTCCACCAGTCAAGCAAGCGGTGGGTGAGAATATTCACCCATTAAGTCACCATTTTATAGGCAACAACCTTATACCCGCCTTATAGATCGGCTTCGTGAATGAGGCATACTAGCGGTAAGACGACTTCATTCTTATACATATATATATATAATTATTAAATCATCATAATATAAGTATAAGGGTTGAATTTTAACTTTTAAAATTCTAGGGGTTGGAACTTAAAGTTTTAACTTAACTTTACTTGTTCCAAAACTTGAGGGCAAGTTTTGTAACTTTCAAAACTTTTCATTTCTTGTAACTTATGAGTTTAATAGAGTAATAAAATGAAGACTCTTCATTTTTCTAACTCTTGTGTTTTCTTAATGGTTTTTAACTCAAGTCTCTTGGTTTTCCATAACTTAAGGATAAGTTATGGACTCCATTAAAACACATTATGATCAAGAATTAATCTACCACATAGGTTACAAATAATTCCTATGATCATCTAAAACATCATAAGAACAAGAACATGAATATGAACATAATCAAAAATTACATAAATCTTTGTAATTTTGATAACTAGTTGTTGTAAATGAATTAGCAAAGACATTACACCACCAAAAACAAGTTTTCAATTACCAAAACAGTTTAGGGTAATGTTTCTAATTCATTTTCCAGCAACTGAATCGAAATTCTGCATTCATTCGACCCTACTCGCCGAGTGCATAAGCTGACTCGCCGAGTTGGTTGAAGATACTCATGGACTCGACGAGTCCCCCCTATAGACTCGACGAGTCCATTCGCAGACAGCAAAATTTCCGATTCTGTTTTCAACTTTTAAGCACAAATAAGAGCAAACAAACCTGGCTCTGATACCACTGATGGGTTTTGAGCATTCTAACACTTCCTAAGTGTACATGCAACCCTAATAACCTTGGATCTATGTTTGTCTAATTGTCATGCAAAGTTGAATTCCAAGGTTATATTCCTATCTAGCATACATGGGGAACAATTTTAACATAAAGTATAGATAGAATAACTTACCTTGTTGTTGTTTGTGTTCCTTGAAACCTTGTGAGCCTAGCACCCCAAGTGTGATGCCTCAAATGCTTCACACAACACCAAATGATCTTGGAAGAACTTATGAGAGTATACACACTTCTTCAAAATCGGCCAAGCCCTCTTGTTTCTTAGTGTAGCCGATTTTGGGTGGAGAATATGTTACTTATATAGTGTTGACACATCTAGGGTTAAACCCTAATGTGTCATGACTCTTCATTTCCATGACCCATGGGTTTGTAACTCCCATGGAGCATCCATGGAGCATCCTATGGGTGGAACCCAACTTGATGGTCCATGGAGCCTTTTAGCCCACTATACAAGATATGGATGATTTACATAATTAACCCGTATATTTAATTAGTTATCTTTTTGATCACTTAATTAATTCTAAATTAATTCTTGATCAAACTAATCAAATAATATTATTAATATATTAGAACTTATAATATATTAATAATCTCCAAGTGTTATTTCTCTCATTTAGTCTATCCAATTGCATGGTGCCATGCAACCCAAATGGACCATGTCGGGTCGGGTCAAGTACATACCAGAAATAGTTATGGACTTAGACACCTTATCCAACACTCATAGTAGCACAAAGTAAGCAACATTTAGGAATTGAGTAGCCCAAATGAAGCATATCCTATTCAGGCTATCATGCAACTCTATAAGCATATACAACAGCCATATCAGGCATCTTCCTAGATCCTTAGCCTAATCTAGAATACAGTTCTCATACACATACAACATGCATAAAAGGCATCCTTCCTAGATCCTTAGACCTAATCTATCATGTAGTTATCATAATTATAGCATATCATAACATAACATGTGTGGGTATCTTTGGAAAAACTTACTTGAGCTCGGCCGGTCGCGCACATTACACACCTTGTTTTTTCTCAAAACCTTTTTCACTTTAACTTTTACATAAACCATTTTTCTTGTGAAAAGTATTTCAAGCCCTCAATTTTAGTCCACATGCCCCCAAAGGTGTGTCTGAATCCCTCAAACCAAGGCTCTAATACTAACTTGTAACATCCTAATTTTCAAGGCCAAAAATTTTATTTTAATTATGTTACTTAAAAACAGTTTACTGAAAAACATCATCAATACCATATCAATCATAAAACATGTCGTGAAATAATAATAATGTCAAAGTACAATCCTAAGAATCATATAGTGCACAAATCTGGTGAGTGTATGTGTGTGATGTGCAGCTACCACGCCGGCTCCTTCCCTTTCGCTGAAGAGGTACTTGAAACAAAACTAAAAACTGTAACCACGAAGCTTAGTGAGTTCCTCATCATACCACATACCATACATATCACATACGTTCAGGCATATCTGGGTGCCCGACCTACCCTGCTGAGCATACAAGGGTGCTCAACCTATCACTGTTAGGCATACCTGGGTGCCTAACCTACCCCTGTCAGACATATCGGGGTGTCCGACCTACCCCTCCAGTTAGTCTCAACCAATTACAAGGAATATTTCACCCATACCACTACCACATAAAATTATAGCATAAATATACTATCCGGCATACCGGGGTGCCTAACCTACCCCTTGGCTCTATTTTCCGGATACGGGGACTATTCCCCCTACTTCCACTAACACATAACATCATATCATATTATCACATAATCATAACAGATACCAACACACCAAATGATTATCACAAAGCCAATCATCTCTATTATAAGCCTTACTAGTGGGCTGGCCTTGGTGCCTTAGACCAACTTCTACTGGAAGGTAACTCACCTCATAAAACTGCATGTCGAATCTCGCAGAAAGTAGTCTCTAACATCTTCTCTGATGACTCCCGGCTATCATAATCACGTTAACACTCAATCAAAGTCTATAACACTACATAGGGTAAAATGACCTTTTTACCCCTTGGTCCAATTGGAACATTCATAAGTCCTAACTCTAGCTTATTAAGCCTAGCCCTCCTATGGCCCATCAAAGACACCATAAGGGCCCGCTAATTGCCCAATTTATGAATTGGGCCTTATGCTCCAAATGGGCCCATTACAAGTCCAATAAGTTCCAAGTCAAAATGTAATAATTACAAAGGTTCCAATCATGGCCAAATAGGTCCAATACTCCAGCTCCAGATTCACAAATCTAAAATTACGCTTCAGAGTGGGCCACGCGGCCCAATAGTCTAGGCCCAGTCACCTAAGGCCCAAACGCCCAATATATCCACTCTGCATGCGTACACTGGCCTTGACCAAAACAAGGACTTGACCCAATACGCGCGGCGTATCAGGGAGTACGCCCTACGTATTGGCTAGCTTCCTTGGGACTTCATTCATGACTTAATCCAGTAAGTCCTTACATCCAAACTATAGATCCAGGTCATTTAAGACCTCCTAAACCATACAATCACAAACTTTATGTGCTTACATGCATGGTTGGGGTTAAAACATGATTTTGGTCAATTTAACAAGCTTCAAGACCAACTAGCACTGGCATGGTTGTGGCTTAACCATCAAGGTCCAATTTTTATAACCATAGATGCTTCTTAGAATCCAAAAGGACAACTATTATACTCGAAAGCCATCAATACTCAAGCATCCTTAACCATGGAATCTAAAGGTGACATAAAATACCCAAATAAACAAATCTAAGCATACAATGGCCAAGTATGGAACTTGATTCCTTAAAAGGGTGAAAAGTGATGCCAATCTCCTAGATCTACAAGCTCTTGGTGAATCCTTGCTTCTTCTTCAACATCATTTCTTCCTTTCTCACTAACATAACACATAAACACTCTCAAATGGCTTCCAAATTACAAAGGCACACAAATATGAGCTAAGGTTTCTATGGTGGCTGTCTATGGGTGAAGGGAGGCTGAGCAAATAGGGGTAATGTTCTTTATATAGGGAGTAAACCCTAAGTTTTAGGGTACGCTAGGCGTACTCCTGATATCCTTAGCGTATATGCGTGGCTTCTGCACTCCAGTCTCATGATTACACTAAGTGTACATGGCACTGTATGCCCAACGTACGATGTTTCCTCATTCCACTTGTAAGGCCCCAAAGGTCAAGCCCAACCAAAAAATTCCACAATTTAATTAGGATTACAATATTAAATACCTGAATATTCCTAGATGTTACACAAAAAATATAGATCTGATGAGAAGACATAAATACAAGAATCTGTACATACTATAAGCATTTTTTTCAAAGAGATAATTGAAAAAAAAAAGAGTACTTACGGTTATTAAAAAAATTGAACTTATTAGGATTTTGCTCTCTTGAATAAAAAATGGTTTTTTTGTTCTTCAAGTACAACAAAGTTAAAGACTTTTGTGTTCTTCTTCACTTGGGGCTTAAAGGAAGGACAACAATCAGAATCCACAAAACCCGTTTCACAATTCTAGCCGGCTATCATCCATATTCATATTCATATCTGTAATTTTTTAACCTTCTTTTCTTGAACATGAAAAGTCAAGTAGTCAACACAAAATGATCAAATCTAAATTCATGTTCAATAGAAAATTGAAATATATATGAAATTAAGGTAGTTTACTTTCCAGAAATTAATGGTTTTGTCATTGGTTGATAAAAGAAAACCAACATCATTGATTGTTTGGCAACATTTTATTTTGTTAATCTTCTCCTCGATCTCCAAACTCTTTCGATAATTAAAACTGAAACAAAATTATGAGATTTAATAAGTGAAATAGTTGTTATAAAAGTAGACAAAATGAATAAGTTAGATTCAAAACACCTAAGAATTGAAGCCGGCGGTGATGCTTCCAGCTTCTCCTCCACAAAGTCAACAACAACAACGATTAGTAGAAATCTTGTATTTTTTTTGTTTCAATGGTGTAGTTGATGGGGAAACTATTATCAATTTTGATGTGATATAAGTAAATGACCCCAATTGAAAGTCATACTAAATACTAATACTCACAATTGAACTCATGGATTTCCACTTCCTTTCAACAACTATCACAAAAGGGAGAAGTGCCAATCAGTCACGGATGAGGAGTGATTTTTGCATTGAAGGGGATGTCAAAAGTTGGTGCAAGCGGTTGAAGCATAGGGATCAATGGAAGAAGGAACTGGGAGTTTGTTTGGTAGAAGAAGTTGAATCCCTTACATCAAACCCTATCACCCATCGATACTCGACTATGGACAATAGGTGTCGAGCAGCAAGATGACCATATATCGGAGATAAGGCAAATGATGGGGAAGAAGCGACTAGAATGTTCACATAGACATCCGTAGCTGGGAATTAAGCAGTGGAGGGAAATGAAGAAGGTGAGCAGTGGGGAAGGCGGTAACTGAGGCGTTGTAAGTGAATCTAAAAACAATAGATAAGTATTTTATGTGTTGGATCAGTGTAAGATTAACTAAGGTGGAGTTAAATAACCCTATGAACAGTACCCTGGTCAGGTATTGTTCATAAGAGAACAAACTTTATATATATATATATATATATATATATATATATATATATATATATATATATGTTCAAATGGGGATTGACATTTATTGTACGGATGTATGGATAGTGTTGTTCTGTGAGAACTACAAAGAAAATATGTTGTTTGATAATGTGAATACATTTAATTTTACATAACTATTGCCATTATCAAACTTTCTCACTAATTAAATCATCTATAAGGTTATGATAGAATTTTTTTTATTACTATTCTCATTCTGTAAGAATATTTATTGAGTCGTTTTCTATAAGAATAAAAATAAGTGAAAAATGATGCGTGTAACAAAATGAAAAAGAATCAGTGAGAATGCATGGAAATGACAATACTTGTATTAGGGTAAACGTATTTATATTACTAAACAATTTATTCTCTTAATAATTCTCATAGAATAGTATTGTCCACAAGTCCGCACAATAGTTGTCTATCCATATTATAACCTAGCCATTATATATATATATATATATATATATATATATATATATATATATATATATATATATATATATCTATATATATATATATATATATATATATATATATATATATATATATATATATATATAGGGGAGGGTTCATGCGAAAATACAAATAATTTGCGAAAACGCGAAAACAAGAAAACCATATGATATTATGTCACCTCAACATTATATTTTGGAAAATAATGCATCCAAACTTTGAAATATATGATGATAATCGATGATAGATGATAGACTATTTCATATTAGCAAAGTATGATTTTTAACATTTTTATTATGAAAACATGAATTTAAAAATGATTAAGGACGTGAAAAAAATATAATTATAAAAACCGTCTTTAAATCTATATTATCATAACATCATCTAATGTAAACTTACTATCTTTAATTTATTGCTAATAAAATTATTTTTTTATAGTACATGTATCTAATTTTCATAAGATAAAAACTGTTTTCGCGTTTTCGCAGGATATTTATATTTTCGCATGAACTTACTTCTATATATATATATATATATATATATATATATATATATATATATATATATATATATATATATATATATATATATATATATATATATATAATGTTTTACAAATGAATCGGGTCATACCCCTAACCCACACTTTCGTCCATCATCTGCATTTTTTTTTTCACATGAGCTTCAAATAATCTACAACTCACATGCCTCACTTTCTTAGTCGTTGTTCTTGTTAACCATGGTCACCACCTAGCCCTTCTTCATCCCTCGTCTTTCTTTGCAAGAAACCTACACCGCAAAGCCTTTCTTTTTCTTTATACTCTGTTTCTCTCATACTTCGAGTTTTTGAAATCATTACTGTCAACTGTTGAATTTAATTTCATTGGCTTTATTTTGGTGTGTTCATCAAGATCTAGAAATCAAACTTAGAGTTTCTCATTCACGGTGGTTTTAATTTACTGAGGTTCAATTTTTATAAAGTTTTTCGATTTGGAACGAAGAACAAATATTATTCTTCAGGGGGTTTGTTTGTGTCATCGGCCTCGATAAACCCACATTTTCAATTTGGGAGTTTACTCGTACTTCGAATAACATGGTTCTCGAAGTTAGGTTTATGTGGAGTACGTTCTCTACGAACAGCCTGAATTCAAACGAATGTGAAGATTTGAAAATGGATTACTTATTAGGGGTAGCAAAATCAATTTCTGGAAAATCTTTTTTAGTGATGTACTCTTCCAAATTTCACTGAGGCAAATTATTTTTGATTTTTAGAATGTCATTTCCTTTCTTTTTCGATAACGTAAATGGGAGTCTACCTTATGTTTTCCCATGTTTCGGCATTGTCGTTGTCTAGATCTCGTTAATGTGTTCTTCGGTGACAGATGTGGAACTGTGGCACGCCGATGGCGGTAGGAGTATTAAATTCGTTTGCTTTCTTTTTCCACAATTTTATGTGGATGATGGGAGTATTGCACAGATTTAGAGGTGGCAATCGTGTCGTGTCGTGTCGAAACGCTAAACGGGTTGAAAGTGCTTGACCCTAACCCGACCCATTTAATTAATGTGTCGTGCCGTGTCAACCCGTTTATTTTCGTGTCGAGTTCGTGTCGGGTTTCGGGTTATGGCTATACCTTGAATAATGTCATGTTAGTGAGGTTAAAAGATTGAGCATGTTGAAAGACTAGGAGTTTGGTAGGCGGAAATGAAAAACTAATTGTTTTGAGGTAGAATAGATGAAGCCATAGCAAGTTTAGATGACAAAAATAAAAGAGTGGGGGTTGGAGAGGTGGATGACGAGATCATAAGGATGTCAGAGTAGTGAAAGAGATTGGGTAGTTTGGGAGAGAATGAAAAAACTGAAATGAAATCTTGATCTAGACGGCTAAGTCATTTCAACATTACAAAACAATTCAATTTGAAGGTTTTCTTTTACTTATGCTTTTAGTTTTGTATCTTTCTAGTTTATTTAAATAATTCAAAAAACTTACATATAAATAAACGTGTCATTTTCGAGTCATATTCGAGTTAAAATTCTCAACCCTAACTTTACCCAATTAATTTTTGTATCGTATCGTGTCAACCCGTGTATTTAAACGGGTTGAAATATCTTACACAAACTCGTTTATTTCATGTCGGGTTTTGTGTCGTGTCAATTTTTGCCACCTCTACACAGATTAAACCTATTAACCATTAATAATAATAAAATAATTAATTTTATAAAAAAATAAATTGTTGAGGGCAATATAGTTTTGTTACGGCAATAAGTGATTAAGCAAATTTAAATACTCTAAACCGTCCGAATTAAAAAGAAATTAGGACCAAATCGTTTAAATTACTGGAAACAAATTTACTCATATGATCCTTTTTAAATCCAACAAATACGGTAAAGCCAGCATACGACATTATAATCACCTCAATCATGTGTCCACTCTTATCTCTTTTGGCCTTTCACTTTTTGAAACAAATTTTGTAGTGGTTGTACTTCATACCCTTATCGTAATGCTATATTTTTGTGAAATAAAAGATTTTCAAGTAATACCATATATTAAAATATCCAAATTTTCTGTTATAGAATATTACAGATCCCTCAAGGTTAACTAGGGAAAACAAGCCATCCTTTTGCAAATATTTCCCACAAACATCCAAATTTTAACAATTGTGATGGGACATCACTAATCAGCATCAATGGACTACAAAGCAACTAACCCCATCACATACGTCTCCTATCACTTCCGTTGGGCAATATCATAAACAAGGAGTCGTAAATTCAACAATCTTGACTGAAAATTACTATACACGGGTGAGAATTGTATTATTAAATACAGTACGTACGTCAAAATATTGTTGGATTATCTTTTTAGTGTTGTGACAAGTGATTCGACTAAACAAACTATTTGGATATATCATATCCTTCGTTAGTTGAGTTGAAAAACAAAAAGGTGCATGATGAGTGGGTGGATAAGTATTAAGTTGTATGTGGCAAGATTAAAAATCGTGTTAATTGGTTGTATTATATGAAAGCGCGACAGATTGTTCCTACCACAATCCATTTCGTTAAAGACATTTTTATGCCCAAAATATGATGTTGAGCTGAGCATATGAAACACTACTAACGTATTAGTGTTGAAATTATATGAAAACACTATTTCAAACGAACATAACTGTCGAACCTTTAGAATTTACAAAGACTGCTTTTATGGATTGAAAATCTCGCGACAATCCGGAGATTCTCACAAAAAACTTTGGGCGGTTTACATCAAATGTCAGAGCCAATTTCGGTGTTTTTGAAGTCACGATTGAATTTCCCCCAATTAGTTTTAGTAATTTCCAATCAATTTTAGTTTTATGTAAGTTGGTAATACCTTCCAAGTTTAGACATGTCCTATAAAACGAAGTAAATGTACACAAGCTCTCTTATTTGTTGGAATTAATAAGAAGGCTCTCTTTTGTGTTAATTTATTTTTGTTACTCCTCAAAATGCAACTGCAGCTGTACAATTTTATGTACTATATACTATACTATAAAAAATGTTAGTCATATCTTCAATTTTAAGAAATATAAGATATAAAAATTTATTTGTACATTTTAATTATGCATAACAAAATCATTAATATTTACTAAAATTTTGAAGACTTAAATTAAGAAAAATTATTAAAATTTTAATTTTGAGCAAAATGAAAATTTTAAAATATTAAATTCATCTATATAAATTAATTTATATTTCTTAAACTAGACACCATAATAATCAATCCTTCTTAATAAATGAAAGTTTTTTTTTGCTACATGTCAATTATTCATGAGTTTTGACATTTGTCATTTTGTGGTATTTTTGAAATAAATATTATCCACTTATCAATTTTTGGTTTTTTCAATTTTTATAATTAAAGTTATATACTTATATATGTAAAATATTGAATATCATATATATGATATTAAATTGTAATAAATACATTTTTTCATTTTTTATTTTAAAATTGTACATTAAAAAATATTTTATGTTACGCTTTAATGTTTAATTTTTTTTTGTAAATTAACCCGTATAATATATAGATCTCACACCTAATTTACATCAAATATAAACAAACAACATAAATTTAACTTCTAAACATAAATATTTTAATTAAAAATGATAATTTTTTTATTATATAATAACTAATAATAAAATCTAATAATTTCTTCCGTAAAAATATTATTCTTCAAAAATATTATTTATCCTTTGTGCTTTGTGCAGGACACACGTTTAATAAAGATTCATGCATTTATGCTATTCAAACATAACATTGGATTCCTCGAGTATAATTGGATTATGGTTTACAGGTGGGGAAACAGTATGTACGACGAATTTTGTAATAGACGACTGGAAGTTTGGATAAACAAAGGTGCGATTTTGGGACAAGTCAATAAATATCGTTAAAGAATGTTAAAGTAATTTATCTAGTTAAATGAAATTGGAATAAATAAAGATGTGTTCTTATGTCGACTGACGAATCCAATCGAATCACGTTTCATCTTGTAAATATTTATGTATAATAATATAATCACGTTTCATCTTGTAAATATTTTTGTATAATAATATATTAAATCGTTAAAGAATGTTAAAATAATCATCTAGTTTGTTATCTAATAAAATTCAGGATTTGTCTTTTCACCCATTTCTATTTTAGATCTCTTTTTACTAATTATCTTTATTTATAACCTTTTTTTTAAACTATTAGCCTATTAATACTTTTTTATTCTTTTTTTTTTTCTCGCTTAATTAGATTATAGCTCGCGTAACACATGAGGAAACATATAAAAACATATATCATTATAAAAAAAGTACACAATAATTAAACAAAAGATCAATTAAATGAACAAAGTTCGCAGTAAAAATCAGTCATATAAATGAATTCAGTAAAAGAAAAAAACCAAACAAATAAATAAATTTAATAAAACAATAAAAAAGTTGATCATATAAATGAATGTAATAAAACGTGTGTGCGTGTGTGTGTGTATATATATATATATATATATATATATATATATATATATATATATATATATATATATATATATATATATATATAGATTTAATAAAATAAAAAACACATTGATAAAAAAACTCAATCATGTAAATGGATTGAATAAAAAATGACAATATAAAAAAAATCATTAATCTCAATAAAAAAACAGGAAAATAAAAACTTTAGCAATTGAAGATGTACTAAAAGACATTCCACCAAATGAATTGAATAGAAAGACGAATGTGAAAATGAATCATAATATTGTTTCATAAGTTAAAATATTATTAACTTCGTATAATATTTTATATAAAAATATTTATTTATTGAGCAATAAACTTTCATTGCACACTTTGAAATATAAATTTACTTCTTAGTCAGAAGTACATTACTCAAACATATATATTAGTTAGAAGTACAGCCCAAAGTAATACATGGGCAATTATGAGAATCTTACTTTGCATGGGCAATTATGTCAAATGTGGTAAATTTGTCAATTTTACTGTGCACGGGCATATATATATATATATATATATATATATATATATATATATATATATATATATATATATATATATATATATATATATATATATATATATATATATGTTCAATAGAACCAGAGGCGCGAAAATTAAAGTTTAACTGTGTAAGGGCAGATATATCCGATAGGTGAAAAATATGACCAGTTTTGTTTATTGCAATGATATCTATAATCAATAAAAATGACATGTTACAAAGACATAAAAGCAACCCAAAGTAAGACATTAATGTATATTAAGCTTAAAATCCCAATAAGGGGAAAATATGTGAATTTTACTTTGCATTAGCAATTATGTCTAACATGTGGTAAATTTATTAATTTTACTGTGCAGGGGCATACCTCCAATAGAATCAAAGGGTCCAAATGTCAATTTGATTGTGTGAGGGCAAGTATGTCCAGTAGTTGGAAAATGTGACCAATTTTGTTTATTTAAATGATATCTACAATCAACAAAGCCAACAAACTTTCAGTACCACTTGAAAATAGAAATATAGTTGTTAGTCAGAATTACATTATTATTATGGAGTAAGTATTGTTAAAAACAATGTATAAGGTATGTAACACCCTGTTTCGAGTCGTTTCATAATTCGGGGTTGTGACCTGAAGATTAAGTATCATAAGGCTTCGGGCTTTGGGAAAGAGAGGTTTAGACCCATTTGGATGTGGGTAATGTAGATTACGTGATCTAAGAGTTCGATTTGTGCTTTGGAGTCAAAGGGTAAATTGGAAAAGTATGGTTTTAGAGCTCCTCAATACCTTAGCATTGGATATCAAGATCGTCAAAAATGGAGTTATAACGAAGAAGTTAGGAAGGTTTTGGAATTAGTCTAGTACGTTGGGCATATAGGAAGTACGTTGGGCATATTAGGGCATCCTTGGTACGATGGGCGTACACGATCAATGCCTAAACCCTATTTTTGTGGTTTAAGCCCTATTTGTTCTCCTTAACTTCCCTAAACCCATTCCATTCTCAGCGTCCACCTCTCCAACACCCTCTTTTGAAAGCCTAACCCTAGTTTGAGCCTTGTGAGCAAAAGAAGGTGCTCTTAAGTGCTTTGGAGGGTTCTTGGTGCATATTGGAGAAGAAGGAGCTCATTGGAGAAGTTTTGGCTGCATTAGAGCTTGTAGATCCAGAAATTTTCACCTTGATCTTTCTTTTAGAGGTATAAAGCTTGAATCTTGACGATGCATTTGCTAGATCCAGCTAGTTTTGGGTGTTATGTTCTTTTAGTCACTTAAGTGCATAAAGTTTAGATCTTGAAAGTTTGTGACTTTGTTATAGATAAAGTTGGAAACTTTATCCATCTAAACATCATCTTGATTCAGATCTAAAGGTTAGAGACTTGGACTTAATGGATTAAGTTAAAAAAGATGCCCTTTTGGTCCCTTTGAGACTTAAAGACTCAATCTTGGTTGTTTGGACCATTCTAATGGATAAAGTTGGAAACAATATCCATTATGGAGTTACTAGGAACCATAAAATGTAATCTTGGACCTTATTTTCCTTCCATGCATAAGTTAGGATGTCTTAAGGAGTTAAATACTTAAGTTGTTTTGGTATTGAGCACTTAATAGCCATGGAAGATCATAAAGCTGGAAACTTTATGATTAAGAACATCATTTGTGGGCTAGATCTGGATTTTAGACGAAAAAAAATTAAGGATTACGCTCTAAATAAAAGACAAGGTGGCAGTTGTGTATGTTGGGTGTACCAAAGGGTACGTTGCGCGCACATGGTCAGCCTCTTGTCTCTGTTCAAACACATAGTATTCCCCGTGTACCTATTGAGTATGCCCAACATACTCATCGATTTAACCTAGTTGACTCGGTTTCTAACAGCCCGAGTCCAAGAGTGCAAGTTCAGGGTTCAAAGTGTAAATATGAAAGGGCAACTCGGCGAGTCCATGGGTGGACTCGGCGAGTAGGGTCGCGACTCAGGTCGCGTGTTAAGTGGCCAACTCGGTGAGTCCAAGGATGGACTCGACGAGTAGGCGCTGAATGGAGAAAACCCTAATTTCGGGGGATGAGCCCTATATAAAGGACATTATACCCTCTCCCCAGCCTCTTTACCCTCTATTGAAGTCCAGAAAACCCTAAGATGCGTTTGTGAGGGTCTTGAGTGCATTTAAACCATGGAGAAGAGATTTTGGAGGAGATCTTGGAGAGATAGGAGGCTTGGAGCAAGGGGTTTTGCTAAGAATCAGATTTCTCTTTTGTTGGGGCTTCCTTTTAAGGTATTACTTCATTTCTTGGGCTGTTATTCATCTAGATTCATCATCTTGGAATGTGTGGAAAGTTTAGCTTGTGGTATTTTGAGTTTGAAGGTTAGATCTGAGGTTGCTACCTCAGATCTGGTATGGAGAAGGTCTAGAGTGCATTAAAGTCCTTGTTATTGAGTGTTTGGTGAAGCCATCTTGTCCTAAACCGTAGCCCTAGAGTGTAAAATGCCTAGATCTCTTTGGATTCATGTAAAGTTTGCCACTTTACGTGATTGATGGGTTGTAGAAGGGTAGATCTACGTTTTGGATTGACTACATGGCCTGGAAGGCTTCTGTATGGGTTAAGAGTTAGTAGTACTCGTCGAGTCACAAGGGTGTACTCGGCGAGTTGCTTGAAGGTAAGCAGGAACTCGACGAGTTGGTTGAAGATAGCCTTAGACTCGGCGAGTTTGTTCTTGGACTCGGCGAGTCTGGTCTTTAGGTCTTAGCCTTTCCTGGTTAAGCTAAGAATCGGTGAGTCAAGGGATGACTCGGTGAGTTGAAATGGGTCCTTTTCAGTGTTGGGGGACTCGGCGAGTCAGTGGGCTGACTCGGCGAGTAGAGTCAGCCAGAAGGTTGACTTTGAATTTGACTTTGACCAAGAGTTGGCCAGTTGACTTCTAAGGGCATTTTGGTAATTGTTGGCTTTTGTTTTGAGTTCAGTGTTGGTGCTAGCCAGTGGTGGAGATCGTGTCAGTGGTCGGAGCATCTCGGTCTTATCTTTCCAGTCAGCTGTTGCGAGGTGAGTTATCCTCACTATATCAACAGGGTCTAAGGCGCCAAGGCCGGCCCTTTATCGGATTGTAATCCGGGTATTGTCGTGATGTTGCTGTTTTACTATGTTTGCATCCTGGTAGTTAGGATGGTATATGTTAGAGACCTAGTTAAGGTCGGTATCCTGGTATATAGGGTGATTCTATGCTAGGGACCTATTAGGTCGGTATCCTGTTTAGAGTATGTTATGATATGTGATCTGCTAGATCGGTTTGATTGAATGTGAATTGTTATGTGATTATATGTTTATGTGCACATGGTTGTTTGATTGGGGTTGGGTTGAGGCGGGACCTGCTTTGTGCTGTAGGCCAACATACCCAGGGCGGACCGGTTATTCCGAAGGCCCAGCGAGCGGTCCGGATAGGCTGTAGGCCCCACAAGGGCGAAACAGACGTGCCAAGGCTCAGAGAGTGGACCAGGCCGACTGAAGGCCCGGTGCGGGCGGACCAGTCATACTGTAGACTCAGAGAGTAGACAAGGTGGATTGAAGGCCCGGTGCGGGCGGACCAATCACACTGCAGACTCGATGTATATGGTTAGACTCGAAGGGTGGACCAGGTTGACTGAAGGCCCGACACGGCGGACTAGTCACACAGTAGACCCGATATGCATAGCTGTTGTGCGATTTGTTGTGATATAGCATGTTATGTGTATGGTATATGTGGTTGGTATTTTGGGGGTATCTCACTAAGCTTTCGGGCTTACAGTTGTGGTTTAATGTTTTTCAGGTTCTTCAGGAGACCATGGCAAGGCAAAGGCGTGATCGTACCGCTCCTCGTCTTTATGTTTTATGATATGGATATGGGAATACTCTGATAATAAATGTATTGAAAACCTTTTTGTAATAACATTATTAAAATGGGTTGTTTTTGAAAAGCTAAAATTTGTTGAAATTTTTGGTCGTTACAAGTTGGTATTAGAGCCTTGGTTTGAGTGAATTGGAGGAACATTCGTGTGAATCCAGTCTCAAATCAGGGAGTGTTTTTAAAAGAGAATTTACAATGGTTTTCAAATTAAGTAAAAGGAGGACGCGGAGGTACAATCGGCTGGAGCCAGTAAGTAACCCCAAAATACCATATATGATATTTCTTTTCGAGCTTTGATAGAACAGCATGCTAGTACTAGGCTAGGGATCTTCAGGATTTCATGATAATGTTGCCTGTTTTATGATGCCTGCTAGCCTAGGGTTTCCCTCTGTATGAGATTTCCAGTGTTCCTCTAGGAGTGAGGATCAAGCGCTTGTTATGTATATTTTTCACTAGGGTGTTGTGGTAGTACTTCATACAAATATGGGTAGGTGTGGAAGGTAGTAAGGGCCCGTACTACTGTCAACACAGGACCCATACGCGTATCAGGGAAACCATGACCTCTAGGGTTGAGTTGGGATTTGGCTCCAGGGTTAGTGGGAAGTATCTGAGATTTTGTGGTGCATGTGCAGACTGATGTTGGATCGGTCTGTAATAGTCCTCATTGATGACATCTTGGTTCACTCCAAGATTCAGGAGCAACATGAGGATAACTTAAGGGAGGTGCTAGAGATGTTGGGGAGGGAGAGAATTTATGCGAAGTTTTCCAAGTGTGAGTTCTAGTTGTGCGAGGTGTAGTTCCTTGGGAATGTTGTCAACCAGAAGGGTATTCTAGTCGATCCGGCCAAGATAGAGGTCGTGATGCAGTGGAAGATTCCAAGGCCTCCAACTGAGATTTGGAGTTTCCTGGGTTTAGAGGGTTATTACCAGAGATTCATTCAAGACTTCTCCAAGATTGCAGTTCCTTTGACTTGACTAACCAAGAATTCGGTGGTTTTCCACTGGGGACCTGAGCAGCAGGAAGCCTTCGAGACCCTTAGACAGTGGTTATGCGAGGCACTAATTTTGACCTTACTAGAGGGATTCGGTGATTTCGTAGTTTACTGTGATTCTTCGATCACAAGCATGGGAGCGGTTTTGATGCAACGAGGTCATGTGATAGCTTATGCCTTAAGGCAGCTGAAGTCTCACGAGGCTAACTATCCAACACACAATTTAGAAAGGGGGTTGTGGTGTTCGCCCTCAAGATTTGGCGGCAGTGCCTCTACGGGGTTCGTTATACTATTTACACGGACTATAAGAGTTTGAGGTACCTCATAGATCATCCGAATCTAAACATGAGGTAGCGTCGGTGGTTAGATGTGGTGAAAGACTACGATCGTGAGATCCTTTATCACCCGGGCAAGGCCAACGTAGTGGTCAACGCCCTGAACTGCAAGGTGATAGCAGCCCCGATTCGAGACATTTGTCTGAGGATGACAATGATTACCCCATTGTTGGAGTAGATCCGAGAGGCGCAGGTTGAGGGCCTGAAGGAGGAGTGCCGTAAGTGCGAGCAGATCATAGGCTAGGTGGCCTCATATGATTATGACAACCATAGGTTGTTGTCCCTGTATGGGGGGTCTGGGTACTGTACTGGGGTGGAGTATAGCAAATATTGATGGATGAGGCCCACAAGCCCAAGTTTTCTTTCCATCCCCGGACGACGAAGATGTACATATATCTTCGTCCTAATTATTGGTGGCTCTGCATGAAGCGAGATGTATCCTAGTACGTAGAGGGATGTATGACTTGCAGGAAGGTCAAGGAAGAGCACCAGAGGCCTCACGGCAAGATGCAGCCATTAGATATCCCTGTGTGGAAGTGGGAGGACATTACTATGGATTTCATTACTAAGCTTCCTAGGACCGCACGTGGGGTTGATTTGATATGGGTCATCATGGACCGGTTGACCAAGAGTGCTCACTTTATCCTAGTCTAGGAGAGCATATCTGCCGAGAAGCTGGATGAGATTTATATGCGAGAGGTGGTGACACGACATGGAGTGCCTATCTCGGTAGTTTCAGATCGAGATGTTCATTTTACTTCCAGATTTTGGAAGTGGTTCCATGATGAGATGGGTATTCGTCTCCACTTCAGCACCGCTTTCCATCCCCAGATCGACAGACAGAGTGAGAGGAGGATTTAGACTCTCGAGGACATGCTTTGTGCATGTGTTTTGGATTTTGGTGGTAGTTGGATACGTATCTTCCGTTAGTGGAGTTTTCGTATAACAACAGCTGCCACGTCAGCATAGAACAAACTCCCTTCGAGATGCTCTATAGGAGGAAGTGTAGGACCCCAATCTGTTGGGATGAGATCAGTCAGAGGGTCATGGGGAGTACCGAGGTAGTAATCAAGACTACCGAGCGGATCCAGTAGGTCCGGAGTAGGTTCGAGACTGCTAAGACTCGGCAGAAGAGTTACGCCAACAAGCGGTGTTCAGACTTGGAGTTTCAGGTGGGCGACATGGTCCTCCAGAAGGTGTCACCTTGGAAAGGTGTCATATGTTTCGGAAATCGGGGCAAGTTGGGCCCCAGGTATATCGGCCCTTTCAGAGTCATTGCCTAGGTGGGCAAGGTAGCATATTGATTGGATCTTCCAGTCATGTTTCATAATTGTGAAAGTGCTTAGTGGATGACACGACAGTTGTGCGCTTAGAAGATATTCAGGTTCATGACAAACTAAATTACATTGAGAGACCGATGGTGATTCTGGATCGCAAGACAGAGTTGAGGAACAAGAGGGGTGAGCTAGTGAAGGTGCAATGGCAGCACTGTAAGGGTTCGGAGTAGACTTAGGAACTCAAGGAGGAGATGAGGGAGCACTACTTGGAGTTGTTTCCAGATGCAACAGACTTCGAGGACAAAGTCTAAGACAAGTGGGTGAGAATTGTAGCTCATGGTTTCTGGTACACGTTTAACTCATTCATTTTTTTATTTTACATGAAGGACTCGACGAGTTGGTGACCCTAACTCGTCGAGTAAAAGGCAGAGAATGTGCAGGGTTTGAGCTATCTACTCGACGATTCAAGATCCTTGACTCGACAAGTAACTCGGCCAGAATGAAACCCTAATTTCAGTATTTTGCACCTTATTTAAGCATCTTAATCCCCACCCCTTGGCCTCATTTACAACCTCCTTGTCCCGAACCGTAATCCACAAAACCCAAGAGCCTTCCTTGAGTATGTGATCCATTTTGAGTGATCTTTGTGCATTTTGAAGCTTGTGAAAGAAGAAGAAGATAGAGGGCTCAAGAGGGAAGGAGTAGATCCAAAAGCTACTCTCCATTTGCTACATTTTCTGGTAATAAGTCTCTAACTTGATCATTCTTTTCTTAGATCTATTTACTTCCTTTTATGAGGGTTTTGGTTCAAGAACCTTGGTCGTTGGTATTTGGACGTCCCAAGTGACATATATTTGAGATCTAGGATCTAAGAGGGGTTCCATGGCATAAAGGTGCAAACTTTATGATCATGGAAGACCCATGCACGCTTTTAAGCATTTATTTGGCCTTTTTAGCCCTAAAAGGCCATGCATGGAAGCAAGATCGAGAGTTT
This sequence comes from Lactuca saligna, assembly GCF_052625555.1. Classification (NCBI taxonomy): domain Eukaryota; kingdom Viridiplantae; phylum Streptophyta; class Magnoliopsida; order Asterales; family Asteraceae; genus Lactuca; species Lactuca saligna. Next base: position 267,468,007 of record NC_136421.1, on the reverse strand, counting down.
ATGTGGTTAACTGGTATCTAGGCCCTAAATCTAGATTTTCATGCTTAGGTTTGGGATACTAAGGCTTTTTGGACAAGATCTATGTCCTAAATGAATTAGGGTTTTAGCCAAACCCTTCAAGAAGGGCTATCAACAGGTAAAGTTGGAAACTTTACCTTTAGAAAGGTCATTTCCAGTGAACAAGCGAAGTCTGGAGTTTGGATCTAGAGAACAAGGTCTTAATCTGTTAAGATGGAAAAACAAATAGAGGGAATCATCGAGTCCATAAGGGAACTCGACAAGTTGGGTCGTGTTGTCCCGTTCCAGTTTAAGGCGAGACTCGACGAGTTTGTAGAGGGACCCGAAGAGTTGATCCGCCAAGTTGTGACTATGAGCAGCTCGATAGGTCTCGACGAGTCGGAGGAACGACTCGGCGAGTTGAGTCACGATTTCAGTATTTCGGAGTTAAAGAGCTCGACGAGTTGAAGGGTTGACTCGACGAGTTGGTTAACTTAGAAAGTTGACTTTGACCAGAGCGTTGATTTTGACCAGTGGTAAAATGCTTATTTTACCCTTAGATAGATTTTCAGTTTTTAACTAAATGTTTTGTAAATGTAGCTGGGTATTCATTGGAGCAGCCATCAAAGATTCTTCACTTGAGACATTAGTAACCAGTTTTTCGGACTTAGGTACGATGTCGGGGATAGCCCAATGTAGCTTATATGTTCCAGACTTTGATCTGATACCTAGGCAAGCCCGAGGAATGTTGTATGCTTGATGTCTTCGTGATTCTTGCATGTACTTGTTTGTATGTTCCGGACTTCGGTCCGATGTCGGGGCAAGACCGATGCAACTTAAGCTTATATGTCATGTGTTATGTGTTATGGACTTCGGTCCGATGTTGGGGCAAGACCGAGGAAGCTTTATATGTTATATGTTATATGTTTATGTGTTCTGTGTTGTTATTATGATATATGTATACCGGACTTCGGTCCGATGCTGGACAGGTCCTGATGCCAAGCGGGCCCGATGCCGGGCGGGGCCCGATACCCGATTCGTCCAATGTCGGGCGGGGACCGATGCAATGTGAAAAGCCCAGTATATGCTATTATGTGTTTATTGAATGGTATGTGGTAGTTTGGGGGAGCTCACTAAGCTTCGTGGTTATAGTTTAAGGTACTTCTGTTAGCAAAGGGAAGGGCTCGGGATGATTGTATGACACACTCTATAGTTTTCTGGCCTGGGATATTTCACTATGATATTTAATATAATATTTTGATACTTTGATAGATGTTATTATGTTTTTGGAGATACATGGTTTATGTTGTTTACTTGATGATGATATTTATGGTTTTAATAATGAATTAAAAATGAAATTTTTGGACCGTATTTTTAGGATGTTTCAGAATAGGTAATTGATAGAGCTGACATTCTGAGCAGTGTCATATTCAGCAATCTTTCAGATTGAGAAGTGAGTCTCCTCATTATGCTAAGGGGTCGAAGGCACCAATGCCGACCTATAGATTATGTTATGTAGAAAGACTAGGTGGTGGCACCTGGCAATTGCGTGAAAGACCTGGATACGACTCCGGGAAAATTATATGCAAGACCAGGGTTTGGATCTTGGCAGTTATATGTAGTATGCTAGTTGTCTTTGTGATACTTGCATGGAAGACTAGGACGTGGATCTTGATGCTTGTATGTGAGACCTAGGGTTTGGCCCTCGGCCTATCAAGTAAAGATACTGATACGACTCATGACATAATGGCAGTTATAAGACTATGGATGGCACATAGAAATCTATATCGTATGATTGGTATGTGGTATTTTGGGGAATTCACTAAGTTTTTTCTTTATGGTTTCAAGTACTTCCAATACGAAGGGGAAGGGCCTAATGTGACTGCACCGCATCCACCAGAGTTTTTTGCATTGGCAATTTTCAATATTTAGTATGATATTTAAATAATATATTCACTTTGACCTATTTTGGAACAACTCGTTTGTATGGTTTATTGGTTTAAAAATGAAAATTTTATTATGAAATTTTGGGACATTAGAATATGCTATCAAAGCCTTGGTTTGAGGGATTCGGGCACACTCTCAGGTATGTTCGAACTCAACCTGAGGAATTGGTAATATTTTGAAAGAAAATACATTTCTAAAAAGACTTTTGTAAAGAAAGTAAGTTTTATAAAGAAAAAAGGGGGTGTGATGCGTGCAATCAGCCAGCTCAAGTAAGTGATTCCTAGAATACCCATACATGTTGATATGATATATGATATGAATGTTTACATTATAGGATAAGGCTAGGGATACTTTCAGGAATTACATGATAGATCGGCCTGATATGTGATGCCTTGTAGCCTAGGAGAATTGAATGATATGCTAGACTTGGAATCTATATTGGTAGAAGTGATCGCTAAGTGTATGCATTAAAAATTTTATGCGATTAGGATCATATAGCCCTAGAATGACTGATTTGACCTTATTTCCTGTTCCTCTTTTGGTGTTGGTCCTAGGGTAGAGTATTTTATTCGACAATCTATTTGATCATGTATTGTGTATAATTTGCATTCATAAGGCAACCAGTAGTGAGAGTGGAAGTTCCTAGCATGGATTGTAGTAAGTGATCTTAGGACGTCATTTTTTGTTATGTAGCCTGGAGTGCTACTTCACGAATGTTGCTTGCCTCGTGCTTTTTGGAACTCTTAGTATGTGAGTTAACTATTAAGTGAATATGTTAAGTCATATGTTTCAAAGGTTAAATAATCTCATGGTGACAGATTTGACTCTATTACCCAACTCTTGTTTGAGTCTAAACATTAAAGGTTTGAGTATTTTACTTGAAGGATTATCTAAGCTTTATGGCATGTGATTGTATTCATGATGTAGATAGCTGACATTAGTGGGAGTTCTTCAGCAGTTAGTGACAGGGTGAGGTTAGAACCTAAGAGAGCCTAGGAAGTGCTTTAGTGGGTTGGGTTGTGATGTTTAGCAGGTACTTAGGGTAACGATTTGAGAAGGTGACTTGGATGATTCGACATGACTGTTGAGGAAAGTGTGGATAGGTATGGAAGGTTGTATTGGGCCTATACTACAGAAAGCATAGGATCTATACTCGAATCGAGGGGGGTCAGAGAGAATCTAGAAAGCCTGTGGGATGAGGATTCTTTGAGAAAATTATGATTTTTTTATGGTTGCTTTTGATAATGGTGATGATGACACTTGGATGAGCTTCAAGCTCTAGCTCAAGCTCAGGTGCTGGCACTGAACTGATGGATGAGCAAATGTGGGACTTCATCATGTCGGAGATCACTCATAACATATCGGAACAGACTTCTATGATATTTTGTTCGGTCAAGGAGGGGATTATGCAGATTTTGGATGAGCATATAGGCACGCTCTGTATGGAGATTTTAGCTATTGTAGGGGATTGCACACTTTCCTTCCACGAGTTACGTGCTTGTGGAGCTCCCAAGCTCTTTAGGGAGAATAAACCTATTGCTAGCAGGAGGTCCTTAATAGACATGGTGAACACTTTCCGGTCGAGCTTTCGCCCCGAGGGTTTGCAGGTCATATTTGATTCTTTTCTTCTGAAAGACAAAACCTGAGATCGGTGGGAGGAAGTGGACTTTGCTTTGGGAGGAAAGGACACTCAGAAGATGATTGGGGTTGAGTTGGTGACCTGATTTAGGGTAGAGTTTGCGCCAGCTATCGTGGTTCATCAATTGGCGAGGGAGTTTCAGGATCTTCGCCAGACGACTGAGACTGTGGTGTAGATCACCGCTAAATTTAGGGAGAGGGATCTTTTGGTTCTATAGTATGCCATAGATGAGGAGATGAAGAAGACTTTGGAGGACATGATAGCTAGATCCCTAGAGCAGGAGATTGATTTGGAGCGCCTCGGGAAGAGGAAGCTAGAATAGGTGTAGACAATTGGGGGATCCTATGAAAAGACCCAAGACTTCTGATCAGCGAGTGAGAGGCTAGTAGGGTCGAGGTGAGTACAACATGTGCGGGAAGTAGCGCAATGTAGTTTATCGATCTAAGGGTTCGGGTTACCACAAGTGCGACAGGCTTGGTCATGTCAACAGACTTTGTCCCCGGTAGATGAGTCTGTTATGTTTCCACTACAACCAAATGGGCCACAAGAAGGCCGACTATCCAGATTTGATGATGGAGCAGTGAGAGCACCTGCTCCAGCCATTCTGAGGATTACTGATGGTCACAAGGGCAGAGTGGACGTTCCAATGGTGAGGAGTCGAGCATTGCAATAACAAGCTGATGAGATCCATGTTCCACAAGTGATGTCATAGGTATGTGCTGTTTGATTTCCTTTATGCTCTTACGGTTTACGGTTGTGATGGTATGTTGTGTGTGAGACACTATATGTGGTTTATCTAAATCTCCACCTAGAAATTTAAATTTTCCTCATGATGTTCTAGAAATTTTATTTTGAGAGTCTTCATATGCCATTTTGCATACCAAGAGCCTTGCTTAGAGGATATTCTGGTGAGCTGGTTTTGGATTTTGATGTGGGAGGCATTGACCATCGTCATAGTAAGATTTAATTGAGAGAAGACCAGCAACTTATTTGATATTTGGTGGTATCAGCAAGGAAATCAAGGAATCCGCAAGTTAGGCATGTTGAGTTTGAATGTAGGATTTGTAGGGGTCTTTCACAGATACGAGGCAATGAGAAATTGGTTTATCTTGGGTGTAAGGTCGGTAATGACAAGTTCATACCTTCGAAGTGTAGTCAGCTGGAGGTTAGAATGGGAATTACACTTGTACAAGTAGGTCGTTTAATTGGTTGGGTACCCGTTTCGATAGTTGATGTTTTTTTCTTCGTCATCCGATAAAGTCGTCATGGAGGTATAGTGGATTAAGTGGAAAGTGCTTAGAAATATTAAGCTCGTTGAGATTTAGATGACAATTTATTCAATTTTGTCAAGTGTGTGTTCGCTAGGATTGGCTAGTTATCAAATGCTAGTATTTGTGAGCTCAGGTTGTCGACAACGTTGAGTAGATAGGTTGTGAGATAGATTAGAAATCTATCAATTTTCTAGTTGGAAGAGAGCAATTGAATCCACATGGGGGAGAATCACTTGGACTAATGGATTGCACAAGGAATAGGATTTTAAGTTACCTTGTGCATCAGTGGTGGTGTATTGCGGGTGTCTGAATTGGTTTGGGTTGAGGGTTGTGATAGAGCCTCTCTGCTTGTTCTTGTCTGATAAAGGCCTTTGGGACTTGAAGCATGTCCCGAATACTTGATTAGGGTATATTCGAATGAGGCTTTGACCTATGATTTATTTGGTTAGCATGTAATGATAGAAGTGTTAGAAGACTGCGGGGTAGCCATAGCATTTACTAGGTTGGAAGGTAGTGATAGAAGTGTTGTAAGACTGCAGGGTGGCCGTAGAATTCACTAGGTTGGTAGGTAGTGATAAAAGTTATAGGGTCTTGAATTTTAATGGGATCCTAATGGAAGATTCTAGATTGGCTAGTACATCTGCATCAACATTTTCTTCTCTAGGAACTTAGCTTAGGCTGAAGGCATCAAATTTAGAGCCCAACTTTTTGAGGATTTGGAGGTATAGTGGTAGTCTTTTGACTTTTACTACATAAGATCCATTAAAATTATTAGTTAATAATAAGGAGTCAACGAATACTTGAATATCATTCTCCAACTGTAATACCATGATTAATGCTTCACATTCAGCTTCGTTGTTGGTTGCATCGGATTCATAACTGACTTCCTGGGGTATAATGTTCCCTTGTGGCAATTTTAGTATGATCCCTAGGCCTATTCCTCTAAAGGTTGATGATCCATTGGTGAAGAGTGTCAATCTTCCCATGCTTTGTTCTTTTTAGAGATCCTGGTTTTCCAACTCTACCTCGGGTTGTAGATCATCACTGAAATTAGCCACAAAGTCTACTAGTGCTTGTGACTTTATTGTTGATTTTGGTTCATATTTGATGTCATATGTGCTTAGCTTTACTGGCCACTTTTCCATCCTACTTGACATCTCTGGTTTTCACATAACATTCTTGATGGGGGAATTAGTTCTCACATATATAGTACATGTTTCAAAATAGTGTTTTAATTTTGTGGAAGCAGTTACTAATGTAAGTATTAGTTTATCAATATGTGAACTCCTGGTCTCAATATGCAAGAGACTTTTAGTTACGTAGTATATAGGATGTTGGTCCCCATTAAGTTCCTTGACTAAAACTGCACTTATAATGTTAGAGGATACTAAAGAGTGGTTCCTTATCTAGCGGTTTCACTTGCAAGGGTGTAGAACTTAAGTAATTTTTAAGTTCCTAAATATCATCTTCGTGCATTTTAGTCCACTTAAATCTTTTGTTCTTCTTTAAGAGGCCATAGAAAGATTTACATCTCTATGAGGATCTTGAGATGAACCTTTTTAGAGCTATTACTATTCCTGTTAGTCTCTAAGTCTCCTTTGTCGAGGATGGGGATATTAAATCAATGATGGATTTTATTTTCTCTCGACTTGATTTTATTCCTCTTTTAGTCACCATATATCTAAGGAACCTGCCTAATCTCATTCCAAAATGGAATTTGGAAGGATTCAACTTTGTGTTGTATTCCTCTAGTATGTTGAAGGCGTCTTCAATTTCCTTGAGATGATTTTCAGCATTCTTTGGTTTAACCACCATGTCATCGATATAAACTTCCATGGTGTACCCCAATTTATCCTTGAACATCCGGTTAACTAGCCTTTGGTATGTTGCACCTACTTTTATAAGGCCAAAGGGCATAGAAGTATAGTAATATACACCTGTTGGGGTTATGAATGTGGTATCCTCCTGGTCAGATGGTTCCATTTGAATTTGCTGGAACCCTGCTGACGCATCTATGAATTTTAGCAGTTCATGGCCAATGGTAGCATTTATCATGGAATCTATGTGTGGCAGGGGGAATCGATCCTTAGTGAAAGCCTTGTTAAGATCCGTATAATACACACGTACTCTCCATTTTCCATTCTTCTTTTGTACTACGACTATATTGGCTAGCCATCGTGGGAACTTTACTTCCTTAATCGTCCCTGTTGTAAGAAGTTTTTTAACTTCTTATTGGATGATCTGATTTCTTTCGGGTGCAAACTTCCGTATTTTTTTGGTGTATTGGTCTAAAAGAAGGATCAATGTTAATTTTATGAGCTATAATATATATTTTTCTATACCTGTCATGTCCTTGTGCTTTCAAACGAACATTTTGCTTCTATCCTTTAGGAACATTATTAATTCTTGTGCGATATGCTCTAGTAGTATGGATGCTTTGAGGAATTTGGCTTCAGGATCCTTGAGATTCAGTGGCACTTCCTTCACATCATGATCTTATGTTTCAATCACACCTCATGCCCCTACTTTAATTTTCATGCTTGTTGTGGTATTGTTGAGGGTTTCATTAAGGTCTTGTAGCACTCCTTGGACTCTTGTTGATCACCAGTGATCTTTATTGTCCCTCATGGAGTGGGCATCTTAACACACTGATAATATGTTGAACGGACAACCTTCATATCGTGGATCCATAGTCTATTAAGTATAACATTATAATAAGAAAATGTATCAATTACACAAAACCGTTTCATAGAATCCTATTAGTATTGAGGATCTTTTGACTATTTCGGTTTCGGGGACGTTCATTGTTTTCAAGGCATCCAGGAGTATAATGTTGACTGATGATCCTCTGTCGAAAAGGATCCTTTTGTAAAAATGGTTGGCAATGTAAAGACTGGTCACTAGTCCATCATGGTGGGGATCATGTACATCTGTTCTATCTGTTTTGTTAAAGCTAATCTCCTTCTTGCTCGTGATCAACATATCCTCTAGGGCCTTTTTTCTTTCTCCATTTTGAAACTTTAGCATGTCTTTTTGCTGCATAATAAGAGGTAACACATATGTCTGATCCTCTACAGATTACATTGATTAGCTTAACATCCGCAAGAGGGGATCGTGGTTTTTTTAGAGGATCCTGATCCTTTTCATTGGATCTTTCTTTTCTTCTTCCGAGGATCTCCTTGAGGTATCCTTTGCGAAGTAAGAAACTAATATCATTTCTTAGGGCTGTTCAATCTTCTGTAATGTGACCAAAGTCCTCGTGGTATGTGCACCATTTTGACTTATCTTTCAAGGTTGTGGACCTTTCCCCCTTTCTTGGTCGTCTTGCTTTGTTGACGAGATATTGCATAACAAATATCAAACTTGAATCATCCACAGAAAAACAATAGTCATTTTATTTTAGGAAATTCTTCTTCCATGTCTTCCTCTTCAAGGGCATTAACCTTATGATAACCGGGTCTAGAATAAGGTTTAGATTTATTGGATCTCTCGGCCGAGGATTCAGCCTTACTATTGGGGTTATCATATGATCTTGGTGGGTTTCTCATCTTTTGGATGTCTTTTTCTTCTTCGAGCCTTATGAACCTTACTGCTATACTCCTTACTTATCCATTTTTTTCATGGAGTCATTACAAGGTCTTCGTAGAAGGGAGAGTCTTTCTATGGCAGTTTCTATGTCGATGTTGGGGATACCCAAAGCTTTTTTGCCAAACTTGTTCATGAAATCTTTGAGGGGTTCCTTAGGATCCTAGACCACCTGATAGAGATCACTAGTTATCTTTTAAAATGTTATACTACAAGAAAATTGGTTGTTAAAAGTATGAACTAAATGTGCAAATAAAGTAATAGAGTAAGGGCGAACGTTTAGCAGCCATTTCAAGGTTGATCCTGTGAGGGTTGAACCAAAACCCTTGCATAGGAAAGCCTCCTTCAAGTGTGTGGGAATGGGGATGATCATCATTATTTTCTTGTATTGTGCCACATATTCTTCATGATCCGAAGCCCCATCATAAGGCTTCATGTTGGGATTTTGGAAGCGCTTTGGTACTTCGGTATCAGCAATCGCAGGAGCGGATCTTAATATCCTATGACATGTTCACATGTTGGGGAAACTTCTTGAGATCCTATGGCATGTTGGTGTTTGTATGTCTCAATTGATAGCAATATGGATTTGATTCTTTCGTTTGTGGAAGTGTCAAAATTTACTAAATAAGGAAATATTATCATCACCCAAGTTTCAGTTGGATAGAAACTTGGAATCGGGCAACTTGTATTGTGTGAGGAATGAGAACCATAGTCTATATGAAATTTAAACAGAGTCCTTGTTCACATGTATATGTGAGTCAAGTGAAGGACTAGGGGATCGGGTACACTTGGTTGTGCACTGGTCAGGTCCACCACAAAAATCGATAAGACTATTCGTCATGATTTACTAAAGGTTAGTAGATATTTATGCTTAAAAGTTTAAGTATAATTATGAAACATTGGAAAAGTTTCAATGTATGGCAGAATGAATGAGAAGAATCAAATTAGGCAGAAAGATAAAAGTTTCTCCAATCTGAAAAGATGGGAGAGTACTTTAGTATCTCGTTTTATGATCATCTTAATGATTATGGAAAACCATATCACAATTGATCCTCTAAGGGCATCTTAGTGCATTTGTATGGTAAGAAGAAGAATCGTGAATTATAGAAATGGTAAAATCAAGAAGATGAGTCATACTTCGGTCCAAAACAAGTCTTTGAGTCATACTCCAAGATTGTGCCTTGAGTGACATAATCTTAAGAAGGTTTAAAACACTCATCAAATGTTGAGTAAGTTTTTTTTTGCTCTTGTACATTTGAAATTGGTAAGTTGTGATGTCTTGATAAAGACAAAGACTAACTAAGACTAATTATGTGAAGTGTTTATCTTGATAAGAATCCTCTCTAACTCTTGAATATTTGTTTTGTCAAGGAATGGTTCATGATAAGAGAATCTTATATGTCAAGAGGGCAGTGGGAGTCTTAAAGATCTTGAAAAAGTTTCAAGAACTAATCAAAAATAAAACCTATTATTTATCGATCATTAGCACATGACTTGAGGTTTCCAACCTATCGTGTTTACATATTCTTGTTTTTGTGCCCATTCTAGTTGAAAGTTGACCATGCATGTGAGTTCTATGAGTTCTTAATTGTTTGTATAAGGCAAAGCACCTGGATCAATGAAAGTTTCATTGATCAGTATGGGTGAGTTGCTTAACAACTTGGAAGACATGGTAGGCCTCTGTGCTACCAAGTGGCGTAGGATATTAAGATTGAACAACTCCAGTCCATATGAGTTTGGATTTGTCACTAACCTTGTCTTATGATTATCATTTGACAAATTCACATGCATACGAACACATACACCATACAATTTAAGTGTCATAAGGTTTCTTTCTGCTTCATCAAAATGATTGTGAGGAAACACTTTCACTAAGTAGATTCTAAGGAGATAGCAATTGTTGTACTTGCATTCTCAAATTCGATTATGATTACGGCATCCCTCTTCATAGTTCGTATCAGAAATCTGAACTTTGGTAATGAAACTCAATAAGTATTGATTTCTAGAAGTCCAGCTGATTCATGGGTACATGTCAAAGCTAGTGGGAACATAAGTGTTATGCTAGTAAGATAATGATTATTATGCTAGTGGGAGCATAATTATTATGGTAAATGTTGCAAGTTAACAATGTTAATTATAGAATACAAAGGTTTCAATTCACAAAGTTGTAGGGTTTGAAACATTGTTTTGCTATATGTAAGGGATAGGAATTCATACTTCATTTCAAATCTAAATGCTTAGATTGAGATTTTAATCAAATTTAGTAAAATATATATGAATGTTATGTTGGAATGGTTCAACATAAGGAAATTCTATATATGGAAATGTTAATTGCGTTCTCAAAATTCGATTATGATTACGACATCCCTCTTCATAGTTCGAATTATGAGAACATGGCAAATAGAAATATTCTAGCAAAAGATTGGTAAAGTATCATGTTTTTATGTAAAGACATCATGAATCGTGTCCAATACGCTTTGGGTATAGGATCGATTACATGTGCTATGATATTTATCCGTTCTAAATTTTCCAAATTCCTAGGGAATTAAGAGGGAAAAAGGACTAGAACCGGATATGACTAAAGTCGTTAAACAACTGTAAAGGACAATCTAAGGTTCGCCAAGGATTGGTTACTTTAGGACATTTGGAAGTATAGTAATGGATGGACCATATTGATATTAATATGAATAGGTAAGATTCTATTAATAATGAGTTGTTGTATGGAGAAATATGGAAATGATTACATGAATAGGGATTGGTGTTAGAAACTTTTGTGCAAGAAGGATATTCAAAGGAATGTACTTTGATTTTTAGAATTCGCTTCCTTGGAATTGTTTTGTTTTCAGTCTCCAGTGGAAAGTTTTGTAATCTCATTGGTCAAGTCTCAGTGACTTTTGTACTTAGATATTACAAAAGGAATCATTGCATGATAGTTTAGAATCTAATACACTTTGCAAGTGGAAAGAATTTGGAATTCTCACACCGGTGATAAAGATTTGGAATTGTGAAATGAGTCTCATTGAAGATGTGTTCAATTGATCTACTTCACGAAGTAAGGACCATAGACAAACATAGTATGCATGCTTGGAGCATGGCATAAGTAGACAAACACAGTGTGCATGCTTGGAGCATGGCATAACTATTGTTTTAATTCAAGTATTATGTTGATAAATCGAAACATTATACAATGAATAATGTGTAATCTATATGGTGATTAAATAAAAGATATTTTATTTATAATCACAAGTTCTGAGACCATATTGGATTCGATTATTATTGTGTTTCACTTTGCATGTTTTGACTTCCCGAATAGCTTGGTTATTCAAACTATCCACAATCGATCATACTTTAGAAGTAGGTATTGAGGCAAGACTGTCATGAATCTGACTGTAGAATGTCTAGGTGTTTTAGACATAGCATAAGTTTGATGTAGTGTTCATGAGTGCTCCTGGAATAAGATTCGAGTATTAGATTAAACCCATGATCATCTGAATCACTTCATGGATTTTATCACGAGTGAATGTTAGACGATAATATCTTATATTCTTGAAACCAAGACATATGAGTTGTAATTCACAAGTCGGTTGCACGTTGACATATGTAAACGCACCAATAACTTGGTGTTATAAGACATATTGTTGTGTGTTATTTGATGAAAAACTACAAGCAAGCATATGAGTCAAATTTATCCATTCCTTTTACCCTTAGAGGGATAAAACCGATATATATCGGCCCCTAGATGATTTAGTGATGACAACCCTAAGTGCCTGGCCAAGCCCGGACTGATTTGATTTGTTCAATTAGTTGGTCGTCATAAATCGGAAATCAGGAAACAACAGATGGACAGAGGGAATGATTATAATCCATCTCTCAATCCATATGATATCTTGTGGAATGGAGGAATATATGATCCCTTATCTAATGGAATGTCATTGAATAGGTCAAAGTTTGACAGCGGCTTTTAAGAGCTACGATTACTAGTCAGGATTTTAGAGTCACCCTTGCAATAATAGTCATTAGACTTATCCAAGTGGGAGACTATTGGATTAGGTGTCTATGCCCATAAATATTACTGGTATGTACTTGACTCGAGAGTGACATGTTCCATTTGGGTTGCATATCACCAGGACAATTTGATAGGATGGACTTTTGAGAAAAGGTGATATATGATTTATTAATATACTATAAGTTCGAGTATATTAATATGAAATCATAAGATTTAATTAGTATTGATCAATAATTAATTTGGAATTACTTTAATGATCAAAAGAGGCTAATTAAATTAATGGGGTCTAATTGTGTAAATTATATATATATATATATATATATATGTTTTGGGCTTATGATACATGATGGACTAAGTTTATGGAAGAATCCATAAAGAGTTAGCCCACTTAAATAATGGATCATGGATAACAAACCCAAGAATATGGATTTGGGTTTACCCATGAATCTTGGATTCCTAACATATATATATATATATATATATATATATATATATATACATATATATATATATATATATATATATATATATATATGACCCCATAGCTAAAATCGGTGTGGCTAGTGTTCTTGGAAAAGCGTAGCCGATTTTTGTGCTTAGAAACCTCTCTCAAGACATCCAATTGTTCAATGGTGTGTTGTGATTCCATTTGATGCATTTAAACTATTGGTGCTAAGTTCTTAAAGATCAAAACTGCAACCTACAACAAATTGGTAACACTATAACTCAATTCTATGTTGTTTATATCAATTGTATGCTAGTTATAAGTTTAAAGCTTTAGAAACAATATTGCATGTATAATATAATTAGAGAAAACATAGATCCAAAGATTTTATGGTTCTATGTGCACCATAGAATGTGGTAGTATACTAAAACCCAACATTTTATTTATTCAAATGTGATATTATAGAAATGGTAAACATATTACGAGTACAAGTGTAGTAGTAAAGCTAATTGTGTGCTTAGTATGTGATTTGCAGGTGCTATTTATAGTTTCGGCTAATCAACAAGAATTCCGAGATTTATGGGATCCACATTTAACAAGTATTTGAATGTTGTTTGACTTTGTATTCCTAGGTCTTAAGCTTGGTTGAAGTGATTCTCCATCGAGAATAAGTCTTCTGTTGACTAATTCTGCACATGTGAGGAAAAAAGAGAAAAATATAATCGTTATAAATGTTAGAAAATATTATTGATATTAGTCAGGATCCTACAATATATTTAAGGGTCTTTAGGTTTCAAAAATATTAAGGATCCTGTCCCTAACGATCAAGAAACGTGAGATCCTCATCCAAAACGCTCTATCACTTTTCTCTTCTCTTGGAATCGTGTCATTCTGGAGATACTCCATAATAGGATGCATCTAGGATTTTGAACTTTATAGAGGATCTTGGATGTCGGGATTTAGGAAATTAGGATCTTGAGGAAGTGATTGAGGGTCAGGATCTTCGATTAGTTCTATGTTTATTGTTTGATCATGGTCATTGGGATTATGTGGTTTGTTGGAGGGATCTTCTATCGCTGCAATCAATATATGCGTTAAAGCGATCCTGGTTTCTTGTGGGATCCTGAGGGAAGATCCTAGGTTGGTCAATGCATTTACCTCAACATTTTTCTTCTCTAGGAATTTGACTTAGGCTAAAAGCTGTGAATTTGGAGTGTAATTTTTTGAGGATCTAGTGGTATAGTGCTACTATTTCGCCTTTTACTACATATGATCCATTAAAATGATTAGTCAATAAAAAATACTTGAAGGTCCTTAATTTGAAGATCCTTGACTAACTATAGTCCCATGATCAGTTCTTCATATTCAGCCTCATTTTTTGTTGCATCGAATTGACAGTTGACTGTCCGGGGTATGATGGCCCCCAGTGGTGATTTTAGTATGATACATATGCCTATAACTATAAAGTTGGAAGATCCATCAGTGAAGAGTGTCCATCTTCCTATGATCTCTTCCTTTTTTTGGAGTTCCTTGTTTTACAATTTTTCTTCAGGTTGTAGATCATTACTGAAATCAGCCATAAAGTCTGCTAGTTCTTGTGATTTTATTGCTAATCTCGGTTCATATATGATATGATATGTGCTTAGCTTCACGGACCACTTTGACATCCTACCCGACATCTCCAGTTTTCGCATAAGATTCTGATTAGGGTTACTAGTTCTTACATGTATAGTATGTGTTTTAAAATACTGTCTTAATTTTGTGGAAGCAATTACTAATGCTAGTATTAGTTTTTCAAGATGGGAGTACCTATTCTTAGGATCTAACAAACTTTTACTTACATAGTAGATAGGATGTTGGTCCCTGTTAAGATCATCGGCTAAAACAACACTTAGAGGGTTAGAGGATACTAAAAGATACAAAAGGAGTAGCTAGTGGTTTCAACAGAAAGGGTGTTGAAGTTAAAAAATTCAAGTGATCATGGACCTAAATGTCCCCCAATGGAACCAAAAATGTCTTATCGGCTATACATTTCCTCAATCGGGAAACATGGAAGGTATCAGGAATCTATCTTAAGTCCTCATGTAGCTCCAATTGGTAAGTCACATTGCCCACATGGTCCAACACTCTGAAAGGGCCAATAAACCTAGGGCCCAGCTTGCACCACTTTCTGAAGCGAATAACACTCTTTCAGGGTGATACCTTTAGAAGACCCAAATCTCCAACCAAAAAATCAAGATCAGAGTGTCAACGGTCCACATAAATCTTTTGGTGACTCTGAGCCGTCAACAATCTCTTTCTAACTTGTTGTATAAGCTTGGTCATCTTGAGCACTATCTCAATGCTCCCCATAACCCCTTGACGAACCGTATCCTAGCAAATAGGATTCTGACACCACCTTCCATACAAAAGCTCAAAGGATAGGCATAACCATGTTGGCTTGATGGTTGTTATTATAAGAAAACTCAACCAAGGGAAGATAGGAGTCTCAGCTCCCACCAAAATCAATGATACAGGCGCATAACATATCCTCGAGCGTCTGAATAGTCCACTCGCTCTGGCTGTCGGTCTGTGGGTGATAAGCGGTATTGAAATGAAACCAGATGCCCAACTCATTGTGAAACTTCTTTCAAAATTTAGAAGTAAAATAAACATCCCGATCTGACACAATAGAAGTCAGCACCGCATGCCAAGACACAACCTCCGAAACATAAATCTCGGCTAGCTTCTCTACAGAAAAACCCTCGCTTATGGCTAAAAAGTGAGGAATCTTATTCACACGATCAACTATCACCCAGATAGCATCAAATCCCCTTGAAGTCTTTCGCAAATTTGTGATGTAATTCATAGTGATCTTCTCTCCCTTCCACATTGGAAACTCCAAAAGTTGCAGTTTGCCGGGATGGCTCTGGTGCTCAGACTTGACCTTCCTACAGGTCAAACATCACTCTACAAACAAGGCCATATCCCTCTACATACAAGGCCACCAAAAACTAGAATGAATGGAGAATCTCAACTTGTGGGCCTCCTCCATCAATACCCGTTGATCCCCACTAGCATAAGGCACCAAAACCCGAACATGAAGTGTCAAAATCCCCCTAATGTCGATATCAAAGGCTAAAATCTTACCGATCACCCGCTCACTTTTCTGATTTTCTTCCTTTATGGGCTCTGACTATGCTCCCTTGATCGTTTCCAAAACTGTGGTCATCACACTCATCCTTATACACACAACCTTAATCGGGGTACTGACCGCTCTCTAGCTCAAGGTGTTGGCCACCACATTGCTCTTGCTTTGGTGATACATAATCTCATAGTTATAATCTTTTATCACATACAACCACCTCCTCTCCCTCATGCTCAGGTTAGATTGATCCATAAGATATCTCAGGCTCTTATGGTCAGTGTAAATGGTACAACGAACTGCATAAACATAGTGACACGAAATATTGAGAGCGAAAACCATCACCCCTAATTCCAAATCATGAGTGGGATACTTCACTTCATGAGGCTTCAGCTGCCTCGAAGCATATGAAACCACATGCCCCTTATGCATTAACACAACACCTGACCCTAAAATGGATGCATCATAGTAGACCACAAAATCATCAACTCCCTCAGGGAGGGAAAGTATTAGTGCCTCATACAGTCTCTGGCAAAGAGTCTCGAATGATGCCTGCTGCTCAAGGCCCCAACTGAACACAACATCCTTCCTCATCAACATAGTGAGAGGAACAAGAATTTTGGAGAAGTCACAAATGAATCTATGATAATATCCTAGAAAAGTGAGGAAGTTCTAAATCTCAGATGGAGACTTTGGGCATTTCCCACCGCATCACCGCCTCAATTTTGGCTGGGTCAACCAAGATACCATTCTAGTTGACGAGGTGTCCCAAAAACTAAAGCTCACGCAACCAAAAATCACACTTAGAGAACTTGGCATTAAGCCTTTCCATCCTCAAAATTTCGAGAATCTCACACAACTGCTCCTTATGTTTCTCCCTGGTCTTTGAATAGACCAGGATGTCATCGATGAATATGATCACCGATCGATCCAACATGGACCTGCACACCCGGTTCATGAGATCTATGAATGTCTCTGATGCATTGGTGAGTCCAAAATGCATCACCACCAACTTGTAATGCCCGTAACAAGTACAGAAGGTCGTCTACTGAATACCATCTTCTCACACCCTCATCTGATTGTAAACAGACCTAAAATCCATCTTGGAAAACCAAGATTCCCCTTGCAACTGATCGAGAAGATCATTAATCCTTGACAAAGGATAATGGTTCTTCATCGTCAACTTTTCAACTCTCGGTAATCAATACACATACAGTGTGAACCATCCTTCCTCTTGACAAAAAGGATAGGTACTCGCCATGGAGAACTGCTCGGGGGAATAAATTCCTTTGCTTACAGCTCCTGAAGCTGAGAAGATAACTCCTGCATCTTTGGAGTTGCAAGATGATATAGTGCCTTGGCAATTGGCATTGCACCCGAGATTAGATCGATCCATAATCCCACTTGCATCTTAGGAGGCACACCAAGTAATTCCTCTTGGAAAACATCGGGGAACTCACGTATAATAGGAATATCAGAAATAGAAACCGATCTCTTCTCATCAACCTATGTATCCATAACTTATGAAAGATAACCCATACACCCATGCTGTAAATTCTGCCTCGCCCTGGCAGCTGAATGGAAAGTTGACCCTGACGTAGTCCCCTCACTATAAATGGTAAACACTACCCCACTAAGATCTCCAAGCTTCACCATCTGCCGCTTATAGTCAATCAGGTCTGAAAACCAACTCAACCAATCCGTACCAATGATAACACATACATCTCTCATCACAATAGGGATAAGATCTATCGAATATCCAACACAAAAAAACTCTAGCACTCAACCCAGTAACTGTTAGTAGCGAAGATTGGGTGCTCATCACACATATAAACTCTTAATGGTTTACTCAAGGCCTCCCACATAATACTAACACCAATACAAAACGATGATGACATAAAAGATGAACTCGCAACTAAGTCAAATAGCACAAGCGCAGTTACAAAATTCACATGGAAAGTATCTAGCATGAACAACATCATAAGAAATATAAATAAATCATCATAATAATAAAGAACACATACCATCCACGACATTTTCAGCTACATGGGCCTCCTCTGTTGTCAACTAAAGTGCTCTCCTTCAAGCCCTCGAAGCCTCGGCCTTCCCCTGCTGACAATAAAAAATACCTAGGGTCGCGGGGGCCGGTGTCTGAATTGCCCTAGATGCAAACTGAGAACACTTAGGTCTTAAATGACCCGTAGGGTTCCAATTGAAGAAAACATGAAATCCATTGGGGAAATCCTTAGCCATATACCCATCCTTGCCACACATATAGCAAGCAAACCCTAACCAATAGGGTCCCTTATGATCCTTGTTTCACATACCAAAAGTGCGTCCCTTTTGGCCTCCATCTCTCGAGTCAGTGGGCTTTGGCTGCTTAGTTGTCGGATGCGACTGCACTGGTCTCCTATCTTTCACTTAAATCTCCATCTCCTCTCTAGTTTGGGTCTCCAACTCGATTTCTCTCCTCATGGCATTAGCCAAAGTCGGATATGAAGTATTTTCCATGAAATCATGGATATCCCTCCTCCAAATACTCAATATTCGACTCACACTGCCTGCTCAGTCGACACATGCTCAGGGAAAAAGAGGGCCCTCTCATGAAACATCTTGGTGATCTTAGTCACCATCTCTTTCTTCTGGTTGAGAGACAAGAACTCTTGGGCCAACCCCTCTCTCTCTCTCTCTCTCTTTCTCTCTCTCTCTCCAAACACTATAACAGTATAATTAGCTGTCACAAACTTCCACCAATACTTTGCTCCTAAGCAAAGCAAGTTCGGCGCAAAATGATCCCTCAGATTCTGCGGACATCAACTTGTGTAAAAACAACCCTCAATATAAAAAATCCAATCTCATTGCAGTAATCAGATCTTGAGTCGCATCAAACTTGGGTGGCTTTGTATTGTTGAACTCCCGATACCACACCGAATCATCGCTTTGTCTTGCAGCAGCAGCCTCAGTGAAAGTGGCATAGTGCTCCTCAAAAGTCTCAATTAATGTACTCTTAATAGACCCCAACATCTCTAGTATATCCCCTCTGATCGTTGCGGCTACCTAGGCACGACAATCCTATATATGTCATCATAACTAGCACTCGACCTTTCGGGGTCTTTGGAGCCTGAACCTCAGGTAACCACCATGCTGAAACACACAGGAAAATTGTCAGAATCAGGGTAAAGTATTTTAACAAACATCCACACACTCATGCAAGATCCTTAGTTCCTTAAGATTCCTTCTTGATCTGCGTAGAGATCCGGTTCTTTCCTTAGTACGGGCCCAATACTACCTTCCAAACCAACTCGTATTTGTCTCAAGTCGTCCTCTCAATACCCTAGTTCAGAAGGAATCTATTTCTCAAGATCAACTATACATTCGCACTACCGGTTCCTCAGAACCGTTACTAAGCATCTAGGTACTCATTCTAGACTGCTCCCCGGAACTGCTCTGCCTCACAAGATCTTTGTTGTCCTTACCATTTGATTTGCACTTGCCAATCATACACAATACGAGGCTTGATAGACATTGGAATAAATGATTCTACCTTAAATCCACAACCAAATAAGTAATAGGAAGAAAGGCTAAACCATGCATTCTAAGGCTATAAAATCCTAAGTATTTACAATTATGCATCATATACCAAGCAAATAGCAATGACAAATTCAATCTCAAAAGAACAAACTCCTAGGCTAAAGGCATCAAAAATCAGGCAACCCTATCACACCTTTACTGTAGGATCCATAGCCTGTCACTAGAATGTAGTTTTATCAACTCATAATATATCAACTTTACACTACTCATAATATAATTTGAGATATTTTGGGAAACTACTGCTCGAGCTCTAGCTAATTGTACACACTTCTTCACTGGGTTTTTCTCATGTAAAAATCTTCATTTCTTGGAAAGTTTTTATAAAAATTTTCAGATTCTTAGTTTGAGTTTGGAATTCCCCTAGAGTTCATCCAAATCCCTGAAACTAGGGCTCTGATACCAAACTGTAAGACCTCAAATTTCAAACCAAAATTTTCAATTTTAAATTACCCAAAATATTGTTCATAAACCAACCATCAGAAAATCACAAGTATCAAATACAAATCATCTTCAGAAATATCTTAGTGCCACAAATGCCAAATAATAAAATCTCCCAGCAAGTGTGTACAATCAGACCTTTGCTTTCCCACGATCCTCAGAAGTACTTGAAGCACATATAATCAACAACTATGAGCACGAAGCTTAGTGAGTTTCCCATGATATCTCATACAACACAACACATAAACAACTATGGGTTATCAGCAACCCTGGAGACTACACGAAGTCTCAGTTGGCAAACAGTGTGCCCGGTGGGTTATTAGCAACCCTGGAGACTACCTGAAGTCTCAGTTAAATGTAAACAAATAACACAATAATAGTAGCTAGACCTAGATGGTCAACATATATATAACTATTCTGACACACAAGTAAGAATAAGTTAGGAGACTCACCTAATACTGATTACAAATAAATCTACCACTTGCACTGCCGGAACTAGACTCCGCCTAATAAACACAACAAATAGACCTAGTTAATTAAGGTTATAACCCAAATCATAGGTTCAATGACAAAAAGGCCATTTGCCCTCCAATGGTGAAAAACCCAAAATCTTTTGACCAAAGTCAAAAGTCAACAAAAGTAAACAAGCCTACATTATCGTCTGTACATGGGGCGTACACTTTCCTACGCAGGGCATACAACTCGAGTCA
Source organism: Lactuca saligna (assembly GCF_052625555.1). Taxonomy (NCBI): domain Eukaryota; kingdom Viridiplantae; phylum Streptophyta; class Magnoliopsida; order Asterales; family Asteraceae; genus Lactuca; species Lactuca saligna. The sequence continues at coordinate 267,447,254 of NC_136421.1, read as the reverse complement.
ACAATCATCGGGGAAGGTTATAGCTATGAGGGGCGTAGACAGGAGTACACCCAACATACTCTGTGTGGTCCATAATCAACAACTTTTATGTCTTAATCCTTTAATATACTTATGCAAACTTCATATCTGGCCATTATAGAATGCCTTAAGCCATAAATTCACCGACTTTAAGCCTTTGCATGGCTAGATACAGAAAACCTTAACTTCTACAACACTGTAAGTTACTTAACTCATACATGGGCTAAGGGAAACGATCAAACAATAGTTTTTATGAATCTAAGCACTCTAATACATCTAAAAGGATAGCCAATATGATTTGGAGTGCCCCAAGCTCACAAAGGTCCAAGCTTTGGGAAAAAAAATCCCCTAAAAACTCATCTAAAGAGATCTAGAAAGAACATCAGTAAGGTATGAACTTTATACCTTCAAAATTTGCACAAAGTGAGGTAGTTTCTACATCCACAAGCTTGCATGCAACACTGCCTTCTTCCTCAACAAGAATATGCAAAAATTACCAAAAAAGGCTCCAAGATATTCAATCTGAAGGCTAGAGTTCGATATTAGGGTTTCAAGGAAATTGAGGATGATCATGGGAGGTCCAAGGGTGATTTAAGTTGTTTAAATAGGGGTGAAACCTTAAAAATTAGAGTTTGGCATCAGCTCGCGTACGCCCTTCGTACTTCTATGTACGCCCATCGTATGTTGCCTCTGTCCTGAATCAATTAAGGACTTACATCTAGTGTATATAGCTAATACACGCCACATAAGTTGGAAGTTCTCATTACTTGAATCAATAAATAAAAAGATTAGTACCTCGGGATTCGGGATCTTACAAATACACAACAATTCAAGACCCATGGTCGTAATACATGAGACTAAGCTCTTTTTCATGGATAGAAAGGAAGATCAGCTGCTCTAGGAACTTTAACAACAAGAACACCATGACATGTAGTTTATTCTGAAGCATTCAACATAAAAAATTTCTAAAAATTCTCACTGCACATTTGAATTTCAAAAATAGAAATTAGCTTTACAAAGAGGATACATAAATAAATTCAAGGGTTGGTACATGCAGAGAAAATGATATTATCGTGAAATTTTGAGCAATTATAAACGCTAAATCAATAATTGGGAACACAAAAATCCAACTACAAACCTAAATAAAAAATAGGAACACCATGATGCGCACATTTAACCCTAAGTTGAAATTGACCTAGTGTTACCTCTCATCTCCATGTAATAGGGGAACCCAATGCAACTTCTCGAATTTGGCAATAACAACAACATCAATAATCTTAATCATGACCTGAAACAATCCTCTTCAAACCGAAAACCACAAACAATTTCGTCTTCTCTATCAGATGGCGAATGTGGTAAAGCGGTGAATTGTGATTTCAAGAAGAGCTCTAAAAAAATGAGGCATGAGGAATGTGGAGATGAATTGAATATGAAGAAGATTCAATAGAAACTATAGTGGAACTTAGGTCGGTTTGTGGTTTGTATGGTAAGAGAAATGTTCATATGATTTTTGGGTGGGGGAAATTAGTTTAAAATTATAACACTGGTGGGAAAATAAAAGTTGAAAATGAAAATGATCTGGTAGGTGGAAGCTCTTAGTATTTGGGAAATCAAAAGCGAGAAAAACAAAATAGAGGTCATACAGTGGCACAAAATAATACGTGTCATTAAAAATAAAATATAATTGCACAAAAAGGAATATGCCACTAAAAACGTGTGTCACCATGACGGTTATGTTGGGTTTTGAGCATAACATCATTCCTATGGTGTACATGCAACCCTAATTTCTTTGGATCTAGGTTTTTATAATTTGAATATAAAACTATGAATACCAAAGCAATAACCCTATGACTAGTATACATATATTGAAAATCACATATGATTAGGGTTAGAATCTTGACCTCTCTTGCTATGTAGCAATAACAAGTTTAATCCTTCTTGATCTTGACTTCTTAAAGCCTGGTGACCTAAGTGTTGCATCTCTAATGGAGTCACAAACACCCAATGCAATAAGATGACTTTGGAGAGAAGAAGAATTCGGCTAGGGCAACTCCAAGAAGCACGCTACCGAATTTCACATGCCAAGGGGTTAATTTATAGTTGAGGCTATTAGGTTTTTAAGGTGGAAACCCTAATTTCCTTTCTTAGGCCATACTAATTTCCTTTCTTAGGCCATATGCAATCCATGGAACCATTCTAGAAGGCCCATTGGACGAAATCCTTATGGGCTTCCCATAGATTTCTTCCAATCTCTTCGTCTATGACTCCATAGCCCAACTAGCAACTAACATTTAATTGTAATATCAGTCCCCATAATTTAATCAGTATCTTTTGATCACCAAATTAATTCCAAATTAATTTATGATCAATACTAATTAAATAATCTGATTTTCGAGTAATTTATTAATCTTGTAATATATTAATATTACCATTTTGAGTACCAATTTACTATTCATATAATAAATCCTACTCTCTCTCTCTCTCTCTCTCTTTCTCTTTCTCTTTCCTCTTGTCATACTATCAAGTTGAATGAGTGAAGACAACCTAAAAGGACCATGCTCATAATCAAATCATGTACATATCAAAAATAGTTATGTGCTTAGACACCTAATCCAATAGTCACTACTTGGATATGTCTAATAACTAACATTGTGTACAACTTGAAAGTCTGATTAGCATCCATAGCTTTCAAAAGCCACTGTCGAACTCTGATCTTATCAGCAATGCGTCATTTAGATAACGGATCATATATCCCTCCATTATAGATATCGTGTGAACTGAGACATGGATTATAATCATTCTCTCTGTTTATGTGTTGTTTCATGATTTCTGATTTATGACAACTAACAACAGACTACAATTAAACACATCAACTTAGTCTAGGATTGGCCAAGTGCTTAGGTTTCTCATCACTAAATCATCGAGGGGCCCATAGATATCACTTTTATCCTACTTTAGATAAAAGGAACGGATAAAATTTGACTCATATTCTTGCGCTATTTACTCATCAAATCACAAACAACAATACGTTTTATGACATCAAGTTACTGGTGCGTTTACGTATTATCAATGTGCAACCGACTTGTAAACAACAACTATATGTCTCAGTTTCAGGAATATAAGATATTATCGTCTCACAATCACTGATGATAAAATCCATGAAGTGATTCACGTGAGCGTGGGTTTAATCCAATACTCAAATATTATTTCAGGAGCACTCATGAACGTTGCAGCTAACTTTTGCTATGTCTAAACACTGTGGACAATCTACAAGCCAATTCATGATAGTCTTGCCTCAATACTTACTTCCAACTTATGATCGACTGTGGATGTTTGAATAATCTTATTATTCAGGAAGTCAAAACATGCAAAGTGAAACACAAGAGTTATCGAATCCAATATGGTCTCAACACTTTGAGTATAAATAAAACACCTTTTCTTTAATCACCATATTGATTACACATTATTCATTGTATAATGTTTCGAGTAATCAACTTAATACTTGAATTGAAACAATAGTCAAACCATGTTCCAAGCATACACACTATGTTTTCCTATGGTCCTTACTTTGTGAAATAGATCAATTGAATGTATTTCCAGTGGTTCCCATTGCACAATTCCTAATCTTATCACAAGTTTAAGAATACAAAATTCTTGCCACTATTGGAATGTGTTAGATTATAATATTGTACGCAATGATCCTTTGTAATGACATAGCACCAAATTCACAAAGACTTTGCCAATGATATTACAATGTGCTCTACTACAGATTATTACAAGACAACTCCATATACATGAAGTCTTAATTTGAAAGTAAATTCCTTTGAACATTCTTCTTGCATAAAATTTTCTAATCTACATATTTTCTTAATATCCAACTCTCATTATGGAAACATTTCCATATTAGCCATATGACAACACATTTTAAATAGAATCCTACCTATTCATAATAATGTCAATATGGTCCATCTATTACTATACTTCCAACTGCCCGCAAGTAACCAATCCTTGGCGAACCTTAGATTGTACTTAACAGTTGTTTAACTTACTTTAGTCATATTCGATTCTTGTCCTTTTCCCTCTTAATACCCTAGGCATTTGGAATAGACAGAACAGTCGAATATTACATCATATGCAATCAATCCTTTACCCAAAACGTATGGAATACGATACATAATGTCTTATATAAAACATGATATTTTACCAATTTCCATCTATAATATTGCCATATATAGAATTTCCTTATGTTGAACCTTTTCAACATAACATTCATATATGTCCTTGACTAAATTTGATTAAAATTTCTCGATCTAAGCTTTTAGAATTGAAATGAAGTATAAGTTTCTCTCCCTTAATTATAGCAAAACAACTTTTCAAACTGTGCAACTTTGTGAATTGAAATTTTTTGTTTTCTAAAACTAATATTCCTAACTTGCAACATAATAATCATGCTCCCACTAACATGATAATTATATCTTTAACAACATAACACTTATGCTCCCACTAGCTTTGACATGTACTCAAAAAACAGTTGGACTTCTAGAAATCAATACTTGTTAACTTTCTTACTAAAGTTCATAATTCTAATACGTGATGCTTCGAAAAGACTTTATCTAAGTTCATACACCTTTTATTAGAAAGCTCATATGTGTGTCTAAACTATTACATAACTTATATCAATAAGCCCCAAATGTTCAGACTAATTGACAAATCTCACAATTCGAACTATGAAGAGGGATTCCGTAATCATAATCGAATTTCAGAATGCAAATATCACAATTGCCATCTCCTTAAAATCTTCCTAGTGAAAGCATTTCCTCACAATCATTTTCATGAAATGGAGATAAATCTTACCACTTATTTTTTATGGTGTATGCGTTCCTATCCAAGTGAATTTTTCATAACCATTATCACAAGACAAGGTTTGTGACGAATCCAAACTCATATAGACTAAACTTGTTCAATCTTTATTTCTTGCCATCTGGAAGCACAAGGGCCTAACATGTCTTCCAAGTAGTTGATCAGCTCATCCATACAGATCAAATAACTTTTATTGATTAAGGTGCTTTGCCTTTATGCATTCAAATGAGAACTCATAGAACTCACATGCATAGTCAAATCAACTGGAATCTCACAGAAACAAGAATATGACAACATGATAGGTTATAAACCTCAAGTCGTGTTCTAGTGTAAAACAATAGGTTTATTCTTGATTAGTTCTTGAATTTATTCAACACCATTAAGACTCCCACTGACCCCTTGACATATAAGACTCTCTAGTCAAGAAACATTCCTCGACAAACAAATATTCAAGAGTTAGTGCAAATTCTTATCAAGACAAACACTTCACTCAATTGGTCTTAGTTGATCTCTATCTTATCCAAGACATCACAACTTACCAATTTCAAATGTACAGGAATAAAAAGATATTTTATACTCTACATTTGATGAGTATGTGATAAACCTTCTTAAGATGAGTCACTAAAGTCACAGTCTTGGAGTTCAACTCTAAGACTCAATTTTTGGAACGAAGTATGATTCACCCTTTGATTTAACCATTCTAACAGTTTTCAATTCCTCTTCTTAGCTTTACTAGTGCACTAAGGTGTCCTTAGAGGATCAATTGTGACACGTTTCATAATCACTAAGTTAATCATAAAACACGATACTTAAGTACTCTCCCTTCTTTTCAGATTGGAGAAACTTTTATCTTTTTGCCTAAGTGATTGTTCCTACTCGTTTTGCTTTACATTGAAACCTTTTCAACGATTCAGAATTACACTTAATCTTCTAAGCATAACCATATTTACTACACTTTTAGCAAATCATGATGAATAATCTTATCGTTTTTTGTGGTGGACTTATCCAATACACAACAATGTGTACTAGATCTCCTTGTCCCTCACTTGACTCACATACTTATGTGAACAAGTTATTAGTCTTAATTTCCCAAATATGAAGGTTCTCATTCATCATACAATACCAGTTGCATGATTCCAATTTTCTGTCCAATTGAAACTTGGGTGATGAGAATCATTCCTTATTTTGGTAAATTTTCGACAGTACCAAACATAACATAACTAAGAATCACATCCATTTTCAATATTGCTATCAATAGAAACATACAAACATCAATTTTCACAAAATTCATTGCAAGGTTATATATAAATTAGACAAAAAATAAAAATTTATTTTATTTATAAAATGTCGAAAAACTTGTCCTTACAAAGCAATTACAAATGAAAAGTATGTTACTAAATATTCCTAAGAAATCTTTCATAACTCCTATGTAGCAGCTCAAAAATTCGATCATCGAACCATGCGATCGAAATCCATATCTTCACGATCAGATTCAACATACCTTTCCTTTAACCTTCCTTTCTTTTCTTCGATCCTACAAAACATCAAAATGTAATCTTATCACATCATGCATTAAGAATCTACAAACATGAACTTAATAGAGTTAGATGGTGGATTTTACTTGAATCAGAGTCATATATCTTGACTTTCCCATCCTTTCGATCCTTCAGGTAGATATAGTAGCTTTGTAACCAACACCCCTGCTCTTGGCAGTAGAAGCAAATACACTGTTTAGGAATAGCACCTGGGAAAATCTCAGATTCATCCTATCTCTTTACCATCCGGTTAAACCCTTTGACCTTAGCTGATCCCTTTCCATTGGGAAGAGAAGACTTTTCTGTACATCCAATGATCCATTGTCAATGTCCACGGAAGTTTGGGAGGTTGTTCTACCAGTCAAAGTATCTTTACCAGTGTGCCAAATCATTGTTGATTCAACAACAATAAAAAAAATAGGTAAGATCAATGAGGGTTACGTCATGGTCCATCATATAGTAATCTTTAATGAACTCACTATATGATTCAGGAAGTGATTGAAGAATCAAGTCAACAGCCAACTTCCTTGAGACATCGACACCCAACATTCCCAACCTGTCAATATGTAACTTCATCTCGAAGACGTGAGCACATATAGACTTTCCATATTTGTGTTTTCTTACCAATAGGGCTTGAGTGACCTTAAACTTTTCAAGTCAACGAACACGTGGGTCAGGGAGAATTATTGGAGGAGTTGGAGGAAGTGAAGCATGATCTCCATTTCCATGATCCAGTCGTAGAACATCATCTTCATGTGGAAAGCTTTTTCCAAAGGATTCAGGAAGACCATTGTTTTTAGATTTTGACATCTACAAAAGGGATAAATTCAAGTTAGTTGATTTAAATCCTTAATATAACACCCAAATGAAATATCAAGGCTAAGACCCAACAAAATATTCTACAATTTGGAAGATAGATGTCGTAATCAAATTGCAGAATATTTGAAGGTAGGTAAATGAAGATTTACCAACTTCCACCATGAAAAAAGAAATGAAAACTTAGGTTTTAAATGAATTGAAATTCCTAGATCTCTTGAGATTCATTGAACTTTTAAATGGCATGTTTAATGTCAATTATGTCCTTCAAGTTTGTGATTGGGATACTGATAATCACAAACAAGGTGTGAACAACCATGCAAATTAGCTTGGTACTCTCGAAGATGTTTATCACCTAATCAATGTGTCAGTTAACCACACACGCTCCATTGGTCTATGATAATCTACGAGCTACCTATTGCCATCCTTCATTAGTCTCATATTAGTGTGTCGGTTAACCACACACGCTCCACTAACGACCAGCAAGGTGCAATGTGCAATTTCATGTATTAGCACCAACTTCATATTTTTCCTAAAGTAACTAAGATTTGGGAATTTATAAAAGTGTTTAGTTACTTTGTATCTGTGTCTATCCTACCCATTCAGCTAACGACCCTACACTAGTCAAGGGTTCGGTGGGTAAGAGTGGATACCAATGACGATCATTTTACAGGCCGCTTTCTTAAACACCTCTTATAGATTAGCTTCGTGAATGAGGCCTACTAACGATAAGACTGACCTTTTACTTATACATATATAATATATTAGACCTTTAACTTTATATAGTATAAGGGTGCATTTTATATATTTAAAAATACTAAGCGGTTTATGATGGGTTTTGGTCATAAGACATCCTATGTACTCATACAAACCCTTGTGCTTGGATCTAGGTTTCTCTATTGTACATGCTTTGAATCCAAGACTATAAACCCTAATTCTAGCATACAAGTAATCATATTAATATGTAATTAGGTTTAAGATCATACCTTGATTGTTATGTAGCAATAACAATCCCAATTCCTCCTTGAATTGACTTTGGAAAGCTTAGAGTCACAAGTGTCACTCCTCTAATGGTTCACAAACACCATAAGCAAGAGGATGAAGAGGAGAGAGGTTGGAGGCTGCCAAAAACGTGTGTAAACCCTTACAAGAAGCTTAGCCACGTTTTTGAGTCTTAAGGGGTCTTTATATAGTTGGGCTATTAGGGTTATCTAACAAGGAAACCCTAATTTGGATGCTTAAGCCCTAAGCAACCCATAGACTCCTTTAATTAAGCCCATGGACAATTTCCTTATGGGTTTCCCATTAGAATTCGTCCATCCCTTAATATAAGGCAATCCATGGCCCAAATTGCAATTATCTTATAATTACAGTTCCAGTCCCTTAAGTTTAATTAATGTCTTTTAGTCACAAAACTAATTACCAATTAATTATTGCCTAATATTAATTAAACAATATGATTTCTCCTTTAATATATTATTCCCATAATATATTAATAAATCATATTTAATCCTTTCTCTCCATAATTCATCCTATCAAGTTGCTTTGGTGAAGGCAACCCAAAAGGACCATGCACCATCGGGTCAAGTACATACCAAAATAGTTATGGACTTAGACACTAGTCCAACAGTCTCCCACTTGGATAAGTCTAATTACTATTATGCGTATGACTTCAGATCCTGATCTGCAATCGTAGCTTTCCAAAGCCCCTGTCAACTCTGATCCTATCAGATACGCATGTCCTTAGATAAGGGATCATATATTCCTCCATTCTAGATATCGTATGAGATATGATTTCAAATCATTCTCTTTGTACTCTATCTCGATTTCTGATTTATGACGACAGACTAACTGAACAAATCAAATTAACCCTAGCCCGGCCGAGCATTTACGTTCGTCATCACTAAACCATCGAGGGGCCCAAAAGATATCGCTTTTATCCTATCTTGGATAAAAGGAACGGATAAACTTTGATACAACGCTTGCTTGCACTCACTAACCAAATCACACACAACAATATGTTTTATAACACCAAGTTACTAGTGCGTTTACATATTATCAATGTGCAACCGATTAGCAAGATACAACTCACACATCTCGGTTTCAAGAATATAAGATGTTATCGTCTCACTAATCACTCAAGATAGTGATCCAAGTGAGCGTGGGTTTAATACAATGCTCAAATCATATTCATAAGCACTCATGAACGTTGCAGCAAACATTTGCTTATGTCTAATACTCTTTTAGACAATCCACACACCAATTCACGACAATCTTCATTCATATCTACTTCCAACATATGAACGACTGTGGCCCGTTCGAATAATTCGATTATTCTTAATAAACTCAATTATTCTGGAAGTCAAAACATGCAAGGTGAAACACAAGAATAATACTAATCCCATATGGCCTCAAACCTTTGAGTATAAACAAAACACGTTTTATTTATCACCATATCGATTACTCATTATTTGTCGTTTCGGGTAATCAACTTTATACTTGAATTATTACACTTGTCCCATGCTCCTAGCGTGCACACAATGTTTACCTATGGTTCTTACTTTTGTGAAATAGACAAATTGAACACATTTCCAATCATTCTCATTTTACAACTCCAAATCCATTTTCATAAGTGTAAGAATATCACATTCTTGTTACTTATAGAATATACTAGATTCTAACAATTTATGCAACGATCCTTTTGTAATGTCACTGCACCAAAGTCTCAAAGACTATTGCCAATGATATTACAAAGTCCTCTATCGGAGATTGTTACAAGACAATTCCTTAGATACGATGTCTCTCACTCAAAGTACATTCCTTTGAACATCCTTTTGCATAAAGGTTTCTAATCTAGTCATAGATTTTCAATATTTACTTCCTAATATAGATACATTTCCATACTTTCCATATGACAACTCATTTCTTAATAGAATCTTTTCTATTCATCATAATGTCAATATGGTCCATTAATACCATGCTTCCAACTACTCACAAGCAACCAATCCTCGTCGAACTTTGGATTGTTCTTTCATAGTTGTTTAATTATTTTAGTCAAAACCGATTCTAGTCCCTTTTCCCTCTAAATGCGCTAGACATTTGGAAAATTTTAAAATGGTCAAACATTAAAGCATTTGCAATAGATCTTATACCCGAAGCGTATGGGACACGATGCACAATGTTTTATTTGCTATGTTCTCAAAATTCGAATTGTGAAGAGGAATGCCGTAATCATAATCGAAATTTTAAGAACACACTATGTACCTTTGACTAAATTTATTAACATTCCACAACCTAATCCTTTAGATTTGAAATGAAGCATAATATTCTCTCCCTTAATTATAGCAAAACAACTATACAACCCTTACGACTTTGCAAGGTATAACTCTTGTTTTTCTATAATTAATATTGCCAACTTGCAAAACTTTCCATAATAATCATACAATCATAACTTTTATGCTCCCACTATCATGATGATTATTATAAAACATAACACTTATGCTCCCACTAGCTTCGACATGTATTCATAAACATCTTAACTTTCAGAAAAACAATACTTATTGAATTTCTTAAGTTCATGTTTCTAATACTTAGTGCTTTGATAATCTTTTATCAAGGCTTATTGAACTTATACACTTTTGCCTTAGATAGTTCATATGTGTGTCTTAACAATTAAGACTAATTGCCAAACCTCACAATTCAAATTATGGAAAGGGATGCCGTAACCATGATCGAATTCGAGAATGCAATTTTACAATCACTATCTTTTAAAATCTTTCTTAGTGAAAGCATTTCCTCACAATCATTTTCATGAAGGAGGAAATCTTATGACACTTAGATTTAAACGGTGTATGTGTTCCTATCCATGTGAATTTGTTAAAACCAAAGTTTATGACAAATTCAAACTCATATGGATCGAACTTCCTTAATCTTGATTTCTTGCCTTATGGTAGCACAGCTGCGCACCACGTCTTCCAAGTAGTTAAGCAGCTCACCTTTTCCTATCAATGTACTTTCCATTGATCAAGGTCCTTGCCTTTTATGCATTCAAATGAGAACTCATAGGACTCACATGCATAATTAACTCGATTGGATTGGCACAGAAACAAAATAATGTCTTCACGATAGGTTGTAAACCTCAACTCGTGTGCTAGTGATAATCGATAAGGTTTATTTGATTTGTTCTTGAAACTTTTCAAGACTATTAAGACTCCCACTGACTCCTTGACATATACGATTCTCTTATCAAAACATTTCTTGACAAACAAATATTCAAGAGTTAGTGTAGCTTTTATCAAAACAAAACACTTCATAATTTTGGTCTTAGTTGGTCTTTGTCTTATCCAAGACATCCCAACTTTCCACAATTGATGAATGTTATAAACCTTCTTAATATTATTCACTCAATGTCACAATCTTGACTTTAAGACTTGTTTTGGAACGAAGTATGATTGACTTCTTGATTTGACCATTTCTTCAATCTTTGATTCCTCTTCTTGGACATACAATTGTACCAAGACTCACTTAGAGGATCAATTGAGATATGGTTCTTAATCATTAAGACCTATCATAAAGCATAAAAGCTACTCTCCCTTCTTCTTAGAATGGAGAAACTCTTATCTTTCTGCCTACTTGATTCTTCTTATTCGTTTTGCTATTGATCTAAACCCTTTAATCAATTCAAAATTACACTTAATCTTGTAAGTGTAATCATATTTACTAAGCCTTTAGTAAATCATGACGAATATCTTTGTTACTCTTATGGTGAACTTGATCAACACACAACTTTGTGTACTCGATCTCCTAGTCCTTCACTTGACACTTTGTCAATGAATTAGTCTAATTTCCAAATATGAAATTTCTCATTCATCGTGCAACCAGGTTGCATGATTCCAAGTTTCTGTCCAATTGAAACTTAGGCGATGAGCAACTCTCCCTATTTGGTAAATTCTTGACTTTCCATAACACAATAATAAACAAATCCATTATTGCTAATAATTTTAACATCAATTTTTCATACACACCATTGTAAGGATAAATAAATAAAATTTAAAATCAAAAATTTATTTTATTGCGGAAAAATTTATCCGTACAATGCAACTCATTGAAAAACTTATGCTAATACATCTTTGTTAGCAATCTAATTCTAACTCTAAGTAGTAGCTCAAGAATCTAATCTTCAAGAAACGCGATCGAAATCCATTCCTTCACGGTTAGATTCTGCTCACTTCTTCCCTTAAGCTTCTTTTCTTTTCTTTGATCCTTCTAAACATCAATTGTAATCTTATCACATTATGTATTCAGAATCTAGAATGAAGCTTAAAAGAGTTAGTCAATGGATTTTACCTAAATTAGAGCCATACGTTTCGACTCTCCCATCTCGTAGATCTCTTAGGTAAATAGGGCAGCTTCGTCTCCAATGCCCATTCTCTTGGCAATAAAACAAATTGACTCTTTTTGCAATGGAACTACTTCAGACATCGCCTTTCTCTTATGATAAATCTTTTCAATCATACCATGTATTTCGTTGCCATTGTCTATATCCATAGAGGTCTCGAAGGCATATTCACCAATCAACTTTGCTTTTCTATTGCGCCAAACCATTGCTGATTCAGCAGCAATAAGCATATAGGTGAGATCTATAAGGGTCACGTCGCGGTTCATCACATAGTACTCTCTTACGAACTCACTATATGAGTTAGGAAGTGATTGAAGAACCCAATCAACAGCCATTTCCTCACAGACAATGGATCCCACAGTGTGACTTCATCCCTAAGACGTGTGCACACACCAACTTTCCTTCTTTATGTTTACTTGCCAAAAGGGCTTGAGTGATATTGAACCTTTCAATTTTACAATCTTGTGGGTTAGGGAGAATAATTGGAGGAGGAGGAAGAAGTGAAGCATGATTTCTTGTTCCTCGATCGAATCGTGTAATATCATCTTCATGTGGAATACTTGTTCCACGGGATTCGGGAAGACCATAGTTGTCGAACTTTGACATCGGGAGAAAAACGAATTCAAGTTAGTTGATTGATTGAGTCCTTGGTAAATCACCCAAATCAAATTCCAAGGCTAGGACCCAACACAATATTCTACAACTCGGGAGAGGGATGCCGTAACCCAAATTGAAGAACATTTGAAGGTAAGTGAATGACGATTCACTAATTTCCACCATGAAAAACAAAAAATAATTTTAAGTTTTAAATCTATGAAAACTCCTAGATCCTTTGAGATTCATTGAATATTTCAATGGCATGTTTAAATCTCGATATGCCCCTCTTGTTTGTGACTGGGATGCCGAGGATCACAAAGCGGGTGTGAATAACCATGCAAACTACATGGTGCCCTCACTTGTTACAATCACCTATTCGATGTGCCGGTAAACCACACACGCTCCACCGAACTATGACAAACATTGAGTCACCCTTTGCTACCTTTGCTTAGAACCATTTAGTGTGCCGGTAAACCACACACGCTCCACTAACGTCTTCGCAAGGGCACAAAGTGTAATTTCATGGAATTGCATCAATTCACTTTTGCCTAAGTAACTAAGATTGGGAATTTGAAAAACATTTAGTTACTTTGTATTTCATTATACTTATAATGGAAGGTTTCGTCCTATCCTACCCATTCGGCTAACGACCCTCCACTAGTCAAGAGTGCGGTGGGTAAGAGTGGATACCCATTCAATCGCCATTTTATAGGCAATTTCCTTAAACACCCCTTATAGACCAGCTTCGTGAATGAGGCCTACTAACGGTAAGACTGACTTTTACTCATACATATATATAATGTTATACTTTTAATGTTATATATAGTATAGGGTGTATTTTATACTTTTAAAATACTATATGGTTAACTTTAACAATTACACTTTTAATTCAATTAAATGGTTAACCTAAACTTTTATGGATTTATTAAACCTCTTTTAATTATACTCCTTAATTAATAAATAAAACCATAAGGGTGTGATTTGAACTTTTCAAAACATTACTAGGGTTTTAGAATTTACCATTCCTAATTAAACTTTTAATCAACTTTTAAATTCCAAAACTTGATGGCAAGTTTTGAAACATTTCAAAACATTAGGGTTTTAACTATTTAAATTTCAAAACTTCAAAACTTTTGGGTTCAAATTTAAACTATAAAAGCTAAAGGGGAAAATATGAAACTTTTCATAACAACAAGGATCAAATAACAAATAATGTAAACTAACATTTAATTACATAATTATCCATATTTGATTTGTTTAATGATTTCTTGCAAAACAATTTATCAATTTACTCAAAATAATTAATCAAATATCTTATAAGGAAACAATTATCTTATTAATTGATAATTATCTTTAATTAGATCAAGAATATAGTCATATATATCATAAAATTGGATTTATATTGATCTAATATGATAAGGTGACTATCCTAATGCAAAAACAGCAAGAAATCCGGAGATAAGCATAATCTGACGAGTTGACTCGTCGAGTCAGGCATGGACTCGGCGAGTCCAGCCTCCAGAATCCAAAAAATCGAATTTTTCAAACATGTTAAGCATCAATACAATAGAAACCAGTCTAGGCTCTGATACCACTGATGGGTTTTGGTCATAAGACATCCTATGTACTCATACAAACCCTAATGCTTGGATCTAGGTTTCTCTATTGTACATGCTTTGAATCCAAGATTATAAACCCTAATTCTAGCATACAAGTAATCATATTAATATGTAATTAGGTTTAAGATCATACCTTGATTGTTATGTAGCAATAACAATCCCAATTCCTCCTTGAATTGACTTTGGAAGGCTTAGAGTCATAAGTGTCACTCCTCTAATGGTTCACAAACACCATAAGCAAGAGGATGAAGAGGAGAGAGGTTGGAGGCTGCCAAAAACGTGTGTAAACCCTTACAAGAAGCTTAGCCACGTTTTTGAGCCTTAAGGGGTCTTTATATAGTTGGGCTATTAGGGTTATCTAACAAGGAAACCCTAATTTGGATGTTTAAGCCCTAAGCAACCCATAGACTCCTTTAATTAAGCCCATGGACGATTTCCTTATGGGTTTCCCATTAGAATTCGTCCATCCCTTAATATAAGGCAATCCATGGCCCAAATTGCAATTATCTTATAATTACAGTTCCAGTCCCTTAAGTTTAATTAATCTCTTTTAGTCACAAAACTAATTACCAATTAATTATTGCCTAATATTAATTAAACAATATGATTTCTCCTTTAATATATTATTCCCATAATATATTAATAAATCATATTTAATCCTTTCTCTCCATAATTCATCCTATCAAGTTGCTTTGGTGAAGGCAACCCAAAAGGACCATGCACCATCGGGTCAAGTACATACCAAAATAGTTATGGACTTAGACACTAATCCAACAGTTTAATCTATTAATAAATTAGACTTTTAATTTGATTAAACTTAAACTATATTGTTATGGATTTATTAATTCTCTCTTTTAATTAAACAGTTAATTAATTTAATAAAATCCATAAGGGTATAATTTGAACTTTTCAAAGTACTAGGGTTTTAGAATTTAATGTTTCAAAATTAATACCTTTCAATTAAATTTTAAATTCAAAAACTTGATGACAAATTTTAAAACTTTTCAAAATATTAGGGTTTAACTATTTAAATTTCTAAACAAAAACTTTTAATTTCAAATTTAAACTATAAAACCTAAAGGGTGTAATTTAAACTTTTTCAAAATTACTAGGTTAAATATTTGAATCAAAATAATCCTATATTATCCATATTTAACCAAATCCACCAATTTTTATAAGGATATTCGTACTAATCATAAAAAATCAAATTTAGGCATGAAAAAAGAGTTTTGGTAATTATCCTAATAAAAAACTGGCTAAGAAATCGAAAATCCCGACAACAGGACCATGGACTCGTCTAGTCCACTATGGAACTCATCGAGTTCATGCAACTCGTCGAGTCTGCCCTATCAAACAACAAAATCTTTGATTTCTTGATCTTTGGCAGTTCACTTTTACATATATTCAATAGAAAAACGACCTAGGCTTTGGTACCACTGTTAGGTTTTTAGTATAACATCATTCATATGGTGTACATGCAACTCTAATTGCTTTGGATCTAGGTTTTTCTAATTTGAACATACAACTATGAATACCAAATCAGCATATATATATATATATATATATATATATATATATATATATATATACCGAAAACCACATATGATTAGGGTTAGAATCTTTACCTCTCTTGTTATGTAGCAATACCAAGTTTAATCCTTCTTGATCTTGACTTTTGAAAGCTTAGTGCCCCAAATGTTGCACCTCTAGTGAAGTCACAAACACCCAATGCAAGGAGAGAAGAAGAAGTCGGCTAGGACAACTCCAAGAAGCATTCAACCGACTTTCACATGCCAAGGGGTTAATTTACAGTTGAGGCTATTAGGGTTTTAAGGTGAAAACCCTGATTTCCTTGCTTAGGCCATAAGCAATCAATGAAACCCTTCTACAAGGCCCATTGGACGAAATCCTTATGGGCTTCCCATAGATTTCGTCCAATCTATTCTATTAGGAGTCCATAGCCCAACTAGCAACTAACAACTAGTATCAATACCAGTCCCCTTAATTTAATCAATCTTTTTTTATTACCAAATTAATTTTTGATTAATACTAATTAAATAATATGATTTCCAAATAATATATTAATCTTGTAATATATTAATAAAGCCATTTTGAATACTAATTTACTATTCATATAATAAATCCTACTATGATCTCTCATTTTGTCATCCTATCAAGTTGTATGAGTGAAAGCAATCCAAAATGATCATGTTCATAATCAAATCAAGTACATACCAAAAATAGTTATGGGTTTAGACACCTAATCCAATAGGTTATGCATATGCATCTTCTATGTTTATGCTCTTAAACTTTCGCTACTTATGACGATTCGATATGTTGATTTCACATGTTATGGTTTTGTGGTTTTGGAAATATTTGGTATTTCACCTTTATGAGAAATGGTTTTTTACTGACCCTTTTAAAAGAAAAAAAAAAATCAGTTTGGAAATTGGAACGTAATAGTGTGAATCGGAGATGAAGAATAGAATTGGAGACAAAAATTTGGATAAATCAATGGTGACAAAGAGAAGGAGATAGCAACGGAGAAGATAAACATGGATGAGATTTGTGGTGGATATTAAGATCCGGAAAGAAGTTGGTGATTTTAGATTTTGAAGGCGACATTAAGAAAGTTGAAAGTGGTGTCGAAGATGAAATGTTGAGGCGGAATTATAGATGTTGAATGTGGTGCCTGTGATATAATGTTAAGGAGGTGTTGTAGATGTTAAAGTGTATGTCAAGTGCCGAGGATTTTAGAGGTGGCGGTGGTTCTCAAAATGGAGATAGGATGAAAATGATAGGTTTAGCATTAAGATTATATATATATATATATATATATATATATATATATATATATATATATATATATATATATATATATATATATATATATATTAGATTAAAAGGTTATTTTAAAATTAAAAATAATAAATAATAAATAATAAATTGAAAATAAAGATAAAAATTAATAAAAAATTACTTAAAAATAAAATATTAATTCTAGATCAATAATAAAAGATATCACATTAAATAATCAAAAAGGAACAAAACCATAAAACTCAACGCATAAGGTTGGAGGAGTCATAGCAACATTTGCCGAGTGACACATCACGGGGTTGTCGGACTCTCTTTACAATGCAAAGGAAGTGGGTGCCGAGTGGAGGAGAAAGGAGGGAGAAGAGAGAGAGGGGCATCGTGAGGAGAAATAATAGGCGGAGAAAGACTCGATATATATCTATCTGCTAAGTTCAGATGCTGACCTTTGCATACCGAGGAGCCATAATATTATACCGGCCATAGTGGTGGATTTTCTAGCAGTGATCTCAAACATGATTAAATATATAAACCCAATAATGTTAAATCTGAAATAAAAACTAAAAGTATAAAGAAGTTTTTGGTTGCTTTCCGCAAAAGAAGAAAAATAATATTTATTTATACGAATTCTTCGACCATAATTTTTTTTGGGTTATTCCTCCTCAATCAAGATACTTGTCGCTTTTATTTCCTGATAATCAAACTTGCTGCACTACACAGAAACCAGGTCTTTTTGAAATGAAAAAAAAAAATAAATAAATAAATAAAAAAGAAACTATAAGCTAGAATATAAAGTATGACGAAGGACACCGACAACTATAACTGGAAGAAAAAAAAAAGAAAAAAAAAAAAAGAAAAGAAAGCCTCACCATAGTACAAAAATGAGAATGAAACTAACAATCACAAAGACCGTACTTTTAGTTTTCACATCCTCCCGTATTGTTTTTAGCTTCATGTCAAGCTAAGCCAAAAGGTATCATCTATAACAAAATTATACAAAGTAAATTTTCAAGCTGTAGATTTCCCCTCCAGTCATAAAACATCAGTTGTTAATTTCCATCAATATATAAAGAAATTAAGAGAACGACTTACCTTGTTAATTAGTTATAAAAATAACTCCATAAAAGCTGTAATTTTCAAAATAAGTAGTTAATTTACCATGAAAATATCAGGTTAATTCAAGGCAGCCATTTTCGAAGATACATGCTAATGAAGTTAATTACTGACCTGAATAAATGAAGCTAGCTTAGCTGGCTGTAATCTTGTACAAAGGTTGGGTTGTCATGATGGCGAAGATGGGCACATGAACCACTAACTCACTTGTTGCATCCACCAAAATGGAGTGTAATTGAAGTATTCAAGTGGCTAGAATTATTCAAACATGTGTAAGTGATTCGCAAACAAACATACAAGGGTTAAACCATGAACTCGAGAAGTCAAGGCTATTTGGCTGGGTTAGGTACGTTGGATTAACACCTTCAAGATTTAATTAACGCAAAAATTTTGTAGGTCTTCATGATGAGTTAGTAATGCACGTGCCCTGCTTCTCCATCTTGCTCATCACCCACCTTCTTTATATTGAAAACCCTCCGTACGCTATTTTCATTTCTTTCAGAAAACCTACACCAACCATTCTCTCTCTCTCTCTCTCTCTCTCTCTCTCTCTCTCTCTCTCTCTCTCTCTCTCTCTCTCTCTCTCTCTCTCTCTCTCTCTCTCTCTCGGGAGAGAGAGAGAGAGAGAGAGATTTTGATGGGGATATATGGGAACTCATTTACAAGAAACAGATCTACTTTCTTCATCATTTATAAGTAAGGATTCATATTGGGGTTGTGTTGTCTCCATGGGGTCTATGAGATGACTAAAGCTTAATTGGGTGTGGGACCCTTTAAAATTTTGCAATCCCTACAGCTAGTGAGTTGTGTACTGTACCCCATGTTGTACTACATTCGGGTTGGGACATATTTTCCCCCTATTAAAATGGGAACTCAGTTTGACTCAGAAGAAGGTCAGAGAGCTCACTGTGATGGGAATATATGGGAAATCATTTACATCTTTTCGATCTATATATCATAATATTGTGATATCTTTTTGTATAAAACAATATTTAATTTAAAAAACCTAACATTTTATTTATAAAATGTTTAAGAGTTTATGGTAGGTCGTAGGTAGAACGTTATGTTACATAAGAAGTCGAGAAACTAATTAACTTAAAAGTTCATGCACGATTGCGGAAATGAGAAGCATGTGAAGGGTCAAGTTGACAAAATTCAAGGTTTCATGACTTTCAACCTATATGGAATTAGTAAGCTAAAGAGCACGCATTGGAAAGGTTCATGAAGGCCACAAGTTATGCTAAAATACTAGTGGTACGTTGTGTAATGATACATTGTGCAAGAATAAAAACATATGGTAAGAATACTGATAGATTTGTTTTGTTGAAAATAACCAGATTGTTGCAAAATTTGTGAAGAAACCGGATATGATCAATAATAGACACAATTAGGTAAATAAACTTTTACATTTACAACGTTTTTACTTAAATTTAAATTGAGTTGGTCGTTATAGATAAAACTCGCGGTCGTGAGCCTTATAGGGAAACATGATGCTTACACGAACATTCTAGATGTTTTATATAGTTTAAATTTGAAGTTACAAAAGTTATATTTAGCTCTCTTTTTTGTTTTAGGCAAAAATTATATTGTGGTAGAAAGCGTTGTGATCATCCTATTTTAAGCCTTTCGTTAACCAAAAGTATCATAGGTGCCATATAACTGCCCCGTCTCAAAACCATACACAACCATATTAAATTGGTATATCAACATCTTACTGCATGTCATCTTTTTTTGTTTAAAATTAAATAAAAACTAGAAAGGTAACCCCGCGTTGCGGGGTCGGAATGTATCATTTTTATGTGGAAGTATAGTAGATCATTCTAATTGGTAGATACACAAACACACAAATATGTTGCACTACGCTATAATATAATGACCCATTTGTGTTGCAAAGTAAATAGCAAGTGCGGCAGCAACAATTATATGTGCAAAATAGAAAAAGATTAAAGTGAACTTATGAAATTAAACATTCAAAAAGGTTAAATAAATTATCACACCTTAGCTCCTGTAAGAGCAATCTTCCCAGAAACAAAAATTAGTTATCTTCGTTGCTTCATCATCGTGTGGTGGGGCCGCAGACACAAAGGCAAGAAACCTTTTTAGTTAAAAAACCTTCAACTTTGGCATAAACCGTTTTAGTTATCTTCATTGCTTCATCGTGTGGTGGGGCCGCAGACACAAAGGCAATAAACCACACCCGCTCATCATTTTGCACAATAAATTTGAAACATTAGGGATACTTTTGTCCAAAACTATTAAAATAAAAAAAAATAACTATAAAAACAGTATGCAATGACAATTTCATCCAAAATTGTTAAATTCAGTTTTTTTTAAGTATAAAAACATTATGCAGGGGTATTTTCGTCGAAAACTATTAAAATCAAAAAATTTTAACTATAAAAATAGTATGCAGGGACAGTTTTGTCCAAAACTGTTAAAATCATTTTTTTTAAAAGTTTAAAAACGGTATGTAGGGGCAGTTTGGTAAAAAAACAGTATGTATGATGAAGTTATAAGCCTAGATTCTTCATAATCAATATATTTTAATGATATGAAATCATAAATTTACCTATTTGCATACATGATACATACACACAATTGCATTCAGTTGAAAAAAAATCTAAAAAATGATGTTAAAATAATATGTTAAATAATCGTTTCTTAGCATAACAAATCAAGAAAATGATACTTACAATCAGATATTAATTACTAACTAGAAGAAAGGCACAGATTTTACTGCTAAAGATGAAAAGCGAGCTTTCAATACTCTTCAATACTATTGGTCCAACAACCAAGTGTTTGACAGATGTGTGATTTTTTTTGTCTAAGTAATTAAAGACATACAAAGACAAATTTATGCTTTTTGGTTAGTTTCTCCATAGAAGAGATTTAGAATCGTGTTTATAGCATTCATCATTTAATCTATTTCAATTCTAAACATAAAAAACTACATATTCTTTTACTGCATACACTGTCCCATTTCAAACCTAGATTCTGCATACACTTGTCCCATGTCCTATGTGTCTCAACCTTAGTCATGGTTGCTTCATATGGATTCACCAAAGGTGCTACCATGAAAGCACCTATATTTTCAGTTCAAGATAATCAAATTTAAAAAAAAGTATTTGATTTAAAAAATGGTGAAATACCTGCAATTATATCAGGAATGTACTTGAGTGCAGCCCATGTATGTATTCCATCTGAGTATCCAACTATCGAAAACTTACAATAAATTAAACTTATACTTTGTCAAAATATTCTCCTATTTGAATGCTTCCATGATGAAAAAAGTGAATGATAATACCAACCGCCCATTGTTGCCACTAACTCCAACTCAGATAACATAAGCCTCTTTGAACCCATTGTTGAACAATAACTCTGGCTACCTTGTAAATTTTTGTTACAACTTCTATTGATTTGTTTTATCATTCCATGGAACGATTATTTGTATGACATTAACTTTTATGCAATGGATTGTATTTTTTGTATATGATATTTTATTATCTATTATGAGACATTAAATACAAATTCAATTTGAACATTAGTAAATCTATAAATAATATTTTTTTTAAAACATTTGAAATTATGATACGCAAAAATGAGTGCCATCTTCATTTATGACATCACCTTTCTTGACAGGGGCTTTAATGATACGCAACGCAAGTCGTAAATGTCCGTCGTAAGGTTACAACACACAAAAGTGTGTCATCTTGCTTTATGACAGGGCCTTCCTTGATATTCAATGCGTTTCGCATGTCGTAAATGCGTGTCGTAAATACGCATCGTAAATAGACAACACGCCAAAGCGTGTCGTCTCTCGTTATGACAGGGCCTTCCTTGACACACATTTATGCGTCGTCTGAGCGTTTTACGACACGCATTGCGCGTTGTAAAAGGTTGTTTTTCTAGTAGTGCCTATTCCCCTTGAGGTGATGATTTCTCATTTTTTTGAAGCATTAAGTTTCAATGGTGAAATTGCTATATTAGTTATATTGGTTGAGTTAATAGGATTATAACTCGACTAATATGTTATTGAGAGTGTTTAAAAGTTTTGAACAAGATTTGTATGCGATTTCCATGGTAAAGTCCATATATGGAGAGTTAGGGTTTGAAACCCTAACTATTGAAAAAAAAAAAAGAATTGATGAAATAGAGTTTAGAATGTGATGAATTAGGTAGTATGAGATGCTTAGTTCATTGGCTAAAAGAGATTTAAAGGTAGAAGATGATATATTAGATTTATGATCAATTAAGTGATCGTTTGGATATAGAGTCTGATTAAGCTCTTAATAGGCCAAGTCATGTTCTAAGAAGATTCACATGTTATATGAATAGGCCTTGAGAAAAGAAGATGGATCAAGATGTATTAGTTGAAGATTTTGAAGCCAAGGTAGTCAGTCTTCACTAACTAACAATATGAGTTATAAATTTCTCCCACTAAATTATGTATGCATGTTTATATGTTTTTTATGTTATTATGTATACATGTTTAAATCCTAATTCCATTTGTTAAATACCTATAACTCATAAGATGAAGACACTGTATGGTTATATGAATTGTAACCTTATGGATGATTATATGTGTATAAGTATATGTTAGTGGTATTATGTTAAACACCCATCATATATTATATAAAAGATAGAATATGAAAGTGTGATTAGATGTAAGAGTTATTAAGTTGGATACCTATAAGACATAAGATGAAGAAAAATGATGATTATATATTTATAATCTTGTAAATAAGTATGTGTGTATGTTTATATAGTAATGATATTATGTTAAATACCTACAAGAAAATGTATGAAGATAGAATATGTATGTTTGTTAAATATTCATGGTATTGTGTTAAATACCCATCATATATTTAATGAGTTAAGTAATATATTGATAGTAGAAGATCTCTTAATGAGATGATTAGATAAAATGTTATGATACATATGATTTGTAAGACAATGGAGAGATCATAGCAATCACATTAATGATTATAAGAGAGTAGGAAGATGCTTCTTTTGGGGAGGAGATTATGATTCCTTCGAGAATGAGATTATGATTTCTTGGGAATGAGATTGTGATTCCAATGGGAATGATTATGATTCCTTAGGGAATATGCATAAATGGTTCTTATAGGAATTAAATTTTGTTTGGATAAAGAAGATTGAGGAAGTTTTCCATGAGTCAAACAAAGCAAGAAGTTTATTTAGAGAAACTTGGTATAATGTGTGAGGGATTAATTGAAGACGACACGTAAGGGATCATTGTAATCCACAAGGAATTTAGGAAAAAATAAGTTTCCAAAGGATCCACGAAGGATCAAAATGAGGGGACATTGGCCGAATAGTTGTACTCCTACAAGATGGAGTTATATTGTTCCCAGATGTGGTATATGTAGCATATTATGTGATCGTACAATGTAGGTCTACTTGAGATTAGATAGGTAGGGTGTGAGAAAGACATGATAATAGTAAAGAGTTGAGGTTAAGAAGAGTATGTGAAGAGCCGAAGATAGAGTATGAAAAAAGCATAGGGTGAGATGAGAAGCGGGTGGGGTTAAATTAAGGAAAGAGCATAAGATGAGATGAAGATAGAGTCAAAGCGCGAGAAGAGGAAAACATAGGGAGTGAGAAATATGAGTTGAGAAGATGATATCAAAGTTAGAGAGTGGTCTGATGTTGTAGATTATTTTTTGTGTTGCAAGTTTAGGTAAGCACAAGGACTTGGAGTAGAAGTATTTTTTATTTTTAGTATACCCTTGTTGCTTTAAATTACGATTATGATTTTATTTTAAACCTGATAGTAGTATGGGATGTAAACATTTTGAGCTTAGAATTCTACAATTTTTATAGAAAACTCTGATAAATCCATATAATATTTAGAGTTAAAAATTCAAGTCGTTACACATTTGGTTGGCGATTTTAGGTGTTATTGAGGAGTGTTTGGAGACATTGTTTCATATATGATTATTATTAGTTTTTGGTAAACTTAAATCCTTTTGCTTATCATTAAACATGTGTTGTTAAGTTTCGACTAATCAACATTAGTAGTATTCCAAAAACAATTAGTTTGTTTTAATGTTTTTATGAACTTACTCTTTTAGAATTATAAATGAATATTCTTCTTGAATTTGTATGTTCTTGTGTTTTAGTTCATGAGTTTAAATGCTTGAATAACATTAGTTAGTTGTGTTCTTGATTATGCAATAGTTCTTCGAAATAATTAGTAAAAAATGATTTTTATGGATGTTTTCAACTCATTTAAAAGTCATGAATTTTTATTCTCCAAAAATTGAAGTGTAATCTTTTGACTCCTTTTAGATTTGGTGATTCTTAAATAATAAGGCTAATCAATTTCATGAATTACATTGTTAATTGGTGTATGATTTTGATTAAAAAGGTTTGTTAAGTGATTCTTTATCCAGTACATCAATTAAGACGAATTTAGATGACTCAAGGTTTTGAGTTGCTACAACCAAATTAGATTAAGTAATAAGTATTCCACCATAATATCTAGTGATAAATCAACTAGTTGTTTATATGAAGAAACTACAATGATGATTACCCCCATGTCAATTTTCACACCCCGAAACTGAAGGCGGAAACGTCTCGGGGTGGAGGTGACTTCATGTGAATATCATAACCAATGTACATAGTAAGCGAAGTAAAACACAAAACATTACATTACATAGATTTCATTACATCAGTTGAAAAGTAAAGTAGTACAAGTTTCATAGATACATAGTTTAAACAAAAGAAAGACGTGACTTCCATTCGCTCAGTCTTCTGCAAAAGGATGCGGGGTACCTATCTAAGTAGAATCTGAGAATACAAGCATTTTAAAAATCAGCATAAAGCTGGTGAGTTCATAAGCGGTTTGTTTTTATGAAAATGTACAAGATTCCTGTTGATTTTTGAAAATGTTACAACCCAAGGAAAATCCCATATTTTCCTAATGTGAAAGATGTATACTGAAAAACCTGATTAACCCTGTAAAGTGTGTTTGTTTACCAACCTAAAAATGTAATGTAAAAGATGTATACTGAAAGTAAAGTTTAGTTGTTCTGTTATGTTACACTGTTCTGGTTATGAATTGTGATTACCCCAGGAAAATCCTATATTTTCCTAATGTGAAAGATGTATATTGAAAGCCTGGTTACCCTTGTAAAGTGTGTGTTAGTTTACCGACCCGAAAAGTAATGTAAAAGATGTATGCTGAAAATGTATTAGTTTTAACACGTTTATAAAACTAACATATACCAAGTAAACTAGTTACTTAACTCATTATTACTATAAAGTAAATCTTTGTTATCCAAATTGCGAGTTCCATAACCATACTATAGACTAATTATGCCAATAAGTAGTCCATCTTACTTTATGATTTTCGTCACCCTTGAACCTTTCAGTTCAGCTGTAGCTAGCAGCCAGGTGCGGGATAGTCAATCCCGTATAGATCTATACACTCAAGTCACGCTCCCTATCGAAGAGATTCTGGTTACAGAGGCGGTCCTCGACTCGTGTATCTCTGTGGAGTGTTCTCCGAGGACGTGTCTCCAATTTATAGGAATAACAAATCTAAAAGACGATCTTCCACTCGCGTATCTCTGTGGAGTGTTACTGAGGAAAAGATGATTTACTAGGTTTCTAGTTCAATGATCAAAGATTATGTTTTTAACTATTATAATGTGGAAAAACCATTTGTGAAAATATAAAGTACAACAATTTATAACATTTTTCACAAATACTATGATACTGAAATCTGCAAGTTCAAATGGTTATCTGATATGATTAACAGTGCTAAAAACATATGTAGTATGAAACATAATACTTATAAATAAGTTTTGAGTACAAGTATTACTTGTACTTTGCTTGTATTCCCCCCTGAAAACAGTGAAAAACATTGAAAAAGGGTAGGGGTATGAACTCACCGGACGAGAAATGTATCGATGGGGATGCTGAACGTCGGATCAAGGCTTGAAAACGTGCGAGGTTCCTATGTAATGTTAAATGATACACAAATGCATCTAATTAGACTTTAAAACACTAATCAGATACGATTATACACTCCAAGACGTGAAAACACTTCAAATTAAGTGTTTGGAGTGACCCGAGTGACTTTTCAGGACATGAATGGCTAAAGCATGGAGTTTACTCTCCAAGAGTAAACTCTAGGGAGTGTTCACGGCCTTAAACACCTCATCCCCATGAGTTTACGGCCGTAAACTCATGGTGGGGTGTTTTATGAGCTAAATGGCCTTAAATCAAATGAGGGGTGTTGCTAGGTTTGGTTCTAGGGCATTATCAAGGAATTAACTCAAGCATATGGACCAATTTATGAGTTTACGGTAGTAAAATAAGTGTTTATGGCCGTAAACTCTCACCCACATCATTCTTAATTGTTTTGAAGGCCAATGATTAATCACAAATGATTCAACTCAATTTTACAAGACTTGGGGTGAGTTTAGGGCATCAAATGACACAATAGAGGAGTTTACGGCCCTGGAGCATGTGCTATGGCCGTAATCTCTCAAATGGAGGGTTTTTGTTATGTTTAAGTCCCCCAAATAATCTTTGGTTGGTTCTTTGATTTATTCCAAGGCTTATGAGGTGTGTAAGCTGCATTTTAACACCCAAAAAGGAGTTTACTCCCCATGAAATGGTGTTTATGGCCCAAGCTTGTTCTTGGGCAGTAAACTCATGTTTACCCTTCAAAAATGATATTCAAGGTGTTCTAAGTCCAATCCAATAAGACTTTAAGCCATATCTAAGCTCCTATGGTGATTTAGATGGGTTTTAAGGCTCAAAAACCTCATTTACATGTGTTCACGGCCTAAGGTTGTTCCAGGTCCATAAACACATGTTTATGGTCCTATTCCATGATTTGAACACGAAAATGAAGGCTAACGATGTTATACTAGGAGCTAGGATGATTACCTTGGTGTTTTGAGGCTTGAAATGGATGATTTTTGGACCAAATTCTTGAGTTGAGGAGAGAGGTTAGAGAGAGAGTGAAAAGTCTCCAAATGAGTCTTAATTCACTTTAAATATGGTTTGAATTGGATAAATGGTGGAATTATACCCGATACCAACGTTAACCGATGTTTTGGGTCGCACCCGATTAAGTTGTCGTTACTCGATATGGTCGAAACTAAAAATTTTCAAATTACTAGTTAGGGACGTTTTCACATGTTTCCAACATGTTTGGATACTTACAAGGTCAAATAAAAGTCTTAACTTAATTGACCTAATCCAAAAACGAAATCAAGATAATTCGATTAAAACGAGTTTTACAGACGAAACGGGTTACGGCGATGGAAAAACTTCGGGTTGTCACATTATCCCCCCGTTAGAGGGAATTTCGTCCCGAAATTCAAAGATTAAGATACAAGTTATGGAAAAGGATGCGGATGTGTCTACTGTATCAGGTGTTCGCGCTCCCAGGTGAATTCAGGTTCTCGCTTGGAAGTCTAGCGAACCTTCACTGATGGGACATGGCTTTGTTTTGTACGTTTGGTCTCTCGGTCTATGGTCTCGATTTGTTCAAGAGGGATTACTAGGGTTTCATCGGACAAGTACTTCTAAAGATTCGGGACGTGGGAAACAGGATGGATGTTTCTAAGTTCTGAAGGTACTCGGAGTTCGAAGGCTACGGGATGGATCCTAATGAGGATCTCGAATGGTCTAATGTACCACGAGTTAAACTTTCCGTGCTTTCCATAGTGTGTCATGTCTTTCCAGGGCGAGACCATTAACTGGACACGATCTCCAACCTGGAATTCCAGAGGTTTTCATTATACATTGGCGTAACTCTTATGTCGATCTTGTGAAGTTTTCAATTGTTCTCGGGTCTGGATGATCTTCTAGACGGTTTTGTAGATGATTTCAGAACTAATGTGGGTACTACCAGGGAATCGACTCTGGGTTAGCTGCGTGTCTCCTATCATGGCCTAACACAAGGAAATCCATACTTTTGACTGTAGAATGTTCCAAATGGTTTAGTTTGGATATTGGTGAGATAACTGTTATTATACGAGGGCTTGATCAAAGGTAAAGGGGTATCCCAAGTTGCTCAGTAATTTATGACACATGCTCCCAGCATGTATTCCATGACTTGAACAAATCTCTCACTCTGTCCAATTGTCTGATTATGATAAGTTGTACTCATGTCTAGTTTGGTTTTGTGAGTTTTCTGAAGGAATCTGCCTAAATCTTGAGGTAAACCTGCTATCTCTACCAAAGATAATGGACGCAGGTATACTATGCAGTCGGACTACTTCTTGGATGTGGGTTCGCGTGAGTTTTTCTATCTTGAATGATTCTTTGATCGGAAGGAAGTGAACGGATTTTATCGAAGGATTGACCATTTCCAAATGGTATCGTAATCACTCGGGAAAACTGGATAACTTGATGGTGAAGTCCATGTTGGTTATTTACCATTTCTATTCGAGTATCTAGGTTGCTGGGACAGTCCCAAGGGTTTCTGACTAGGCTTCTCAGTTCTGAGTGAGTAAACGGGTCTAGATGGTCATTGTTAATGTCTTAGTCTTACTGTCTAAGCTTTCCTTTTCGGCTAAGGGCACCTCATGTTCATGTTTTTCTGATCGAAGCTATGCTGTAGTCTCTTAAGGTCAGTGAAATTCGTATACTTGGTTCCATAGAGATCATGTCTCTCATTCTTCAGTGTTGGGACTGCTGCCCCAAATTCCAAGTCGTGAGTTGTGTAGTTAACTTCGTGTGTGTCTTCATTGCTCACTACATGACTAAGGGAAAATGGTTTGACCGAACGGTATCAATACGAAATCCTAGTGATCCTATCGAGTCCTGAATATTGTCTTGGAGGCATTATCCTCACGAAACTCGTAGTTGACGGTGTCTTGACCTAGGGTCTATCTTCGAGGAGTAACCAGCTCCTGGATATTATCGAAGAAGTCATCTACTCGGGAAAGAGGATATCGGTTTTGACGGTCAACTCATTAAGTCGATTGGATAACTCCTGCATTTCTGCTGGGCACAAATGGTACGGAGATTTGGTTGCGAAGGTAGTTCCAGAGATTAAGTCGATACGAGACTTGACTTGACGTTCGGGAGGAATTCTCGGGAACTCTTCGGGAAGATATCAGGAATATTATAGTTTTTCGGGGACGCTCTAGAAGTCTTTAACTTCTTGTTTCTTGCTGAATACATGGACTAGGAAAACCTAACACTCCTTTTTGCAGAAGTTTTCGAGCTTTGATACAGGAAATGATGCGAAGATTTGGGCCAAGCTTGATGTGACATCCCCAATTTCATGGCCAGAAAAGATTGGTTTTGTTTATACTTTATTTCAAATCAGAGGAACCTTTTAATAAAAGAATTGCGGAATTTGTCCCAAAACAATAATATGATAAAGATTTATCAAAAGCATTTCCTTATAAATGTATTTCATTAAAAGACTTGGGATGTCATGTTCGATACAGTACATAAGTATAAACAGTACATTATAAGCCTTACAACAATTATTTACAACTAATAACCTATAATCCAAAAGTCCCTCATCATCATCATAATTATGCTCTGAGTCCACTACCTGTAAAACAGAAAGATGAGTGGGTCAGGCTTGGGAGCCTGGCGAGCATATAGGGTTTTCAACCCACAAATAATAATAAATTTATTAATTTCATCGATCAACAATAAATTTATTAATTTCATCAATCAATAATAACCCTGATTACCCATTCCAGTTATCCTCACTTTACGTACATAAACACCTATACAAGGGACCTAGTCTAAGGATTTCATCATCGGGATGGACACTACTGCTAAGGGGGTTCCTCAACAATAAATGTCCTAAAGGCAACCATGAGGGGGATGGAGTACACTAGTGAACACTACGTTCACAACACCTACAGGTTGCGAGCCTGCTAGCGTTCCACTAGACTGTCTAGAAGAGTCCGTGGTCGTCATCCATACTCCGCTAGATGGCTGGAACAACAACAACATCGAGGCCTCTCATCATTTTAACATACATCAACTATTTTGTCTACCCATGTTCTACCCAACATATTTGTAGATAAAATACATATACAGTTTATAACTTGTATAAAACACTGTATTCAACAATCATCTCAAATAAACAATCAATATAATTACACATAACACGTATTTTATAGAAAATACTTCATATCTATGTGTAAGATGAAAGTGACTATACACTCACTTGATTTGATGATAATCGGGCAGTAATTCATTCCTTAAAATGATCGTTTCTGATAAAACTGGGAATTTATTGAGGAACCGGGCTCTACGAGAGTTGGAGCTTCAAAACCGAAAAGATAAAATTTTCTGGGTTTTCGGGCACTTCGGGACGTATTCCGGGCTTTAGAAATGATATCGGGGCTTCGGGAGAAGTCAAAATAGTCATAATATAAGTTTAGGGGTGTAAAATGACAACTTTTCAAAAGTAGTCGGGAGATCTCGTAGCCCCCCTATTTATAGGGTGCGAGGACGAGGTCTCCGTGGCTGAGAGGCTTCCACGCAGCTGCTTGCGAAGTCCGGTGACGAAGGGAGGCGTGGCTGCGAGGAGAGGAGGCACGGAGGCGAGGCGCGTCGGAAGACGATAGGTCGCGAGGCTGGTCTAATCCGGAAGCAACACGCGTCGGATGCAGCGAAGGCCAGTGAGGCTCGGATGCGAAGGGCGCGTAGAAGGATGCGAAGGCGAGACGTGGCTGCTTCGGATTCTTCCACGGAGGCGATACGCACTTGATTCCGGTTCGACCTCGGCTTCGGCCTATCATAGGCTGGCATGCGTCGGTCTCGGAGTCGGCCACGACTCGACGACGTAGCAGCTTCGGCCTCGATGACGTGTCCGGTTACTGTTCATGCGAAAATTTCCGAATTTTGAGCCCCGAACTTCTAAAATCCATAACTTTCGCATACGAGCTTCGTTTTTGACGTTCTTTATATGCACGTGTAGCTAAAATCATGCTCTACAACTTTTGTTTGGACTTCGCCGGCTAATTTTGATTTTAATTTTAATTTTATTATATTTTAACAGACCGAGACAGGAAAATCCGTTAAAAATTCATAACTTCCTCATCCGACGTCCGTTTTCGTCAGTCTTTTTACCGTTGTACTACTATTGACGAGACCTTCGATTCTCGTTTAGGTTGTGTCGGCTAAATTTCTCTCGATCTTAAATTCGAGTATTTAGCTGTCTACTGCTAAGCTAAAACTTATAAAAATCATAACTTCCTCATACGAAGTCAGATTTGGGCGTTCTTTTTATCGAACTTCTCGGTTTAATGAATACTACGACTTTAGTTTAGATTGTTAAGGCTAAAATGCACTTTATCGTAATATTCACTTTTTACACTTCCCGGTGTCGTGCCAGTTTTGTCGCGAAACTTCGACAGGTCATAACTTCTTCGTTATAACTCGGATTTCGACGTTCTTTATATCTACGGAATCCTTGTTTCGGCCACTACAACTTTATTAAAAGATATCGGCTTTTTATAATATTTATTTTAAATGCTTATTTTTATTATTAATTAATTAAACGATAGTAATTAAGAAAATAAGCATATAATTCACATAATATTCACATAATTCCTCTTTACTACTTCAAAATGAGTTAAAAAGGTTGACCTAGACTATTACAACTTTATTAATGATTTTATCCCAGAAACACGAGCGTTACAATTCTCTCCCCCTTAGGATGATTCCGTCCTCGGAATCACACATCAGCAAACAAATACGGGTAGCGACTCATCATGTCACTCTCCGTTTCCCAGGTGAGATTTGGCCCATTCGTATGTTTCCATTGCACAAGCACTAAATCGACCATCTTCACCGCAACTTTTTAGTCTTACGGTCAACGATTGCCTTTGGTTCTTCGATTAACCTCTTGCTTTCATCCAATCTTAACTCAGATATTGGAATTATGTCGGGAATATCTCCTGTGAACTTCCTTAAATAAAACACATGGAAAGTGTTATGAATACCTTCTAGTTCTTCTGGTAGTTCTAGCTTGTAAGCTTGATTCCGAATCCTCTGAAGAACTTTGAATGGTCCAATAAACCTTGGACTCAACTTTCCCCTTTTACCAAATCTTATAAGTCCCTTCCACGGCGAGACTTTAAGCAAAACCGAATTACCAACTTCCAATGTTATCGGTTTTCTTTTCTTGTCAGCATAGCTCTTTTGACGATCCTAAGCTGCTAACATCCTTTCCCTAATCATTTTCAACTTTTCAGCAGTTTGATGGACTATCTCAGGTCCCATAAGCTGTTTTTCTCCAGCTTCAAGCCAACAAGACGGCGTACGACACTTCTATCCATACAAAGCGTGATAAGGTGCCATCTTTATGCTCGAGTGGAAACTATTGTTGTAGGAAAATTCTACTAAAGGTAAATGTTCATCCCAGTTACCTTGGAATTCCAGGGTACATGCTCTCAGCATATGTTCAAGTGTTTGTATTGTTCTTTCGCTCTGACCGTCAGTTTGTGGATGGTAAGATGTACTTAAACACAACTTGGTACCTATTTCTTCTTGTAGACTTTTCCAAAATCGTGACGTGAAACGACTATCACGATCTGATACAATTGTTAGAGGAACACCGTGAAGTCTCACAATTTCCTTCACGTAAGCGTTCGCAAGCTTATCCATACACCATTTTTCATTGGCTGCTATGAAGTGTGCACTCTTGGTGAAACGATCCACGACCACCCAAATCATGTCGTGACCGCTCTTTGTTCTGGGTAGTTTAGTCACAAAATCCATGGTGATGTCTTCCCATTTACCCATGGGTACAGGTAAAGGTTCTAAACTCTCATATGGTTTTTGATGTTGTGCCTTAACTCTTGCACATGTCACACATTCGGCCACATACTTAGAAACATCGAGCTTCATCGTTGGCCACCAGTAATAGGGTTTTAAATCCCTATACATTTTCGTATTGCTGGGATGAATCGAGTACATGGTCTTGTGAGCTTCTTCCATAAGAACATCTCTTACTCTTCCCGTCTTAGGTACCCAAATCCTATCTTGGAATACCTTCAACCCTTGGTTGTTTGTACCGAATACTAATGTTTTGCCCAAACGTTCTTCTTTTCGGTCATTCTTCTCTAAAGCTTCTTCCTGAGCTTTCTTTATACTCTCCATAATTGTTGAGACAACCTCAATTCTCAACGCTCTTGGCCTTTTCTTTTCAAGGTTGACTTTCCGACTGAGAGCATCAGCAACAATATTTGCTTTACCAGGGTGATAAAGTATCTCACAGTCATAGTCTTTGAGTAATTCCAGCTAGCGTCATTGCCTCATATTCAGTTCCTTCTGATTAAAGAGATACTGGAGACTCTTATGATCAGTGAAAAGTTTTCACTTCGTACCATAGAGGTAATGTCTCCATATTTTTAGAGCGAAAACTATCGCTGCCAACTCCAAATCATGAGTAGGGTAGTTCTTTTCATGCTCCTTCAGTTGTCGCGATGCATATGCTATTACTTTATCTCGCTGGGTCCGAACACAACCTAACCCAACTCCAGATGCATCACTATAGACTGCAAAGTCTTGAACTACTTCGGGTAAAGAAAGAATTAGTGTTTCACATAATTTCTTCTTCAACTTCTCAAAGGCTTCCTTATGCTTTTCACTCCAAGTATAAGTAGCTCCTTTATGGGTCAAGGTTGTCAATGGAGCGGCTATCGAAGAAAAGCCTTGGATAAACCTTCGGTAATATCCAGCTAATCCTAAAAAGCTTCGGATCTCCGTAGGACTTTTTGGTTGTTCCCACTTCATTACAGCTTCAATCTTTGCTGGATCAACCATTATTCCTTCTTGGTTAATCACATGACCCAAGAATTGGACTTCTTGAATCCAAAATTCACATTTGGAGAACTTTGCATACAACTTCTCCTTTTTCAGAACTTCTAGCACTTCACGTAGATGCTTTTTATGCTCCTCTTGGATTTTCGAGTAGATGAGAATGTCGTCGATGAACACTATCACAGATTTATCGAGGAATGGTTTACAAACCATGTTCATCAAATCCATGAATGCTGCAGGAGCATTGGTTAGCCCAAATGACATAACCAAAAACTCATAGTGTCCATATCTCATTCTGAATGTAGTCTTTTCGATATCCTCATCTGTCACCTTTAGTTGATGGTATCCCGACCTAAGATCGATCTTCGAGAAATAACTCGAACCTTGTAACTGGTCGAACATGTCATCGATCCTTGGCAACGGGTACTTGTTGTTTATCGTTGCTTTGTTTAGCTCTCTGTAATCAATACACATTCTCATGCTTCCAACTTTCTTCTTTACGAATAACACCAGAGCTCCCAAGGGTGATGAACTAGGTCGAATGAAACCACTGTCCAACAGCTCCTGAAGTTGCGTTATGAGCTCCTTCATCTCCGTCGGTGCTAATCGGTAAGGTGCCTTTGCTATCGGTATTGTTCCTGGTAACAAGTCTATATGAAACTCCACTTGCCTATCAGGGGGTAGTCCGGGAAGATCTTCGGGAAAGACTTCTGGATAATCACATACAACCGGTATAGTCTGCACCTCTTTCTTCTCCTTTTTAGCATCAATTACAAATGCCAAGTACGACGCACATCCTTTGGACAAACATTTCCTGGCTTTCATCAGGGAGATAATTCCAGAATTCACTCTGCGTTTGTCCTCGTACACCATAAATGATTCTCTTCCGGGTGGGTTCACCCTTACAATCTTCTTTTTGCAAAGAATCTCAGCATCGTTGTCGCTAAGCCAATCCATACCCAAAATGATGTCGAAACCATTTAACTCTATGGGTAATAGCTCTTCGTGGAATTCGTTTCCATTTAGGTCAATGACGATGTTCCTAATATGATTACTAACAGGTACGAATTTGCCACTAGCAACTTCTACAATCAAGGCATTATCAAGTTTTTATATAGGTAATGCTTATTTCCCACCAAATTTATGAGACATAAAGGAGTAGTTGGCTCCGGAATCAAATAGTATGTTTGCAGGCAAACCATTTACAAGAAAGGTACCTGAAGCGACGTCTGCTGCCTCCTTTGCAGCCTCAAGCGTCATCTGGAAGGCTCTCGCCTTCGGCTTTGGTGGTATGTTGGGTCTTCCTACCTCCTTCTTCTTTGGGCAATCCTTTGAAATGTGACCCTCCTCATTGCACTCATAACAGACCTTCTTAGTGAATGTGCATTTGTTGGCATAGTGCCTAGGCTTTCCACATTTGAAACAAGTGACCTCTCCATCACACTTCCCAGAGTGCTTCTTCTTACACTTATCACACCACTTCGCTTCTGATCCCCCTCCTCTCGATCCAGACTTCGAGAATCTACTCTTCTTGTTGAACTTCGAGGATCCATCGAAATTCCGTTTCTCACCAACCTCAGCCCTTTCTAGACCTCTTTCCTTTTGTTGGGTCTCCACATTCTTAGCTGCTCGAACGGCTAATTTCAGAGTGGTTGCCATCTTGACTGTTGGGTCAAAGTCAGCCGGCAGTCCATTTGCGAACTTCTCAACTTTGGAAAGTTCGGTTGGCACTAGGTATGGAATCAACTTCATATTTTCCGTGAATGCAACAACATAGTCATCGATGCTCATTTCCCCCTTTTTCAAATTTTGAAATTCATTGTTCAGATCAATCAGATCTATCTCTGAATAGTATTGCGCCTTCAGTTGTTCCAAGAACTCATCCCACAACATTTTCAGAGCTTCTCCTCGCGGCATTGTATCTGCCAATAGCTTCCACCAGCTCAAGACTCCAGTTTTCAATTGTCTCACAGCAAAGACAGTCTTCTGCTTCTCGCTACAATCGTAACTTTCAAACACCATTTCCATCTCGGAGATCCAGTCCATGATCTCAACAGGCTTTGGGCTTCCTGAGAGACTTGGTGGTTTCGCACCCAAGAAATTTTTCTACATCCGCCCATCCTTTTGGTTTCTCCCTTCTGGGCCATCCCTTTTCTCATCTTGAGTCCCTATTTGACTCACTTGGCGGCTGAATTTCCATTCCTCGGATTGCTCGGGAATTGGCTCCATCGGTTCAACATGTATGGTAGATTCGTCCCTATTCTCGTGGAGAATTCGTCTCATTTCTTCCCTTTGTTTAGCTAGCATAGCCTGAATTACGGCTTGAACTCCAGCCATGGTGACTGGCTCAGGTGCAACTTCTTCAACAATAGGTATTTGCTGAACTACTGGGGGTTGGTTCCTATCCCCATTTGCGTTTACGTTTCTGCTACGGGTCTTTGCCATCTTGATCTATACACCGAATAAGGTGAATTTAGATCATTATTCACTATAGACTCTGAAATGTTTACATGCTAGTTCTAATATCGTAATCATACGCTTAGAATCCTACACACATATGGTTTTCCAGATCCGGTCGGCAACAGACCATAGATCCGAACAATAATATCATGTATAGCAAACACATAACATTTAGCACATAAAAACATTTTAGGCATCTTTCCTAAAATATACTAGTGCTCACACCTCACAATCATCGATTAGCAATCTAAGTTTAAGTCTAGAAATCCTACAAATTCCTAGTTCGCTTAAACTAATGCTCTGATACCAACAGTGACATCCCCAATTTCACGGCCAGAAAAGACCGGTTTTGTTTATACTTTATTTCAAAATCAGAGTAATCTTTTAATAAAATAATTGCGGAATTTGTCCCAAAACAATAATATGATAAAGATTTATCAAAAGCATTTCCTTATAAATGTATTTCATTAAAAGACTTGGGATGTCATGTTCGATACAGTACATAAGTATAAAAAATACATTATAAGCCTTACAACAGTTATTTACAACTAATGGCCTATAATCCAAAAGTCCCTCATCATCATCATAATTATGCTCTAAGTCCACTACCTGTAAAACAGAAAAATGAGTGGGTCAGGCTTGGGAGCCTGGTGAGCATATAGGGTTTTCAACCCACAAATAATAATAAATTTACTAATTTCATCGATCAACAATAAATTTATTAATTTCATCAATCAACAATAACCCTGATTACCCATTCCCGTTGTCCTCACTTTACGTCCCTAAACACCTATACAAGGGACCTAGTCTAAGGATTTTATCATCGGGATGGACACTACTGCTAAGGGGGTTCCTCAACAATAAATGTCCTAAAGGCAACCATGAGCGGGATGGAGTACACCGGTGAACACTTCGTTCACAACACCTACAGGTTGTGAGCTTGCTAACGTTCCACTGGACTGTCTAGAAGAGTCTGTGGTCGTCATCCATACTCCGCTAGATGACTGGAACAACAACAACATCGAGGCCTCTCATCATTTTAACACACATCAACTATTTTGTCTACCCATGTTCTACCCAACATATTTGTAGATAAAATACATATACATTTTATAACTTGTATAAAACACTGTATTCAACAATCATCTCAAATAAACAGTCAATATAATTACACATAACACGTATTTTATAGAAAATACTTGATATCTATGTGTAAGATGAAAGTGACTATACACTCACTTGATTTGATGATAATCGGGCAGCAATTTGTTCCTTAAAATGATCGTTTCTGATAAAACCGTGAGTTTTATTGAGGAACCGGGCTCTGCGAGAGTTGGAGCTACAAAACCGAAAAGATAAAATTTTCCGGGTTTTCGGGCACTTCGGGACGTATTCCGGGCTTTAGAAATAATACCGGGGCTTCGGGGGAAGTTAAAATAGTCAAAATATAAGTTTAGGGGTGTAAAAAGACAAGTTTTCAAAAGTAGTCGGGAGATCTCGCAGCCCCCCTATTTATAGGGTGCGAGGCCAAGGTCTCTGTGGTTGAGAGGCTTCCACGCAGCTGCTTGCGAAGTTCGGTGACGAAGGGAGGCGTGGCTGCGAGGGGAGGAGGCACGGAGGCGAGGCGCGTCAGAAGAGGATAGGTCGCGAGGCTGGTCGAATCCGGAAGCAACACGCGTCAGATGCAGCGAAGGCCAGCGAGGCTCTGATGCGAAGGGCGCGTCGGAGGATGCGAAGGCGAGATGTGGCTGCTTCGGATTCTTCCACGGAGGTGACACGCGCTTGATTCCGGCTGGACCTCGACTTCGGCCTATCATAGGCTGGCACGCATCGGTCTCGGATTCGGTCACGACTCGGCAACGCAGCAGCTTCGGCGTCGATGACGTGTCCGACTACTGTTCATGCGAAAATTTCTGAATTTTGAGCCCCGAACTTCTAAAATCCATAACTTTCGCATACGAGCTCCGTTTTTGACGTTCTTTATATGCACACGTAGCTAAAATCATGCTCTACAACTTTTGTTTAGACTTCGTTGGCTAATTTTGATTTTAATTTTAATATTATTATTTTTAACAGACTGGGACAGGAAAATTCGTTAAAAATTCATAACTTCTTCATCCGACGTCCGTTTTCGTCAGTCTTTTACCGTTGTACTACTATTGATGAGACCTTCGATTCTCGTTTAGGTTGTGTCTGCTAAATTTCACTCGATTTTAAATTCGAGTCTTTAGCTGTCTACTGCTAAGCTAAAACTTAGAAAAATCATAACTTCCTCATACGAAGTCAGATTTGGGCGTTCTTTTTATCGAACTTCTCGGTTTAATGAATACTACGACTTTAGTTTAGATTGTTAAGGCTAAAAAGCACTTTATTGTAATATTCACTTTTTACACTTCCCGGTATCGTGCTGGTTTTGTCGCGAAACTTCAACAGGTCATAACTTCTTCGTTATAACTCGGATTTCGACGTTCTTTATATCTCCGGAATCCTTGTTTCGGCCACTACAACTTTTTTAAAAGATGTCGGCTTTTTATAATATTTTGTTTTAAATGATTATTTATATTATTAATTAATTAAATCATAATAATTAAGCAAATAAGCATATAATTCACATAATATTCACATAATTCCTCTTTACTACTTCAAAATGAGTTACAAAGGTTGACCTAGACTATTACAACTTTATTAATGCTTTTATCCTAGAAACACGGGCGTTACAATTCTCTCCCCCTTAGGATGATTCCGTCCTCGGAATCACACATCGGCAAACAAATACGGGTAGCGACTCATCATGTCACTCTCCGTTTCCCAGGTGAGATTTGTCCCATTCATATGTTTCCATTGCACAAGCACTAAATCGACCATATTGCGTCACAACTTTTTAGTCTTACGTCACAACTTCTTCGATTAACCTCTTGCTTTCATCCAATCTTAACTCAGATATTGGAATTATGTCGGGAATATCTCCTGTGAACTTCCTTAAATAACACACATGGAAAGTGTTATGAATACCTTCTAGTTCTTCTGGTAGTTCTAGCTTGTAAGCTTGATTCCCAATCCTCTAAAGAACTTTGAATGGTCCAATAAACCTTGGACTCAACTTTCCCCTTTTACCAAATCTTATAAGTCCCTTCCACGACGAGACTTTAAGCAAAACCGAATCACCAACTTCCAATGTTATCGGTTTTGTTTTCTTGTCAGCATAGCTCTTTTGACGATCCTGAGCTGCTAACATCCTTTCCCTAATCATTTTCAACTTTTCAGCAGTTTGATGGACTATCTCAGGTCCCATAAACTGCTTTTCTCCAGCTTCAAGCCAACAAGACGGTGTACGACACTTCTGTCCATACAAAGCGTGATAAGGTCCCATCTTTATGCTCGAGTGGAAACTATTGTTGTAGGAAAATTCTACTAAAGGTAAATGTTCATCCCAGTTACCTTGGAATTCCAGGGTACATGCTCTCAGCATACCTTCAAGTGTTTGTATTGTTCTTTCACTCTGACCATCAGTTTGTGGATGGTAAGTTGTACTTAAACACAACTTGGTACCCATTTCCTCTTATAGACTTTTCCAAAATCGTGACGTGAAACGACTATCACGATCTGATACAATTTTTAAAATCTTATAGAATAAATATGATATAATGGGAAATATGAATAAACAAAAACATACTTTTTCAGTCCCAAAATAATTAGTCCGTCCCAAAATCATATATACAGACAAAAAAACACAGAATTTAACGAAACATTAATTATCACTAACTTTATTAAATGAAATGATAATAGTAACATTTTGTAAGAAAAAAAATGATTTTTAAAAGTCGGCTAT
The DNA here is from genome assembly GCF_052625555.1 of Lactuca saligna. Classification (NCBI taxonomy): domain Eukaryota; kingdom Viridiplantae; phylum Streptophyta; class Magnoliopsida; order Asterales; family Asteraceae; genus Lactuca; species Lactuca saligna. The sequence goes on along the minus strand of NC_136421.1, from coordinate 267,406,403 downwards.
TATTTTAGAAGAGATCAAAAAGAAAATATGGACTATTAGCACGAATGGAGTATAGATTTTCTCTATGTCCTTTTATGTTATTTTAAATTTTTCAGGTAATTTATCAATTAGTTTTTATTAAATATTATTTTTTATCAGATAATTTATTAAATTATTAGATAGCTTTTGGATTAATATACCACATACAATTCTAAAAAAAGATTTATCGATACAATACCGAAAAAACAATTATATCGGTAAGTAATGTTTATATCGAAGAGGCTATTAAATAGATAATTAAATATGGCAATAGCAACATCACTTGTGGAGTCCACGATTTAAGTGCATACTCCCGTGCCCACTACCGATTTTGTGAAATGATAGTAGGGTATGTGTAAGATGTACCCATTAATTGTTAAGTTGTTGAACATTAATTTGGAATCATAAAAAAGTTAAGAGTGGATCACAAATAGTTATTATATAAAATTTGTAATAATTAACTAAAACTGGTGAAAAGACGTGATATATATATATATATATATATATATATATATATATATATATATATATATATATATATATATATATATATATATATATATATATATATATATATATATATATATATATATTAGTGGATATATTTTTTTAATAATTATTAGCAAAAAAAAGGAAGAAGATATATATATATATATATATATATATATATATATATATATATATATATATATATATATATATATATATATATATATATATATTAGAGGATTAATTATCTTTTAATAATTATTAACCAAATAACCAACAAAGATATATGATTAGTGGACGAGAGAAGCAAAACAAAATATAATTAATATATACATAAAATAATATTACAAAGTCACGAACAATAATATTTTGTTAAGGAGTAAATGATTATTTTATGATAAATGACTTCCAATATGATTATTTAAGACTTTTATTGAATAACTCTTCCTTTTATAATAAACCATTGTTATTTTTAAAACATATAAAGAATATGTATTAAAATTTTAAAATGAAATATGAAAAATAAAAACTAATGGTATGCCATTATTCTTTCATGCTTACCAAATTAGTGAACTTTATGGTTCAAGTATATATGTTTTTGACTAATACATGTATCTTTTTCCCTATTTATGTGTATTTTCTAACAAATTCAGTATTGTTAACCAGACATAATATGGGCTTATGTTTAACCTACTCATTGTTTATGCACCTTTTTTTTTACATGTTAACCGTTAAAGTAAACTAAGTGCGTGTTGGTCAAAACTAGTTGGTAGCTGGTAGCGAGTAGTAGATAGTTTTTGATTTTTGAGCATTTTGTTGAAAACTATTTCATGTACTTTTTGATTTTGGAACGTTTTGTTTAAACTAAAAGCTAAACGATATCGTTGCCGAACGAGACTTTCTATTTTTTACTAGTTTTTTCTTAAAACTTAGAAGTCGGAAGCTTCGAAAAGATGCGTGCCGAACACGTCCAAAGATTTGTTTTTGAACCAAACCTATTTCTTATAGTTCGCACCTATAAACTTTAATTATATATAAGAGTTCAACAAAAATAGTTGCACATTTTTAAAATATATAAAATTACATAAAAAGATTTATATAAAACACATTGATTTTAAAAAAGAGTAATTAAGCCAATTTGAAAAATTACAAAAGCACCTTTCGTTAACATTTTTTTGAAGTACTTTTTGTCAAACTGTAATAGCCAGTTCAGTGACCTTTTAAACCAAAAAAACGCATATTATGCCATTATAAAACCAAAAAATAAGTTCAGGGATAAATTCGTATAAAAAAAACTCTTATTTTCTTCTAAAGCCAATTCACACTCAATTCATAATGATCCCCGGACTTATTTTTTTGGCTTTATAGGAGTATAATGTGAGTTTTTTTTTGTCTAAAATGTCACTGAATTGCCTATTACAGATTGTCAGGGACCAAAATAGCAGGTCATATTCTAGTTTAAGGACTCATAAAGCCCGTCAAAAACTTTAGTTACTCAACTGGTAAACCTTAGAAAGTTCGTGGAGCATTTGTGTCATTTTCCCAAGTTTTTTTTCCATGTGTTTTCTTAGAAACTAATGGGGTGTATGGATTAACTTATTAGTTTATTGCTTATTGTTTATTTGTGGTGGGAATAAGCAATAAGCAATAAGCATGAGGAGAGATACTTATTAAAATTAGTCTGTTTAGCTTAATAAACTGGATTTTATCCAAACATTCAAATTAACTTATTGTGAAAATAAGCAATAAGCATCTCTTTTTTTCCAATCCAAACACCCCTAAAGACATGAAGCTTCCAAAATATGCACGTCCAACATGCTCAAATATTACATAATCTTTTTGTAATCGCTAATGGATAAGAAGTGTAATTCAAATCCCTATTTATTTTATTGAATCATATCTAAGCTTCCTGTGTTAATTATTATACAAATTAAAAAATGTATCGGCTTATCTATAGTATTAAGTTTGGATCCGGCTCAAATACCTAGTGGCTTGGAGTCGGATAGATTTGCAACGACCACTTTTATGCTTCAATCCAATGGCTTCCAATTACTTCCCACCGTCTTCTAAATCGACTAAGGTCATTCATTTTTTTGTTCATATACTTCATCTAAATTCTACTCCGATGAAATCCACAACCCCGATTTTGGATTCTGAGGTCCGTTTCCGCCGATGATTCCATAAATCAACACTTTTTGAGGTCATCGCAAACAAAAGATTTTGATGTTCTGCACACACATACCGATTACGGCCACTAATTGACAGTTTTCATGATTTTGGGTTCAATTTTGAAGGTACTTAGACACGATTTTGAAGCTCTACACACACGAATTTGGATTTTCTTGAATTGATTTTATAAGTCTCCACACATGAAGAAAGCAATAACCATGTGAAGCTTGGGAGGATACTACTTTGCTTAAGTGGTGTGAAAGTAGGTTCACTTAAAGCCCTCCTTTTATTACTCTATTCCCATATATTGTCTATTTTATTGGTTCATCGACACTCAACCTTATGTGAGATATGCACATCTGACAAATATACGTACATGTCTCTTCAAATGCCCATATCATCTACCAAATCTACTTAACCGGTAAAAGTCATTAATAAATATTTTAATTCATATATGGAAGGAGGGTTTTATGTTATAAAGTCATTGTTTTTTACAGGTACTACAGAGAAGGAGCTTTCTGATGAGACTCATCATTGAAGTCTTTCCACACAGGTATAACTAGTTCATCAATATCCTAGTGAAAATGTACATATTTGGCTGGTTGTAGTAGGGTGAGTAGAGTTAGATATTAACAAGATTGGGATAATGACTTAGGAGGGTAATTAGTTTTCTAGTTTGTTCGTATTAGGTCACTAAAGTTTTTTTTTTTTTTTTTTTTTTTTTTTTTTTTTTTTTTTTTTTTTTTGCATATTAGACCAATATGGTTGTTATTACCGTTTAGAAATAATTGTTTTTATCGGTTAAACAGGAAGAAACCGGTAAAAATGACTATTTCTAAACGGTAATAATAACCATATTGGTTTAATACATTATACACATAAAAAAAACCTTAGTGACCTAATACGGACAAACTGGAAACCTAATTACCCTCCTAAGTCATTAACCCTAATTATTTAGAAAACATGCTTACTGATCAATGTGACTGATTTGTTTGACTAAAAATGGTTGCTTTCATTTAAACTTGTCACAACCCTTCCAGAATTTCCAAGTCCAAAAACTCGTGATTGATGATCTTTATTACATAAATATGCAACATTTTATCAGTAACTTCTTTATTTTCATTTAAATGTTTACATGAACACATCCACGTGTACAAAAACAATCTCACTTTGATACCTTCCATCAATGTCTACATTTGATAACGAATGGAAATGTAAAACCAACATAGACTTGCAAAGGATGCATATTATCAATTATTTTATAAATAGCAAAACCACAACATGAACTAAGAAACTAAAGTTGCAAAATGAATAAAAAATCAGCACATAAACAAACACATATAGACTATATACAACACACAAACGAAAGTTTACAAAGCATGAAACTTAATGATAGGAAAAGTGAAAAACTTAAAGGAGACTTTATAGAAAGGAAGATCACCCTTACTTGCCACAAATGGTTGAAGAAATCAACAAGAAGATCAATTTGCATGTCATCCTTGCGCAGGGGCCATGCTAATCTTCTCTGTATCGTTCCAATTTTATCGGATATCCCCGAAGGGACGACTATAGATGAAGAGCTTTGCCATATAGAGGAGTAGCAGGTTCTTCTTCTGGTCAATATGGGATGACACGACTTCTAAATGAACTAATTTATTGTTGATGGTCATACATTCTCAATGTCTTTAAAGTTAGGGTTAATGACTTAGGAGGGTAATTAGGTTTCCAGTTTGTCCGTATTAGGTCACTAAGGTTTTTTTTGTGCGTATTAGACCAATATTGTTGTTATTACCGTTTAGAAGTAGTCATTTTTAATGGTTAAACAAGAAGAAACCGGTAAAAAGGACTATTTCTAAACAGTAATAACAACCATATTGGTCTAATACGCACAAAAAAAACCTTAGTGACCTAATACAGACAAACTAAAAACCTAATTACCCTCCTAAGTCATTATCCCTAACAAGATTATTGGAGACGTTAAAAGGATGATGCCCCAAAATTCACACAATCACATGCACTTCTACGCGAGGGTAACACTGTTTAAAAAGAAAAAACGAAATTAAAAGTACTTTTTTTTTTGTTTTGTAAAATTAGGTTACATACTACTGTCGAAAAGAGGAACATTGGTTTTAACTTTGGATTTAGATGAGTACTATAAAGATATAGTATATTAAAAGCCCATGGTTTTAAATTTGGATTTCTAGAAAGGTACTATAAAGATATGGTATACAAAAAGCCCATGGTTTTAACTTTGAATTTGCAGAAGTGTAGAATAAACATAAGCACATACACATTTATTGTTTTATCAATTTAGTTGCTTCAATTATTTATTTTTTTTAAACATTATACTTTCTTTACCATTTTAAACAAATCATTTTCATAATTACAAACTTTTTTTTTCATTACACGGAAGATCAATGTACTGTAACCATTGAACTATTATGAAATGATGAGGATGTGAAGTGCATCAAACACCAACACATTAGCATGTTCTTATGATTTTGTAGGAAACATGATAAGAACCTCTGTGAATGATTGTAGAAACACATAGATGGAGATAAAAATTATGTCATGAGTTCAGGGGTTCATCAGAAGCTTAGAATGAGTTTTCCTTTGGTTTATTTATTTTATATATCTACAACCATTTCCTATATCTTGGCTTTGTAACAATTATTTTTGTTTCTTGTATCAAATGTTGTAAGTCCCTAATCTGCCTGTGTATCAATCAGATCCGTTTGATGGTGCGGAATCCCAATCAAACGGATGATGTCAGATCAAATAGAAGAGAAGGAGAAGAAGAATATGATGAATCTTGTATGATATTATTATGAATGAAGATCCGGATACAAGATTCACACACACTAACACACACTCTTTAGTTTCTCTCTCTAGAACACCTTCAAATGCACACACTTAAGCTCCTTCGGTGTTCATCATCCTTTTCCTCACACCCCTCACCCCTATATATATATATATATATATATATATATATATATATATATATATATATATATATATATATATATATATACACGGAAAACATGGGCCTTTAAATGGGTTTACGGTCGTAAATGGGTTTATGGCCGTAAACACCCATTGGGCCGTAAACATCTATATAATATTACATAACAAATCAATTTCCTAGAAAAGCAAAGTATAAACCAAAACATTGACCCAACAATCTCCCCCTTGGTTTATAGCTTTCTTTTCTTTTCTCAAATGACCCAACAAGCTCCTCCTAAAAAGTAGCTGGCTTTTCTTGTTAATCTTCATTGGAAGCCTGGCTTCAACATTAATCTTCAAATTCTTCATATTGAGCAGTTGGGTAATTCTTCAAGAATTTGACATTGAATGCACATTGGGTGAGGAGGCTTCTTGTACTGATTCTTGAAAGATGGCGCTTTCAGCTTGAGAATCTTCAGAGAGAACATCAAAGAGAACAAATCTTCTGGATCACTTCAGCAGGTACAAAGAAGCAACAGACTGATTGAGGAGGCTTCAATGAAATCCGTCACATAATCTTCAATTGCAGCTTTACCTTGCTTTTGGGGTTGAAGGATTGAATGTTGAAAGAATAATCTTCATTTCTTGCTCCTTCGAATGCGAATTCTTCGATGCTCACTGACGAGGGTTTGGCTCAGAAATCTTCAACACAAACTCCATGAGTCTTATCTATACCTGAAATCACTTTTCAAGACAAAACAAAACTAAAAGAAAACTTAGCACACAAATTAAAACATAAAGAAAAATATTTTTTTTTTGGATTTTTTTTTGATTTTTCTGAACAAGAAATAAAACAAAAATAACACTATTTTTGGATTTTAATTTTTCTGATTTTTCTTTGATTTTTGAAATTTTAATTCTCCCCTAATATTTAAATTAGAAGAAACTATGACAAATTTAACAAAAATAAAAATGGTATCCAACTTTAAGAGTGATTTGGGATCAAAGTTTTTAGACAACCTTTATCTACTTGTCGGTACCTTCTATCTTCACATCTTTGTCTGGTCGATCACCGGTATTGTGGTCCACTTAAACACGAAAAATTGTGACAAATTTAGGACATACTATTTGTTACAAGACAGGTGAACTTAAGTTCCTAGATAATATATCTGATCCCAATTCCTTAGATACTATATCTTAAGGACCATTCATCTGACGACGACTAAGGATATTGTTGTCCACCTAAATTGAGCAGCGAGATCTATAGATAATCTGTATTGTTCAATTTTAAGTGTACTGGAATGTGTTTCCTGCTTCCTGATATGCCTCAACCATCAAGAACTTCCAGAGTACTCCTTACATCGGGTGAGCAGACAACCATTCAGAGAGAGGATAGATTCAGAATTTTATTACTTATTACTTCAGAGGGGTTGAGAAGTAGATGGTTGCATATGCTGTGTACCAGGTCAGATTGTTAGTCACGCAAAGGAGACAGCATATGACTAACAGATAAGAAGTATTTCACATATATAACTTGCAGAGAAATAGAGTTGCATATGTTGTGTACCAGGTCGGATTTGAAGTCACGCAAAGGAGACAACATATGACTAACATATAGAAAGAAAGAAAATAATTTTCTACAGACCTAATTTATCGGAATTTACCAGTCGCCCCATCCAACCGGAATTACGGACAAAATCCGCACATCGAGGAAAAGTTAAACCACGGTTCCAAGTACGGGTTCAATTAATGTGACGAGTAGATTCCCATATATATATATATATATATATATATATATATATATATATATATATATATATATATATATATATATATATATCTCCCTGCTCAACCTATCCGAGCGTCGTATTGTCAGGCTGAACGGATCTAACTAGGTCAAGATTTTTCAAGTCTATAAATTTCCTAAGTTCAACTCTGCCTAGTCAAGTCCATTTTAAAAAAATTTCATGCCTACCGACGCATCAAAACAGAGCATAAACCCTTCAACTTCGGGTACGTTACACAGACTTAGGTTGCCTATTATCACATTATCATATCACTTCCCAAAACATCTCCCTCAATCACATTTCATAACCAACATATTTTTTTTGATTTTTTGATTTTCTAATGTTTTTGGATTTTTTTGAAATTTTGAAATTTTTGTTTTGTTTTTATTTCTCCACCTAAATTTGTGCATAGGAGAGAAACGAAAATTAATGCACAAATTTAAACTATCCTAAAACAAAAATTAGTCTTTGAAGCGAATCAGCTTAAGAAAAACTCAGGAGTATAGAGAAGAAAACGCAAACCGTAAGTCACCGATTAAATTTGCATCCAGAAGGTCTGAGAACAGAACGCGTAATCTCAGAACAGATCCGAAAATTCTTTATGTCATTAAGCACAAACCCCGTTTGTGATCTCTTCCTTTCTTCCCTTCCCGCAAAGGACACATTCTCCCAAACAATGTTCTGATTGTTGTACAGTTGAGAGATGCCTCCTATCATGTGCCTGGAACAGCCACTACTAACAAACCGAAGTCTGATGATATGCCTCCATAGCTGCTCCGACACAGAGCAGGATCAGTTGGTCTTTGGAACCCAATCCATTTTGAAACTGGGTCGACCTTTGTCATCCTTGCACGGTACTTTCTCCCAAGACATATCCTGTTTATCACAAACAGAAGATGAAGAAATATTAGAGTCATTAGTTGATTTAGGAGAGTGAGCCTTTAGAACCCATTTGTAGTTGGGTTTAACCCATTCCTTTTTCGATCTAATGGGTGGCTCAGTAGTTGCTTTGGAACTTGATGTCGGCCGTTGAGATGACTTTGATTTTGGCTTCACGGGAGCATCTCTTGGATTGAACTTCTTGGCCGACATTCCCTTATTGCCCTTGGGATTCTGATTCTTGTCCTTTTTAGTTTGATTCTTGGCCTTGGGAGTTACATTCTTGGCCTTCTGCACGTTCCAGTCACCATTGTCTGAATGTGACCTGGAAGGGTTTCTTTTGAAGTATCTCCCACTTGGTTTGTTTTGCCATCCTTGTGCATAGTAGGGAACGTATGCACGATTAGGACAATTTCTGGCAATGTGTCCAGGTGTTCCACAGTGAAAACATGTCTTTTTCTTCATTGTGAAGTTATCTCTTCCTGCCCCTGGTGGTGTATCCTTGCCTTGTCCCTTGTTGTTCCCACATGCACACTTGCCACAATAACTCTGTTGCGTTGGAATTGGTGGCCTATATTTCTCAACGACAGGTTGATCAGAAGCAGTTGAGTTCGAAGCAACATATTCAGAGTTCAAGGAGATGTTTGTTTGTTCAATGGTTTTCTCCTTGTTCTCATCTTGTGCTACTTTACCTGCACATGAAGTAGCAACATTAGTATCTTCAATATTAATAACTCCTCCTGACACAAATCCAGCTCATTTGCCATATCGAAGATGTGCCTCCCTGTTAATTTCGTCCTGTGTTAAAGGGATGGATGTGTAGTTATGATTATAAGGAGGAGGTACACTATCATACCCTAGACCCTTGTTTTGATTTTCTTTGAATTTTAATTGGGTTTCATATAAGGACTCGACTGTCTGACTTGACGCAGTATAATTTTTGAAACTAACGTCTGTTTTTCCACACTTAATTTTTAAAGCGTCAAGTTCTTCAGTTATAGCAGCAAGTTGTCTCTTAATATAATCATAATTTTCACACTTGCTGCTATACTCTTCCTGAAGCTTCCTAAAGTCCTTGGTTTTTGCTTCTAATTCAGCCTTCAGGGGTTTCTGTCCTTTCCTGAGTTGATATCCTTTATATCTCAGGTCCTCAACTTCCCTTTTTAATAAATCAATTTGTTCCCGAAGAAATTTAATCGTATCTTCACATGATTGAGGACATGACACTTAACATGAATGAAAACACGACACTTCATTGACCGAAAGGTTTGTGGAACTCATTGTTTTTCTACAATTCAAAGCGTTAAGTTCTTCAATTATATTAGCCAGACTAAAACGATTGAGATCTTTTGTCTTCTTGATGTCAGCCACGTCCATATCCCACGATTTCGGAAGTGCATTCAGCAACTTTTTGTTTATCTCAGATTTGGTCAAGAAGATCCCAACTATATTCATCTCAGTAATGAGTGTGGTAAATCATTGCATCTGAGCTTCCAGGGTTTTTCCAGGGATATAATCGAACATGTTGAAATTTTGCCTTAACTGATCCTGACGACTCTCTTTCATGGTTTTTTTTCCTCGTAAACTTCAAAAACTACTAAAAGCAAAACTAGAACTTAAAAGAAAATTCCCTTTGACTGTAAACCTCAAAAGTCAACCTTAAAAGTTAAATTTAAAAAGTCAAACTCAAAAGTCAAACTTAAAAATCAAACCGAAAAGCTAAATTTGAAATTTTAAAAGTCAAACGAGAAAGTTGAAGTTCAGAGTCAACGGTCAAACTTTAAAGTCAAAGTCAAAATTTTAAGTAAAAAGTCAAAAATTAAATTCAAAAATTAAAAATTAAAATTTTTGGTTAAAAAAGATATTTAAAAAAAATTGATTTTGGGGGTTAAAAGTGTCAAACTTTGAAATTAGGGAGCGACTGGTAGTGTTTAAGTTTAAATTTTCGAAGGGAAATCACAAGATCTTGGATAACTGTGATGGTAAGGCGCATTGACAGTGAACTAGAGGTTCCGGGTTCGATCCCCGACAAACCCCAAATCCGCTTCTATTTTTTTATAAAGGCACTGATGCGAGGACGAGGTCGATGTGAGCCGATGCTATGCGAAGCGGGGACCTGTTGCGAGAAGCGAGACCGTAAACGCTGCTGACCGTAAACGCGAGCCGCAAACTCCGGACCGCAAGCCCTTCAAGAGCCGTAAACACTTTGCAGATCTCGTGAAAAACAGCGTTTTTCACCCTTTTTTGCTCCAAAACTCGATCAAAAACTTGTTTTTACGAAAAACACGAAGAAGAAACCCCCCTTAATTTTGCGAGATCTATCAAAAAACACTATTCTCTTTTAAATATAAGATAAAATAAGCTCCAGATCTGAAAAAAAATGATTGATACAACCAAGCTTTGATACCAATTGTAAGTCCCTAATCTGCCTGTGTATCAATCAGATCCGTTTGATGGTGCGGAATCCCAATCAAATGGATGATGTTAGATCAAATAGAAGAGAATGAGAAGAAGATTAATATGAATCTTGTATGATATGATTATGAATGAAGATCCGGATACAAGATTCACACACACTAACACACACTCTCTAGTTTCTCTCTCTAGAACACCTTCAAATGCACACACTTAATCTCCTTGGTGTTCATTACTCTTTTCCTCACACCCCTCACCCCTATATATATACATGGAAAACATGGGCCTTTAAATGGGTTTACGGTCGTAAATGGGTTTACGATCGTAAACACCCATTGGGCCGTAAACATCTATATAATATTTCATAACAAATCAATTTCCTAGAAAAGCAAAGTATAAACCAAAACATTGACCCAACAAATGTTTTACAATATTGCTGTTGGGTTATGAGCATATCTACATTTCTATGTGATCATGCAACCCTAATTGTTTTGGATCTAAGTTATTCACTAATTGAACATGCAAATTGAATACCAAAGCAATAACCCTTATCTTGTTGGATTTAGTGTCTAAGCCCATAACTATAATTGGTATGTACTTGACCCGAGAGTAGCATGGTCCATTTGGGTTGCATGCCACCAGAACAATCTAAAGGATGGACTTTTGAGAATAGGATATCTATGATTTATTAATATATTATAAGTTCTAATATATTAATATGAAATCATATTATTTAATTAGTATTGTTCAAGAATTAGCTTGGAATTAATTTTGTGATCAAAAGAGACTAATTAAATATAAGGGGTTGATTTGGTAAATCATTCATTCTTATAAAGTGGGCTAATGATCCATAGTTCTTCATGTTGGGCTAACCCCATGTGGTGACCCATGGATACTCAATGGAGGTTTTAACCCATAGAGAATGAGGGATATGGAAGGTCATTAGGGTTTACATGTGTAACCATAGTTTGCTACATGATATAGGAGACCCTAACGCTACCAAAATTGGCACCTAAGTGATAAGAAAAGAGGGTTAGCCGATTTTAAGTGCAAGGATCCTTTTCTCAAGTTCTTCCATTTGTTGGTGGTGTTGTGTGAAGCATTTGAGGCATCACACTTGGGGTGTTAGGCTTTTAAAGGCTCAAGGAATCAAACTATAAGAAAAGGTATGTCATTCTACTAGATTTTTGTGTTACATACACTTCATGATATGCTAGTTAGGATGAAACCTTGGAAAAATGAAAGTTTGCATGTATAATAAAGAAAACATAGATCCAACGTTTCTAAGGTTGCATGCACACCTTAAGAGTGTTAGAATGCTCATAACCCATCAGTGGTATCAGAGCCTAGGCTTGTTTTCAATTATACTTGATGCAACTTGTGTTTGTAGGTTGAAAAGTCGAATTTTTGGTTGTCTGGACGGTGGACTCGCCGAGTCCACTGGAGGACTCGCTAAGTCCAAACACAAATTCATCCAACTCGTTGAGTCAGTTCATGAACTCGACGAGTTGGTGCTTTAGATTGCAAATTTTCGACTTTTAAAGCTAGAATTAGACTATGATCATTACCCTAAACTGTTTTTGAACTTATAACGTTTTTTTTTGATGTGGTAATGATCATGCTAATCCAGTTTCAAAGATAATTATCAAAGTTTCAAGTTTTATGTTAGTTTATATGATTCTTGAAAATTGTTGATTAGAATTATCAATGCTTATCAGTTTTTGGTACATCATATTATTTGACACTTGCTTGTTAGTTTAATTGTTGATCTAAATGCCTTTTAATGAATTCCATAACTTGTCCTCAAGTTATGGAATTCCAAGAGTCTTTTCCATAAAAGTCATTAAACTTATAAGTTATAGAAATGAAAGGTTTTCAATAGTTTCAAAACTTGCCCTTAAGTTTTGGAATTTGTAAAGTCACTTTAGAAAACTTTAATTCAAAACCATAGAATTTTAAAAGTTTAAAATTCAATCCTTTTACTTGATAGTATTATAAGTTTATATATATATATATATATATATATATATATATATATATATATATATATATATATATATATATAAGATCAAGTTAGTCTTACCGTTAGTAGACCTCATTCACGAAGCTGGTCTGTAAGGGGAGTATAACGTTACTACCTATAAAATGACAGTTTAATGGGTGTCCACTCTCACCCACCGCTTCCATGACTGGTGGAGGGTTGTTAGCCGAACTAGTAGGATACGACTATAATTCTCATTAAAAGTATAATGAAAATAATAAAGTAACTAAACTTTTTTATTAAATTCCCAATCTTGGTTACTTTAGGAAAATGTAAAATTGATGCTAATCCATGAAATTGCACTTTGCACCTTACCAAGTCGTTAGTGGAGCGTGTGTGGTTAACCGGCACACTAACATGGACTAGTAAGGGTGGAAAAGGGTAGCTTAATGTTTATCATAGATCGGTGGAGCATGTGTGGTTAACCGACACATCGATTAGGTGATAATATTAAGAGTATGAAGTTAATTTGCATGGTTATTCACATCTTGTTTGTGATCCTCGGTATCCCAGTAACAAACCTGAAGGGCATAATTGAGATTTAAACATGTCATTGAATTGTTCAATGAATCTCAAAGGATCGGGGAGTTTCAATCCAATTAAAACCTAATATCTATTTCATTTTTCATGGTGGAAATTGTTAAATCGTCATTGACTTACCTTCAAATATTTTGCAAGTTGGATTACTGCATCCCTTTTCCAATTTGTAAAATATTATGTTTGGGTCCTAGCCTGAATATTTTATTTGGGTGTTATATTATGGATTGTATATCTAATCTAAACTTTATCTTTCTTCTTTTCATATGTCTTCCAACACAGCTTCTGGCTCAAACCCTATCGACTCCTCCTCTCTGATGAACCTTTGTGGGAGAGTCATGTTCGATGGTTCCGACTTCAATGATTGGATTAGAAACATCAGGATGGTCACTCTCTACGAGGACAAGGAATATGTACTCGACAAGGAGCTAAAGGAAATTGATGAGTCTTCTGCTACTCCCGAGGAGATTGCTGAATTTAGGGAACATGAGAAGGATTCCACCAAGGTAGCTTGTATCATGCTTTCCACAATGTCGGCTGAACTCCAAAAATCCTATGAGAACTTCTTCCCCTTTGAGATGCACCAGGACCTGATGGAAAGATACCAGCAGAGTGCTGGTCAAGAAAGGTATGAAATAATATCTTCTATGATAACAACAAGAATGAAGGATGGTGAACCCATCACAGGACACTTGTAGAAAATGCAAAGGTTTGTGGATCGTCTGCTTTCATTCTATAGTCTTTACCTCCATGTTATGATCAGATCCACATGACTTATCAAATGAACAAGGAGGAAGTCACACTTAGCAAGCTTCAAGGGCTTTTGAGGACCGATGAAAATCGTATCAAAGGTAAAAATGTTGTTTCTACTCCTAAGGAAGCAGAGGGTTTCTAATGTCATGACAAAGGGAACGGGAAGTGAAGCTACCCCAAATACTTGCAGGATGTTAATGATAGGAAGGTGAAATCCACCCATGTAAGTATTTATACTATTCTACCTAAGAACTCATCACATACTAACTCTTGGGTGCTTGACATAGGTTGTGGATTTCACATTTGTTCTGATGTGCAGGGCCTAAAAAGAAGTAAGGATATGGAGCACGAGAAGATAAACTTGATCATGGGGAATAGGAAGGTTTCACCTATCACCAATATTGTCCTTACTCTTTATTTCTTAGTAGAGGGTTAGGGATAGATTTGAATAATTTTTTCTACTCATATGATATGGCGAGAAATATTATTTCCTTTCATGGTTTGTACAAACAAGGTTTCACATTTTCGTTTAATAATGAAATTGGTGTAATAAATGCTTATTATAATAAAGTTTATTATTTTAAAGCATTACCTTGTAATGGTGTATATGAAACTGCAAATGTTGTAGAAAACTTAGGAAATGATGTGTTTCATATTGATTCTTCCAATGAATTGGATAAAGCATGCTTGTGGCATTGCCGTCTTGGACATGTCAGCAAGAAGCGCATAGACAATCTCCAGAAGGCTAGAGTTTTAGAGTCATTCGACTTCAGGTCGGATGAAACTTGCGAATCTTGCTTTCTTGGAAAGATGAATAAATCACCCTTCATTGGTACTTGAGAGAGGGGTGAGGGTTTGTTGGATGTCATACACACCGATGTGTGTGGGCCCATCAGAATCGCACCAAGGGATGCTAACCGATTCTATGTGACTTTTACTGATGATTACAGTAGATATAGTTATGTCTACTGTGACAACCCAAAATTTTTTTTCTTTGAAAGCTCAGTCAGTCAACTCAACTAAGTGTCAGACTCATTGGTGATGAGTTATAGCATGGTTAAAGGTCATTCTAAGGCGTTTTAGCCTAGTACACTTAAGGAATAAGTGTTAGAATGTACCTGCTAGAGACACTGTTCAACAAATCAAGCCTTAACCTCTTCATTTAGCTTTCACAACCACAACACTTGAGTTTATGTCCGTAAACTCAAGGTGGGCCATAAACTCCTCCATAAGTACTCATATCCTTCACTTTTCATTCATTATCTCACTTTCACCTCAAGAACACTCCATTTCTCTCTCAAGTATCATCCCGATTTTCATCCTAGATCATCAAAATTTGTAAGTTTTCTTCCTTGATTTGTTGATACATCTCATTATCTAGTATTATTCCATGATTCCATCCATGAAATCATTCCATTTGCTAGATCTTCAAGTTTCACCAAGAACACCAAGAACACACACTTGTTCTTGGTGGCTGAAAACTCCTCAAAGGCACTCCAAAGTGTGATTATTCCATCTATCATCTAGTAGTGCATGTTAAACACTGGATTATGGCCTTGAATCATCATAAAACTCAACATCAAAGAGAGTTTACGGCCATGAGTTTACACCATGCCCGTAAACCCTTGTAATTGTGTTATTTTGAGCCCTAAACACTTCTAGACCCTTGCCAACCCTTAGAACACTTGAACATTTGAAACTTCTTGCCTTTTAGACCCAAAATGATACCATTTGGAGAGTTTACGGCCATAGGGTTTACATGCTGGCCGTAAACACCTCAACAGCCTCCAAAACATTGGTTTTGCTCTTCCTTGTGAAGAGCAATGATCCCTCAAGTTTCCCTAGAATTCAAGCACACTCTTATGCACATTTCCATGAGTTTACGGCCATGAGTTTACAACCTGGCTGTAAACACCTTTTCTTGGCCTTAAACACCCCTTAGTCCAATCACATGTGATTCCAACACTTGGTCAAAGTGTTTCCTAGTCCCGTGAGGTGTTTCCTTGCATTTGGTTGCTTCGAAACACTATATTTATTTCAGTATATGCCATTATATGTCATTTAGGACTCTTTAAGTCTCGGGACTTCATTCGTGGAGCTTCTCATCCTTACACACGTATTCACTTGAATCACCCACATCAGGTGAGTTCATACCCCGTAATGAATCATTTAACTGTTTTAAATGCCTTTAAGGGGGGAATACAAGTTGAACACAATTATAATTGTGTAAATGTTTTCTATAAACATCTTTCAAAAGATTTATTATGTCTTTTATAAGTGATCAAAACATTTCAAAAACTCTTTTAAAGTTATTTTACTTTATAGTTTTACAAAACTCCGTTTTTAAAGTACAAGCATAACTTAGTAGACAAATGAGTCTTTTCAGTAACTGTTCAAGTAAAAAATTAGTAAACTATAATAGGTATATTTTAGGAAGATACTACTCATTACTTCTGGTACAATGAAGCATAGAAAGAATCAGTTCATACATGAGTCAGAACATACTATATGAGAAACAACACATACTACATGCTAGACAGAGAGAACATACAATACATCTAGTACATACAATACATATAAAAGTATACTATAACATAAATGTGAACCACTATTTCTACGCATGGCATCACTTGTCATGGCTCGATTTGTATGCAGAGTGTCCTGGAGGGAGAGCGTGAATTTGTGTATAGATCTATATGGGACTGACCGTCCTACACCTTGCTGCTAGCTACAGTGGGACCTGCAGGTCTACGGGAGAAGAATGTCATACCATTTCGACGTCTTCGAGCATCGTTTTTTACTAATTCGATCAAGTATGGTCACAATTATATCACATTATACCTTAATTAACAATTGGCTTAAGGTAGTTAGTACATCAGTAGTTACTATAATACAACATTACAATACTATTATTATTTCCCCATTGCATTCACATTGTAATCTTCTCGCATGAACAGTAATGTAAAAGCTATATTTTTGGTTAATGATAGTCTCATTTGCGAAAATACACACTCATACAAGAAACACACATACATAACATTTGATGCCTTGGTAGAAGGCTATGTTTAGTCGAAAGGGACCATAATGCTAACCTTATGATGCTTTAATGTATACATCAAAGGATATATATATATATATATATATATATATATATATATATATATATATATATATATAGGATCCGACAAGTAATAGGATGTGTGCTCTCCGCTTTATTTCATGTTCCTTGTTTGGTTGTGGGCTTGGAACGGATTCACCCAGTCTATTATCTATTCGATTCTATATATATATATATATATATATATATATATATATATATATATATATATATATATATATATATATATATGTTCAACTCACATTAAGTCATCATAAGGGTACCAGGTATGGGTCAAGTCATAAGACACAGTCAATGCACAGTTTTCTAGTACAAAACATACTTTTCCAAATAAAACTTTTGGTGTACAAAACTAGAAACTTACCAGTAAAGGATTTAATCCATTTCATTAAACCAGTATAAACTTTAAGGACCTTAGGTGATTCACTCTATAATACCTTAGTTTATACATCATGGTTATATATCATTAATACCTAATAGGTAGTTGGATGTGTGTTTTCCACCTTACATCCTGTACCTTGTTTGGTTGTGGGCTTAGGGCAAATTCACACAATTAACTATCTATTCGATATTAGATTATATATACCCAGTATAAACTAAGTGTTTATAGAAGTAATCACTATGATCACCATTTTATTATAAGAAATAAGGGTTTTCTTAAAGAATCTTTTCATTAAATATAATGGAACTATTGCAATTAACTCCATCAATAACAAGTTAATACACCAGGGTTATATACAACAAGGATCTAACAACCAATGGGATGTGTGTCATCCGCCTCAATTCCTGTTCCTTTTTTGGTTGTGGGCTTAGGGCAGATACACACAATCGATTGTTTGTTTACTCTGGGTTTTATATAACTTGTATCTATTTAGTACTAATATAAAGGATTGTAGAGTCATTTTTAATTATCTTTCATTAAAGCAGGAAATATAAGATTTTCTGGAGGAACAAGCAAACTTTTATAAACAGAACTTACAACTTACTACATTTTACTACAACTTTCTACAACTTACTTACATCACTAAGATCTTATGAACTCACCAGCTTAATTGCCGATAAAATCTTTCAAATAACTTGTATTCTCGGGAAACTAGTAGACTGGTACTCGCTCTGGGAATTCAGAAGATGGAGCAGTATAGCTTCAAGTCTTGTTTTGTTATTTGCTTATGTATTCTATGTTTTGTGAACACATACTTTGTAAACACTTTCTTTCTAATGAAATGGTTGTTTATTTACTTTGATTACTATGATGCATGTCTTGTGATACTAAATATGGCGTCCTCCACCGTAGAATGTTTCCGTCATTCCGTTTTTGGGGTGTGACATCTACTTAATCAAGCATTAGTCAGAAACAATTGAGAAAATAAAGAGTTTAAACAAGAAGTGGAGAATCAGCTGGGTGGGATGATAAAGATACTCCGATCCGATTGAGGTAGTGAGTATCTTAGTAGCAAGTTCCTTGACAATCTTAAGGAATGTGGAATTGTTTCACAGTTGACGCCACCTAGGACACCACAGCTTAATGGTGTAGCTGAGAGGCGTAACCGAACCTTGTTTGACATTGTTTGTTCCATGATGAGTCAAGCTTCGTTACCATTATCATTCTGGGGGTATGCCTTAGAGATTATCGCCCGTATCCTTAATTTAGTCCCTACCGAAAAGGATGCCAAAACACCTCACGAGATGTGGATTGGGAAGGCTCCCATATGAGACCACATCAAGGTTTGGGGTTGCGAGGCTTTTGTGAGACGCGAGACTCATGACAAGCTCGAACCTCAGAGTGAGTGGTGTATTTTCCTCGGCTACCCACAAAAATCCTTTGGTTTTCTCTTCTACAGACCGAGTGACAATGTTGTCTTCGTTGCGAGGAGATGAGTCTTTCGAGAGAGAGAGAAAGAGAGAGAGAGAGAGAGAGAGTGTGTGTGAGAGAGGGAGAGCTTATAGGATAAGGACACAGTGGGAGGAAAATTGACCTTGAAGAACTTCAAGATTCAAGCAGTGAAGGAACCACAAACACTAGCAATCAACCTGAGGAGGAAACTCCTGTTGAGCCAATTGACGAGTCTGTACCTTTGAGGCGTTCCAATAGATTTAGTGTTCCACCTATGTTATATGGTTTCCATATAACATCTGAGGGTGACACTTTTATCAGTGATAACACACTGATAAATTTGGATGAACCTAACAACTACAAGGAAGTCATGGCAGGCCCTGGGTCTGCAAAATGGAAAGAGGCAATGGACAGCGAGATTCAGTCCATGTATGGCAATCAAGTTTGGAACTTGGTTGACAATATACCGGGTCATAAGATAGTCAGGTGCAACTGGATCTTTAAGAAGAAAACCGACATGGATGGGAATGTACACACTTATAAGGCGCGACTAGTTGCGAAGGGTTTTACTCAAATTCTGGGAGTTGATTATGATGAAATCTTATCACCAGTAGCGAAGATTACGTCTATTAGGGTTATGCTAGCCATTGTTTCATTTCATGATTATGAAACATAGGAAATGGATGTCAAAACTGCTTTCCTTATTGGAAAGTTGATTGAGGATGTATACATGAGTCAGCCAGAGGGTTTTGTCGATGCAAAGTACCCTAATAGAGTGTGTAAGCTTGAGAGATCCATTTATGGATTGAAACAAGCATCTCGTAGACGGAGTCTTTGTTTCGATGAGAAAGTCAAAGAGTTTGGATTTTTGAGAAGTGGGGATGAGGCTTGTGTATATGTCAAGGCTAGTGGAAGCATAGTTAGCTTTCTAGTATTGTATGTGGATGACATACTACTCATAAGAAATGACATCCCAACCTTACAGGAGGTTAAGTCCTGGCTTGGGAAGTGTTTCGATATGAAGGACCTCGGAGAAGCTGCCTATATGCTTTGGATAAGGATATTAAGAGACATGAGTAAAAGACTAAATGGACATAGTCAAAGTACCTACTTGGATATGGTGTTGAAAAGATTCAGCATGCAGGATTCCAAAAAAGGTGACTTACCGATGCAGAGCCACACAAAATTGAGTAAAGCTCAGAGTCCGAGTACAGAGGATGAAATAGCTGAGATGAGTCGAATACCATATGCTTCTGCTGTTAGCTCGATCATGTATGTTATGACTTGTACTCTCCCTGATGTGGCCTTTTCTTTGAGCATTGTTAGTATATATCAAGGGAACACTGGCAAGGATCACTGAATTGCGGTAAAGAACATTCTCAAGTACCTAAGGAGGACTAGGGATTGGGTCCTTACCCTCAATGGGAGTGATGACTTGAGAGTGGTGGGGTATAGTGATGCCACCTTTTAGACTAACATGGATAATTTCCGCTCTCATTCAGGCTGGGTATTTACTCTAAATGGAGGAGCAATAACTTTGGAAAGTTCCAAGAAGGACATACTAGCTGATTCAATGTGCGAATCAGATTACATAGTAGTAAGCAAGACGACGAAGGAGGCAATATGGCTGAAAAACTTCATTGGAGACCTTGAAGTTGTACCAGCTATAAAGGATCATGTGGAGATTTTCTGTGATAACGTGAGTGTAGTTTCCTTATCCAAGGAACCAAGGGATCATGGCAGATCCACGCGCATCGACAAAAATACCACTTCATTAGACATCGAATAAAAGAAGGACTCCTCATGGCAAAGAGGGTATCATCATATGAGAACCCAACAGATCCCCTCACGAAGGGATTGAGTAGGGTTAAGCATTTACACCATGCGAGGCACATTGGGCTGAAGGATGATATTAGTTGTAGTGATTAGATAGCTCTTGAAAATTGTAATAGTTGAAATGAAATTAACATTTGATGCTTAAATAAATGGTGCTTTTTATTTACTAGTATGGTATTGTATTGTGTTAATCATTTACTATTGTTTCATTTTGCATGTTTTGACTTCGAGAATAATTATGATATGGTATATCATATTATTCAAACTATCTACAGTCGATCATATGTTGGAAGTAGGTATTGAATCAATATTTTCATGAATTTGGTTGGTAGATTTTTCTTAATGGTATTAGACATAGCAAGTTTGCTGCAACATTCACGAGTACCCATAAGGTCTGAGTATTGGATTCTACACACGCTCACTTGTATCACTTCATGGAATTCATCTCGAGTGATCATGAGACGATAATATCATGCAATTCTTCAAACCAAGATATATGAGTTGTTGACTATGAATTGGTTGTACATTGATAGTACAAAAATGCATTGGTAACTCGGTGTTATAAAATGTGTTGTTGTGTACAAATTGATGAATAGTTAGTACAAGCATATATTGTCGAAGTTTACCTATTCCTTTTAGTCCTTGGAGGATTAAAAGCAATATCTTGGGCCCCTCATTGATTTTTTGTACTTATGTACAGGGCTCGGTCATAACTAAATTGATGTGTTCGATTAAGTTCAATGTCAAACAAATCGAAAATCGGGAAACAAACTGTTGGACAATAAGTATGACGCCGTTCCATGTATTTTTCCAGTTGATATCTTAAGAACAGAGGATTATATGATCACTTATCTAAAATGGAGCGTCTGAGTTCGAAAAAGGCTTTTAAGAGCTACGATTGCTAGTCGGTGTTTTAAGTCGTACTTGCAGTTATAGTTATTATACTTATCCAAGCGGGAGATTGTTGGATCTAGTGTCTAAGGCCATAACTATAATTGGTATGTTCTTGACCCGAGAGTAGCATGGTCCATTTGGTTTGTATGGCACCAAAACAATCTAAAGGATGGACTTTTGAGAAGAGGATATCTATGATTTATTAATACATTATATGGTCTAATATATTAATATGAAATCATATTATTTAATTAGTATTGATCAAGAATTAGTTTGTAATTAATTTTGTGATCAAAAGAGACTAATTAATTATAAGGGGTTGATTTGGTAAATCATTCATTCTTATATAGTGGGATAAGGATCCATAGTTCTTCATGTTAAGCTAAACACATGTGGTGACCCATGGATACTATATGGAGGTTTTAATCCATGGTGCATGAGGGATATGGAAGGTCATTAGGGTCTACATGTGTAACCCTATTTTTCCACTCTATATAAGAGACCATAAGGCTACCAAAATTGGCACCTAAGTGATAAGAAAAGAAGGCTAGCCGATTTTGAGTCCCACGATCTTTCTCTCTAGTTCTTCCATTTGTTGGTGGTGTTGTATGAAGCATTTGAGGTATTACACTTGGGGTGCTAGGCTCTTAAAGGCTCAAGGAATCAAGCTAAAAGAAAAGGTATGTCATTCTACTATATTTTTGTATTACATACACTTCATGATATGCTAGTTAGGATGAAACTCTGGAAAAATGAAAGTTTGCATGTATAATATAGAAAACATATATCCATGGTTTCTAGGGTTGCATGCACACCTTAGGAGTGTTAGAATGATCATAACCCATCAAATCTTGCATACAATTTCAAAATTCACAAAGAAATTAGGGTTAAAAGATCACCTTAGTTGTTATGTAGTAATATCAAGTACAAACTTGTAGATCCTTGACTCTTGAAAGCTTAGTGCCCTAAATGTTGCACCTCTAATGGTTCATAAACACCTAATGCAACAATATGAAAAGAGAGACAAGGAAAATCGGCTAGGGTATCTTATACACAAGCATTGGTTGGAAATTCGATGTGGTGGGGCTCTTTAGATAGTTGTGGGCTACTAGGGTTTCTAGAGGAAACCCTAATTCTTGCTTAATGCTTAAGAAGCCCATGTACTCCTATTTAGCAAGCCTTGTACGGAATCTATAGGGCCTCCCTATAGGGTTTTGTCCACTCCCAATTAACGAGTACAATAGCTAAGTTTTACAATTATCAACGATTTGCAAAATAGCCGCTCCATTATTAATCAGTTCCTTTAATCCCAAAATTAATCTCATATTAAATTATGAATAATCACTAATTAATAATATGATTTCCAAATAATATATTAATCTTATAATATGTTAATAAAATCATTTTGAGTACCAATTTATTATTTCAAATAATAAATGCTGCTCTTTATCCACTAGTCATCCAGTCAAGTTGCATGAGTGAATGTAACCCAAAAGGACCATGCTACTATCAAATCAAGTACATACTAATTATATTTATAGGCTTAGACACCTAATCTAATAGTCTCCCACTTGGATTAATCTAATAACTATTGTTGCAGTTATGACTACAAAATTTGACTAGTAATCGTAGTTTTCAAAATCCACTATCAAACTCTAATCTAATATGACACATCCTTTAGATAAGGGATCAAATATTCATGCATTCTACAAGATATCATATGGACAAGAGATATGGATTATAATCAATCTTTGTCCAAGAGTTTTTTCTCGATTTTCGATTCATGACGATTGACTCAGACTACAATTGAAGACATCAACTTAGTACAAGCTTGGTCAAGCACTTTAGATGTCATCACTAAATCATCAAGGGGCCCACAGATATCACTTTACCACTTTTAGGGTAAAATAAATGGACAAATTTTGACTCATATGCTTACACAATTCACTCATCAAATCATACAAAACAATACATTTCATAACATCAAGTTATTGATGCATTTACGTATTATCAATGCACAACCGACTTGTAAACAACAACTCATATTCAAGGTTGTAAAACTCGTTACTCGGTACCTGTTCGACCGAGTAGCGAGTACTTGAATTTGGTAAATCATGTAGAAATATTTTTAAGGAAATTATATATGCCAAAATCATAAGTTAAAATCAAAAGTTGATTGAAACATTTAATAAAATTAGATACATGTGAATACACTAAAATGGAAAAAGCATAATAGTCTCACGTCGTGAATAATTGTTGAAAATTTTAGATATATATGTCATAATAATCTCATGTGTGTGTGTTAAATAATAAATCATTAAGCATATTATACATATTAATCATTGAGTTGACCGGGTTTTACAACACTACTCAGTTCAGTAAAGGGCCAATCGGCGAGTACTCGGGATTCTGGAAATAGGCTCGGTAAGGGGCTGAGTAGTGAGTACTCAGAGAAGTAATCGGGAAATCGACAAGTTCTACAACAATTCTCATATGTCTCCATTTCAAGAATATAATATATCACCGTCTCATAATTACTCTTGATAAAATCCATGAAGTTATTCTCTGAACGTGGGTTTATCCAATACTTAAATTCCTATTTCAGGGGGACTAATGAACACTGCAACAAATATTTTCTATGTCTAAGCACTTAGAAAATCTACAGTTTGATTCATGACAGACTTAATTCACTACTTCTAAAAGTATGATCAATAGTGGATGTTTAACAAGTTGGGGCTAGCCCACTTGGCTAACAAGGTGTCTAACTAGGAGTTTCTAACCAGGAGGTCTTGGGTTCAATCCCAAGCAAATACTAACATTGCCGTTAAAAAAAAACAAATAGTGGATGTTTGAATAACCTAGTTATTCGGGAAGTAAAACATGAGAAGTGAAACACAAGAATAATCTAATAAATTATGGTCTCAAATTATTTGAATATAAATAAAACATTTATTATTTAATCACCATATTAATCAAACGTTATTTATTGTATAATATTTCGATTAGTCAACTTAATACTTGAATTAAAACAATAGTCATGCCATGCTCCAAGCACGTACGTTGTGTTTATCTATGGTCATTTCCTTGTGACGCAAAGCAATTGAACACATTTCCAAATTCTTACCACTACTAGAATTTGTTAGAGTCTAAACTTACATGCAATGATCCTATTATAATGTCAAGGTACTAAAGTTATAGATACTTTGCCAATGATACTATAAAACATTCTATTAGATATTGGTTACAAATCAACTCCCTGGAAATGAAGTCTCACATTCAAAGATCATTCCTTGGACATCCTTCTTGCATTAAAGTTTCGAACTCGCACATATATCTCAATATCCAAATCCTATAATGGAAACATTCCCATATTTCCATATGACTATCAATTTTGAATAAGAGTTACTTCTACTTAGAACAAGCCAATATGGTTCTTCCAAAAATATACTACACTTCCAACTATTCACAAGCAACCAATCTTTAGTAAACCTCAGATTGTCCTTAACAGTTGTCTAACAACTTTAGTTATATGAGGTTCCATTCCTTTTTTGCTCTTAATTCCCTAGGAATTCGAAAAAATCAGAACAAGTGAATAATATAACATATGCAATCGGTTCTATACCCGAAGTATATGGGATCCAATACATAATATCTTACATAAAGACATAATACTTGATCAGTCTTGTTATAATATTTCCATATACAGAATTTCCTACGTTGAATCACTTCAACACGATATTCGTATACGTTCATGACCAAGTTCCATTAAAATTGCAATCTAAACTTTTATATTTCAAATGAAGTGTAAGTATCCTTTCCCTTAAATATTTCTGTAGCAAAACAATTTCCAAACTTTGCAACATGCGAATTTGTAACCTTTGTTTCCTACAACCAGCATTGTCTACTTGCAACACTTAGTATAACAATTATGCTCGCACTAGCATAACAACGATACTCTTGATATCATAACAATTATGCTCCCGCTAGCTTTGACATGTACCCAGAAATCACCTGTACTTCAAGAAAGCAATACCTATTGACTTTCTTACAAAAGTTTAGATTTTTGATGCGTGGTGCTTCGATAAGTATTTATCTAGACTTCTCAAGCTCACACACCTTTCATTAGATAACTTATATGTATGTCTAAACCTTTTAATAACTTATAGCAATAAGTTCCGAATGTTCAAACTATTTGCCATTTCTCACAATTCGAACTATGAAAAGGGATGTCGTAATCATACTCGAATTTGAGAACGTAGTTATTAAAACTGCTAACTCTAATGATATTAATCAATCCTTTAAAATCTACTAGTGAAAGCGTTTCCTCACAATCATTTTCATGAATTAAATAGAAACCTCTTCCCACTAAGATTTTATGGTGTATGTGTTCCTATCCATTTGAATTCGCCATTTCCAACCACTATCATAAGACAAGATTTATGACAAATTGAAATACATATGGACTGAACTTGTTTAATCTTAATTTCTTGCCATTCGGTAGCACAAGGGCCTACCAGTCGTTTCAAGTTATTGAGCAACTCACCCATATAAATCAATGCACTTTCAATGATGAAGGTGCTTCACCTTATGCAGTCAAATGAGAACTTATAGATCACATGCATAGTCAACTTAACTGGAATGGGCACAAAAAAAAAAGAATATGTCAACACGATAAGTTATTAACCTCATGTCGTGTGCTAGTGATTACTAATAGGTTTATTCTAGATTGTTTTCCTGAAAGTTTTCAAGATCAACAAGACTCCCACTAACTTCTTAACATATAAAACTCTCTATCAAGGAACATTCCTTGACAAACAAACATTCAAGAGTTAGTGTGGGTTCTTATCAAGAAACACTTCATATAATTAGTCTTAGTTAGTCTTTGCTTTAGCCACAACATCACAACTACCAATTTAAAATGTGCTAGGGCAAGAAAACATCTCTA